>NW_027507696.1:13516046-14116046 GCF_037356315.1 Lithobates pipiens | reverse complement strand
CTCTTTGGGAAGAGGCGGATGATGATCTACGGCGCCTGTGTCTGTTGCGCTGCGAACGGGGAGTGAGGTACTGAGGTATCTGGATCCATGGATCTGGTCTGATCAGGTTACTATACCATTCGGGCACATCCACTCTAGGGATCCCCAGGGTGTCACAGAAAGCAGTAAGGTCCGCCGGGGTGCGCAGTGAGGCAGTACGGTTTCCTGCTGTCGCCTGCAAGCAGAATGGGAACTTCCAGCGGTAAGCTATGTGTCTGTCTCTTAGTACGCTGATGAGGGAGCGGAGCTCCCTTCTGTGCTGCAGGGTAATGGCCGACAAGCCTTGGTAGATTTGAACATGAGCACCATCATGTAAAATATGACCTTGCGTGCGTGCCTGACGAAGGATGTCCTCTTTTTGGCTAAAGCTGACTAGGCAGCAAATTACATCTCTGGGTGGGTCCCCTTCTCGCCCCCTTGGACGCAGGGCTCTGTGGCATCTCTCCATTTCCACCGGAGCATCTGGCGGTCTCCCCAGGAGTGTATTGCAGATCGCCCACACAGCTTGCTGGAGATGGGGGCTTTCTATTGTTTCCGGGATACCCCTGAACCTCAAATTGTGTCTTTGCCCCCTGTTGTCCAAATCCTCGAGGTGCCTGTGCATATCAAGGATGATCTGCTCCTGTGCCCCTGAAGTGTGTTGTACCTGTTGAATGGCTGCTCCATGCAATGCCGTCACTGCTTCCACCTGCTCAATTCTGGTGACCATCCCTTTCACCTCCGCTTTGAGATCGGTGATCGCTGCTGCCAGCGTGGCTTTGATATCCATCTCCACCATTTGGAGGTCTGCTAGACTGAGGGAAGATGCCGGGAACTTTTCCTGGGACGTCTCAGGGACCCCTCGGGCCTCCTGCGCGCCGCTGGAAAGGACTCCTCCCGCCGACATGTGCGCGGCCTGAGGCTCTCCGTGCTGAGTCCGGAACAGCTCGGGAATCGTGCGGTTTAGCTGCGAGCTCGATTCCAACTGCGAGCGGGGGACTGATGTAGATTTCCACGCCATCCCTTCCGACCCGTTTGCCAGCCTCCACGCTTATGGGATAGTGCTTGCCAAGGACCCATTCGCCGGAGCTCTGTGATCAAGCGGCCATCACAGTCCGGCGCCAAGCCACGCCCCAATAAGTTTTATTTTTTTTCCACATTTTCCAAAAACTTCTGGAAAAAAATGAACCGTTCAAAAGACTCATTATGCCTCACAGATTATACATTGGGGTGTTAGCGTTCCAAAATGGGGTCATTTTATGGGCAATTCCATTGTCTTGGTACTCCAGGGCCTTCAAGGTGGCTGTGAAATGAGATGTGTCATTTTTGCTTGTAGAACGTCTGAAAGTGCCACTTCAATGTTGGTGCTCTGTTTGTGGCCATGCTGTGTAAAAGTCTCAGAACATGTGGCATCGCCATACTCGGGAAGAGTAGCAGAATGTATTTTGGGGTGTAATTTGTTGTATGCATATGCTGTGTGTGAGAAATAACCTGATAATATGACAATTTTGTAAAAAAAAAAATAACAAAAAAAAATCTTAATTTTGCAAAGAATTGTGGGAAAAAATTACAACTTAAAAAAACTCACCATGCTACTTACTTAATACCTTGGAATGTCTACTTTCTAAAAAGGGGTCATTTGGGGGGTATTTGTACTTTCCTGACTTGTTAGCGTCTCAAGAAATGAGATACACCTGATGTACTGAAGGCCTGATCAGATGTGATCAGTTTTCAGTGATTGGCACCATAGTTTGTAGACTCTATAACTTTCACAAAGACCAAATAATATACACTAATCTGGGTTATTTTTACCCAAGATATGTAGCAGTATAAATTTTGGCCAAAATGTATGAAGAAAAATTACTAATTAGCAAACTTTTATGACAGAAACAAAGGAAAATGAATTTTTTTCACAAAATGTAATTTTTTGTTTTTATTTATAGCACAAAAAATAAAAAAACCCACTAGTGATTAAATACCACTAAAAGAAAGCTCTATTTGTGTGGAAAAAAGGACGCACGTTTCATATGGGTACAGTGTTGTATGACTGAGTAATTTTCATTCAAACTGTGAGAGCGCTGAAAGCTGAAAATTGGTCTGGTCAGGAAGGGGGTGTAAGTGCACTGTATTGAGGTGGTTAAATACCAGCTCAATTTATGTGAAAAAAAATTAAAAAATGTTGTTTGATTACAGTGTTGTATGACCTCACAAGTCATTCACAGTGCGAAAATTGGCCTGGTCAAGAAGCAGGGCCGGACTGGGAATGATAACCAGCCCTGGAAATTATTACATACCAGCCCCATAGCATTATTATACCAGCCCAGAAGCATAACGTCATTATTGTCTTGTTCATAAAAGAGAAAACCACACATTTTAAAGCATATTTTAAGAGTGCATTATATATGGATAGGACACATATAAAAGCACATAGGGAGATATATATATCTTGTTGGCAAGTGATCATTCAATGAATCCAAGCTCTGCAAGATAACGTGCACTGCATTGGTGTCACAGTAACCAAGAATATTACTTATCCCATTGTTTTGAAAATCTATGTACACTAAAAACTGTATTTGCTGTATTCACTGTTTTACTAACCTGACAAGCTTATTATTCTAAATAGGAAACCTTCATTTTGTTTTAAAGATTCTAACTACCAGCAAGAATGAGTCCTTACATTTAAAGAGCACCTGTCATTTCAGATCCACCATGGCAGCACCTGTTAGCGGGCATCCACTCGCCTGCTGCCCCCACGTCACCCTAACCTTGTTGTGTCACTGCCACATCACCAGCCATCCCATTAAAGTGAATGGGACTCGCGGTGAGTCAACCGCAGGTCAGAAGAGGAGCCGCTGCGGGATAGAGATGACAGTTGCTCTTTAACCACATCCCACCTGGCCACTGCACACATACGGGCGGGTGGGCGCTTCCTCCTTCTAAATGGACGTTCAAGAATTTTCCTCAGAAGGAGGGGGATCACGCGTGTGCATGCCACTGCAGCGGCGCAATCCCGATGCGCTTGTGTCACTTCGACAATCACAGCTGGCATGTGATGTAAATAGAGAGTCATTTGCTAGGCGATCGGCTCTCCTCACACGGAAGCTGTCAGTGAGGAGAGAAGAGCGGATCTCTGCTGCCGGCTGGTGATCAGTGAGTATGAGCTGTTTTTTTACAACTTTTGACACACTGATCACCAACCTAGTGTCCCACACATGTCCCAACACAATGTAAACACACAAAGTCCCCAAAATAATGTCCCCACACAGTAAAAACACCTATCCCTCACATATATAACAGTAAAATCACATGTCCCAATGATCATCTGCACACATCTGTACATGATCACACAAACCTACTATTATACACTTAACAGGATTTTTTTTTACAACCGGGCAGTGGCGGTGCATTCATAGAGGGGGCAGGAGTGCAGCCCCCTTTCTCCTGCACCCGTCAATCTTCATTAGATAGATTCATGCATTGCATGAATCTATCATCGCCGCTGCTGCCCCCTATTCAGTTGACCGGCCCCTTGCCAGGCGCCAGGCATCTGAATTACAGGGGGTGTTTTTGGAAGTGCCTGATTAGAGCCGTGGGCTCTAATAGGCTTCCAAATTGGTAAACAGCGGGCACACTGCTGTGCGTTTGCTGCTTACACAGTGCTGTGTTAGGGAATCAAATAAATTGCTTCCCTAACACTGACCCGCCTCTCAGCCAATCAGGTGCATCGGGTCTGGTTACCTGTCACCTGATTGGCTGAAGCGAGAGGCGCTGTGATTGAATGCCTATCAGGCGTCCAATCATAGCAAGAGAGGACAGGAGAAGACATTGAGGACTTGGAGGGAGCGTGGAGGACAGCACTGACCCGAGACAGGTAAGTGCCAGGTGGAGGGCGGGGGGGGACACTGGCAGCATTTGATGGGGCAAACTGGTGGCAGTTGATGGTTACAGTGGCTGTGTTTGATGGCAGTGGCACAGTGGCTGCGCTTGATGGCACAGTGATGGCAATTTATGGGTACAATGGCTGTGTTTGATGGTACAGCGGCTATGTTTGATGACACAGTGGCTGCATTTGATGGCACAGTGATGGCAATTTATGGATACGGTGGCTGCGTCTGATGGCACAGTGGCTGCGTTTGATGCGCACAGGGGTGGCAATTTATGGGTACGGTGGCTGTGTTTGATGGCACAGTGGCTGCGTTTGGCATAGTGGCTGAGTTTGAAGGGCACAGTGGCTGAGTTTGAAGGGCACAGTGGCTGAGTTTGAAGGGCACAGTGGCTGTGTTTGAAGGGCACAGTGGCTGCATTTGAGGGGCACAGTGGCTGCGTTTGAAGAGCACAGTGGCTGCGTTTGAGGGGCACAGTGGCTGCGTTTGAGGGGCACAGTGGCTGCGTTTGAGGGGCACAGTGGCTGCGTTTGATGGGCACAGTGGTGGCAATTTATGGGCACAGTGAGGCTGCAATTGATGTTTTATTTTATTTTTTCAGTACTTTGCGCCCCCCCAAAAAACTGCAAACATATTTAAAAAAGCACTCTTGCAGCAAAAAATGAGAGAGAAAGAGAGAGAGAGAGAGACAGACGGGGAGAGAGAGAGAGAGACGGGGAGAGAGAGATGGGGAGAGAGAGAGAGACGGGGGGGAGAGAGAGAGAGACGGGGGAGAGAGAGAGAGACGGGGAGAGAGAGAGAGAGAGAGAGAGACGGGGGGAGAGAGAGACGGGGGGAGAGAGAGAGTGGCTGCGTTTGACGGGCACGGTGGCTGCGTTTGACGGGCACGGTGGCTGCGTTTGAGGACATGGTGGCTGCGTTTGAGGACACGGTGGCTACGTTTGTCGACACGGTGGCTACGTTTGAGGACACGGTGGCTGCGTTTGGAGGGCACAGTGGCTGCGTTTGGAGGGCACAGTGGCTGCGTTTGGAATGCACAGTGGCTGCTTTTGACGGGCAGGGTGGCTGCGTTTGACGGGCAGGGTGGCTGCGTTTGACGGGCAGGGTGGCTGCGTTTGAGGGGCACAGTGGCTGCGTTTGATGGGCACAGTGGCTGCATTTGAAGGCACAGTGGCTGCGTTTGGAGGGCACAGTGGCTGCGTTTGACGGGCACGGTGGCTGCGTTTGACGGGCAGGGTGGCTGCGTTTGACGGGCAGGGTGGCTGCGTTTGACGGGCACAGTGGCTGCGTTTGAGGGGCACAGTGGCTGCGTTTGAGGGGCACAGTGGCTGCGTTTGAGGGGCACAGTGGCTGCGTTTGAGGGGCACAGTGGCTGCGTTTGATGGGCACAGTGGCTGCGTTTGAGGGGCACAGTGGCTGCGTTTTATGGGCGCAGTGGCTGCGTTTGAAGGCACAGTGGCTGCGTTTTCAGGGCACAGAGGCTGCGTTTGATGGGCACAGTGGTGGCAATTTATGGGCACAGTGAGGCTGCAATTGATGTTTTATTTTATTTCTTCAGTACTTTGCGCCCCCCCCAAAAAACTGCAAAAACATATTTTAAAAAGCACTCTTTTTTAGCAGCAAAAAATGAGAGAGAAAGAGAGAGAGAGACAGGGAGAGAGACGGGGAGAGAGACGGGGAGAGAGAGAGTGGCTGCGTTTGACGGGCACGGTGACTGCGTTTTACGGGCACGGTGGCTGCGTTTGAGGACACGGTGGCTGCGTTTGACGGGCAGGGTGGCTGCGTTTGACGGGCACGGTGGTTGCTTTTGACGGGCACGGTGGTTGCTTTTGACGGGCACGGTGGCTGCATTTGACGGGCACGGTGGCTGCGTTTGACGGGCACGGTGGCTGCGTTTGACGGGCACGGTGGTGGCAATTTATGGGCACAGTGAGGCTGCAATTGATGTTTTATTTTATTTTTTCAGTACTTTGCGCCCCCCCAAAAAAACTGAAAAAACATATTTTAAAAAGCACTCTTTTTTTAGCTGCAAAAAATGAGAGAGAGAGAGACGGGGAGAGAGAGAGAGAGAGAGTGGCTGCGTTTGACGGGCACTGTGGCTGCCTTTGACGGGCACGGTGGCTGCGTTTGAAGGCCAGGGTGGCTGCGTTTGACGGGCAAGGTGGCTGCGTTTGACGGGCACGGTGGCTGCGTTTAGAGGGCACAGTGGCTGCGTTTAGAGGGCACAGTGGCTGCGTTTGAGGACACGGGGGCTGCGTTTGACGGGCACGGTGGCTGCTTTTGATGGGCACGGTGGCTGCGTTTGACGGGCACGGTGGCTGCTTTTGATGGGCAGGGTGGCTGCGTTTGATGGGCACGGTGGCTGCGTTTGACGGGCACGGTGGCTGCGTTTGACGGGCAAGGTGGCTGCGTTTGACGGGCAGGGTGGCTGCATTTGACGGACAGGATGGCTGCGTTTGACGGGCAGTGGCTGCGTTTGACGGGCACGGTGGCTGTGTTTGACGGGCACGGTGGCTGCGTTTGACGGGCACGGTGGCTGCGTTTGACGGGCAAGGTGGCTGCATTTGACGGACAGGGTGGCTGCGTTTGACGGGCAGTGGCTGCGTTTGGAGGGCACAGTGGCTGCGTTTGGCACAGTGTCTGTGTTTGATGGGTTACGGTACAGTGGTGGCAATTGATATGTTTGTTTTTTCAGTATACTTTGCATACTTTGCACCCCCCCCCCCCCAAAAAAAAACTGCAAAAACAAATAAAAAAATTCACTTTTTTTTACTTGCAAAAATTTAGAGAAAGAAGAGAGACAGGGGGAGAGAGAGAGAGAGAGAGACAGGGAGAGAGATAGATAGAAAGAGAGTGACAGAGAGAAAGAGAGAGTCAGAGAGACAGACAGAGACAGAGTGAGAGCTTAGGGCAGCAGGGGTACCTTCTTCTTTTCTTTTCCAGGGGTGGCCGTCCTCCTATTCTCCTCGTGCAGGGTGCAGTCTAGTGGGCGGGCCGATTCACTCAAAGCAGCAGAAGAAATAAGCGGTACTGGCGCCGCACGGGCTGATAGTCAACTAGGAGTCAGCGTCCTTATGCTCCTCCCCTCACTCTCAGGCAAATCAATGGGCGGAGGCGGAGCCAGAGCAGAAGAGGCGGAGCCAGAGCAGAAGAGGCGGCACAGGCACACACAGGCAGTGCCAGTGCATTGCACAGTGCGGCGGCCGCCGCTGCAGTGTATTGGGCTGACGCCAGCCGAGCCGAGCCAGCACAGGGACAAAAGCGGCCCCAGGGCACTGAATGCAGACGGCCTACCGGGAAATTTCCCGGTATCCCGGTAGGCCAGTCCGGCCCTGTCAAGAAGGGGATGTAATTGCCCAGTAGGCAAGTGGGTAAAGTGGGTGTGGTTACATAGTCTGAGATGACATACATAGTGTAGAATGTGGTAATGTTAAAAAGGGAACGTACAGTGGTGGGTAGTATGTGCAGGAGAGGAGTGTGAAGTATAAAGCAGTGGGTAGTATGTGCAGGAGAGGAGTACGGAGTGTATGTAGGTGGTTAGTATGGGTAGGAGAGGAGTACGGAGTGTATGGAGGTGGGTAGTATGTGCAAGAGAGGAGTACGTAGTGTATGTAGGTGGGTAATATGGGCAGGAGAGGAGTGTGGCGTGCATGGCGGTGGGTAGTATGTGCAGGTGAAGAGTACAGAGTGCATGGCGGTGGATAGTATGTGCAGGATGGTGTCAATAAGGCAGTTGACAGTGTCAGGAGCTCTTTATTTTAATTTTTTTATTTTTTTTATAATTGTATTTTTTTCATTTTTTTCTAAATGCTTTTTAGAGGCCAGTGGATGGTGTCAGTAGGGCAGTGGGTAGAGTCAGTAGAGCAATCCACAGTGCCAAAATCTTTTTTTTATTATTTCATGAATTTTTATTATTTTTTTTATAATGTTTTACAATTTGTTTTAATTATGTTTTCAACATTTTTTTTTTGGGGGGGGGGGGGGTGGGGGGAGTGGAAAGTTGGACAGTGTCAGTAGGGCAGTGTATGGTGTCAGTAGATTTTGTTTTTATTATTTTATTTTATATTCTTTTTTGCAATTTTACTTTTTATATATTTTTTAAATGTATATTTTTAATGTTTTTATGTTTTTCTTCACAGTGCTACTGGTTGGGGGCAGTGGACAGTGTCAGTGGTGCAGTGGACAACGTCAATAGAGCAGTGAATGGTGTCAGTAGTTTTTTATTTTTATGTAATTTTTTTTTTACAATTTTTTAAAAATGATTTATTACAATTTATTATTATTATTTTTTTTCACAATGCTGTTTTT
Source organism: Lithobates pipiens (assembly GCF_037356315.1). Taxonomy (NCBI): domain Eukaryota; kingdom Metazoa; phylum Chordata; class Amphibia; order Anura; family Ranidae; genus Lithobates; species Lithobates pipiens. The sequence continues at coordinate 14,107,836 of NW_027507696.1, read as the reverse complement.
TTTTTTTTTTTTTGAGGAGGGGGTGGGTGTGTGCTGTGTCAGTATTTCTTTTTTATTTAATATTATTTTTTACAATTGTATTACCATATTTATCAGCGTATAACAGGCACCCCAAGTTTAGGAGGGAATTTTAAGGAAAGAAACTTTTAGGAGGGAAGTTTAAGGAAAAAAAAACTTACATTAAAATGCCCATCAATGCAGTCTGATCAGTGCTCATCTGCAGCTTTGTCCATCTGCAGCCTTCCCAGTGTCCATCTGCAGCCTTTCCAGTGTCCCTATGCAGCCTTCCCAGTGCCCCTATGCAGCCACCCCAGTGTCCTTGCAGCCTCCCCAGTGTCCTTGCAGCCTCCCCAGTGTCCTTGCAGCCTTGTGTCATTGCAGCCTCCCCAGTGTCCTTGCAGCCTTGTGTCATTTAAAATTGACGCCGATCGGAGGAGAGGAGCGAGCGCCACTGACATACACAGAGCCGAGTGTACTTCGGCTAGACTCGGCTCCTCTCGCAGTCCCTCCCATCTCCACTGATTGTGAGAGGAGAGGAGCGATCGACGCCGACATACACAAAGCCGAATGTACTTCGGCTAGTCTCGGCTCTGCTCACAGTCAAGGGCGGGACTGCGAGAGGAGCCGAGTTTAGCCGAAGTACACTCGGCTTTGTGTATCTCGGCTCCGCTTGCTGCTCTCATCACAACTCTGCAGAGATCGTGGGGATCGGCGTATAACACGCACCCATGATTTCCCCCTGATTTTAAGGGGAAAAAAGTGCGTGTTTATATGCCGATACCGATACATACGGTATATATATATTTTTTTTTACAATTTAATTTTTTTATATTTATTGTAATTAAATGCTTTTATTATTAGTCTTGTTGGGGGGCTTTGGTGAGATATCAGGGGTCTAAAAAGACCTTTGACATCTCCCCTTTAAGAAAGAGACTGAGGACAGAAATTCACCAGTCCCTTTTCATTCATAAATTAAGAATTGTAAACACAATGATCACTGACCCTGTTCAGTCAGAAAATGAAGGGGCTGGTAAATTACATATTTACTAGCCCCATCCTCTGCTCTCAATTCTGACAGTTCCAGCAGCAACCAGCAGGAGGGGAGGGAAGTCAGCAGTTCTGTGGGGGAATGAGGGGGGCTGAGGAGCACAGGAGGGAGGACATGGGGACTGAAGGAGGGTACAGAAAGACACAGGGGGTTGGAGAAGTACATAGGAGGGCTGGTGGAGAACACAGGGGGTCGGAGAGTACACAAGGTGACAGTCGGGGGTGATGGGGACAGTTACAGGCACCAATCTCCCTGTATAGCATGCAATGTGGCAGCTGACAGCCGCAGGAGGAAAAGCTCCTCCCTCTCTGCTTCTCCCTTCCATTACTGTCTGCTGCATCATTGAAAGCTATACAGGGAGGTGCCTGTAACTTCCCTAAAACTTCCCAACCGTCCCAGGATTTTATGCAAGTCCCGGCAAATCAAGTCCGGATCCTAGAGTGGAGCCCAAGCTGGTTCTAAGGGCTTCTCCAGCAGGAGCGCTCTAATATGGGCACTGGTTGCGTCTGCCTAGCAGATTGTGCAGAATGTATGAAGTACTACACACCATGATCCAGTCTTTTTATTGCAGCCAACATCTCCCTGCCCGCTGCCTGTCACAGTATGACCAGTTCTGGAACTAGGCGGGGGGAGGGGTGTCAGTGATCACTAGCACAGAGAATTTGCCTATGTCTCTTGCAGGGTGTTCCTGGGTCTCCAGCACTGTGATCGCCACCACAGTATCAGCCTGTATCTCTCCCAGCTGACTGCATGTTTACAGCAGCTATAGTGTCAGAGCACCGAGGGACGTTTCCCATAGGTTCCACCTCCGCTTGGACATGTGTTCTGACCGGACAGGAGTAGGAGCCTGGGAAGGAGATCTCCTGGCACTGAGGTCCTGGGAACTGTCTGCGCAACTGAAGTCTGAGATGTGTATGTGGGGGGGGGGGGGGGGGGCTTTGGGGGATAAGAGAATTTGTGTAAGAAGAGAGGTTTGGATTTATACTGGAAAGAGTATATAGGGGGGAGGATTGCAAGAAGGATGGATTTGAGGAGGATTTATGCTGATAGGAGGGATATAGGAGGATTTGTGCTGAGAAGGGGGTCTATGCTGGAAGGGGGGAGATGTTGGGAATAAGAATTTGTATAAGAAGTTTTGGGATTTATGCTGCAAGGAGGGGTATGGTGGCATTTTGTGCTGAGAGGGGGGATTTGTGTTTTAAGGGGGTACATGGGGCAGAGTATTTTTGCTGAGAGGGGGATATGGGGGGACTTTTGCTGTGAGGGGGATTTTAGGAGGCAAGAGGATTTGTTCTAGAGGGAGGTCTTTGAGGTGGGAGAAGATTTATACTGGAAGGGGAGATTTGGGGTGGGATTTGTACTGGGAGGGGAATTTAGGTCAGGGGGATAAAAGAAATTGTGCTAAAAAGAGAGATTGGGGAGGGGGGTATTTGTGCTGTGGGAATGATTTTGGGGAGAACGGAATTTATACCAGAATGTCAGACCCACGTACCTGACAGGTGAGCCCGAAATAGCAGGGGAAGGTCTCCCTTACGGGTCTGGTTCACGGCCCCTGATAGGATGGACAGGAGGCACGGGAGCGCAGACGGGTATGAGAGCCTGGCAGGTTAGTTGCTGAAGGAGGGATCCGACGGCAGGGTTCAGACAGGTAGACAGTCTCTCACGGCTAGATGCAGGAGCGGATGCAAGCAGAAGGTGGGAGCAGTTCCAGCCACAGGCACAGATGACAGCAGGCAGGTAGTGCAGAAAAGGGATAAGCAAGTTCGAGTCCGGGTCACAAGCAGGGTTGGCAACAGGCGGGCAGCGTGGTACAAAGGAGCAGGCAGATGCAAGGTCAGAGACAGGCCGAGGTCAAAGGCAGGCAGCAGACAGGAAAATCCAAGGGACGAGCCGGGTAAACAGGAGTTCAGGAACACAAGCGAAGTCACAGGTCACAGGGCACAGGAAGCTGCAGATCGGACAGCACCGAGCACACCACGGGGGAACACTTAAGTAGGCCGCGCGCGCACACGAACGCGCAACCGCGCGCACCCAGCAGCGCCAGCGCGCACCAGCACACACCGACGCCCCGCAGCGCGCCCAGTGACAAGTCCACTACGGGCAACTCTCTGACAGTGCCCCCCCCCCTCAAGGGCAGCCTCCGGATGCCCATCTGGGCCAATCTATCCAAGTGGGCACTTTTAAAAGCACTGAGTAGTTCCTCCGCATGTAAATTGCTTTCAGGTTCCCATTAAGAGTTATCTTCCGGACCGTACCCCTTCCATTTGATTAAATACTGGATTTGGTTACCCCTCCTTCTACAGTCCAAAATCGCTTCCACTTTGAATTCCTCTTCATTATTAACGATTACGGGTTTAGGTGGGCCCGAGTTCCGGCCAGTGAAAGGATTAGGAGTGACAGGTTTTAACAAAGATACATGGAAGACTGGATGAATCTTTAGGGAACTGGGCAAGTCCAACTCATATGTAACATCGTTAATTTTCCTTCTGACTGCAAAGGGACCCAAAAACTTAGGACCCAGCTTCCTTGAGGGACAAGCCATCTTCAGATTAGCCGTAGAAAGCCAGACCTGATTGCCCGGTACAAGGATGAGTTCTCCTCGCTTCTTTCTGTCAAACATCCTCTTGTTATAATCCTGGGTCTTGGCCATAGCCTCCTGTAGCAATTTGTTGTTGGTCATAAAAAAGTCAATTGTCTCTGAAACTGCAGGAATGGCACACTCAGGAACCGAACCGGGCAAGAAGGATGGATGGTAACCATAATTTGCAAAGAAAGGCGTCTGCTTGATAGCAGAATGCAATGAGTTATTGTTGGCAAATTCGGCTAGAGGCAGAAGAGAGACCCAGTCGTCTTGCGAGAAGGCAGAAAAACTGCGGAGGTATTGTTCCAAGGTCTGATTAGTCCTCTCCGTCTGCCCATTCGTCTGGGGATGATAGGCAGAAGAAAACGCTAACTCAATCTCAAGGGAACTGCACAGAGCCTTCCAAAACTTGGAGGTAAATTGGACACCCCGGTCGGATACAATGCTTGAGGGAACTCCATGCAACCTCACCACTTCTTTAATGAACACCTTTGCAGTTTACAAGGCCGAAGGTGTGCCTTTCATGGGCAGAAAATGGGCCATCTTAGACAGTCTGTCGACCACCACAAAGATGGTAGAGAAACCTTCCGCCAGGGGCAACTCCACGGTGAAATCCATTGAAATCATCTTCCAAGGTCTTTCTGGAACTGGCAAGGGTCTTAGTAGACCCCAGGATCTTGTCCGGCTAGTCTTGTTCCGGGCACAGGTGGTGCAGGACTCTACGTACTTCCTGCAATCACTAGTTAGCTGTGGCCACCAGAATGCACACTGTACCAAGTCCGCCGTCTTCAACGTGCCAAAGTGGCCGGCAAGTTTGTGGTCATGGCAGAGCTCCAGAACAGCCATCCTTGCATCATCCGGGACTAGGATTTTGTCCCTGTACCGGAACATGCCATCTTGTGACCTCACAACATTCTCAACTGGCGGGGACCACCCCACATAAGCTTGTCTAATCCGGGACAGGAGATCCCCCTGAAGAAGCAGAAAATTTCCAGCAGGGAGGATGGTATCTGGAAGCAAGGTATCCTGGGAGTTATGAAACATGCGGGAGAGGGCATCTGGCTTGATGTTCTTGGAGCCGGGTCTGTACGTGATGTGGAAGTGGAATCTGGAGAAGAACAATGCCCACCTCGCCTGCCGTGGTTTCAATCTTTTAGCCGTTCTCAGATACTCCAGATTCTTATGGTCGGTATAGACCAGGATTGGATGTGCAGCACCCTCCAGTAAGTAACGCCTCTCCTCCAAAGCTGCCTTTATAGCCAGTAGTTCCCGGTCCCCCACATCGTAATTTCTCTCTGCTGCGGAAAGCTTGCGAGAGTAAAAGGCCACAGGGAAGAGAAGGGCCTTGGAACCTTGTCGCTGGGAGAGTACAGCCCCTACCGCGATTTCCGAAGCGTCCACCTCAAGGACAAAAGGCAGGGCAGGATCCGGGTGCTTTAGGATGAAAGCAGAAGTAAAAAGTTCCTTCAGTTTCTGAAAAGCAACTTGGGCCTTAGGGGACCAACAGAAATGGTTTCCTTGCTTGGTTAATTCAGTGATGGGGGCGATAATAGCTGAGAAGCCCCTAATGAACTTCCGGCAAAAGTTGGCAAAGCCAATAAAACGCTGGACACCCTTTTTATCTGCCAATCCAGAATAGCGGACACTTTCCGAGGGTCCATCTTGATGCCATCAACAGAGATAACCAGGCCAAGGAACTGTATGCTTTGGAGCTCAAATTCGCACTTTTCCAACTTGGCGTAAAGTCTATGATGCCTAAGGCGGGTCAACACATTTCGGACGTGTCTGCGATGGTCAGAGACTGAGGAAGAGAAGATTAGGATGTCATCCAAGTAAACGATAACATATAAATCTAACAGGTCACGGAAGACGTCGTTTATAAAGTGTTGGAAAGTGGCGGGTGCATTACACAGACCAAAGGGCATAACGAGGTATTCGAAGTGCCCGAACCGCGTACGGAAGGCAGTCTTCCACTCGTCCCCCTCACGAAAGCGAATCAAATTGTAGGCACCACGGAGGTCTAACTTGGTGAACACAACAGCGGATCCCAGTCTCTGGAAGAGTTCAGGCACTAAGGGTAGCGGGTAGCGATTTTTGATGGTAATTTTATTTAGCTCCTGATAATCAATACAAGGTCGAAGAGAGTGGTCTTTTTTTTCAACGAAAAAGATGCCGGCTCCAGCTGGGGAATTAGATGGGCGAATGAAGCCTTTCTTGAGGTTTTCATCCAAATAGCCCTTCAGAGTTTCCAGCTCTTGCTCAGTTAGCGGAAAAATCCTTCCAAATGGGACCTCAGTTCCGGGTAAAAGCTCTATCGGGCAGTTGTAAGATCTGTGCGGGGGTAAGGTTTCTGCTCCTTTCTTGCTAAACACATCCGCAAAATCCCGATAGGGCTCAGGAATTGCTTGAGGGGACTCAGGATCAGAGTCCAGACTGAGAAGCTGAGTGGACGAGGAAGGGACTTCAAGAAGGCAGTGCTGTTGGCAATAGTCGGAAAGAAACTCGACCCTCCCTGAGGCCCAGTCGATGTTGGGGTTGTGGGCTTGTAGCCAGGGCATTCCCAAGATAATGGGAAAAAGAGGGGAATAAATGGCGTCCAAGCAAAGGAGTTCACGATGGTTAGGACCCATGGTGGCCAGCAAGGGGATGGTTTCCTGGGTGACAGGACCAGAACTGAGGATGGAGCCATCGGCAAGGTGCCCCGCCAGGCTCTGGGACTTCGGTCGGAGGGGAATGCGGTGATTGGCAGCAAATGTCTGGTCAATAAAACAACTACAGGCTCCGGAATCAATTATGACTAGAACTGGGATATCCTTGTTGGGAAGCTGTAGAACAACAGAGAGAGCAAGGTGAGAAGTAGACTTAGGCAGATTAGGAGCATGCTTGATAGGAATCGGAAGAGACTTACGTGTCTTGTTAGGACAAGATCTCACGTAGTGACCTGGTTCCCCACAGTACATACACAGGTTACTGGCTCTTCGACGTTGCCGTTCCTCCAGAGTGAGGGAAGGACGGATGAGACCCAGCTGCATGGGTTCAGGAGGTTCAGGTCCCGGAGCCGGAGGAGCTAGGGTGGACGGCCGAGAAAAGCTGGAAGCACTAGGAACCTTGGGGAGGACCCACGTAGGCCGAAACTGGCTGGAGGACCTCTCAGAACGATGTTCCCTAAGGCGTCGATCGATTTGGATGGAGAGGTTGATTAGCTCTTCCAGAGACTGAGGGACACCGACCCGTGCTAGTTCGTCCTTGAGTGAGTCAGACAAACCCATGCGGAACTGGTAGCGCAGGGCGGCGTCATTCCATTCTGTATCAGAACTCCAACGTCTAAAGTCCACTACATAGTCCTCAACCGCCCTGCGCCCCTGCTGTAGGACATGCAGGGCAGCCTCCGCAGTTGCTCTCAGCTGGGGATCCTCATAGAGCTGGGACATTGTGGCGAAAAAGGTATCCAGACTGTCAAGAGAGGGCGACTTCTGCTCAAGCAGGCGATGGGCCCAGGACTGGGGTTCACCAGACAGAAGAGAAATCACGAAGCCCACTTTAGTCGCTTCCAGGGAGAAGGTGCGATGTTGTAAAGCGAAGTAAAGCTCGCAAGCATTGCGGAAGGACCGGAACCTACCGCGGTCACCAGAGAATCTCTCTGGAGTAGGTACCCTGGGTTCGGGAGGCAGCATTACTACAGAGGGTGCTGGTCCGGCAGTGGAAGCTCCTGGTTGGTGTGCAGGAGATGACAGTACCTGGATTTGGCCTTCCAGTCTGGTGTAGCCTTCTTGCAGACTCTTCACGGCTTGAGTGAGACCCGCCAGGCTCCCTGCTCAGGCTCAGACATGGCTGTCCGATACTGTCAGACCCACGTACCTGACAGGTGAGCCCGAAATAGCAGGGGAAGGTCTCCCTTACGGGTCTGGTTCACGGCCCCTGATAGGATGGACAGGAGGCACGGGAGCGCAGACAGGTATGAGAGCCTGGCGGGTTAGTTGCTGAAGGAGGGATCCGACGGCAGGGTTCAGACAGGTAGACAGTCTCTCATGGCTAGATGCAGGAGCGGATGCAAGCAGAAGGTGCACCCAGCAGCGCCAGCGCGCACCAGCACACACCGACTCCCCGCAGCGCGCCCAGTGACAAGTCTGCTACGGGCAACTCTCTGACACAGAAGCTGTATTTGTGTGTGGGGTGGGGGTGTGCTGGGAGGGTAAATTAACCAATGTTGGAGGGATTAGGATGGAGAAGATCCCATGGTAGAAGGTGGGAGAGGATTTGTGCTGGATGGAGGGAATTGGGGGAAGAGGATTTTTTCTGTGTGGGATTAGTGAGTAGATTAGTGTTGGATTTTGCGGAGGGGGGTGCATATTTATGCTGAAAGGGTAAATTGGGGGAGAGTATTGCTTACATTAGCACAAGTCCTTTCCGCTCCTAAAGCACCCCTCCCCCTGTATATATCTGTCCCCAACTCTACCCCACATTCTAACACATGTCCTCTACCTCTCAAAGTGACCCCCAGCACATACCAGAAGCTAAGCACGCCGCAGGCTTTTACCTCCCTCAAGTGTCCCTCATTCTCAAGTTTGAAAGTTGAGAGGTATGTGCCCCAACCCCACCACCACACCGATCATCCCTGACTGTCAACCAGGCATGGATCATCCATGATTGCAGGGTGTACCAAAGCACAATGCCCCCACCCCCCTCGGGGGCCTGTGTTTAGTGAACACCCTGCAACCATGGATGATACACCACTGCGTCTCACCAATCACTGCACAGATACATTGATCAGGTATATCGATTGCATTTTTCACTATTTATAAAGCTTTGATTTTTATTAGGTTTACTAGGATGCCTCCACGTCCAATGCTTTTCTGTAAAGCAGTTCATGTACATGCTGTTAGTTATCATGTTACACTGTGGCTCTCTTGCACAATAATATGTGGCGGATTCTTCAGGTTTCATTCCAGTGAGTTTTAAAAACACTTCTCCTTTATTTGTGTCTCTGGTGAGACTCAGTCGTCCCTGAAGAGAGCTGGCATAATTTATTACTGTATTATAACATATTCTCCCCAACCACACCAGCGGTTTCCTATCAGATTGTCGGACCCAGTGCACACAATACATGTTAGTGCTGTCAGTGAGGGAGGCTCCGGTCACTTTACAGGTCATTTCCAGAGTCTCTGATGGCTTCACAGTCCCAGGACCAGACTCCACCATTGTGATTTGTGATGTGACATCTGAAAAATATATATTATATATTACATTTCTAGTATCTCAGATGACTTAGAAACATTTAAATGAGTAATCCAAATAAAAAAGAAACACACATTGTACTGAAGACACAATAAAAAGTAACCACAGGAGATGTGTCATGTCTGAAGTTGTGTTTTGGATTCGGTTGCACTGATTCCGATCAGATAACTTTTCCTATATAACGCTCTGTATATAAGCAGAAATTTCCCATGAATGCTTTGCATAAACTGAAATGATTGGGTGAGGGGAACTAATGATATGGACAATTTGTTTTAAAACAAAACTGTTACTTTCTCCTGCAGAAAGTTCTTCATTTAAACCTGAATTTTATAGAAATATATTTTGTACCAACTGAAATAGTCGAGTTTATCTAAAAGGAGAAGTGAAGCCACACAAGTAGAATATTTTATGGTGACCATACACCAGGGGTTGACAAATTTGCTTTGAATTTAGGAGCCAGTTAAAAAAGTTAGGAGCCAGTTCTTTTTTCCAGCTCCCGGGGTAAGGCCACTCATTTTCACCCCCTATCCCTAACTCACAATGGAGCACCCAGTCAATAACTCCATTGAAACGCTGTTACATCAGGGGTATGGGCTGACCAGAAAGAGTAAGGCTGGCAACAGATGGAACTGGCTGGCACTGGCAGGTGGCACTGGTTGCCACTGGAAGGCACGTGGAACTGCCAGATGGCACCGGCAGGGGACACTGGTTGGCATTGGCAGGTGACACTAGTTGGAACTGGCAGGTGACACTGGTTTGGAACTGGCAGGTGGCACTATTGGCACTGGCAGGTGGCACTGGTTTGGAAGTGGCAGGTGGCCCTGGTTGGTGATGGCAGGTGGCCCTGGTTGTCACTGGCAGATGGCACTGATTGGCGGTGGCACTGGTTGGTGTTGGCAGGTGACACTGGTTGGTGGTGGCACTAGTTGGCATCGTATGGCGGTGGCACTGGCAGGTGGCACTGATTGGTAGTGGCAGGTGGCACTGATTGACAGTGGCACTGGTTGGCATTGGCAGGTGGCACTGGTTGGTGGTGGCACTGGTAGGTGGCATTGGTAGGTGGTGGCAGGTGGCACTGGCGGTGGCACGTGGCACTGGTATGGAAGTGGCAGGTGGCCCTGGTTGGTGATGGAATGTGGGCCTGGTTGGCGGTGGCACTAGTTGTCACTGGCAGATGGCACTGATTGGCGGTGGCACTGGTTGGCATTGGCAGGTGGCACTGGTTGGTGGTGGCACTGGTAGGTGGTGGTAGGTGGCATTGGTAGGTGGTGGCAGGTGGCACTGGTTGGCACTGGCCGGTGGCACTGGTTGGCGGTGGCACTGATTGGCGGTGGCAGGTGGCACTGGCAGGTGGCACTGATTGGCAGTGACACTCATACTGGCAGGTGGCACTGACTGACGGTGGCACTGGCAGGTGGCACTGGTAGGTGGCACTGATTGGCGGTGGCACTGGGTGGTGGCAGGTGGCACTGGTTGGTGGTTGCAGGTGGTATTAATTGGCGGTGGCACTGGTTGGCACTAGCAGGTGGCACTGATTTGTGGTGGCAGGTGGCACTGACACTGGCAGGTGGCACTGATTGGCGGTGGCAGATGGCACTGGTTTAGCGCTGGCAGGTGGCACTGATTGGTGGTGGCAGGTGGCACTGGTTGGCACTGGCAGGTGGCGCTGATTGGTGGTGGCAGGTGGCACTGATTGGCGGTGGCACTGGTTGGCACTGGCAGGTTTCACACGGAGCACTCTGTTACTGAAATGTAACAGAGGAGCTGCCAGAATTGAGCTTAATGTCGGAATGGGTGGGACCCGGCCGGGGTGTGAAACTGACAAGTAACAGAGAGACGGATATGTCAGATTTCAGCGTGATGTCGGGGTGGGCGGGACTCAGCAGCTATCAAACACCAGCCAACGATTGGGCTGCTTAACCACTTCCCACCCGGCCAATGCATATATACGGCCGGGTGGGAGCCGTCTACTCCTGATAGGACGTTCCTGAAGGTCATTCAGAAGTAGCGGGATCGCGCGCGCGCGTGCCCGCGCAGCGGCGCGATCCCGATGTGCTCGTGTCACCCGGACACGGCACATCTGAGATCGGCAGGAGGGCTCTGTGATTGGCCCTCCTGATCACATGACGGCCGTGTCCAATCACGGCCGTTATGTGATGTAAACAAACAGCCGGTTGCTAGGCAATCGGCTCTCCTCTCCTCACACGGAAGTCATCGCTGAGGAGAGGAGAGCAGAACGCTGCAGCCGGCTGATGATCAGTGAGTATGGGCTGCTTTTTACAGCTTTTTACTCACTGATCATCAGTCTAGTGTCAACACACAACACACCACACAGTACAAACACAGTCCCCACATATGTCCCCAAACCACACATGTCCCCAAAACATACATGTCCCCAAATAATAAAAACACATGTCCCTAATAATAAAAACATGTCCCCCACATATGTCCCACTAAAATCACATGTCCCAATGATTATCTGCACACATATGTACTTGATCACCTGCACACATATGTACATGATCATTTGCGTACATATGTCCGTGATCACACAAACCAATTATTATACAGTTAACGGAATTTTTTTTACCAAAAACATGTAGCAGAATACATTTTGGCTTAAATTTATGACAAAATTTGATTTTATTGGATTTCTTTTCAAATAGAAAAAAGAAAATATTGTTTTTTTTCCAAATTTCCGCTTTTTTTGCGCTTATATCGCAAAAAATAAAAAACGGAGTCGTGAATAAATAACACCAAAATAAAGCTCTATTTGTGCGAACAAAATGATAACAATTTCATTTGGGTACAGTGTAGCATGACCGCGCAATTGTCACTGAAAGCGCTAGAGCGCTGAAAGCTGAAAATTGGGCTGGGAAGGAAGGGGGTGAAAGTGCCCTGTATTGTAGTGGTTAAGAAAAGGGGCGGGCCACATACACGTAGCGGCCCGCCCAGATCCCATTGGCTGGTGTTTCATAGCTGCTGGGTCCCGCCCCCACCCCGGCCGGGTCCCGTCCACCCCAACATCAGGCTGACAGATCCTCCTCTCTCCATTGCTTGTCAGTTTCACACACTCAGCGCGACGCTGCTGAGTGTGGAGGAGGGAGGAGAACAGCAGTCAGTGTTAATGCTGCTGCATGTCTGGGGTATCGATAGTGAGTGGGCTGGTGGCAGCTTAGGCGCCAGGTTGCGATTTCTGGTCGCATTGGCGACCTGGCGCCTGGGGTTTGTCGAGCCCTGCCATACACTCAATGATTTGATTGAACGATTCTTCACACAATAAGATAATATAATTGGATCTATGAACTATCAAAAAGACACATACTGGGGGTGATTTACTAAGAAGAAGGCACTGCACCAGTTCACACATTATTGGTGCGCCGGAAAAGTCATTAATCGAACGTGCGAACCAGCGCACATTGAAACGTAAATAGCCATAATAAATATTCACATATGTAAACCGCAACTGGCGCCAGGGTAACTGCGGTTTTCTAATTGCTAATAGCGTACGCCCAATACAATCTGTTAATTTCATCTCATTGTATGTGTCTTGTTAGGCAATTAGTAGATGTTCTCAGTTAATTAACCCTTTTGATACTAATCTCATTCCTATCACTTCTAATATATCTTTGAAATATGTTTTTCGTTTTTTTACCCAAATCTTTCAATACATTACAAAGAACAGAGAAGTGTTTCTAAACCCAATAAATTAATATTTTCAGATCTTGATCTTTAATGGTGACCATTCACTGCAATCAGTTAGATCTTAGACCAAGAAAGATTGCAGCCAAAACTGGCGGAAGAATTGCTCAGAATACAAAGAAAAACCCACAAGAAAGGAGAAATACAGGCTGCTCTCCAAAAAGACGATGTGGTTGTTTTTAACCACTTCAGCCCCGGAAGGATTTACCCCCTTCCTGACCAGAGCACTTTTTGTGATTCAGCACAGCATCGCTTTAACACAGTCGTGCGACGTGGCTCCCAAGCAAAATTAATTTCCTTTTTGCCCCACAAATAGAGCTTTCTTTTGGTGGTATTTGATCACCTCTGTGGTTTTTATTTTTTGCGCTATAAACAAAAAAAGAGCAATAACTTTGAAAAAAACGCATTATTTTTTACTTTTTGCTATAATAAATATTCCGGAAAAATATATAAAAAAAACAATTTTTTTCCCTATGTTTTGGCTGATATGTATTCTTCTACATAAAAAATTGCAATAAGCGTTTGATTGGTTTGCACGAAAGTTATGCCGTCTACAAAATAGGGGATAGTTTTTATGGCATTTTTATAAAAAAAAAATTTTACTAGTAATGGTGGCGATCAGTGATTTTTATCGTGACTGCGACATTATTGCAGACACATCAGACAATTTTGACACATTGGGACCATTGGCATTAATACAGCGAGCAATGCTATGAAATTGCATTGATTACTGTAAAAATGTTACTGGCAGTGAAGGGGTTAACCACTAGGGGATGGGGAGGGGTTAAGTGTTTCCTGGGGGAGGGATTCTAACTGTCTGGGGGATGGGCTAGCTGTGACATGGCACTGATCGCTGCTCCCGATGACAGGGAGCAGACGATCAGTGTCCTGTCACTAGGCACAACGGGGAGATGCTGTTTACATTGGCATCTGCCCATTCTTCAGCTCCGTGACACGATCGCAGGTATACCAGCGGCGATCGAGTCCATGGGTCCCATGGGCACGGCCATGGAGGTCACGGCAGGCGCACGCGCATGCATGGTGGGAAATTCAAAGTAACGTACGGGTACGTTCCTTTGCCCAGCAGTGCCATTCTGTCGATGTATATTTGCTGACAGTGGTCGGCAAGTGGTTAAATAAATTAGATTTAGTGCAAAAGCCTGTTTGATTTCCTAAAATTTTAACTAATTGTTCAAGTGCGTCTTCCTATTACCTAGTTTGCCTAAATATCGAGTTGTACAGAGATTGACCAGATTGCATAGTGCATGACCATCTTAAGTGCCAAATTTGGCATGTAGATGTGCCATGGCCCACTTGTATTTTCCAAACAATATTTCTTGGGCATTGTACAAGACACATGAAAAAACAACTTTTTTCAAGACATACTAGTGGGATCAAAAATCTTCAAACTATGGCTATCCAGCTGTTGCGGAACTACACATCCCATGAGGCATTGTAAAACTCTGACATTCACAGACATGACTAGACATGTTTGAAATTGTAGTTCCTGAACAACTGGAGGGCCGTAGTTTGATGACCCCTGTGCTAGACCATTATTATGCCTTCAGAATGGGGAGTGTGGCATCTACCCAACTTATTTCTGCTGGTGGACACAGGAACCTACATCTATAGATATACAGTTTCTCACAAAACTGTCACCAGTAGTGATGGACGAACTTCCGACGGGACGTTTCGCGGATGCGAACCGCAAACGCAGCCAAAAGTTTGCGAACCACAAAGTTCGCGGCAGGCCCTATTGACTTTAATGGCAGGTGAACCTTAAAAACCTACAGGTCATATTTTCAGCCACAAAATACTTACTAGATGTGACAAGAATTCTTTTTTTATCTGTGAAATTTTGACTCAAGAGCACATGAAGGCCATGGAGGAGAGGAAAGGTCAGGGCAGGCTATGAAGATGGTGCAGGAGATGATCACCCAAACCGTGATAAAGAGCACTGACACCAGCACTGAGATAGAGAACACTGACACCACACCAGCACCGTGATAGAGAGCACTGAGACCACACCAGCACCGTGATAGAGAGCACCAGCACCATGATAGAGAGCACTGACACCAGCACCATGATAGAGAGCACTGACACCAGCACCGTGATAGAGAGCACTGACACCAGCACCGAGATAGAGAGCACTGACACCAGCACCAAGATAGAGAGCACTGACACCACACCAGCACCGTGATAGAGAGCACTGACACCAGCACCGTGTTAGAGAGCACTGACACCACACCAGCACTGTGATAGAGAGCACTGAGACCACACCAGCACCGAGATAGAGAGCACTGACACCACACCAGCACCGAGATAGAGAGCACTGACACCAGCACAGAGATAGAGAGCACTGACACCACACCAGAGGATGAGGAGGGTGCAGAAGAGTAAGGCTGAGTGAGCCACTCAACCAAGTCTGGTGTGTCCTTTGACGTAATCGCACACACCTTCTGCAATTTGCCACTTTGACTCAAGTCTGTTGATCCTGCCCTACCCCTACCACCCCTGCGGAAGGGCCTGCCTCTTTCTCTGCCTGTCATTTTTTAAATTACCCTGTGACAAAAGTCTCTAGAGAAGTGCAGTATGTATGTGGAATAAGGTATATAACACCCCGCTTCAATCTGTCATTTTTGGGGGTCACTGGTCTATCACACCAGTTATAATAATATTTTTTTGATTGCGTTTGTCACTCTTTGCAGTATCACTGCAGAACCGCTCAGCAGTCACAATGCTGCACAGTGGAAATGCACTATACTATGCTTTCTATATGTGCAAGTATTTTATATGTGTATTACACCCCTATATACAGCACACCAAATAGTACACCTATACTAGTCCTTAAAAGGACCTTTGTGGATCTAGTATCTAGTGATTTGCAGACTGTCCCTCAGTCCCTACACTGATAAAAGACAGCTGCAGAATCGGTCAGCAGTCAAGTATAATATTCTTTCTATATTTGAAAGAAAGTAGATTATACGTGTACGTGTACAACGCTATACACTGTACACCTATACCAGTCCTTAAAAGGACCTTTGTGGACCTAGTAGCTAGACTGTAGACTGTCCCTCAGTCCCTACACTGATAAAAGACAGCTGCAGAATCAGGCAGCAATCAGCAGCACAGCAGTCAGCAGCAGTGCACCACAACCCTATATATTGTACACCTCAACCAATCCTTAAAAGGACCTTTGTGGACCTAGTAGCTAGTTATTTGCAGACTGTCCCTCAGTCCCTACACTGAAAAAGACAGCTTCAGAATCAGGCAGCAATCAGCAGCACAGCAGTCAGCAGCAGTGCACCACAACCCTATATATTGTACACCTCGACCAATCCTTAAAAGGACCTTTGTGGACCTAGTAGCTAGTGATTGCAGACTGTCCCTCAGTCCCTACACTGACAAAAGACAGCTGCAGAATTGGTCAGCAGTGCACTCAGCAATCACCAGCACCCTATATACTGTACACCTATACCAGTCCTTAAAAGGACCTTTGTGGACCTAATAGTAATAGCTAGTGATTAAACTGACTGTCCCTGCTCCACACAGCGTCCTGTCCCTACACTGACAAAAGACAGCTGCAGAATCAGTCAGCAGTGCACTCAGCAATCCCCATCACAGCAGTGCACCAGAACCCTATATACTGTATACCTATACCAGTCCTTAAAAGGACTTTTGTGGACCTAATAGCTAGCGATTTGTGTCACTACAGTCTATCCCTGCTCCACACAGCAACCTCTTTCTACACTGACAAAAGACAGAATGTAAAATGGTCTCCAGATCAGGTCTATTTATAAGGTAGGGGGAATGTCCAATTGTCCATGTGCTGAATTGTCTCAATTGGCTGTCCTGTACCCCATGATTGATGTGTCATTATGGGTCAAAATTCTTTCACAATGTAAACGCATATGTCTGCCGGGCGAACAGCGCCAGAAGTCCGCTGGTTTGGCGAATCGCAAACATGCAAAATCCGCTGCGAACCGACCGCCGAGCGAACCGCAAGGCCATCTCTAGTCACCAGGCCATCAGAGTATGCAAGTACCTGTCACCAGCCCATCAGAGTACCCGATCACCTATTTGCAGCCCGTGCCTCATAGAATATACATTGGGGTGTTTGCTTTCCAAAATGGGGTCATTTTGTGGGTAATGTCACTGTCCTGGTGCTCCAGGACCTTCAAAAGTGTGATGGGTAGGAATGAAATGAGATGTGTAGTTTATGCTCCTAGAACGCCTGAAGGTACTACTTCAATGTTCGGCCTCTGTATGTGGCCAGCCTGTGTAAAAGTCATACACATGTCGCCATACTCGGGAGTAGCGGAATGTGTTTTGGGGTGTAATTTTTGCTATATACATGCTATGTGTTAGAAATATCTTATAAATTGACAATTTTGTGTAAAAAAAAAAAAATGCGTTTTAATTTTTTTCCACATTTTCAAAAAACTTCTGGAAAAAAAGAACCGTTCAAAAGACTCATTATGCCTCACAGATTATACGTTGGGGTGTTCGGGTTCCAAATTGGGGTAATTTTATGGACAATTCCATTGTCCTGGTACTCCAGGGCCTTCAAAATTGTAATAGGTGGCTCTGAAATGAGATGTGTCATTTTTGCTCGTAGAACGTCTGAAAGTGTCACTTCAATGTTGGTGCTCTGTATGTGGCCAGGCTGTGTAAAAGTCTCACACATGTGGTATTGCCATACTTGGGAAGAGCAGCAGAATGTATTTTGGGGTCTAATTTGTTGTATGCATATGCTGTGTGTGAGAAATAACCTGATAATATGACAATTTTGTAAAAAATAATAATAATTAAAAAAAATCATAATTTTGCAAAGAATTGTGAGAAAAAAATGGCAACTTAAAAAAAATCACCATGCTACTTACTTAATACCTTGGAATGTCTACTTTTTAAAAAGGAGTCATTTGGGGGGTATTTGTACTTTCCTGACTAGTGTAGTGTCTCTAGAAATGAGATACACCTGATCTAATGAAGGCCTGATCAGATGTGATCAATTTTCAGTGATTGGCACCATAGTTTGTAGACTCTATAACTTTCAGAAAGACCAAATAATGTACACTAATGTGGGTTATTTTTACCAAAGATATGTAGCAGTATAAATTTTGGCCAACATTTTTGAAGAAAAAATACTAATTAGCAAAATTTTATGACAGAAACAAAGAAAACGGCATTTTTTTTCACAAAATTTATGTATTTTTTTATTTATAGCACAAAAAATAAAAAACCCACTAAAGATTAAATGCCACTAAAAGAAAGCTCTATTTGTGTGGAAAAAAAGACACACGTTTTATATGGGTACAGTGTTGCATGACTGAGTAATTGTCATTCAAACTGTGAGAGCTTTGAAAGCTGAAAATTGGTCTGGTCAGGAAGTAAGTGCACTGTACTAAGGTGGTTAAATAACAGCTCTATTTATGTGAAAAAAATGATAAAAATGTTGTTTGGTTACAGTGTTGCATGACCACACAATTCATTCACAGTGCAAAAATTAGCCTGGTCAGGAAGGGGATGTAATTGCCCAGTAGGCAAGTGGGTAAAGGGGGTGTGGTTACATAGAGTCTGAGATGACATACATAGCGTAGAATGTGGTAATGTTAAATAGGGAATGTACAGTGGTGGGTAGTATGTGCAGGAGAGGAGTGTGAAGTGTAAGGCAGTGGGTAGTATGTGCAAGAGAGGAGTACGGAATGTATGTAGGTGGGTAGTATGGGCAGGAGAGGAGTACGGAGTGTATGGAGGTGTGTAGTATGTGCAAGAGAGGAGTATGGAGTGTATGTAGGTGGGTAGTATGTGCAGGAGAGGAGTACAGAGTGCATGGCGGTAGATAGTATGTGCAGGATGGTGTCAATAAGGAGCTCTTTATTAAAAAAATTTTATTCTTTTTTATAATTTTTATTTTTTTATTTTTTCAAAATGCTTTTTGGAGGCCAGTGGATGGTGTCAGTAGGGCAGTGGATAGAGTCAGTAGAGCAAGAGAGGAGTATGGAGTGTATGTAGGTGGGTAGTATGTGCAGGAGAGGAGTAAAGAATGTATGTAGGTGGGTAGTATGGGCAGGAGAGGAGTACGGAGTGTATGGAGGTGTGTAGTATGTGCAAGAGAGGAGTATGGAGTGTATGTAGGTGGGTAGTATGTGCAGGAGAGGAGTACAGAGGGCATGGCGGTAGATAGTATGTGCAGGATGGTGTCAATAAGGAGCTCTTTATTTAAAAATTTTTATTTATTTTTATAATTAAATTTTTTTAATTTTTTCAAAATGCTTTTTGGAGGCCAGTGGATGGTGTCAGTAGGGCAGTGGGTAGAGTCAGTAGAGCAATCCACAGTGCCAAAATCTTTTTTTTTATTTCATTAATTTTTATTATTTTTTTATAATGTTTTACAATTTGTTTTAATTATGTTTTCAACATCTTTTTTTGGGGGGGGGGGGGGGGGGGGGGGGGAGTGGGCAGTTGGACAGTGTCAGTGTATGGTGTCTGTAGATTTTGTTTTTATTATTTTATTTTCTATTAGTTTTTGCAATTTTACTTTTTATATATTTTTTTAAATGTACATTTTTATTGTTTTTCTTCACAGTGCTTATGGTGGGGGGGGGGGGGGCAGTGGACAGTGTCAGTGGTGCAGTGGACAATGTCAATAGAGCAGTGAATGGTGTCAGTAGTTTTTTATTTTTATGTAATTTTTTTTTTACAATTTTTTTTTTAAATGATTTATTACAATTTATTTGTTTTTTTGTTTTTTCACAATGCTGTTTTTTTGAGGAGGGGGTGAGTGTGTGCTGTATCAGTATTTCTTTTTTATTTTATATTATTTTTTACAATTGTATTACCATATTTATCGGCGTATAACACGCACCTCAAGTTTAGGAGGGAATTTTAAGGAAAAAAACTTTTAGGAGGGAAGTTTAAGGAAAAAAATACTTACATTTAAATGCCCATCAATGCAGACTGATCAGTGCCCATCTGCAGCCTTGTCCATCTGCAGCCTTCCCAGTGTCCATCTGCAGCCTTCCCAGTGTCCCTATGCGGCTTTCCCAGTGTCCCAATGCAGCCTCCCCAGTGTCCTTGCAGCCTTGTGTCATTTAAAATTGGCACCGATCGGAGGAGAGGAGCGAGTGCCGCCGAGATACACAAAGCCGAGGCTCCTCTGCTCTCGCAATCAGTGGAGATGGTCGGGACTGCGAGAGGAGCCAAGTCTAGCCGAAGTACACTCGGCTTTGTGTATCTTGGCTCCGCTTGCTGCTATCATCACAATCAGCGGAGATAGGTGGGGATCGGCGTATAACACGCACCCACGATTTTCCCCTGATTTTAAGGGGGAAAAAGTGCGTGTTATACGGCGATACCGATACATACGGTATATATATTTTTTTTTTACTATTTAATTTTTTAATATTTATTGTAATTAAATGTTTTTATTATTAGTCTTGTTGGAGGGCTTTGGTGAGATATCAGGGGTCTAAAAAGACCTTTGACATCTCCCCTTTGAGGACAAAAATTCACCAGTCCCTTTTCATTCATAAATTAAGAATTGTAAACACAGTGATCACTGACCCTGTTCAGTCAGAAAAGGAAGGGGCTGGTAAATTACATATTTACTGGCCCCTTCCTCTGCTCTCAATTCTGACAGTTCCAGCAGCAGCCAGCAGGAGGGGAGGGAAGTCAGCAGTGCTGTGGGGGAATGAGGGGGGCTTAGGAGCACAGGAGGGAGGACATGGGGACTGAAGGAGGGTACAGAAAGACACAGGGGGTTGGAGAAGGACATAGGAGGGCTGGAGGATAACCCAGGTGGTCGTAGAGTACACATGGGGACAGTTACAGGCACCAATCTCCCTGTTAGGGATGAGCTTCGAGTGCGACTCGAACATTGCCTGTTCGCCTGTTCAGCGAACAGTGAACAATTTGGGCTGTTCACAGCAAATTCGAAAAGCCGGAACACCCTGTACAAGTCTATGGGAGAAATCTAAAGTGCTAATTTTAAAGGCTAATATGCAAGTTACTGTCCTAAAAAGTGTTTGGGGACTTGGGTCCTGCCCCAGGGGACATGGATCAATGCAAAAAAAAGGTTTAAAAACTGCCGTTTTTTCAGGAGCAGTGATTTTAATAATGATTAAAGTGAAACAATAAAAGTGTAATATTCCTTTAAATTTAGTACCTGGGGGTGTCTATAGTATGCCTGTGAAGGGGCGCATGTTTCCCGTGCTTAGAACTGTCCCTGCACAAAGTGTAATTTCTGCAGGAAAAAAAGTCTTTTAAAATCACTTTCCATTGTCGGCTCCCGTAATACAGAGAACACTCAATGAGTGTTCTCTGTATTAGCCGACAATTCATTCATTGATAAAAAAAAAGCCTGGGGGTTCCCCTAAATTCAATTACCAGGTCCTTCAGGTCTGGTATGGATATTAAGGGGAACTCCGTGTCAAATTAAAAAAAATAATTTGACGTGGGGCTCCCCCTAAATATTCATACCAGACCCTTCAGGTCTGGTGTGGATATTAAGGGGAACCCTGCATCAAATTTTTAAAAAAAATTGACGTGGGGGTCCCCCTAAAAATACATGAAAAACAAGAAGAGCTGTATGCACACAGTAACACTGCGCAATGCCAGATATATAGGAAAAGCTGCCAACACGCTAAAGCAAGGATTTTTTAGCCAGAAAAGTGTAAAATATAAAGTGTAAGCGCTAAATATATGATGCCAAAATAAAAAATACAAACCATGAAAATTGATACATATGAAAAAGTGAACAACATATATGTTAAGGAGGGTATGAAAAACCCTGTAAAGTGTATTCAAATATCTATGAATGATTTGTGGAATATAAACACAAATAAAATAAGGTCCATATCTCCTGACAAGTGCAAAAATACAAGTCCCAACAAAGTGTGATAAAAAAAGGAATCCAAATCGAATGTGGTCACAGAAGTTCCCCACCATAAGAAGCGCAGGCTTACCAGATGGAAATGACCCAATAAGACATATATCTAAAGGGTCACAAATCGCTTATGATTCCAAATACTGAAGCACTGGTTCCACGTTCTATGGTTGCATGGATCATCGGAAGGATGGCTCTTTCTTTATGTTGGACTGTATATGGTAACAGCTTTTAGGGAGACAGCTCCGACATCAACCCAAACATGTAATGGAAGAATAAGGCCAGGATAGCGTAATAACTTTTTTTTTTTTTTAATTTAATAAAAATAAAATATCAAACTCACATTCCAGTAGTCAATAGCGAGAATATCAGATAAAATAGGCAGTGGTAGAGTCTTCCCAACGTGTTTCGTCCTATGGGACATCATCTGGGGTGAACTACTACCACTGCTGCACTGCCTTATATAGGTTACGTATCATAATACAATGAGGAACAATTGGAATCAACCCCTCTGTGTCACAGGTGTCCACTTCCGGTTTAGGGGAAAATGGTGGCCAGGCGTGCGTTCCACGCCTCTATTTAATAATATACAATGCGTTCCACCTAAGACACTTAAATGGTCAAACCTTATGGAAAACTATAAATCAAAGTATTATGTCTCAAGTCGATATAACACCATAAAAGGAGACAAGGGAATGGTACCTCTAAGGTATGCAAAGCGGCGAAAATGTGAAAACCGATTTGCTTGTCAGGCCTCAAAATAGGCCCGTGTGACCATGATACAACGTCACTTCTGGTACGGCCGAAACCAGAAGTAAACAAACGCCACTTCCGGTGCTGTGAAAACGAGGCCTGGATATCAAATATGGTCATGACATCACCTCTAATACAGCCGAAGCCGGAAGTAGACAAGCGTCACCTCCGAAATGGCAAAAAAGAGGCCTAGATGTCTAAACAACTTGTGATATGTGACGGGAAGAAGGCTAGAATGCCACATCTATATTTATCACCAAGTAATGTGGCCTGGTACGGTTCAGGAGGGGGGGCGCTCTCTGCGGCCTGCCAGGTTGCGTGCTCGGATAAAGGGTCTGGTATGGATTTTTAGGGGTGTAAAATATAAAGTGTAAGCGCTAAATATATGATGCCAAAATAAAAAAAACATGAAAATTGATACATATGAAAAAGTGAACAACATATATGTTAAGGAGGGTATGAAAAACCCTGTAAAGTGTATTCAAATATCTATGAATGATTTGTGGAATATAAACACAAATAAAAATTAAATAAGGTCCATATCTCGTGACAAGTGCAAAAATATAAGTCCCAACAAAGTGTGATGAAAAAAGGAATCCAAATTGAATGTGGTCACATATGTTCCCCACTGTGCGAGTCCCACCACCATAAGAAGCGCAGGCTTACCAGATGGAAATGACCCAATAAGACATATATCCAAAGGGTCACAAATCGCTTATAATTCCAAATACTGAAGCACTGGTTCCACGTTCTATGGTTGCATGGATCATCGGAAGGATGGCTCTTTCTTTATGTTGGACTGTATATGGTAACAGCTTTTAGGGAGACAGCTCCGACATCAACCCAAACATTTAGTTGAAGGATAAGGCCAGGATAGCGTAATAACGTTTTATTTTTTTTATTTAATAAAAATAAAATATCAAACTCACATTCCAGTAGTCAATAGCTAGCATATCAGATAAAATAGGCAGTGGTAGAGTCTTCCCGACGTGTTTAATCCTATGGGACATCATCTGGGGTGAACTACTACCACTGCTGCACTGCCTTATATAAGTTACATACCATAATACAATGAGGAACAATTGGATCAACCCCTCTGTGTCACAGGTGTCCACTTCCGGTTTAGGGGAAAAAGGTGGCCGGGCGTGCGTTCCACGCCTTTATTTAATAATATACAATGCGTTCCACCTAAGACTCTTAAATGGTCAAACCTTATGGAAAACTATAAATCAAAGTATTATGTCTCAAGTCGATATAACACCATAAAATGAGACAAGGGAATGGTACCTCTAAGGTATGCAAAGCGGCGAAAATGTCAAAACTGATTTGCTTGTCAGGCCTCGAAATAGGCCCGTGTGACCATGATACAACGTCACTTCTGGTACGGCCGAAACCGGAAGTAAACAAACGCCACTTCCGGTGCGGGGAAAACGAGGCCTGGATATCAAATATGGTCATGACATCACCTCTAATACAGCCGAAGCCGGAAGTAGACAAGCGTCACCTCCAAAATGGCAAAAAAGAGGCCTAGATTAGGCTTGTGCAATTCGTTTCGTAACGAATTGAAATTCGGCCGAATTTTGCATCTTTCGGACATTCGGATGCATCCAAATGTCCGAATAAAAAAATAACAAATTACAACGAATACGAAAGAAATATAACGAATGAATTCGAATGAATTCGACATGATTCGAAATTATTTCAACTGCATTTGAAATTATTTCAACATGATTCGACATTATTTCAACCACATTCGAAAATATTTTGTGACCCGTTTCTAGCACCAAGTGACCCCGAGATACATGGCCCTAAAGTCGGGTCACAAAATATTTTCGAAATGTGGTTGAAATAATGTCGAATCATGTTGAAATCATTTCGAATCCGGTAGAAATATTTTCGAATTTGGTTGAAATATTTTCGAATGTGGCCGATTTTTCTAATTCGGTAGAAAACTAAACGAAATCCGAAAATGAATTTAAGGAAGTTAACGAACATAACTAAACAAAATTAATGAATTAACGAATTAAAACGAAACGAAACTAAACACATTTTTTCCTTTTGCACATGTCTAGCCTAGATGTCTAAACAACTTGTGATATGTGATGGGAAGAAGGCTAGAAGGCTAGAATGCCACATCTATATTTATCACCAAGTAAAAGGAATCAGTGTATATAGGGATGGGCAAACCTCCGTCTTTTATAAAGCTATAAATATAAACATACCATGACAGAGATAAGTACGAGGAAGAAATGGCTAATATCCTTAGCGAACCCGGTACATATCGGAAATTGCCTAACAATCCTACCAACGTGTATAAGAAACAATTAAATGACCTTATAGATAAAGGCCATGAACAAAAAATTTTTAATAAAAAGGAAAGAGCTTTATTAATTCCTATATCCTCATGAATACCCACGATTTATTACTTGCCCAAAATTCACAAAAATTTAGTCAACCCCCCTGGAAGGCCAATAGTTAGCGGCATTAACTCAGTGACGTCCCGGATAGGTCGCTATGTGGACTTCTATCTCCAGCCTTTAGTCAGAAAGACACCATCCTATCTCAAAGACACAGGTGACACCATTAGGAGATTAGAAGGTATACAAGTACATGGGCAGTGCATTATTGCTACTGCTGATGTTGCATCCTTGTATACATGCATACCACAAGAGAGGGGCATTGAAGCAGTACGCCACTTCTTGGACCAGGAGCAATCTCTTGTTTCATGTCAACGTGACTATATCATTGAGTTGTTGGAATTTGCAACAAGCCACAGTTATTTTTGGTTCAATGGCCAATATTATTTACAGCAAAGGGGTGTAGCCATGGGGGCCAAATTTGCCCCCAGTTTGGCCAACCTCTTTATGGCTAAATGGGAGGAGGATGTCGTCTATGCTCAACGGAGCCCATCATTGATTTTGTGGGTCCGATATATAGACGACATCCTCCTCCTATGGGGTGGTACCCCTGAAACACTCTCGGAATTCTTTTCTGGTTTGAATTCCAATGATAGGGGCATTTCATTGACCTACCAGATGAGCACTGAAAAAATTCATTTCCTTGATCTTGAGATAGGAATCGCATCGGGTGGATTCAGTTTTAGGACACATTTTAAATCCACATATCGTAATAGCTACATCCCCATTGATAGCTGTCACCACAAAACTTGGCTTGCCTCTGTTCCACGCAGTCAATTTATTAGACTTCGGCGCAACTGTACAGACATAAATATCTTTTTCACTCAGGCCAATATTTTAAAACAACAGTTTATTGATAAAGGCTACCAAGCATCGGTTCTGGATGAGCAACTGCAAGAAGTCTCTCAAATCAATAGGGAAACCTTATTACAGGTAAAAACCCCTTAGGCTACCGGCGACGAGTTTAAATGGTCTTTGTTCACTACATTCAATATTCAACATAGACAAATAAAAACCATTTTCAATAAACATTGGGACATTCTCAAAAATGATCCCATTTTAGGTCCCAAACTTCCTGATAGGGCTAGCGTCCTTTTTAGAGGTGCTCTATCATTGCAGAGCAAAATAGCACCCAATATTATTAATTCACCCGCTCGTCCGACTTTCTTCCATAATCTTGTAGGGTCTTTTCCCTGCAAGAGATGTATTGTATGTCAACATAATACATTAGGTAAACAGAAGACTGTGGAGTTCACATCAACAGCAACCAACAAGAGATATTCTATGAAGTCTTTTTGTACATGTAAGACCAGATATATAGTTTACTTAATCACCTGCCCATGCGGGAAACAATATGTCGGTCGTACTACAAGAACGTTTTCTATAAGAGTAAGTAAACATATCTCTTTAATTAAGAGCAAAAAATCCAAACATACGGTCCCAAGACATTATAGGGAATCTCACAATAGTGACCCAGCAGGTTCACAATTTATTGTGATTGATAAATACACTCCACCTTGGAGAGGGGGGCCCTCACAAGAGGTGTCTCGAGGTTGGAGATGTACTGGGTTTATGAGCTCCAATCCCACTCCCCGTTCGGTTTGAACGTGGAGTGGGATATTAACGCTTTCATTGACGATTCTTGAAATATATTTTTGTGATTGGTGGGCTTTTTTTTTTCTTTTCGTGTGGTATTTACCCTTGTGTGTCACTTCAGTGGACATTTCATGGATTATACAAAATGGTTCTGAGGTAAAACAATTTTTATCTATTAAGACAAATTAGATATGGATTAATTAATTGTATTGGTATATGCATTTGAGGGAGATTAGCATGAGAATGATAGGCATTATCCCCTTTTTGACCTTTTTGGTCTATCTAATTCCGGGTATGACTTACCAAGAGATAGATTTTTTTAATTTAACCTTTTTAATTTTGCCTTATAGTTTAGTCAGTATAGGGTAATCACCATGCGTGATGGTATGTTTATATTTATAGCTTTATAAATGATGGAGGTTTGCCCATCCCTATATACGCTGATTCCTTTCAGTTACTTGGTGATAAATATAGATGTGGCATTCTAGCCTTCTTCCCGTCACATATCACAAGTTGTTTAGACATCTAGGCCTCTTTTTTGCCATTTCGGAGGTGACGCTTGTCTACTTCCGGCTTCGGCTGTATTAGAGGTGATGTCATGACCATATTTGATATCCAGGCCTCGTTTTCACAGCACTGGAAGTGGCGTTTGTTTACTTCTGGTTTCGGCCGTACCGGAAGTGACGTTGTATCATGGTCACACGGGCCTATTTTGAGGCCTGACAAGCAAATCGGTTTTCACATTTTCGCCGCTTTGCATACCTTAGAGGTACCATTCCCTTGTCTCCTTTTATGGTGTTATATCGACTTGAGACATAATACTTTGATTTATAGTTTTCCATAAGGTTTGACCATTTAAGTGTCTTAGGTGGAACGCATTGTATATTATTAAATAGAGGCGTGGAACGCACGCCTGGCCACCATTTTCCCCTAAACCGGAAGTGGACACCTGTGACACAGAGGGGTTGATTCCAATTGTTCCTCATTGTATTATGATACGTAACCTATATAAGGCAGTGCAGCAGTGGTAGTAGTTCACCCCAGATGATGTCCCATAGGACGAAACACGTTGGGAAGACTCTACCACTGCCTATTTTATCTGATATTCTCGCTATTGACTACTGGAATGTGAGTTTGATATTTTATTTTTATTAAATTAAAAAAAAAAAAAAGTTATTACGCTATCCTGGCCTTATCGTTCCATTACATGTTTGGGTTGATGTCGGAGCTGTCTCCCTAAAAGCTGTTACCATATACAGTCCAACATAAAGAAAGAGCCATCCTTCCGATGATCCATGCAACCATAGAACGTGGAACCAGTGCTTCAGTATTTGGAATCATAAGCGATTTGTGACCCTTTAGATATATGTCTTATTGGGTCATTTCCATCTGGTAAGCCTGCGCTTCTTATGGTGGTGGGACTCGCACAGTGGGGAACTTCTGTGACCACATTCGATTTGGATTCCTTTTTTTATCACACTTTGTTGGGACTTGTATTTTTGCACTTGTCAGGAGATATGGACCTTATTTTATTTGTGTTTATATTCCACAAATCATTCATAGATATTTGAATACACTTTACAGGGTTTTTCATACCCTCCTTAACATATATGTTGTTCACTTTTTCATATGTATCAATTTTCATGGTTTGTATTTTTTATTTTGGCATCATATATTTAGCGCTTACACTTTATATTTTACACCCCTAAAAATCCATACCAGACCCTTTATCCGAGCACGCAACCTGGCAGGCCGCAGAGAGCGCCCCCCCTCCTGAACCGTACCAGGCCACATGCCCTCAACATTAAGAGGATGCTTTGGGGGTCTGTGACCCCTCAAAGCACCATATCCCCATGTTGATGTGGAGAAGGGCCTCATCTCCACAACCCTGAGCGGTGGTTGTGGGGGTTTGCAGGTTTCCGTTACATCAGAGGGGGCGGGGTCACCCATATGTCATTAGGGAATCCCTGACTTCCCTCACCAGCATCAGAGGGGGCGGGGTCAGGTGACGGGTAGCCCGGCCCTCCTAATATAAGAAACGTCAGCGCTGGGATCCCCGCAGTGTCTCCGCAGTGGAGACAGAAGATGGATGCATGTATGGACAGCACTGGACTGAGAGATCCCCCGTCGCTGGATCAGATCAGCCATCGCTGGACCCCGGAGAGATGATCATCCGTCGTTGGATAGCAAGAGTGGATTAGCACTGCATGAATCTTTTTTTTATTTTTAATAAAGGAATTTTTCAAAAGTGTGTTTGTCTTATTTAACCATTTTTACACTTTCTTTGTGAAATGGTAGGGGTACTTTTGTACCACCTTACCATTTCAAACAGGGGGGGCCGGGATCTGGGGGTTCCCTTGTTAAAGGGGGCTTCCAGATTCTGAAAATCCCCCCGCCCGCAGACCCCCACAACCACCGCTCAGGGTTGTGGGGATGAGGCCCTTCTCCACATCAACATGGGGACATGGTGCTTTGAGGGGTCACAGACCCCCAAAGCATCCTCCCAATGTTGAGGGCATGTGACCTGGTACAGTTCAGGAGTGGGGAGGCGCTCTCTCGTATCCCCCGCATTTTCCTGCGGCCTGGATTTTTAGGGGGACCGCCACGTCAATTTTTTTTTATTTGATGCAGGGTTCTCCTTAATATCCATACCAGACCTAAAGGGCATGGTAATTGAATTTAGGGGAACCCCCACGCTTTTTTTTTTATCAATGAATGAATTGTCGGCTAATACAGAGAACACTCAATGAGTGTTCTCTGTATTACGGGAGCCGACAATGGAAAGTGATTTTAAAAGACTTTTTTTCCTGCAGAAATCAGGAAACATGCGCCCCTTCACAGGCATACTATAGACACCCCCCAGGTACGAAATTTAAAGGAATATTACACTTTTATTGTTTCACTTCAATCATTACTAAGATCACTGCTCCTGAAAAAACTGACGTTTTTAAAAACTTTTTTTTGCATTGATCCATGTTCCCTGGGGCAGGACCCAGGTCCCCAAACACTTTTTAGGACAGTAACTTGCATATTAGCCTTTAAAATTAGCACTTTAGATTGTGAACGTTCGAGTCCCATAGACTTTAATAGGGTTCTAAAGTTCACACGAATTTTAGGTCTGTTCGCAGGTTCTGGTGCGAACCGAACAGGGGGGTGTTCGGCTCATTCTTACTCCCTGTATAGCATACAATGTGGCAGCTGACAGCCGCAGGAGGAAAAGCTCCTCCCTCTCTGCTTCTCCCTTCCATTACAGTCAGCTGCTTCATTGAAAGCTATACAGGGAGGTGCCTGTAACTTCCCCCAAACTTCCCCACCATCCCAGGATTTTATGCAAGTCCTAGCAAATCAAGTCTGGATCCCAGAGTGGAGCCCAAGCTGGTTCTAAGGGCTTCTCCAGCAGGAGCACTCTAACATGGGCACTGGTTGCCTCTGCCTAGCAAATTGTGCAGAATGTATGAGGTACTACACACCATATTCCAGTCTTTTTATTGTAGCCAACATCTCCCTACCCGCTGACTGTCACAGTATGACCAGTGCTGGAACAAGGCGGGGGGAGGGGTGTCAGTCATCACTAGCACAGAGCATTTCCCTATGCCTCTTGCAGGGTGTTCCTGGGTCTCCAGCACTGTGATCGCCACCACCGTATCAGCCTGTATCTCTCGCTGCTGGCTGCATGTTTACAGCAGCTATAGTGTCAGAGCACCGAGGGACGTTTCCCATAGGTTCCACCTCAGCTTGGACATGTGTTCTGACCGGACAGGAGTAGGAGCCTGGGAAGGAGATCTCCTGGCACTGAGGTCCTGGGAACTGTCTGCGGAGTCTGTGCAACTGAAGTCTGAGATGTGTATGTGGGGGGGGGGGGGGGGGGCTTTGGGAGATAAGCAAATTTGTGTAAGAGAGGTTTGGATTTATACTGGAAAGAGTATATTGGGGGGAGGATTTATGCTGATAGGAGGGATATAGGAGGATTTGTGCTGAGAAGGGGGTCTATGCTGGAAGTGGGGAGAAGTTGGGAAAGAGAATTTGTATAAGAGGTTTTGGGATTTATGCTGCAAGGAGGGGTATGGTGACATTTTGTGCTGAGAGGGGTGATTTGTGTTGGGAGGGGGTACATGGGGCAGATGATTTTTGCTGAGAGGGGGGTATGGGGGGGACTTTTGCTGTGAGGGGGGATTTGGGGAGGCAAGAGGATTTGTTCTAGAGGGAGGTCTTTGAGGGGGGAGAAGATTTATACTGGAAGGGGAGATTTGGGGTGGGATTTGTACTGGGAGGGGAATTTAGTTCAGGGGGGGATAAAAGAAATTGTGCTAAAAAGAGAGATTGGGGAGGGGGTATTTGTGCTGTGGGAATGATTTTGGGGGAGAACAGAATTTATACCAGAAGCTGTATTTGTGTGTGGGGTGGGGGTTTGCTGGGAGGGTAAATTAATTCATGTTGGAGGGATTGAGATGGAGAAGATCCCATGGTAGAAGGTGGGAGAGGATTTGTGCTGGGGGGAGGGGATTGGGTGAAGAGGATTTGTTCTGTGTGGGATTAGTGAGTAGATTAGTGTTGGATTTTGCAGAGGGGGTGCATATTTATGCTGAAAGGGTAAATTTGGGGAGCGTATTGCTTACATTAGCACAAGTCCTTTCCACTCCTAAAGCACCCCTCCCCCAGTATATATCTGTCCCCAACTCTACCCCACATTCTAACACATGTCCTCTACCTCTCAAAGTGACCCCCAGCACATACCAGAAGCTAAGCACGCCGCAGGCTTTTACCTCCCTCAAGTGTCCCTCATTCTCAAGTTTGAAAGTTGGGAGGTATGTGCCCCCACCTCACCACCACACCGATCATCCCTGACTGTCAACCAGGCATGGATCATCCATGATTGCAGGGTGTACCAAAGCACAATGCCCCCACCTCCCTCGGGGGCCTGTGTTTAGTGAACACCCTGCAACCATGGATGATACGCCACTGCGTCTCACCAATCACTGCACAGATACATTGATCAGGTATATCGATTGCATTTTTCACTATTTATAAAGCTTTGATTTTGATTAGGTTTACTAAGATGCCTCCACGTCCAATGCTTTTCTGTAAAGCAGTTCATGTACATGCTGTTAGTTATCTTGTTACATTGTGTATCTCTTGCACAATAATAAGTGGCGGATTCTTCAGGTTTCATTCCAGTGAGTTTTAAAAACACTTCTCCTTTATTTGTGTCTCTGGTCACAGTCAGTCGTCCCTGAAGAGAGCTGGCATAAGCTGTGGCTGCATCATAACATATTACCCCCAACCACACCAGTGGTTTCCTATCAGATTGTCGGACCCAGTGCACACAGAGCATGTTAGTGCTGTCAGTGAGGGAGGCTCCGGTCACTTTACAGGTCATTTCCAGAGTCTCTGATGGCTTCACAGTCCCAGGACCAGACTCCACCATTGTGATTTGTGATGTGACATCTGAAAAATATATATTATATTTGATTATATATTACATGTCTAGTATCTCAGACTACTTGAAAACATTTAAATGAGTAATCAAAATAAAAAAGAAACACACATTGTACCGAAGACACAATAAAAAGTAACCACAGGAGATGTGTCATGTCTGAAGTTGTGTTTTGGATTTGGTTGCACTGATTCCGATCAGATAACTTTTCCTATATAACTCTCTGTATTTAAGCAGAAATTTCTCATAAATGCTTTGCATAAACTGAAATGATTGGGTGAGGGGAACTGATGATATGGACAATTTGTTTTAAAACAAAACTGTTACTTTCTCCTGCAGAAAGTTCTTCATTTAAACCTGAATTTTATAGAAATATATTTTGTACCAACTGAAATAGCTGAGTTTATCTAAAAGGAGAAGTGAAGCCACACAAGTAGAATATTTTATGGTGACCATACACTCAATGATTTGATTGAACGATTCTTCACACAATAAGATAATATGATTGGATCGATGAACTATCAAAAACACACATACTGGGGGTGATTTACTAAGAAGAAGGCACTGCACCAGTTCACACATTAAGTCATCAATCGAACGTGCGAACCAGCGCACATTGAAACGTAAATAGTCATAATAATTATCCACATATGTAAACCGCAACTGGCACCAGGGTAACTGCGGTTTTCTCATTACTAATAGCTTACGCCCAATACAGTCGGTTAATTTCATCTCATTGTATGTGTCTTGTTAGGCAATTAGTAGATGTTCTCAGTTAATTAACCCTTTTGATACTAATCTCATTCCTATCACTTCTAATATATCTTTGAAATATGTTTTTTGTTTTTTTACCCAAATCTTTCAATACATTACAAAGAACAGAGAAGTGTTTCTAAACCCAATAAATTAATATTTTCAGATCTTGATTTTTAATGGTGACCATTCACTGCAATCAGTTAGATCTTAGACCAAGAAAGATTGCAGCCACAACTGGCGGAAGAATTGCTCAGCATACAAAGAAAAACCCACAAGTAACCGCAGGAGAAATACAGGCTGCTCTCCAAAAAGACGATGTGGTTGTTTTTAACCACTTCAGCTCTGGAAGGTTTTCCCCTCTTCCTGACCAGAGCACTTTTTGCGATTCGGCACTGCGTCACTTTAACACAGTCGTGCGACGTGGCTCCCAAACAAAATGAATGTCCTTTTTTCCCCACAAATAGAGCTTTCTTTTGGTGGTATTTGATCACCTCTGCGGTTTTTATTTTTTGTGCTATAAACAAAAAAAGAGCAATAATTTTGAAAAAAACACATTATTTTTTACTTTTTGCTATAATAAATATTCCGGAAAAATATATAAAAAAACTATTTTTTTCCTCAGTTTAGGCCAATACGTATTCTTCTCCATAAAAAAATTGCAATAAGCGGTTGATTGGTTTGCGCAAAAGTTATAGCGTCTACAAAATAGGGGATAGTTTTATGGCATTTTTATTAATATATATATATTTTTTTTTACTAGTAATGGTGGCAATACGTAATTTTTATTGTGACTGCGACATTATTGTAGACACGTCAGACAATTTTGACGATCAATGCTATAAAATTGCATTGATTACTGTAAAAATGTCACTGGCAGTGAAGGGGTTAACCACTAGGGGGCAGGGAGGGGTTAAGTGTGTCCTGGGATAGTGATTCTAACTGTCTGGGGAATGGGCTAGCTGTGACATGGCACTGATCGCTGCTCCCGATGACATCAGGAGCAAACGATCAGTGTCCTGTCACGGGGAGATGCTGTTTACATCGGCATCTGCCCGTTCTTCAGCTCCGTGACACGATCGCAGGTATACCAGCGGCGATTGATTCCACGGATCCCACGGGCACGGCCATGGAGCTAGCGGCAGGTGCGCGCCCGTGCATGGTGGGAAATTCAAAGTAACATACGGGTACGTTCCTTTGCCCAGCAGTGCCATTCTGCCGATGTATATTTGCTGACAGCGGTCGGCAAGTGGTTAAATAAATTAGATTTAGTGCAAAAGCCTGTTTGATTTGAATTGTTCAAGTGCGTCTTCCTATTACCTAGTTTGCCTAAATATCGAGTTGTACAGAGATTGACCAGATTGCATAGTGCATGACCATCTTAAGTGCCAAATTTGGCATGTAGATGTGCCATGGCCCACTTGTATTTTCCAAACAATATTTCTTGGGCATTGTACAAGGCACATGAAAAAACAACTTTTTTCAAGACATACTAGAGTGATCAGGAATCTTCAAACTACGGCTCTCCAGCTGTTGCAGAACTACACATCCCATGAGGCATTGTAAAACTCTGACATTCACAGACATGACTAGGCATGATGGAAATTTTAGTTCCTGAACAACTGGAAGGCCGTAGTTTGATGACCCCTGTGCTAGACCATTATTATGCCTCCAGAATTGGGAGTGTGGTCTCTACCCAACTTATTTCTGCTGGTGGACACAAGAACCTACATCTATAGATATACAGTTTAAAACTGAGTACACCCTTGACATTTTTATAAATATTTTATTACGTCTTTTCATGTGACAATACTGAAGAAATTACACTTTACTACAATGTAAAGTAGTGAGTGTTGATAGGATCAGAGTTCTAGCTTAAGTTATGACTTGACATTATTTGTACAAAACAACTGTGTTAAGAGATAGGTATTGTGAAAAGTGTAAAGTCATTTAGACTACGCCCGCCTGCTAACCACAAGATGGGGAAAGGCTGTTTTCTCCTTTTATGGTATTTTTGTGTATGACTCGTCATTTTTGAGTGTATAAGAACTGTGCAAACAATAAACGTTTTTGGGCCATTCAGCTTGGATTTGAGCTACAGAAAGGTCTCCTGTATTTCATTTCTATCCGAAGCATAAGATTTGAACTCAGCATTACAAAGAGGAAAAGCAATTGGTTTGAGAATTGCACTTAACAATTTTGGTGCCCGAACAAGGACTCATCAATGATCCTACTAGAGGTGGACGAACTGAGCTGACGGAACCATAACACTGGGGCACTTCGGGAACCACAGACCACAAAGCCTGGCCAGGTAAGAGAAAGCCTTTATTTCTCTTTATACTCTGAGCTTCCCTAATTTGTGCCTTTAGCCAGTTCTGTCAGAAACGGGTCTCCACGCAGCATATTAACTGCAACCTCTGTAGGGGTGAGTCTTGAACTATTATAAGTAATACCTTTGTTTTGCTGATAAATTGTTGTATGTCCTTTTTGTCTGTCTGTTGAAATAAAAGAATGAGCCTTGTTAAGGATGGTATGAATTAGAAGGAGGATTGCCGAACTAGGCAAGTGAAAGCACCCTTTCGGGGGGGGGGGGGTCACACGCCTATGCTTAACCTTCACATCTAAGTCATAAACCATAAGACTGGTTGAAAGTATAAGCCCTGTCTGCTCCATAAAGCAGGGATAAGAGTGCACGAGAGGGATCCCAGATACGGGGGGGAATAAGGTCTCCATAAGCCCGGAGATCTAGTTGGATACCTGGCCACTTAAAGGAATGCTTGTATATGTTGTAGCCGCCATTTTGGTTATAATATTTGTTAGTTGGCTAGCATATAAAGTAATTCGATTTCAGAAATCTCATCCCGGGGAGGTTTTTAGTATTCTAGCATCCTAGGAGGAAGGCAACGAGGAACTGTTGTAGGGTCCCGCACACACTTTTTTATTTTTTATTTTGGGACATATAACAGTGTCCCACATGCTACCTAGGCACGGACTGTTAGAATGGGTCAGAGGTATACAAAATCCCGTCAAGGAACTGTGGCCCACTATACGGTGCCGCAGATAATTAAGAACATATATGGGACAGATGAAGCACAAAATTTAAAAACCATACTTCATTAATTCAAAGTAAAAGGAGCAGCGGGTTTAGACCCAGACTTGTGGAAGGAAATAAAAAGGGATAGACAAGGAGAGGTGTTAGAGAAGCAATGGATGCGTCAGGTTCAGTGCTTAACCACTTTCAGACCGGACCATTTTGCTGGTAAATGACCAGAGGTCTTTTTACAATTTGGTACTGCGCTGCTTTAACTGGTAATTGCGCGGTCATGCAATGTTGTACCCAAACAAAATTTGCGTCCTTTTCTTCCCACAAATAGAGCTTTCTTTTGATGGTATTTGATTGCCTCTGCGATTTTTATTTTTTGCGATATAAACGTAAAAAGACCGAAAATTTTGAAAAAAAATGATATTTTCTAATTTTTGTTATTAGAAAAATCCAATAAACTCAATTTTAGTCATACATTTAGGCCAAAATGTATTCAGCCACATGTCTTTGGTAAAAAAAAAGTCAATAATTGTATATTTATTGGTTTGCGCAAAAGTTGTCACATCTACAAACTAAGGTACGTTTTCGGGAATTTACGCAGCTTTTAGTTTACGACTGCCTATCTCATTTCTTGAGGTGCTAAAATGGCAGGGCAGTACAAAACCCCCCCAAATGACCCCATTTTGGAAAGTAGACACCCTAAGGAAATTGATAAGTGGCATGTTGAGCCCATTGAATATTTTATTTTTTTGCCTCAAGCGATTGAATAATGACCAAAAAAAATATTTTTTTTTTTTTACACAAAGTTGTCACTAAATGATATATTACTCACACATGCTATGGGCATATGTGAAATGACACCCCAAAATAAATTCTGCTGCTTCTCCTGAGTACGGGGATACCACATATGTGGGACTTTTTGGGAGCCTAGCCGCGTACGGGGCCCCGAAAACCAAGCACTGCCTTCAGGCTTTCTAAGGGCGTAAATTTTTGATTTCACTTCTCACTACCTATTACAGTTTTGAAGGCCATAAAATGCCAAGATGGCACAAAACCCCCACGAATGACCCCATTTTAGAAAGTAGACACCCCAAGCTATTTGCTGAGAGGCATTTTGAGTCCATGGAATATTTTATATTTTGCCACAAGTTGCGGGAAAATTACAAACTTTAATTTATTATTTTTTTTTCACAAAGTTGTCACTAAATGATATATTGCTCACACATGCTATGGGCATATGTGAAATGACACCCCAAAATAAATTCTGCTGCTTCTCCTGAGTACGGGGATACCACATATGTGGGACTTTTTGGGAGCCTAGCCACGTACGGGGCCCCGAAAACCAAGAACCGCCTTCAGGTTTTCTAAGGGCGTAAATATTTGACTTCACTCCTCACTACCTATTACAGTTTTGAAGGCCATAAAATGCCAAGATGGCACAAAACCCCCACAAATGACCCCATTTTAGAAAGTAGACACCCCAAGCTATTTGCTGAGAGGCATGTTGAGTCCATGGAATATTTTATATTTTGCTACAAGTTGCGGGAAAATTACAAACTTTTTTTTTTTTTCACAAAGTTGTCACTAAATGATATATTGCTCACGCATGCCATGGGCATATGTGAAATGACACCCCAAAATAAATTCTGCTGCTTCTCCTGAGTACGGGGATACCACATATGTGGGACTTTTTGGGAGCCTAGCCGCGTACGGGGCCCCGAAAACCAAGCACCGCCTTCAGGCTTTCTAAGGGCGTTACAGTTTTGAAGGCCATAAAATGCCAAGATGGCACAAACCCCCCCCAAATGACCCCATTTTGGAAAGTAGACACCCCTAAATTTAGGGGTACACTAGTGAGACTAGGTAATAAATGGCGGGTGCCCTGAAACTATAAAAAAATAACTAACCAACCAGCGTCACCTGTAACAGTTATATGGTGATCACTGGTGAAAGGGTTAACTAGGGGGCAATCAGGGGGCTTTATGCGGTAGTATATGGGGGTCCCTGGCGCTATAAAAAGCTGCGGCGAACCTAAATACCTACCTGCCTAACTAGCGTCACCTGTGACACTAATACAGCGATCAGAAAAACAATCGCTTATTAGGCTGGGTTCACACTGGAGCGATGCGGGAACGCCACAAATCCGCGGCGGGTTCCCGCATCACATGCCTCCCGGCGGCAGTTCACACTGCCCTATGCGAACTGCTGGGAGTGTCAGTGAAATGTTAATGACACCCCCAGATCAGTTCGCATATCGCAGTGCGATCTGCAAACTCGGATCGCATGGTGTGAACACCCATGCGATCCGATTCTGCTGCGGACCAAAAAAAGGGTCCCGTGCGAGTTTGCGGCGGGTGCGGCGGGTGCGACACGAATTCAGCCATACTATCTGTATGGCTGAACTCGAATCGCACAGAGATCGGATGTGATTTGCACTGCAGTGCGGTGCGAATCACATCCGTTCTCATAAGCCGCTGCAATGTGAACCCAGCCTTAGTGACACTGGTGACGGGGGGTGATCACGGGGTTAAACCTTTATTGGGGGGGTTAGGGGGGTACCTTAGAACTAAAGGGGGCTAACCCTAACTGCCCTAACAGTTATTACAGTCACAAATGACACCCGCCGGGTGATCAGGGGGTTAAACCTTTATTAGGTAATAAATGGCGGGTGCCCTGAAACTATAAAAAAATAACTAACCAACCAGCGTCACCTGTAACAGTTATATGGTGATCACTGGTGAAAGGGTTAACTAGGGGGCAATCAGGGGGCTTTATGCGGTAGTATATGGGGTCCCTGTCGCTATAAAAAGCTGCGGCGAACCTAAATACCTACCTTCCTAACTAGCGTCACCTGTGACACTAATACAGCGATCAGAAAAACGATCGCTTATTAGGCTGGGTTCACACTGGAGCGATGCGGGAACGCCACGAATCCGCGGCGGGTTCCCGCATCGCATGCCTCCCGGCGGCAGTTCACACTGCCCTATGCGAACTGCTGGGAGTGTCAGTGAAATGTTAATGACACCCCCAGATCAGTTCGCATATCGCAGTGCGATCTGCAAACTCGGATCGCATGGTGTGAACACCCATGCGATCCGATTCTGCTGCGGGCCAAAAAAAGGGTCCCGTGCGAATTTGCGGCGGGTGCGGCGGGTGCGATGCGAATTCAGCCATACTATCTGTATGGCTGAACTCGAATCGCACAGAGATCGGATGTGATTTGCACTGCAGTGCGGTGCGAATCACATTCGTTCTCATAAACCGCTGCAATGTGAACCCAGCCTTAGTGACACTGGCGACGGGGGGTGATCACGGGGTTAAACCTTTATTGGGGGGGTTAGGGGGGTACATTAGAACTAAAGGGGGCTAACCCTAACTGCCCTAACAGTTATTACAGTCACAAATGACACCAATGCAAAAAAAATAAAATAAAAAAAAAATAAAAAAAAATGACATTGGTGTCACTGTGACTGGAGGGCAGGGGTAATTGGGGGGGGGGGTGATCG
The DNA here is from genome assembly GCF_037356315.1 of Lithobates pipiens. Taxonomy (NCBI): domain Eukaryota; kingdom Metazoa; phylum Chordata; class Amphibia; order Anura; family Ranidae; genus Lithobates; species Lithobates pipiens. The sequence goes on along the minus strand of NW_027507696.1, from coordinate 14,068,881 downwards.
GGGGGGTGTGAGTGTGCCTGGCATGTTCTACTGTGTAGTGTCGTGTTGGTGCAACTCACCGATCCTCTCTCCTCGGTGTCGGAACGAAAAATACCGACACGGAGGAGAGATTACATCACTTCCTCTCCTGTGTTTACATTACAGGAGAGGAAGTGATGTCACGGAGCATTTTCATTCGTCGGGAGCGATCGCGAGGGGGTGACCATGAATGAATGGCCGTCCCCTCGTCCGGGATCGCTCCCGAACGAATACCGACCGCCGCAGGCACCGGGCGGGGGCCCGATCGGGCCCCCGACCCGCGGGCAGGCAAGGACGTACATGTAAGCCCTTATGCCTGCCCGTGCCATTCTGTCGACGTACATCGTCGTGCGGCGGTCGGGAAGTGGTTAATTAAGGTCTCCAATAGAGCGAAAGAGGAGGGGTGGAAATATAATCCAGATTGTGATGGTTGGGACATGAAGGATGGAAGAACAAAAAATGCTGAGGAAAATAAACCACATAAGATATATCCTTCACTCCAAGGCAGGGGATGGGTTTGTCAGGTTTGTGGAGCACAAAACCCAGAATGGGCAATAGAATGTGTGCATTGTGGGGCACAAAAACGTCATCCAGAAACTGTAGCCCCCGTACGCACTGATACACACATTGTACAGGTAAATAATCCGGAATTTGGACAAGTAGCCCATCCAAATGCCCCACCTACTGTTACTCGTAGGATGCAGATAAGGACCTGGGCACCATGGACACCAGACGCCCTTATGGCACTAATACAGAATGCCCCAGACCCAGTAGCGAAACCAGCCGCGTTTTGTAGATTTGTAAGACAGTTGATGGATACACATGATGCAACATGGCAAGATGGGGAATATTTGTGTAGACATAAAATGACTCCTACTCTGTTTCAGCAATTTGTGACAGAAATAGGTCCGCACTGACCTATAGACCGGTTTGACGCAGACGGCAACCAACAGGCAGGACACGTCAGACACATAGATTCAAGGGCCCCATTTGTTGTTAGGTTGGAAGCTTTCTGTACGGCAAAACAAATAGAGAGAGGGTCCATATCACCCATGAAACAAACTCCAGGACAGACAGTATCAGACTTTTAATCATATTATCTTCAATAATAAGTGAAGACATCAAGACAAACATCACAGAAGTTGAAAATATGGATAGAGCAACACTAGTAAAGGATAAACCACCCACTATGAACAAAAGCGATGGAGTACCAATAATATTGAATTATAATATGCAACATAAGAAGATCGAGAAAATGATTAAAAAGCATTGGCACATACTAAGGTCAGATATACACCTGCAGGAAATCCTACCGCAACATCCACGATTCATTTATAAAAGAGCACCAACCCTAAGGGATAAGATAGTAAAAAACATCCCCGACCCCCCCTATAATGGCTTAACGTTCTTTACAGGCAAGGGATTCTTTCCCTGTAGACGCTGTTATGCGTGCACAAGAGTAAAAAAGCCGGTCGAAAAGAAATTCAATTTCACCTCTACAAGTACGGGAAATACGTATAATATTAAGGATTTCATATGCTGCAACACCAAGGGAGCTGTTTATGCTTTACAGTGTAGTTGCGGCTTACAATATGTTGGGCGAACCAAAAGACCGCTGATAGTAAGAATAAAAGAACATGTAAAGAACATTATTAGCGGCTTTGATAAGCATAGTGTATCCAGACACTTTAGTACCCACCATAATAAAGACCCCACTCATTTGACCTTTTGGGGCATAGAACCATATAAGAAACACTGGAGGGGGGGCCACAAAGTTAGGACACTCAGTCAAGCAGAATCTAAGTGGATTTTTATTCTGGACACATTTACCCCCCAAGGTTTGAACATTGATTTTGACTTAAACTGCTTTATCAGCGATTTTAAAAAAATACATATTCTTACTTATTTTTATATCTCTTAACTTGGTTTTAGATTTGATATTTGTTTTAATGTAATGATCTTGCAATACTCATTTTATATTATATCCAATTCACATGTCTGTAAAACTATTTTATGTATTGTGATAGTATAAATGAACCATTCTGGGTTCACCCTGAACGCCATTTCCGGTTCCTGACAAAAAGGGGCATTATATCGAGGGGGAATATAGTGCTAATATATACCAACCATGAGATAAAATGTTACCTTACCATTTGTTTTATAAATCTATATATACTATTTTAAAGAACGGTTTTAGATAATTTTTAGTGTAAAATATGGGGCTATAATACTAACGTGACCTATAACATTTGATAAATAACCCTTGTATAGAAATGGCTGCTAACCTGGACCAACGAAAAATGGCCGCGGGTGTAGCTTAGATATGTGGAAAATGATGCTGGGTGGAGATTGACTCCTAAAAGATGGCTGCATTATGTTAGCCTATGGAAGACTCCAAAAAGATGGCGGTGCCAATGTTATCTTATGGGAGACTTCAGTAAAATGGCCGCCATACACGTGCATATAAAAGACACTTCCGTGCTAGAGTATCCCATTCCCTGATGAAGTCACGTGACTAGTGACGATACGCGTCGGAACGAGGATACCGGAAGTGACGTTCGCATACACGAGCGGATTGCTCGTCCGTTTTTAATGCTGTATTTTATCGTATGTTTGTGAGTACCTCTTTTTATATATCGTTACAATAAATTTTACGAACGTACTTCACCATCCGAGTGTACCTCTATCTTTCCTATGAGACCTCTGGGAGCTATACTGAAGCCAAAGATCTATATGGAAACTATCTGAGAGGAAAAATACCTACCTGAGGGGACCAATATCCACCTGCTAGGAATTGGGATAGAATCCCTGGACCCTTGTTTTTGCTGCTTGATTTGCTGTTTACCTTACAGCAGTAAGGTAAGGGGCCATTTCACCTAGTGTGCCGTATATACTGGAGACACAGAAATTACAACACGATTGCTGGCACCTGTTTTCCTTTTGAGAAGCACTGAACAAGTCACTGAGCACCTATTTCAGCTTTTATATAGACTGTCTTATATATATATTTAATAACTTTTTTATGTTTAAGAAGATTACGGAACTATCACTGGCACTTTATTTAATTTCACTATAGACTGTATTTTATCATTTTTTCATGCATTATGAATTGCACGTTTTAACATTTGCACTTTATGGAATAATTTTTCCTTTTGCTTAGTTACTTATGTTGATATATAAACACATGATTTCTGGAATTCAAGTTTTAGAATACACTAGCACAAGACACCTTAATTTTTATTTTAGATAGGCTAGTTGATTTATAGTTAGATTTTAATTTTTCCAGTACTAGGCTCTTTATATTTATATTTATATCTAGTTCAGGTAGCGCAACACCATCTGTTTGATTTTCACTTTTATTATCTGGGGGTTAGGGTTCTTACCCCTGTCGGTAGTTTGCTGCAACCTATCCTTTTAAATAGTTTAGGCCCTTGACGACAGCGCGGGGATACCCTAAACCAATAGTATCAGACTTTTACTTGTCTATGGAAAGTATGATGGCAGATGAAGGATTGGATTTGGCTCAGCCAACTACGATCCGAGCCTTCAATAGACAATTCATGGAAGGATTAATTCCACAGATAAGTGAAAGACTGAAAGCCTGTACACAGGAGTGGAGAGCAACTAGAGATAGAGGAACATTGTTGCAAAAAGCACAGGGGAATAGAGGCTGACCTGGTAGAGACGAAAACCCGAAGACACCCTACTGTTAATGCCATAACCACCCCACAAGATAGGGAAAAAGGACAGTATCGAAAACCTTTGACCTGTCACTACTGCAACAAAATTGGCCACGTGAAACGCTTGTAGGAAAAGAATGAGAGATGAGGGAGACGACTTTTCATCTCCAGCCAGGTTTGATACTAGATATGGATCTAGGCAGGCCTCCGGACCTCCTAATCAATCGGAGGATCAGAGGGCAGGACTCGCTTCTGTCTTAGGAAAATCACATACAAAAATGTTACACATCCCAATACAAATAGACAATAAAAACATCTCATGTTTAGTGGACAGTGGAGCTTTGCGCAGCCTGCTTTCAGACTCGGTGATACGGCCCCAGCCAGGAGTCCACTGAAACAGTATTAATTACGGGGTATGATGGAATTTTATCTGACGCTCCCCTGACAAAGCCCCTGAAGGTTAAAGTTGGAAATAGGATTTCTCTTTCTCGGTTTTTAATATCACGGGGAGCACCAACAAATCTGCTGGGAGCAGATATTTTACAAAAATTGGGAGCCAATATTGCATATCATACAGATGGTACAGTAACATTAACGATAGATGAGGAAAAACACCTCGACACGTGTAATGTGATACAATATTTTGAGAAGGAACCCGAAATTCCGTGTCACCCTCCTCCAGATATATATCAGGCTCTGCAGACACTCCCAGAAGATTTGTGGGAAAGTCATCAAGCAGATGTTGGTTTACTACCTGTTTCCCCAGTTAAATTGCAGTTGATCCCAGGTGCCGTCCTACCCCAGCTGAAACAATATCCTCTTAGTGCGCCGCAAGAAGCAGCTATAGCTACACAAATACAATCTCTGCTTAAAGCGGGGGCATTGAAGGAAATAAAATCACCCGCTAATACTCCCTTGTATCCAGTGAAAAAGAAGCCCGGCACTGACAGTCAAGTTAAATATAGAATGGTAAAATAAAAAGAAGAAGAACTGCGCTAGCCACAAGATACCCAATGTGATTAGGGTATATGAAAGTATCAGACCCACACTGTGGGTCTTAGTATCTAGTGTGTTAATATTGTGAATTCCCCAAACTCAATATATGTGTATCAAACTCTTTGCATAAACCCCTAAACCATAAAGATAAGAATATAAAGAATATATATTTGCTATTAAGCATAAATGACCTATCGAAAAAATACTAAATCTGTGTTCAGAGACACTCTGTATAATGTCCATACAGTCATATATCAAAAAATTGAAAAATTAAAATAAAAAATAAATAAACATAAAAAATAAATGTCCATATAGTGAATGAACACCAGTGAAACAAAAATTTCAAATGAGGTACGGCAATAAAGAAAAGTTCCAAACGACTGAATTGCAAATGCACGGATTGAAAATCTTCTCCAAAGACGTGGTGTGCTTATCCCATCACCGAAATAAATGAATCAGCTCCTTACCAGATCCAGACGACCCCCCGTTACAGAGGGTCACCACAAGCAGTAGTAGTCAAAAGGGTGTCCGGATAGCGCCTCCTCCTCAGATGGTCACGAATCTTCCACACGATGGAGTTATAGCTGTTACTCACTCCCAACACGACGTGGTGTCACATAAGGGAAAACATAGGCTCCAGATAGTGTGAAACCAAATGACTTTAATTCTTAAAAAGCGAACGTAAACACTTACATAAAAGACTTTAAAAGCAGGTTCAAAACAAAGACGTGCACCGGCCGGATACACGCCAACGCAAAGACCAACCCGTCCTTCCTGGTCCACAAAAACGAACACGACTTGGGGTGACGTCGACACGTTCGCACCGCCCTACGCGTTTCGTAATAATTTACGTCGTCCAGGGGCCCCTGGACGACGTAAATTATTACGAAACGCGTAGGGCGGTGCGAACGTGTCGACGTCACCCCAAGTCGTGTTCGTTTTTGTGGACCAGGAAGGACGGGTTGGTCTTTGCGTTGGCGTGTATCCGGCCGGTGCACGTCTTTGTTTTGAACCTGCTTTTAAAGTCTTTTATGTAAGTGTTTACGTTCGCTTTTTAAGAATTAAAGTCATTTGGTTTCACACTATCTGGAGCCTATGTTTTCCCTTATGTGACACCACGTCGTGTTGGGAGTGAGTAACAGCTATAACCCCATCGTGTGGAAGATTCGTGACCATCTGAGGAGGAGGCGCTATCCGGACACCCTTTTGACTACTACTGCTTGTGGTGACCCTCTGTAACGGGGGGTCGTCTGGATCTGGTAAGGAGCTGATTCATTTATTTCGGTGATGGGATAAGCACACCACGTCTTTGGAGAAGATTTTCAATCCGTGCATTTGCAATTCAGTCGTTTGGAACTTTTCTTTATTGCCGTACCTCATTTGAAATTTTTGTTTCACTGGTGTTCATTCACTATATGGACATTTATTTTTTATGTTTATTTATTTTTTATTTTAATTTTTCAATTTTTTGATATATGACTGTATGGACATTATACAGAGTGTCTCTGAACACAGATTTAGTATTTTTTCGATAGGTCATTTATGCTTAATAGCAAATATATATTCTTTATATTCTTATCTTTATGGTTTAGGGGTTTATGCAAAGAGTTTGATACACATATATTGAGTTTGGGGAATTCACAATATTAACACACTAGATACTAAGACCCACAGTGTGGGTCTGATACTTTCATATACCCTAATCACATTGGGTATCTTGTGGCTAGCGCAGTTCTTCTTCTTTTTATTTTTGTTTGATATATTTTTGGTATATATTTGAATTGCAGCTTCCGTTCAACACTATTTGCTTCTTTTTCCCGTAGCGCAGTTTTTCCCCTCTTTTTCCTGTTAATATAGAATGGTGCAGGACTTGCGGGCAGTGAATAAAATCTTGGCACCCATGACACCTTTGGTACCAAACCCCCACACACTGTTGTCACAGGTGCCATCCACCAGTACGCATTTTTCGGTAATAGACTTGGCTAACGCCTTCTTTTCTGTGCCATTGGTGGAAGAATGCCAACTATGGTTCGCATTTTCCTTCAAAAATAAACAACTAACCTGGACACGCCTACCGCAAGGAATGGCGCATTCGCCCACCCTCTATTACAAATTGTGCTGGAGGAATGGTTGCCTCCAGACTCTTGTGTATTGCTACAATATGTGGATGACCTATTGCTATGCTGTCCAGATAGGGAAACATGTCTCCATGCCACTTTGGCACTTTTGCAATTCTTGGCAAAAAAGGGTTGCAAGGTTAACAGGAAAAAGTTACAAGTGTGTCAGGAAAAAGATGTCTTCTTAGGACATTGCATATCACAAGGAACAAGACATCTCACAGACGAGAGAGAGTACAGGCGATAAAGGGAATTTTACCCCCACGAAATTTCAAACAATTGCGTATGTTTCTGGGTATTGTGTCCTATTGTAGACAATGGATACCCCACGCTAGCTCTTTGATGCAGCCATTATACGATTGTTTGAAAATCGTACCGTATATGCTTACAGAAGTAGCTTATGAGTTGTTTGTCACTTTGAAACAGTTGTTGATTTCTGCACCGGCTCTAGGTATCCCCGATTATACAAAGACATTCCATCTATACATTGCTGAGATCACCGGACATGCAACAGGAATTTTGACACAGTCACATATAAAACAAAGGCCTGTTGCTTACTTCTCAGCAGCTCTAGATCCAGTGTCCAGAGGTTCACCGTCCTGTGTACGGGCGGTAGCAGCAGTATCAATAATTATAGATAAGTCATCAGAAATTGTTCTAGACAATCCAGTTGTAGTGCACACCACACATGACATACATACAATCTTGTCTCAAGTACAGCCCAAACACATTTCAATGGCTAGGCAACTAAGGTTACAGTGTACTTTACTTTTACCTCCAAATGTCACTTTTCAGCGCTGTACAACTTTAAATTTGGCCACCTTTTTGCCTCTTCAGTCACCAGATTTGACAAGGGGGAATAAGGAGGAAGGAGATGAGGAAACTAATAGGGAGGAAGGAGATGAGGAAACTGACACTCTTCTGTTTAAAGAGATAGTTGAGCACGACTGTTTTCAGCTCATGGAACAAGAGACAATGGGGTTCCCTCATGTTATAGATACACCAATTTTAGACGCTGAGCACACTTTGTATATAGATGGCAGCAGATTTGCTGATGATAAAGGAAGATATCACACAGGATATGCAGTAGTAACTGATACACAGGTGATTGAAGCACAGCCCTTACCAGCCCACATGTCAGCACAGGAAGCAGAATTAAAAGCTTTAGAACAAGCCTTAGAATATTTGCAAGGACAAGAAGGAAATATTTACACTGACTCTGCCTACGCTTACGGCGTAGCGCACGATTTTGGCCATATATGGAGAGCTCGAGGGTATCTGACAGCAGCAGGCACACCAGTAAAGCATGCGGAAGGAATAAAACAGGTTTTGACAAATCTTCAAAAAGTTAAAAGGGTAGCCATCTTGAAGATAGCGGCACACACAAGTGCAAAGACAAGGGAAGCAAAAGGAAATGCCTTTGCAGATTTAACTGCGAAACAGGCAGCCCAGAAAGAGATGTACCCTGAGACAGTGGCAGTGGCAGAGGTAAGTACAGTAAAGCCTTCATGGCAACAGTTGAGCAAGCTACAGGAGCAAGCGGCAGACAGTGAAAGAGACAAGTGGGTAAGGATGGGAGCCCAAATTGACCCTGACAATGTATGGGGGGCAGGAAGTAAAGTATGCCTACCGGCCTCTCTGTACCCAGCCATGGCCATGGCAACCTACCTACCTACCCATGTCAGTTCCAATTCCATGTATAGAATTGTGAACCAAGGATGGCTTGCACCAGGATTCAGTAGTATGGCCAAAAACTACTGTGCAGCATGCCAAATCTGTCTCCTGAATAATCCAGGACAAAAGGTAAAAACGCCACGAAAACACCAAGCTCGGGCCCAGTACCCCTTTCAAAGGCTGCAAATTGACTACATACAGTTGCCAAAGAGTGGCCCCTTTGAATTTGTACTTGTGTGCATCGATTTATTTTCAGGCTGGCCAGAAAGCTATCCATTAAAATCAGCCACGGCAAAAGCCACGGCTAAGAAACTGATTACTGAATTAATACCAAGGTTCGGATTACCTGAAACAATAGAATCAGATAGGGGCACACACTTTACAGGTGAAGTAATGCAGAATGTGATGACCATGTTAGGGGTTCAACAGAGTTTCCACACCCCTTATCACCCACAGAGTTCAGGATCAGTAGAAAGAGTAAATGGGACAATAAAGCTAAAAATACAGAAAGCCATGCAAGGGTTAAACAAGCCATGGCCAGAATGCCTGCCTTTGGCTTTGTTCTCCATAAGATATACCCCAACAGGAAAAACGGGGTTGTCTCCATATGAGATACTTTTTGGGAATGCACCTAGATTAGGTTTATACTTTCCACAGAGTATGCAATTGCAATGTGATAGTTTGACTGCATATGTGATACAATTACAACAGCATCTAACCAAGATCCACAAGAATGTGTATTCTTCCCTTCCAGATCCCAACTCTATAGCAGGTACTCATTCACTGAGCCCCGGAGATTGGGTCTATGTAAAGAAACATACCAGAAAAGCTTTAGAGCCACGGTTTGAAGGACCATATCAAGTACTGCTGACCACTCCCACAGCGGTCAAGTTGGAGGGAAAAGCAGCCTGGATCCACGCATCACACTGCAAAAAGAGTCCTGAACCGAGAGAAACAGAATGACGATCTTTCTAACTATGATAATAGTGCTTGAATGTTTTCAAATGTTTGTTTACACATGGACTCCCGGTATCAATGTAACAGTTCATGAAAACAGTACTGATCTTAGATGGATAAATCAGGATAAGAGTATAACGCAGTATCCCCAATATGAGGTATACACTGTAGGAAATTTCACTGTGTCAGGACAGGAGGGTTCTTTCTATGTAAAAGAAAATTACTATTATCCACGTTCACCAGTGGCCTTCATAAAAACCAGGTCACCAGCACAAGTAAACATAACTTTCCAGTGGAAGGATAATTTACCATCACCCTTTAATAACACACCACATAAATCTCATCAGTTAGGTCCATCTGAAACATGGAGGGAAGTATTTGACAAAACACAAATGTTACTTTTTACCCCAAATTCCCGTAACTTCGAGGACCAACAGAGGGGAAAGGGTCCCAGACCAGTAAGTGGAAGTGAACAATTCAATCTAACAGGTCCTATTAGTACAAATCAATCTGCAACTTATATTTGTGCAGCATGGTATTTTGTACCAATAAGGAAATCAGGTAAAACAACCGGAGGATATATACAATGGCAACATTATGGTTTCGATATAAAGATAGAGGATGCTCTACCCATCATCTTCGAATCCTCTGTATTAACTACTATTCCTAAATTTTGCATAAATGTTTCGGTATCACAACAGAAAACAAAAATCTAATTTAACCACTTGCCGACCGCCGCACGACGATGTACGTCGACAGAATGGCACGGGCAGGCATATGGGCGTACCTGTACGTCCCTGCCTTCCCGCGGGTGGGGGGCCCGGTGCCTGCGGCGGTCGGTATTCGTTCGGGAGCGATCCGGGATGAGGGGACGGCCATTCATTCATGGCCACCCCCTCGCGATCGCTCCCGACGAATGGAAATGCTCCGTGACATCACTTCCTCTCCTGTAATGTAAACACAGGAGAGGAAGTGATGTAATCTCTCCTCCGTGTCGGTATTTTTCGTTCCGGCACCGAGGAGAGAGGATCGGTGAGTTGCACCAACACGACACTTCACAGTAGAACATGCCAGGCACACTCACACCCCCCCTTCACCCCCCGATCACCCCCCCAATTACCCCTGCCCCCCCCAGTCACAGTGACACCAATTGCATTTTTATTTTTTATTGCATTGGTGTCATTTGTGACTGTAATAACTGTTAGGGCAGTTAGGGTTAGCCCCCTTTAGTTCTAATGTACCCCCCTAACCCCCCTAACCCCCCTAATAAAGGTTTAACCCCGTGATCACCCCCCGTCGCCAGTGTCACTAAGGCTGGGTTCACATTGCAGCGGTTTATGAGAACGGATGTGATTCGCACCACACTGCAGTGCAAATCACATCCGATCTCTGTGTGATTCGAGTTCAGCCATACAGATAGTATGGCTGAATTTGCTTCGCACCCGCGGCACCCGCGGCACCCGCCGCAAATTCGCACGGGACCCTTTTTTTGGTCCGCAGCAGAATCGGATTGCATGGGTGTTCACACCATGCGATCCGAGTTTGCAGATCGCACTGTGATATGCGAACTGATCTGGGGGTGTCATTAACATTTCACTGACACTCCCAGCAGTTCGCATAGGGCAGTGTGAACTGCCGCCGGGAGGCATGCAATGCATTTTTCTGATCGCTGTATTAGTGTCACAGGTGACGCTAGTTAGGCAGGTAGGTATTTAGGTTCGCCGCAGCTTTTTATAGCGCCAGGGACCCCCATATACTACCGCATAAAGCCCCCTAGTTAACCCTTTCACCAGTGATCACCATATAACTGTTACAGGTGACGCTGGTTGGTTAGTTATTTTTTATAGTTTCAGGGCACCCGCCATTTATTACCTAATAAAGGTTTAACCCCCTGATCACCCGGCGGGTGTCATTTGTGACTGTAATAACTGTTAGGGCAGTTAGGGTTAGCCCCCTTTAGTTCTAAGGTACCCCCCTAGGTCCGCAGCAGAATCGGATCGCATGGGTGTTCACACCATGCGATCCGAGTTTGCAGATCGCACTGCGATATGCGAACTGATCTGGGGGTGTCATTAACATTTCACTGACACTCCCAGCAGTTCGCATAGGGCAGTGTGAACTGCCGCCGGGAGGCATGCGATGCGGGAACCCGCCGCGGATTCGTGGCGTTCCTGCATCGCTCCAGTGTGAACCCAACCTAATAAGCGATCGTTTTTCTGATCGCTGTATTAGTGTCACAGGTGACGCTAGTTAGGCAGGTAGGTATTTAGGTTTGCCGCAGCTTTTTATAGCGCCAGGGACCCCCATATACTACCGCATAAAGCCCCCTGATTGCCCCCTAGTTAACCCTTTCACCAGTGATCACCATATAACTGTTACAGGTGACGCTGGTTGGTTAGTTATGTTTTTATAGTTTCAGGGCACCCGCCATTTATTACCTAGTCTCACTAGTGTACCCCTAAATTTAAGGGTGTCTACTTTCCAAAATGGGGTCATTTGGGGGGGGGGGGGGGTTTGTGCCATCTTGGCATTTTATGGCCTTCAAAACTGTAACGCCCTTAGAAAGCCTGAAGGCGGTGCTTGGTTTTCGGGGGCCCCGTACGCGGCTAGGCTCCCAAAAAGTCCCACATATGTGGTATCCCCGTACTCAGGACAAGCAGCAGAATTTATTTTGGGGTGTCATTTCACATATGCCCATGGCATGCGTGAGCAATATATCATTTAGTGACAACTTTGTGAAAAGAAAAAAAAAGTTTGTAATTTTCCCGCAACTTGTGGCAAAATATAAAATATTCCATGGACTCAACATGCCTCTCAGAAAATAGCTTGGGGTGTCTACTTTCTAAAATGGGGTCATTTGTGGGGGTTTTGTGCCATCTTGGCATTTTATGGCCTTCAAAACTGTAATAGGTAGTGAGGAGTGAAGTCAAATATTTACGCCCTTAGAAAACCTGAAGGCGGTTCTTGGCTTTCGGGGCCCCGTACGTGGCTAGGCTCCCAAAAAATCCCACACATGTGGTATCCCCGTACTCAGGAGAAGCAGCAGAATTTATTTTGGGGTGTCATTTCACATATGCCCATGGCATGTGTGAGCAATATATCATTTAGTGACAACTTTGTGAAAAAAAAATAAAAAAAAATTAAAGTTTGTAATATTCCCGCAACTTGTGGCAAAATATAAAATATTCCATGGACTCAACATGCCTCTCAGCAAATAGCTTGGGGTGTCTACTTTCTAAAATGGGGTCATTTGTGGGGATTTTGTGCCATCTTGGCATTTTATGGCCTTCAAAACTGTAATAGGTAGTGAGAAGTGAAATCAAAAATTTACGCCCTTAGAAAACCTGAAGGCGGTTCTTGGCTTTCGGGGCCCCGTACGCGGCTAGGCTCCCAAAAAATCCCACACATGTGGTATCCCCGTACTCAGGATAAGCAGCAGAATTTATTTTGGGGTGTCATTTCACATATGCCCATAGCATGTGTGAGCAATATATCATTTAGTGACAACTTTGTGTAAAAAAAATAAAATAAAATTTTTTTTGGCATTATTCAATCGCTTGAGGCAAAAAAATAAAATATTCAATGGGCTCAACATGCCACTTATCAATTTCCTTAGGGGGTCTACTTTCCAAAATGGGGTCATTTGGGGGGGTTTTGTACTGCCCTGCCATTTTAGCACCTCAAGAAATGAGATAGGCAGTCGTAAACTAAAAGCTGCGTAAATTCCAGAAAACGTACCTTAGTTTGTAGGTGTGACAACTTTTGCGCAAACCAATAAATATACAGTTATTGACTTTTTTTTACCAAAGACATGTGGCTGAATACATTTTGGCCTAAATGTATGACTAAAATTGAGTTTATTGGATTTTTCTAATAACAAAAAGTAGAAAATATCATTTTTTTTCAAAATTTGCGGTCTTTTTACGTTTATATCGCAAAAAATAAAAATCGCAGAGGCAATCAAATACCATCAAAAGAAAGCTCTATTTGTGGGAAGAAAAGGACGCAAATTTTGTTTGGGTACAACATTGCATGACCGCGCAATTACCAGTTAAAGCAGCGCAGTACCAAATTGTAAAAAGACCTCTGGTCATTGACCAGCAAAATGGTCCGGTCTGAAAGTGGTTAATGTAACTTTTCCCCAGCTACCAGAGTGTAGGTATCGACGAGAATGGTATGATACAGTTCTGGGAGCTGCAGGAACCGGAATGGGAGTAATGAATGGGATACAGATGGAAATGATACAAAATAAGTGGAAACGTGCAGGAAGTCACATAGCTGATAGTTTAACCCTTTCCCGCCGAGAGTACGCAGATCTGCGTACTCGGCTTCCGGGGGGTATACCGGGATGATGCCCGCACCTGCAGGCATCATCCCGGTGCCGTTTTGTTCAGCGGGCGATTGGCTTTCCAGCCATAACAACCGATGCGGCTAAAAGCCGCTCGGCTGTTATGCCGGAGGAGCGGGAGGGGACGTCCCCCCCTCCCGCCGCCTCTCGCCGCTGTTACCGGTGCTCCCGCTCGATCGGGAGCACCGATCAGTGGTCCGACGCCTCCGGCTGCTGCGGAGGAACTGGAACGAAGCCGTAATCGGCTTCGTTCCAGTCTCCTCATCGTAAACACGGAAGCGACGTCATGACGTCACTTCCCGTTTACTCGGCTGCCAATGGCGCCGGTTTTAAAAAAATATCCGGTATTCAGAATCGCCGTTTTCGGCGATCTGAATACATTGAAGTGTAAAGGAGGGGTGGGGGGTCTTTTAGACCCCCGATCCCTCCATAAAGAGTACCTGTCACCACCTATTACTGTCACAAGGGATGTTTACATTCCTTGTGACAGCAATAAAAGTGATCAATTTTTTTTTTTTTTAAACAATTTAGTCGTTTTAAAATAAATAAAATAAATAAAAAAATTAAAAAAAATTTTCAAAGCGCCCGCCGTCCCCGCGAGCTCGCGAAGCAAAGAAAACGCATACGGAAGTCGCGCCTGCGTATGTAAACGGTGTTCAAATCACACATGTAAGGTATCGCCGCGATCGTCAGAGCGAGAGCAATAATTCTAGCAGTAGACCTCCTCTGTAACGCTAACCTGGTAACCGTAATTTTTTTTTAAAGCGTCGCCTATTGAGATTTTTAGGTACCGTACTTTGTCGTCAATCTACAAGTGCACACAATTATAAAGTGTGACATGTTTGGTATCTATTTACTCGGCGTAACATTATCTTTCACATTACGCAAAAAAATTGGGCTAATTTTACTGTTTTTTTTTTTTTTATTCATGAAAGTGTCCCTTTTCCCAAAAAGTTGCGTTTAAAACACCACTGCGCAAATACCGTGTGACATAAAATATTGCAACAATCGCCGTTTTATTCTCTAGAGCCTCTGCTAAAAAAAAATATATAATGTTTGGGGGTTCCAAGTAATTTTCTAGCAAAAAATATGGATTTTAACTTGTAAACACCAAATTCCAAAAATAGGCTTAGTCATGAAAGGGTTAATAATCACAAGCAAATGGTTACCTACAACATTTGAAACACAAATTAGCCAGGTACAGTTAACTAAATATCTCAATATTATGGTTAATCACACAGCACTAGCCAGTTTGGAGTTGTGGAAAGAAAATCAGAAGTTCATAAACATTACTCAATGTGCTTTTTCTACACTGTCTTATCACATTCAAATTAATAGAGCTCGAGATGAGCTACGATTGGGGAATTATCACACTTGGATGAACTATTTCAAGGGTTTAAATTTAGAAAGTACATGATTTGAAGTACCAGGAAAAGAAGTTGAATGTGAGAAAAGATGGTGTGCTGGAAGATTTGATGTATATAAAGTAGAAAGGATTGAGGTAATGTGTAAGTTAATAGTAATGCCACTCTTGATAGGAAAGGATCTACCTGAATTTTGGTACCCTGAGATCTATGGACATTATGTAGATACACAAAACATGACTCATGATCTAAGTCTATGTGCTAAAACTAATAAGGGAATAGTTTGTGGAAGAAGTTCTCCGGTCTATGAACCTTGCTTATTGAAACATCAATCTAATATATGTAAGTTTCAGAGACTACCAGTGAGTGTAGGAAACGGATTTATGGAGATAGGACCACAACATATTTGTTTAGTTACAAATGATCAGGAAACTATGGAAAGTTTAAATAAAACAGCTCCTTATTCAGGATGTGTAAAGAATGTTAAAATGCTTAAATGCCAGAATGAAACTTTCCTTTTTGAACCAGATGCACATAGAATATTTAATCAAGAATGGACGTTAAGTTAATATTACTGATACTACACCTTTCATAATATCATTAGTGCCCTTACAACAAATCTTAAGAGAGTCCAAAATACTTAAGCCGCGTACACACGAGTGGACTGTATGGCCAACTTAGTCCGTCATACAATCCGACGGACAGTCCGTCATACTTTCCACTGAACGGACTTGACCACACACGGATAGCCAAACAGTCCGACGAAAGCTTGCGCGATGGCGTACAGCACGTACGACGGGACTAGAAATAGGAAGTCCAAGACACAGCAAAGCACCCTTTGGGCTCCTTCTGCTGACTTTGCGTTAGTAGAAGTTTGGTTAGAGACGATTCGCGCTTTTCAGACTTCAGCTTAACTTGTCCGTTTTCTGCGGCGCAGTCTACCTGTGAGGTTTGTATCTGTCTTTCGGTACGCGTGGATCAGTTGGTACCTGTTGTTAGGCGCTTCTGGTCCGCTCGTTTCTGGGTTTCAGGTCGTTCTTCATAGGTCTGGCTGTTCTTCAGTGCGTTCAGTTAAGCTTGTTTGTCCAGCCGACCGTTTCAAAGCCATGGAGAGTGGACGTACTCGGGAACGAGTTCGTGCTATATTGGGGCTTGGTGTTGGGGTTAATACTTTGACCCGAGCCCAGTCTGTGAACAGGGTGAGGAGGAGTTCATGGACAAAGAATTGGTTGCGCCAGCGTGACCAATTCTCGCATATGCCTTTACTCCGTGAGATCCGTGAGAATAATCCTGATGATTTCAGGAATTATCTCAGGATGACGGACCCCGTTTTTCACCGTCTGCTGGCTTTGCTGACCCCTTATATCAGCAGGCAGGATACCTGCATGCGGCAAGCCATCACTCCGGAGCAGAGGCTCGTCGCCACGTTGCGCTACTTGGCGGCAGGGAGAAGCCTTCAGGACCTCAAGTTCTCTACAGGCATCTCCCCCCAGGCTCTGGGGATCATTATTCCAGAGACCTGTTCTGCCATTATTCGGGTCCTGCAGAAGGAATATATGAAGGTAAGTTTGTTCTTTTAATTTTGCATTATATGCATTGTATGTTTGTATTAATTTCATCATGACTTTTAATATCCATGACAGGAATATGCTGTGAATGTCCCCTTTATATGAATGCATGCAATTTTTTTTTTTTTTATGTATTTTTTTTTTTGGCTCATTTTTTTAGAGCTTTTTACCTTTTTGTGTCCCACGTGCATATTTGCTTTCACTAACGTCCCCAGCATGCAATCCTGGGCCCCTATACACCCACAGCCGAGACTGTTTTTCTCTAATTCATATTGTCAGCTCCATTGTACTGTTTTACTGCCCCCCCACCCTTTGTATACTCTTTGTATACACCCTTTGTGTGTATGTGTGTATATATATATATATATATATATATGGATTGTATACTCATTAATTAGTCCCCCACCCCACTCAAATTGGTTGCAGGGATTGTATACTCATTAATTAGTCCCCCACCCCACTCAAATTGGTTGCAGGGATTGTATACTCATTAATTAGTCCCCCACCCCACTCAAATTGGTTGCAGGGATTGTATACTCATTAATTAGTCCCCCACCCCACTCAAATTGGTTGCAGGGATTGTATACTCATTAATTAGTCCCCCACCCCACTCAAATTGGTTGCAGGGATTGTATACTCATTAATTAGTCCCCCACCCCACTCAAATTGGTTGCAGGGATTGTATACTCATTAATTAGTCCCCCACCCCACTCAAATTGGTTGCAGGGATTGTATACTCATTAATTAGTCCCCCACCCCACTTAAATTGGTTGCAGGGATTGTATACTCATTAATTAGGCCCCCACCCCACTCACCCACCTAACTTATGTCCCCTGGTCCATCAGAGGGCTGAGTAATCTGTGAATTGGGCCGTCTATTTATTTTATTTTTTTTGCAGAAATTTTTTTTCAATATTTCTGTTTAACTGTTGTTCCAAAATGTTTTTGAGTTTTATTTGTTATGAATTGTTTTGATTTAATGACAAATTTTTTTTTTTCCTGTGTTTGACTCCGCAGTTTCCATCCATGCCACAGGAATGGCAGACTGTGGCTTCCCAATTCGCTGCCCGTTGGGTCTTTCCCAACTGTGGAGGGGCGATCGACGGGAAACATGTGAGGATTGTGCCCCCACCCCATTCGGGGGCCTACTATTGGAATTATAAGGGGTTCCATAGTGTGGTGTTAATGGCGGTGGTGTCAGCACAATGTGACTTTCTGTATGTGGATGTGGGGAAGAACGGCCGGATGTCTGACGGAGGAGTGTTTAGGCAGACCGAGTTCTGCCACCGTCTCATCACTGGTGGCCTGGACTTGCCACCAGATGCCGATAATGTGGAGGGTCTAACTTTTGTTTTTATTGCTGATGAAGCGTTCGGTCTGAGTGACCATCTGATGAAACCTTTCCCCCAAAGGACCCTCACCCCGGAGAGGAGTGTTTTTAATTACCGGCTGGCCAGAGCAAGAAGGGTTGTGGAGAATGCCTTTGGTATTTGGTATTAGGGTCTGTTTATGACAGCAATAAACTTAGCAGAGTACAAACTGAACTATGTAATTCTTTGCTGCTGCATTTTGCACAATTTTTTACGCAAACTTTCTGGAAACCAGTACCTGCAACCAATTGGGCCTGAGGCCGGACTAATATTACCTGAACTCACAGGGCTGGATCATGCCCATCCTGGATTAGCCCCCCAAACAGCACGTGAGGTGCGTGACCGGTATGTCACCTATTTTAATGGTAGGGGGGCTATTCCAATGCCAGCTGACCAATAAAAATTTATTTTTGTTTAAATATGTATTGTCTGATCAAATTTTTAAGTTTGGTTCTTGTTTGCTTTTCACGGTGCTTGTCTCCTACATTCTCCTAATTCAGGGATATGCAATTGGCCGACCTCCAGCTGGTGCAAAACTACAAGTGAATCATGCCTCTGGGTCTCATGCTTGTGGCTGTCAGTCTTGCTATGCTTCATGGGACTTGTAGTTCTGCAACAGCTGGATTTCCACTAATTGCATATTCCTGTCCTAGTGCATTTGTATTGCAAAGTGGTTTTTGCCAATAGTAAATAAGGCCCTTTGTGACAGAAAACACAAAATGACTTCCCAAACTGGTATTGAGTATTGAAAGAAGTAGACACACACATCTTTTATTTTTATTTTTAATAGTGCACATTCCAACCAGTGCCTCTTTTTTAGATATTTTTCTTTTTGTTTTGTTTTGTTTTTGTAAACATTTTTTTTGTAAACATATAAATATATATATATATATATATATATATATATATATATATATATATATATATATATATAAAAAATACATAAAATCGAATTTTTAACTATTTACAGAAAACAAGGGGTAAAGCCAAATTTTGAAGATGCACACCAAAAATTGGTAATGTCAACATGTGCTATCTACCATCATGAGTGATCAATGGACGTGTTTGGTGGGTGCAATCCCTTCCTCTCACATACTAGAATGAGGAAGGGTTTGCAAACACAAAATGCGTACATTGCGATCCTCTGATGGCACATAGCACATGTTGACACACCGTGTGCATCTTCAAAATTTGGCCTCTAAAAACAATGTTATAAAAACATTAAAAAGTTTTTTACAAGGAAATGAAGAACACGATCTTTCGTTTTAGGGAAAAGGGGCTTAGATTCTCCCTAAAACATCGATCATGTTCTTCATTTCCTGCCTCATAGTGTCCAGTTCTCGTTGCATGTTAATCATCTTGTTCTGCATTTGATCGATCTTGCCATTCCAGGCCATGATCTGACCAATCAGTCTTTGGGCACTGTCAGAGGTAAATGGCTCCGCGGCTTGTCCTTCCACAACCAGATCATCACCTAAAAACATGTGTAGATAAAAAATTTGTTAAAATATACAGCCATTAATTGTTTACCTTAAGCTGGGTTGTCAGACACTCACTTTGTGGGGGGCGTATCTCCACCACCTCTTCCTCCTCCACATCTAGCCCTGGGCTGGGCTGCTCCAGCTCTGACACTGGGCTGGGCTGCTCCATCTCGGACACTGGGCTGGGCTGCTCCAGCTCAGACACTGGGCTTGGGCTAACTGCCCAATCAGGCTGGTGAGGTCGGGGGGTCCTGGGCTGCTCCGCCTCTTGTCTGAGTTTTTGTTCCCCTATGAGAATGAAAAAAACAAAAAAAAAGGTATACTTTTAAGCACAGTGATATTTGAGTTCAGAAATTGGAATATGAAACATTGGTTTGAAGTGGTGCACAATTATTAGCTGGTTATTACAAGATCCTAGTTTAATACATCATTAAAATGACATTTTTTTAGTTAGGCTGTGTTCAGACTGCTGCGATGTGCGAACGCTGCAAATCTACTATGGTTTCACGCATCGCATGCCTCCCGGAGGCAGTTCACACTGCCCTATGTGACCTGCTGGGAGTGTCAGTGTAAAGTTTTATTGACACCTCCAAATTATTTCTCATATCACAGTGCAATCTTTAAACTCGGACAGGAATCGGACCACATGGTGTGAACACCCATGTGATCCGATTCTGCTGTGGACTAAAAAAAGGGCCATGTAAAAGTTTGGGCCCGATTGCGATGCGAATTCAGCCATACTATATGTATGGCTGAAATCGCATCAAACAGAGATCACATGTGATTTGCACTGCAGTGCGGTGCAAATCACATTCGATCTCGTACATTGCAGCAATGTGAACCTAGCCTTTAACCAAACTGCGATACTTTATATCTTTTGTCCAAGTTTCACAGACGGACACACTCGAATCATCCCCTGGAGTACCTGTGTGTGATTATGTCAAAAAATGTTCTATGATGTCCCAAACTACACTAAATGATTCCCAGTCCAGATGTTGAACCAGCATTTTATCTATCTATCTATCTATCTATCTATCTATCTATCTATCTATCTATCTATCTATCTATCTGTCTATCTCTTTTTTTTATTTAGACTACATTACACTGAATACATTTATGAAACAGCTGCAGCTATAAAGACATGTACACAAAGATATCCTAAACTGAGTGTGACAATTCAGTTTATCATGAACAATACAAAAAAAATTAAAATCTAATCCAACACCAGATAAATTTACACCATATACAAATTCATGCTATTTACGTCAACATATACGAACGAGCATATTCGCTCATTACATGGACTATTAACCACACGAACGATCAAATTCGCCAGATTTACAAACATATCGTATACCTATACGAACGATTATGTGCGACCGTCAGATAAGCGCAGAGTACTCACTTTTTTTCAGGGCCTTTTTGATTCTATGGTATTGGTCCGGCTCCCTGGATTTGATATCGGACCATCCTTTCCGGAGCTGATCTTTGGCTCTTCGGACCCCAAATTTGCTTTCCAAAGTGCTCCCAACTATATTCATGATGCCATTTTTTCTGATATTGGGTTTGGGATACGGGCCATTTTCCCCATCGTAATCCTCCCTTCTCAGTATATCCACCATCTCCACCATCTCTTCAAAGGCCATGTTTGTGGCCTTATACCTCTTCCTTGCTCCGGAAGCATGGGGTTCAGGGCTTTCCTCTGCGCTGCTCACTGAAATTCCGTCCGCCATTTTCATATCCTATCAATCTCCCACAGCGGAACGAGGGTAAAAGGGGCAGGGAAATACGGTCACACGGAACGTCAGGGGCGGGCAACGTGGGCGACGCAGGCGGAGCTTGAACGCATGCACTGTATATAAAGCGTTACCGCGAGGCCGTACGTTTGTCCGAACGGAAGCAGCGAGTGCTACACGCGACGGTAAGATGGTTATCTTTTTATTTCTAGGGTTTTAGGCCTGCGTTAGGAATGTATATAGTGGGATTTCACCTTGTGGATGGTTAGTTGATTTTTATGTGGGTTGGTGGTTGAGTGGGGTTGGTGTTTTGTGTGGTAGTGTGGGGGTGGGGGTGGGTGTATGGGGGGGGTAGTGTGTGTGTGGGGGTGGGGGTGGGTGTATGGGGGGGGGTAGTGTGTGTGTGGGGGTGGGGGTGGGTGTATGGGGGGGTAGTGTGTGTGTGGGGGGGTAGTGTGTGTGGGGGGGTAGTGTGTGTGTGGGGGGGTAGTGTGTGTGTGGGGGGGTAGTGTGTGTGGTAGTGTGTGTGGGGGGGTAGTGTGTGTGGGGGGGTAGTGTGTGTGTGGGGGTGGGGGTGGGTGTATGGGGGGGTAGTGTGTGTGTGTGGGGGGGTAGTGTGTGTGTGGGGGGGTAGTGTGTGTGGGGGGTAGTGTGTGTGTGGGGGGGTAGTGTGTGTGTGTGGGGGGGGTAGTGTGTGTGTGGGGGGTAGTGTGTGTGGGGGGTAGTGTGTGTGGTAGTGTGTGTGGGGGTGGGTGTATGGGGGGGCAGTGTGTGTGTGTGGGGGGTAGTGTGTGTGTGGGGGGGTAGTGTGTGTGGTAGTGTGTGTGTGGGGGTAGTGTGGGTGTAGTGTGTGTCTCGCCTACATTGTCACAATATAAATAGTGTGCATTTGGTCTGACATTAGTATTTATGTTTTTTTTTGTTTTTTTATTTTTTTCAGAAATCAAAATGCAAAAGTACACTCCAGACCCCTTTAAGGAGGAGGCATTCCTCTCCACATTTATAGATATGTTAGAGATGCACAGGAGCCTGTGGGATTCCAAGCACCCACTATATTCTAGCCGTCCTGGCCGGAGGAAGACACTGGGGACAATTTTGACGTTTGTGAAAACCCGACTCCCCCAGGCAGACCTTAACTTTGTGAGCTCCAAAATTCAGAACCTGCGTAACATGTATAGGTGGGAGCGCAAAAAGGTCCTAGACTCCCAAACATCAGGAGCAGCAGCAGATCAGATCTATGTACCTAAGCTGTGGTATTACGACAGGCTGCATTTTCTGGATGACACGTCAGAAGCCAGGCAGTCACTTTCCACTCTTCCATCTACCCTTCCCTCCACCCTTCCCTCCACCTCAGGTGAGCCACCCCAGGAAGATCCAGACCCTTCCTTCCTGGAGGAAGTTGATGCGCCCAGCTGGAGCCAGGTATATTTTAGTTTATAAAGTTAGGATTGCTCAAATATTAATGATGTAAAGTTCAATGTTTGAATTGCTTCCAAATCTAGGATTTCATCACAAATTAAATTAGATATAAGGATACAGTAGTTTCCACAAATGTGGCTCAAATCTTGGTGAACTGATGGAAAAATTATGGTGTCAAAATGATAGCCTTTTGTATTTCAAGACAAATGTATTTGCAAGTGAGAACTGTAAAATTGTCAGTGATTGATGATTTCAAAATATAGACATATTTTATTTATTTATTTATTTATTTTTTACACAGGATGTGCTCACCCAGGAGGAGGCCGGGACCAGTGGTATGGAGGAGGAGGCCGGGACCAGCCACACGCAGGAGCTAGCTGGGCCCAGCAGGAGTCGGACCGAAAGTCAGGTCCCTCCCCTCCGCCTAGCCAGAAAAAGGCCCAGGAGGATGATGCAGACAGAGGAGGAGTCATTGGCGCTTATACGCCAAGCCACCCAAGTGCTGAGTAAACCCCCCAATCCTGAGGAGGCCTACGCTACATATTTGGCAAGCAAGTTTCTTGAAATGGAGAAGGCACAGCGCAACTTGTGCGAAGCCATTTTTTTTGACACTATTCAACGGGGTCTGAAGGGTGAGCTAACGCCAACCACCAGACTGTACAACACAGACCCTACTGCTCCTCCTCCTCCTCCTCCTCCTACCACAAGTCCACCACCAGAGGCACAGCCTCCAGCGAAGCGTGGAGGGAAGGCTAGACGGAAGAGTCGGAAGTGACTGCCTGGCTTCAGTCTGCTCTGACAGAAGACGCAGGCTGTTGTAGTACCACAGTCTGGGGACATAGATCTCATCTGCTGCTGTTCCTGGTCTGTGGGATTCTAGGACCATGTTGTGCTCCCTATTTTCATGTTACACAGGTTCTGAATTTTGGTGGCCACTCACTTGATGTGTGCCTGGGGGACAAAAGGCTTCACAAACTTCAAAATTGTCTCCAGTGTTGCCTCCCTCTTGATTTTGTTTTGTACAGACGAAAAATAAATATTTATTATTTCCAAAAATATTGTATTTTTTTTTTTTTTGGCTTAAAAAAGCTGAGTTTATTTGTGAGTAGGCAGGTACATGTCAAAAGACTATGGGGGTTATTTACAAAACACACGTTCATGTTAATATAAATATGCTAACTTCAAGTGCAATTTTTAAAGCACTGCAAGTGCACTTGGAAGTGCAGTCGCTGTAAATTTGAGGCTAACATTTGAAATGAGGGGAAGCTCTGCTGATTTTGAACATTCAATCATGTGTAAGCTAAAATGCTGGTTTGGGTATCTATCTATCTATCTATCTGTCTATCTATCTATCTATCTATCTATCTATTTATCTATCTATCTATCTATCTCTACTTACATAGTCTGCTTGGCCCAAAAAAACACAAGTCCATCTTGTTTAAACCCCCCAAAAATAAATAAATAAATAAATAAATAAATAATTTTAAACTGACAATAGTAGTTCCAAAAATATATAGTAATAGATAAATTATAAATTTATATATATATATATATATATATATATATATATATATATATATATTTTATTTTTTTTCTATTTTTCTCAAATTGGAATATTAATCATAGGATGAGGATGAATAAAAACATTTGTGATAACTCTGTGTGAATATAAGCAGCAAAGCTACTTCACTTTTCTTGCATTATGAAGAAGAAAAGAATGGGCTATATTAAAAAAACACAAAATTAGCAGCATGACGAATATGCTAGCTTCAATACGAACACTAGTTTTACAAGACCGAGCGCTTCCGCCCTGTAAATCCTTTCTGGGCATGCGTCATACTTAGTCCGTCCGACTAGCCTACTGATGAGCGGATTGTCCGCTGAAACCAAAGTATGACAGACAGTATTACGGAAATTCCGAAATACTTAGTCCGCCAGACTGCACGCTGAAAAAGTCCGCTGAAGCCCACACACAAGCGGACTGTCCACTGAAATGTGTTTAGACGGACTAAGTAGGCCAGACAGTCCGCCCGTGTGTACGCGGCTTTAGAAAACATATAGAGACACAGGAACATACCCTTCAAAATAATCTAATATCTGCAGTTATAGATAAAGGAAAATTAATACATTTATCTTCACAGATAAGAGATGAAACCACACATCACTGGTACGATGTTTTCAGTGGATGGTCCCCTACCGCCACTACTATACTTAATTGGATGTTGAGTCCTATACTAATACTTATGTTTGCTTTTGCTATAATGACAATTATTAATTGTTGTATATACAAGAGAATTCAAACGAAAGTTAAAAGAATGAATAGGGGTGCACTATAGAACTCTGAAGTTTGAGATTATGAGTTGACGTCACCCTTCTCTTAGATACTCTTTGCTTTTGAGATGCTGATATGGAACTGGGGGATGAGGACATTGTTCTCCTCTGACAACCCGCGGTCAGGGATAGTACTCAGGAAAGTATTGGCTGTAACTTATGAGTAAGGACCCAGAGTTTGGAGAAGGATGATGTCAAAGGGGGAAAATGATAGGATCAGAGTTCTAGCTTAAGTTATGACTTGACATTATTTGTACAAAACAACTGTGTTAAGAGATAGGTATTGTGAAAAGTGTAAAGTCACTTAGACTACGCCCGCCTGCTAACCACAAGATGGGGAAAGGCTGTTTTCTCCTTTTATGGTATTTTTGTGTATGACTCGTAATTTTTGAGTGTATAAGAACTGTGCAAACAATAAACGTTTTTGGGCCATTCAGCTTGGATTTGAGCTACAGAAAGGTCTCCTGTATTTCATTTCTATCAGAAGCATAAGATTTGAACTCAGCATTACAAAGAGGAAAAGCAATTGGTTTGAGAATTGCACTTAACAGTGTACAGCTTCTATAACAGTTTTACATTTGATGTCCCCTCAAAATAACTCAACACACAACCATTGTCTGTCCCCACCCCCTTTCCTGACCAGCCGGGCTCTGTGCTCAGATAAGGGTCGTTTTTTTTTTAGTGTAGGGTTTTCTCCTAAAAATCCATACCAGACCTAAGGGCCTGGTACGCACTTGGAGGGCATTCCCTCTCGCGCTTGCTGTGATAGGAAAATGTGTACAGTACCTGTTGCCGAGAACCAGCACGATTTTTTTTTGTTTTGCCACACCTTTTTTGTTTTGCCATGCCAATCAGCCTAGTTAAGCTGCATCTGGGAAATCTGTTGCATGGAAATTGTTTTTTGTGGGGTGTAAAATGCATTACTTGGATTGAGAATGTGCCTTCAAAACAAATTAGTAACAAAAACACCTAAAACATAAAAAATTGCTACAAATTTTATTGGTCAACAAAACAGGACTTAGAAAAGAGCAAGGAAAGCAAAAAACACACGTATGCTAATTTGAGACTAACAGAATATGGTTTTGAGGTCTGACCATTTTGCAGAGGAAATTAACAGGATTTAAAAGGACTGCACCCACAAACGGATAGTCTCTTAAGGATTTAAACAGTTATTAGTTACAACATCTTGAGGAAGATTTTGCACAATAATACAGCACAGACAATTAAATCAAAGTGAAACTAACAACCTACAAACGACACACATTGACAACATCAAAAATGTTTCAGGGAAACCCCCCCCCCCCCAAAAAAAAAATGTAATAAAGAAACAAAAGTAAAAAATACTTGCTCTAAAACACATCTGTTTTTCAAAGACTAGGGATGAGCTTCGTGTTCGAGTCGAACATACGTTCATCTCGAACATGGGCTGTTCGCTCGTTCGGCGAATACCGAACGTTATGGACTGTTCATTCCAAATTGGTGTGGCACTCACGGCCCACAATGCACTGCGCCATCGCAGTGCATTGCTGGCTCATGATTGGCCAAGCATGCACTGTGACCCCGCATGCTTGGCTAATCACAGCGCCAGCAGCGAGGAGAGCCATGATTGACCACAGGCAGGATGCTTGTGGCCAATCATAGCTCAGGCTGTGTAGTACACGCCCCACACTATATAAGGCCGCCAGCGCGGCGACCTTGTGTAGTGTGTTGGCGTCTGTAGGAGTTAGTGGGTGTACCTTCAACACAGTATACACCGTTCGTTATCGGACGATTTTGCGTTCTTGCTCTTCTGTAGTGCAGTATACACCATTATATCCACCTATATAGCTAGCTATCTTGCTCTTTTTAAATAGAGCTTGCAGTCAGCTGTAGGAGATTGTGCGTGCTGTCTGCGTGCTCTGAACCAGTATACACCGCTATATCCACCTATATAGCTAGCTATCTTGCTCTTGTTAAATAGAACTTGCAGTCAGTTGTAGGAGATTGTGCGTGCTGTCTGCGTGCCCTGACCACAGAATACACCGTTATATCCACCTGCATAGCTAGCTATCTTGCTCTTTTTTAAATAGAGCTTGCAGTCAGTTGTAGGAGATTGTGCGTGCTGTCTGCGTGCCCTGACTGCAGAATACACCGTTATATCCACCTATATAACTAGCTATCTTGCTATTTTTAAATAGAGCTTGCAGTCAGCTGTAGGAGATTGTGCGTGCTGTCTGCGTGCTCTGAACCAGTATACACCGCTATATCCACCTATATAGCTAGCTATCTTGCTCTTTTTAAATAGAACTTGCAGTCAGTTGTAGGAGATTGTGCGTGCTGTCTGCGTGCCCTGACCACAGAATACACCGTTATATCCACCTACATAGCTAGCTATCTTGCTCTTTTTTAAATAGAGCTTGCAGTCAGTTGTAGGAGATTGTGCGTGCTGTCTGCGTGCCCTGACCGCAGAATACACCGTTATATCCACCTTGTACAGGACGCCGTGGCTGGGTCCTGGAAGGATGCTATATTTCCCCTCTGTTTGGGTTGTGGTCTCTTTAAGGGAATAAAAATTGATTAACCCACCTGTTAAGGAAGTGTCTTTAAAAAACAAGACAGGAAGTGGTAGATGGGTGTGGAGGAGTGGAGAAGACATGGTGGATGGTGGATGGTGGATGGTGTTTATTTTGGACTGCAGCAACTGAAGTGGACAGCAGTGTCCTGTTTGGAAGGCTCCTGGCAGGGGAAGCTACCTGCCATCAAGATCAAGCTCTGTTTTGATAAGGACAGCTGTTCTGGGCTTTGCAAGTCGGTGAGACTACAAACCTTTTTCCTTTTGTTTTTGGCTGCTGTAAAGCTATTTAAGTTAATAAACCCTTTGTTGTATGAAAAGCCTGTGTCCTGCGATCTACCTGGTCCCCCGAACATTACAAGTAGTGCTCGAATGCGGGCAGGACAAAGTAACAGGCGTTTTTCTTGCTATTTTTTTTTTGCATTGGATTTGAACTGACATTTAAAGGGACAGTACAGTGAATTTATGTCCTGGGTTAAAGCTGCACAACTGTTGAAAGCTGAAACAATGGAGGATCTAATTAAACAGCTGTCCTTGGCTAATATGCAAGAGCAGACTCGCCATGAGGAAGCTAATCAGCGCTTAGCAACCCAGCTGGAGGTACAAAAAACGCACCACGATGAGGCGCTGGCTCTGCAGCAAGAAAATACTCGCCTGTTGGTGGCCCAGTTAGCAGCCCAGCAAGCGACCCAACAAGGGGTGATGCAGGCTCAGATAACTGCCTTAAAAGAAGCAGTGCAGCAGCTTTCTCAGGGCCGTGAACAAGTGGCCGTTGCCCCTGGCAACCAGGTGACCATAAGGGCAAGCCATTTCTTGCAGAAGTTGTCCCTGAGTGATGACGTAGAGGCGTTTCTGGCAACATTTGAGAGGACGGCAGAGAGAGAAGGGTGGCCCCAGGACCAGGGGGCCAGCTTAATTGCTCCTTTCCTCACCGGAGATCCTCAAAAAGCCTATTTTGATCTACCACCAGAACATGCTAAAGATTATCAAAAACTAAAGGCAGAAATACTGGCTCGGTTGGGAGTGACTACGGCTGTTCGGGCCCAACGAGTGCACCAATGGAAGTATCGTTCAAACCGGCCACCGCGATCCCAAATGCATGACCTGGTGCAACTTGAAAAAAAATGGCTGCAGCCCGAAGTGTTGTCTGGCCCCCAAATTGTGGAGCGGGTCGTGCTGGACCGATACTTAAGGTCACTGCCAGACGACCTTCAACGGTGGGTCAGCCATGGAGACCCCAAAACCGTAAACCACCTTGTCGAGATGGTGGAACGATATACAGTGGTTGATTGCAGAACTGGTCTTCTGCTGACTGACTATGTTTGTCTCCAAATTTTTAACCAGAGTAAAATTTATTATTGAAGTCGTGGATATCCCTTACAGAAAATCTCTTGGGATTTACACCTTATAAGTCATGGCTTAATTACTTGACAGATTGGGGGTATGTCTTTTGCCTAACAATTATAATTTTTTGAGGTGCACACAGTTTTTACTGACCATGGTTCACTGGGTGTTTTCTGTGGTATGAGAGACTTTACCTGTCCATCTATCCACTAACTAATTAACCCTGCTCTATCTTATTAGCCCATGGTCTCTGATACATACTTTTTACCTATTGAACATCGTTTAAATGGACCATTGCACCTACTTTTCTTTTTCAGTCCTTTTATGCGTTGATTAGAGTCTCTCCACCTTGCCCCCCGTGTCCGCCTATAGGGGGGGCACCCTGTTTTGAGGGTGTCTCGAAGTAGGTCGCTTGTCTGCTGTGGGTTGGGAGCTCCAGGGGTGAGTCATGATCCACTACTGTCTTTCTAATGAATTCTTGATGTATCGATTATTAACTTTGGCTATTGACTGTACTGTTATTTTTTTTTTTTTCTTTAAATTTTATTAATATCGTATATGGTATTATTAAATATTTATCTTTTTGTATTAGATTTATAAAGTGACGTTCCCTGAGGAAGCAGTGTTCTTAGTGCCGCGAAACCGGTCGGATTTATGCGTCATCTCTGTACTTCCGTAAAAAAATCCCTGTGTTTAGAAATGTTAAGACTATGTTTTTGAACCTATTTTGTCCTTTGATTGGATTAAATATAATGTGGTTCTGCTATATTAATGTCTATGTATTACCTTTTATATGGATCGAATTATAATAAAATGTAATTGAATTTTAATGATTGTTTCAATTTAATTTATGATACCGCAATAGTCCCTGTTCCCACTGAACTAATAGGAGACTCATTTCTTGAGTTTTTCCTTTTAGTTGCTCTGAGCTATATGCCCAGTTTTTCTTTACACATACAGTGGTGGAGGATCTGCTTGGCCCCGCCAAGCGTCAAGGGCCCAGTCTGCCAAGGCCTTTTCGACCAACTGCCGCCCTTCGAAAGGATGTCCCCAGGAGCCCTGGAACCAACACCCCGGAAGGCCAAGAGTCCCACCCGTTACTCCCTCAGCGACCTGTTCCTGATCGGAGAGGAGAGGATGTACAATGTTGGCGATGTCATGCCTGGGGCCATACCCGGGCCCACTGCCCATTGCAGGAAGAACCCATGGAATGCGGGGTTCTTCGGAGGGGGTCTTTTTATGCCCATAAAGCGTGTACAACACATCTTGACCTTGGAGAGGGGAAGTTTGAGTGTGAAGTCCAAGTGAACCACCACCCTGCACAGGCTTTGCTGGACTCTGGAAGCATGGTAACCCTGGTTCACCCTAGAGTAATTGGGAAGATCGGTCCGGTAAGCAAAATTTTGCGGGTTGTGTGCATTCATGGTGACACTAGAGAGTACCCTCTCATCTCGGTGTCCATCTCCACAGCATGTGGCACTGGTACTCAAGAGGTGGGGGTGGTAAAGAACTTGGTACATGACGTTATCATAGGACGCGACTGTCCGTTATTTGCAAAACTTTGGAGACAAGGAGAACTATCTGAAAGGTCCAGAGACTGGGAAGAAACTAGTACCTCTGTTCCTGTTGTTGAGGGTAATAACCCTGAGATGCCATATATTCGTAATATGGACCCAGTTGATAAAAACGCCAAGACTTTGGTTAATAATGATGAAAATAGTGCTGATACTGTTAAGGATGTCAAATTGTGGGGTTCTCAGACCTACCTGAACACTGAGGGGGGGGGAACCTTCCCCGCTTCAGGTAATGCTGGGGGAAGAGGATGAGGAAATGGCCTCTACCCCTGACTTGCCAGATTTGGGTGTTCCCCAGGGGGCATTTGGTACTGCCCAGATGCAGGACCCCACTTTGGCCAGGGCACGGGAACAGGTTGTAGTAATAAATGGGGAGCCCCAAGAGCCAGGTGCTAATGAGCGGTGGCCACATTTTTCAGTTTACATGTAATGAATTGCTTTATCGGGTTACTAAAGTGAGAGAAAATGTGGTAGAACAATTATTGGTACCCCAACAGTATAGACGCAAGGTCCTGGACCTGGCCCATGATGATGTTTTAGGGGGACACCTGGGAGTTGAAAAGACGGAGGCACGGATCGCCGACCGGTTTTACTGGCCAGGCTTGAAAGCAGAGGTAAGGAGATACTGTACCTCTTGTCCCACCTGTCAGTTGACCGCTCCGGCGACCCATTTCCGGAGCCCGTTGGTCCCTCTGCCCATAATTGAGGTCCCATTCGAGAGGATAGCCATGGATATAGTGGGTCCCTTGGTAAAGTCGGCTCGAGGTCATTTTTACATACTGGTGATCCTCGACTATGCCACTCGATATCCTGAGGCGCTACCCCTGCGGAATACCTCCTCTAAGGTTATTGAACGGGAGTTATTCCAGTTGTTTACACGGACAGGTTTTCCCAAGAAAATTCTCACAGACCAGGGCACCCCGTTTATGTCGAAGGTTATGGCTGATGTATGCAAACTGTTCCGGATAAAACAGCTGCGCACATCGGTCTACCATCCCCAAACAGATGGATTGGTAGAACGTTTTAATAAGACCCTTAAGTCTATGCTCAAGAGAGTGGTACAAAGGGATGGGAAAGACTGGGACTGCCTGTTACCAGCTCTCCTATTTGCTATTCGAGAAGTGCCCCAGGCCTCCACTGGGTTTTCGCCCTTTGAATTGGTATATGGGCGGAGACCTCGTGGATTACTGGACTTTGTTAAAGAAGAATGGGAAAGTGAACCAATTCAGCATAAAAGTGTTCTTGAATATGTCTCTCAAATGCAGGAGAGGATCCGAACTGTGATGCCGCTAGTTAAGGAACATTTACAAAAAGCCCAGGAGGCTCAACGACGGGTCTATAATAGGGCAGCCAAAATTAGGAACTTCCAAGTGGGGGATCGAGTAGCAGTGTTGATTCCCACCGTGGAAAGTAAGTTCTTGGCCAGATGGCAAGGCCCTTTCGAGGTTGTAGAAAAAGTGGGAGAGGTAAATTATAGAGTCCACCAGCCAGGCAAGAGGAAACCCTTCCAGATATATCATGTAAACTTGTTAAAGCCCTGGACAGACAGGGAACCAGTGACCTCCCTGGCTAGTACAAAACTTGAGCCTCGGGTTGGGCTGGAGAGTGTCCAAGTAGCAAATACCCTGCCTAAAACCCAAAGTCAGCAGGCAAAGGAGTTCTTGCAGAGAAATAAAGAAAAATTTTCAGACTTGCCAGGGCTCACTAGTGTCATAGAGCATGATATTGTCACAGAACCAGGAGTCAAAGTTTTTGTCCGGCCCTACC
Source organism: Lithobates pipiens (assembly GCF_037356315.1). Classification (NCBI taxonomy): domain Eukaryota; kingdom Metazoa; phylum Chordata; class Amphibia; order Anura; family Ranidae; genus Lithobates; species Lithobates pipiens. The sequence continues at coordinate 14,036,587 of NW_027507696.1, read as the reverse complement.
GCATCCCAGAGGCTCAAAGGAAGGCCGTTTCAGAGGAAGTTAAAAAGATGTTAGACCTAGGGATTATTGAGGAATCGCAGAGTGAGTGGTCGAGCCCGATTGTGTTGGTACCAAAGCCCAACGGGACTCTGCGATTTTGCAATGATTTCCGGAAACTTAATGAAGTTTCCCGGTTTGATGCCTACCCCATGCCCTGGGTAGATGAGCTTATCGAGAGACTAGGTCCAGCCAGGTATATCACTACGTTAGACCTTTCCAAGGGGTATTGGCAAATACCGTTGACTAAGGCCGCTAGAGAGAAAACTGCCTTTTCTACCCCAGAGGGGAGTTTTCAGTACAAAAGGATGCCTTTTGGATTGCAAACTGCTCCAGCCACGTTCCAGAGAGCAATGGATAGGATTTTACGACCTCACCGGAAGTATGCCTCAGTGTACTTGGACGATATAGTCATTTTTAGCAAAGACTGGGAATCACATTTGCTCAAAGTGCAGGCAGTGCTGGACTCTCTTTGGAAGGAGGGGTTTACAATAAACCCTGAAATATGTGCTTTGGGAATGGAGGAGGTGAAATACCTGGGTTATATCGTGGGTAGAGGGGTAGTGAAACCTCAGGTCAACAAGATAGAGGCTATACAGAATTGGCCCCGCCTCAGAACAAAAAAGCAGGTACGTGCATTCCTGGGCATGGTGGGATACTACAGGAGGTTTGTACCCAACTTCACCACGTTGGCGGCTCCGTTGACCGATCTGACTAAGGGTCGGAAATCGGTCATGGTGGAGTGGAATGCAGACGCTGAGAAGGCTTTTTTGGAGCTCAAGTCGGCGCTGTGCCAACACCCTGTCCTGGTAGCACCCAATTTTTCAAAAGAGTTTGTTGTCCAGACTGATGCTTCCGATGTAGGATTGGGAGCGGTGTTGTCACAGGTTATTCATGGCAAGGAACACCCAATAGTCTTCCTCAGCAGGAAGTTAACACCAGCGGAGAAAAACTAGGCCATAATTGAGCGAGAGTGTCTGGCCATTAAGTGGGCTGTGGAATCCCTCAGATATTACCTTTTGGGGAGGAAGTTTAGATTGATTTCTGACCATGCCCCTTTAACATGGCTGAGGCAGGGAAAAGGGACTAATGCCAGGGTTACCCGGTGGTTCCTGGCACTCCAGGAATTTAAATTTGTAGTGGAGCATAGGCCCGGGAGACTACATCAAAATGCAGATGCCCTCTCCCGAGTCCATTGTTTGAGCTCCACTGTTGCCTCCACCTCCTTGGCGTTGGGGCACAGGGGGGGATATGTACAGGACGCCGTGGCTGGGTCCTGGAAGGACGCTATATTTCCCCTCTGTTTGGGTTGTGGTCTCTTTAAGGGAATAAAAATTGATTAACCCACCTGTTAAGGAAGTGTCTTTAAAAAACAAGACAGGAAGTGGTAGATGGGTGTGGAGGAGTGGAGAAGACATGGTGGATGGTGGATGGTGTTTATTTTGGACTGCAGCAACTGAAGTGGACAGCAGTGTCCTGTTTGGAAGGCTCCTGGCAGGGGAAGCTACCTGCCATCAAGATCAAGCTCTGTTTTGATAAGGACAGCTGTTCTGGACTTTGCAAGTCGGTGAGACTACAAACCTTTTTCCTTTTGTTTTTGGCTGCTGTAAAGCTATTTAAGTTAATAAACCCTTTGTTGTATGAAAAGCCTGTGTCCTGTGATCTACCTGGTCCCCCGAACATTACAACCTATATAACTAGCTATCTTGCTATTTTTAAATAGAGCTTGCAGTCAGCTGTAGGAGATTGTGCGTGCTGTCTGCGTGCCCTGACCTCAGTATACACCGTTATATCCACCTACAAAGCTCTTCTCTAATTGAGCCGTCTGCCATCTGCAGGAGTGGGTGTTGTGTGTGCCTCTAGCACAATATACACTACCCAATTGCTGGTTTTCCCATCTCCCTTCAGGCCATTACCATGTCTGGAAGGCCAGCAAGGAGAGGCAGACAGGCGCGAGCTGATAAAAGATGGCAAGCAGGCTCTGTGTCTAGAGACAACAGTGCTGGTCGTGGACGAGGTGCATCGTCATCATCAGCACGTGGCCATGGGACACGCTTGTCCTTCTTTTCGGAAGCTGGACATGTTGAGCCGCATCATGCCGAAGACTTGGTAGAGTGGATGACCAAGCCCTCTTCATCCTCCTCATCCTCTCTCATCCAGGCTCAGGGTACTAGCAAAGCAGCTGCCAAGGCATCGTCTTCCCTCCTCTCAATGTCATCATCAGTGACTCCATCCCTAGACCCACCACGTCCTCCTGAGGAGTCTCCTGAACTCTTTGAGCACAGTGTTGGGTACATGCCCCAGGAGGATGCCCAGTGTTTTGTAGGCTTTGATGATGATACTCAGCTAGAGGAAGGCAGTAGCGTGAATGCAGAGAGAGGGGATGCTCAAGAAGAACAGCAATCTGGCAGTCATGTTCCACAAGCTGCAGCATACTGCCAGGTTTGCTCCAGCGATGAAGAGGGAGGGGATGATGAGGGCACTGACTCCACGTGGGTGCCTGGTAGGAGAGAGGAGGAGGAGGAGGAGGCACATGTCCAATGAGGCAGGATGCCCTCCGGGGGCCAGCTTAGGGGCAGCACACCGACTGAATCACACCGCAGAGCTCCGCCTGTGCAGGGCTCTGCCTCTGCGCGTTATTCTAAAAGTTCTTTGGTGTGGGCCTTTTTTGAGACGAGTGCATCAGATCGCACCGCTGCTATTTGCAACATATGTCTCAAGCGTATCTCGCGTGCCAAAACATCAGCCGCTTGGGCACCACATGCTTGACCAGACATATGTTGACCTGCCATGCAGCTCGTTGGCAAGTGTACCTTAAAGACCCACACCAAAGAACAAAGCGGACCTCTCCTTGCTCCTCATTAGGGATGAGCCGAACACCCCCCGGTTCGGTTCGCACCAGAACTTGCGAACGACCCCCGCGTTCGGTACGAACGTTAGAACCCCATTGAAGTCTATGGGACTCGAAAGTTCGAAATGGAAAGTGCTAATTTTAACGGCTAATATGCAAGATAGTGTCCTAAAAAGGGTTTGGGGACCTGCCTCCTGCCTCAGGGGACATGGGTCACTGCAAAAAAAAGTTTTAAAAACTGCCGTTTTGGCGGGAGCACTGATTTTAATGACGATTAAAGTGAAAAAAAAAGTGAAATATTCCTTTAAATATGGTGCCTGGGGGGTGTCTGTAGTATGCCTGTGAAGTGCCACGTGTTTCCCGTGTTTAGAACAGTCCCTGCACAAAATGACATTAAACGGAAATAACACCATTTAAAACTGCTTGCGGTTTTAATGTTATATCTGGTTCCTGCAATATGGTTGAAAATCATTGAGAAACATGGCATGGGTAGCCCTCCCTGCCCATTACCAGCCTATTTGGGTCTTGTACGCATATTAAGGGGAACCCCGTACCCATATTAAAAAAAGGAAATGCGTGTGGCCCCCAGGCCCTATATACTCAGAACAGCAGTATACAGGCGGTGCAAACAAGACAGGGACTGTGTAGGTTTGTTGTGTTAAGTTGAATCTGTTTGTCATTTTCAACCGGTACATTTTTAAAGTGTAGCTCCAGTCAAAAAAACGATTTTTAAGCTTTTTGGAAAACATAGGGAAGGGTTATCACCCCTGTATAATTTGTTTTGTCATCCATCTTTTTTCATCTCACTTGCTGCTGTCTCCTTGCGTTTGCAAGTAGGAGATGTTTGTAAGTTGGATGTTTGAAAGTAGGGGCCTGCCCTATATTATAGCGGTATGTACTGGGTACAGAGCACGCAGATAGCACGCACTATCTCCTAACACTACTGACTGCAAGCTCTATTATTAACCACTTGACCACTGGGCACTTAAACACCCTTAATAACCAGACCAATTTTCAGCTTTCGGTGCCCTCACATTTTGAATGACAATTACTCAGTCATGCAACACTGGACCTATAGGAAATGTTTGTCCTTTTTTCACACAAATAGAGCTTTCTTTTGGTGGTATTTAATCACTGCTGGGTTTTTTATTTTTTGTGCTATAAAAGAAAAAAGACCAAAAATTCTGCGAAAAAATGAATTTTTCTTCGTTTCTGTTATAAAATTTAGCAGATTAGTCATTTTTTCTTCATAAATTTTGGCCAAAATTCATACTACTACATATCTTTGGTAAAAATAAGTACAAATTGGTGGATGTTATTTGGTCTTTGTGAAAGTTATAGAGTCCACAAGCTATGGTGCCAATATCTGAAAATTGATCACACCTGAAGTACTGACGGCCTATTTCCTTTTTTTTTTTTTCCACAAAATTGTCATATTATCAGGTTATTTCACACACACAGCATATGCATACCACAAATTACACCCCAAAACACATTCTGCTATTACTCCCGAGTACGGCAATACCACATGTGTGAGGCCGCGTACACACGCGGGGACTGTTCGCCCAACTTTGTCCGCTGAACAGTGTTTCGGCGGACAGTCCGCTCGTGTGTGGGCTTTCAGCGGACAGTTTCAGCGAACAGTCCGCTGAACAAGGTTTTTCGGAAATTCCGAAAAACTGTCCGCTGAAACTTTGAGCGGACAGTCCGCCCGTGTGTAGGCTTGTTCGTCAAACTAAGTTCCGCGCATACTCAGAAAGAATTTACAGGGCGGAAGCGCTCGGTCTTGTAAAACTAGTGTTCGCATTGAAGCTAGCATATTCGTCATGCTGCTAATTTTGTGTTTTTTTAATATAGCCCGTTCTTTTCTTCTTCGTAATGCAAGAAAAGTGAAGTAGCATTGCTGCTTATATTCACACAGAGTTATACTACATGTTTTTATTCATCCTCATCCTATGATTAATCTTCCAATTATAGAAAAAATATATTCCAAATTAAAAAACAAAACATAAAAAAACCCTCCAAAAAAAAATAAAAAATAAAAAAAATTATATATATATATATATATATATATATATATATGTATATGTGTGTGTGTGTGTGTGTGTGTGTGTGTGTGTGTGTGTGTGTGTGTGTGTGTGTGTGTCTATCTTAAAAAAGAAATATATATATAAAAAAAAAAAATGTATATATATATTTTTATTTCTGAAAAAAAAAAAAATATAGAATTTATCTATTACTATATATTTTTGGAACTACTATTGTCATATATATATTTTTTTTTTTTTTTGTGGGGGGTTTGAAACAAGATGGACTTGCATTTTTTTTTGGGCCAAGCAGGACTATGCAAGTAGATAGATAGATAGATAGATAGATAGATAGATAGATAGATAGATACCCAAACCAGCATTTTAGCTTACACATGATTGCATGTTCAAAATCAGCAGAGCTTCCCCTCATTTCAAATGTTAAGCCTCAAATTTACAGCGACTGCACTTCCAAGTGCACTTGCAGTGCTTTAAAAATTGCACTTGAAGTTAGCATATTTATATTAACATGAACGTGTGTTTTGTAAATAACCCCCAGAGTCTTTTGACGTGTATCTGCCTACTCACAAATAAACTTTGTTTTTTAAGCCAAAAAAAAAAAAAACATACAATATTTTTTTGAAATAATAAATTTTTATTTTTCCTCAGAACAAAAATAAATCAAGAGGGAGGCAACACTGGAGACAATTTTGACGTTTGTGAAGCCTTTTGTCCCCCAGGCACACATCAAGTGAGTGGCCACCAAAATTCCGAACCTGTGTAGCATGTAAATAGGGAGCACAACCAGGTCCTAGAATCCCAAAGACCAGGAACAGCAGCAGATGAGATCTATGTCCCCAGACTGTGGTACTACAACAGCCTGCGTCTTCTTTCAGAGCAGACTGAAGCCAGGCAGTCACTTGCGACTCTTCCGTCCAGTCTTCCCTCCACGCGTCGCTGGATGATGTGTCTCTGGTGGTCGACATGTGGTAGTAGGAGGAGGAGGAGGAGGAGGAGGAGGAGGAGCAGTAGGGTCTGCGTTATAAAGCTTGGTGGTGGGTGTGAGCTCACCCTTCAGACCCCGTTGGATGGCATCAAAAAATATTGCTTCACACAAGTTTTGCTGTGGTTTGTCTATTTCAAGTAGCTTACTAGCCAGATAAGTGGCATAGGCCTCCTCCGGATTGGGGGGTTTGGACAGAACTTGTGTGGCTTGGTGTATAAGCGCCAAGGATTCCTCCTCTATACGGGTCATCCTCCTGGGCCTTTTGCTGGCTAGGCGGAGGGGAGGGACCTGGCTTTCAGTCCGACTCCTGCTGGGCCCAGCTAGCTCTTGTGTGTGGCTGGTCCCGGCCTCCTCCTCCATACCACTGGTCCCGGCCTCCTCCTGGGTGAGCTCATCCTGTGTAAAAAACAAAGAAATCAATAAATAAAATATGTCTATATTTTGAAATCATCAATCACTAACAATTTTACAGTTCTCACTTGCAAATACATTTGTCTTGAAATACAAAAGGCTATCATTTTGACACCACCATTTTTCCATCAGTTCACCAAGATTTGAGCCACATTTGTGTAAACTGCTGTATCCTTCTATCTAATTTAATTTGTGATGAAATCCTAGATTTGGAAGCAATTCAAACATTGAACTTTACAGCATTAATATTTGAGCAATCCAAACTTTAGAAACGAAAATATACCTGGCTCCAGCTGGGTGCATCAACTTCGTCCAGCAAGGAAGGGTCTGGATCTTCCAGGGATGGCTCACCTGAGGCGGAGGGAAGGGTGGAGGGACGGGTAGACGGAAGAGTCGAAAGTGACTGCCTGGCTTCTGACGTGTCATCCAGAAAACGCAGCCTGTTATAATACCACAGCTTAGGTACATAGACCTGACCTGCTGCTGATCCTGATGTTTGGGACTCTAGGATCTTTCTGCGCTCCCGCCTATACACGCTACGCAGGTTCTTAATTTTGGCGTTCACAAAGTCAGTGTCTGCCTGGGGGAGTCGGGTTTTCACAAACGCCAAAACTGTCTCCAGTGTCTTCTTCCGGGCAGCACGGCTTGAATATTGGGGGTGTTTTGAATCCCAAAGACTACTGTGCGATTCAATTAAGTCCAGAAATGTTGAGAGGAAGGCCTCCTCCTTAAAGGGGTCTGGGGTATACCTTTGCATTTTCTGGACAAAAAAAAAAATCAGACCAAATGCACACTATATTGTGACAATGTAGGCGAGACACACACTACCACACACGCTACCCCCCCCCACACACACTACCTCCCACCCCCCCCTATACACCCACCTCCACCCCCACACAAAACACCAATCCCACTCAACCACCAACCCACATAAAAATCAATTAAACATCAATAAGACTAAATTTCAATATACACATTCCTAATGCAGACTTTAAATTAAATGAAAATAAAACGACAACTATCTTACCGTTCGGATAACCGTACGGCCTCGCGGTAACGCTTTATATACAGTACATGCGCTCAGGCTCCGCCTGCGTCGCCCGCCCCTGACGTTCCTTGTGACCGTATTTCCCCGCCCCTTTTACCCTCGTTCCGCTGTGGGTGAATGATAGGAGAAGATGGCGGACGCAAATTCAATTAGCAGCGTGAGCAGCGCAGAGGAAAGCCATGGACCCCATGCTTCAGGAGCAAGGAGGAGATACAAGGCCACCAATATGGCCTTTGAAGAGATGGTGGAGATGGTGGCTATATTAAGAAGGGAGGACTATGATGGGGAAAATGGCCCGTACCCCAAGCCCAATGTCAGGAAAAGCGGCATCTTGGATGAGGTTGTCACAACTTTATTCCACAAATTTGGGGTACGAAGAAGCAAGGACCAGCTTCGTAAACGATGGTCGGACATCAAGTCCAGGGAGCCGGAGCAATATCATCGGATCATGAAGGCCCTGAAAAAAAGTGAGTAAACTGCGCTTTTTCCGTGACTGTCGGACATAATCGTTCGTGTACATACCGTATCTGAATCCGGCGGATTTGATCCTAATCATTCGTGTAGGTACCTTATATGAATCCGGCGGGTTTTATCCTAATCGTTCGTGTTCATACCGTATGTGAATCTGGCGGATTTGATCTCAATCGTTCGTGTAGGTACCGTTTGTGAAACTGGCGGATTTGATCCTAATCGTTCGTGTACATACCGTATGTGAATCTGGCGGATTTGATCCTAATCTTTCGTGTAGGTACCGTATGTGAATCCGGCGGATTTGATCGTTCGTGTAGTTAATAGTTCATGTAATGAGCGCATATGGTTGTTCGTATATGTGGGCGTAAATAGCATGAATTTGTATATGGTGTAAATTTATCTGGTGTTGGATTCGATTTTAATTAGTTATTATTTTTTTGGTATTGTTCATGATAAACTGAATTGTCACGCTCAGTTTATAGGAAATTAATTTTTACTAAAGTTTCCTAAATTTATTCAGTGCAATGTAGACTCAATAAAAAAAAAAAAAGATAGATAGATAGATAGATAGATAGATAGATAGAATGCTGGTTCACCATCTGGACTGGGAAACATTTAAGTGTAGTTTGGGACATCATAGAACATTTTTTGACATAATCACACACAGGTACTCCAGGGGATGATTCGAGTGTGTCCGTCTGTGAAACTTGGACAAAAGATATAAAGTATCACAGTTTGGTTAAAGGCTAGGCTCACATTGCTGCAATGTACGAGATCAAATGTGATTTGCACCGCACTGCAGTGCAAATCACATGTGATCTCTGTGTGATGCGATTTCAGCCATACATATAGTATGGCTGAATTTGCATCGCATCCGGCCCAAACTTGTACATGGCCCTTTATTTGGTCCACAGCCGAATCGGATCACATGGGTATTCACACCATGTGGTCCGATTCCTGTCCGAGTTTAAAGATTGCACTGTGAAATGAGAACTAATTCAGGGGTGTCAATAAAACTTTACACTGATACTCCCAGCAGGTCACATAGGGCAGTCGAATTGCACATGCGATGCGTGAAACCACAGTAGATTTGCTGCGTTCGCACATCGCACCAGTCTGAACACAGCCTAACTAAAAAAAAAAGTCATTTTAAGGATGTATTAAACTAGGATCTTGTAATAACCAGCTAATAATTGTACACCACTTCAAACCAATGTTTCATATTCACATTTCGGAACTCAAATATCACTATGCTTAAAAGTATCTTTTATTTTTATTTTAATTTTTTTTTTTATTTTCATTCTCATAGGGGAACAAAGACTCAGACAAGAGGCGGAGCAGCCCATGACCCCCCGACCTCGCCAGCCTGATTGGGCACTTAGCCCCAGCCCTGCGTCGGTATTGGAGCTGCCCAGTCCTGTGTCTGCGAGGGAGCAGCCAAGCTCGGTATCCTCCGCTGGACCAAGCTCCGTAGCTCCACTGGATGAGCCGAGCCCAGGGCTAGATGTGGAGGAGGAAGAGCAGGTGGAGTTACACACCCCACAAAGTGAGTGTCTGACAACCCAGCTTAAGGTAAACAATTAATGGCTGTATATTTTAACCAATTTTTTATCTACACATGTTTTTAGGTGATCTGGTTGTGGTGGAACAAGTCGCGGACCCATTTACCAGTGATAGTGCCCAGATTGGTGACATCATGGCCTGGAATGGCCAGATTGATCGGATGGAGAACCAGATTCTAAACATCCAAAGAGAACTGGTCACTATGAGGCAGGGAATGAAGAACATGATCGATGTTTTAGGGAGAATCTAAGCCCCCTTTCCCTAAAACCCAATCGATCATGTTCTTCATTCCCTTTGAAAAAAGTTTTTAATGTTTTTACATCCTTGTTTTTAGAGGCCAAATTTTGAAGATGCACACGGTGTGTCAACATGTGCTATGTGCCATCAGAGGATCGCAATGGACGCATTTGGTGTTTGCAAACCCTTCCTCATTCTAGTATGTGAGAGGAAGGGATTGCACACACCAAACACGTCCATTGATCACTCATGATGGTACATAGCACATGTTGACATTACCATTTTTTGGTGTGCATCTTCAAAATTTGGCTTTACCCCTTGTTTTATGTAAATAGTTAAAAATCTGATTTTATTTTTTTATTTTTGTGATAATTGTATTTTAGATATTTCTATATATATTCTATGTTTACAAAAAAAAGAAAAAAAAAAAAATTCCCCAAAAAAAAAAAAAAAAAAAAACAATTAAAAAAAAAAAAAAAAACACAAAAAAAATATCTAAAACAGAGGCACTAGTTGGCATGTGCACTATTAAAAAATAAAAAAAAAGATGTGAACCGGCTGGCCATAATGCCAAAGGCACTCTCCACAACCCTTCTTGCTCTGGCCAGCCGGTAATTAAAAACCCTCCTCTCCGGGGTGAGGGTCCTTTGGGGGAAGGGTTTCATAAGATGTTCACTCAGACCGAATGCTTCATCAGCCAGAAACACAAACGGTAGACCCTCCACATTCTCGGCATCTGGTGGCAAGTCCAGGCCACCAGTGATGAGACGGTGGCAGAACTCGGTCTGCCTAAAGACTCCTCCGTCAGACATCCGGCCGTTCTTTCCCACATCCACATAAAGAAAGTCACATTGTGCCGACACCACCGCCATTAGCACCACACTATGGAACCCCTTATAATTCCAATAGTAGGACCCCGAATGTGGTGGGGGCACAATCCTCACATGTTTCCCGCCGATCGCCCCTCCGCAGTTGGGGAAGTCCCAACGGGCAGCGAATTGGGAAGCCACAGTCTGCCATTCCTGTGGCGTGGAAGGACACTGGGGAGTCAAACACAGGGGAAAAAAAAAATAAAAAATAGTCATTAAATAAAAACAATTCATAACAACTAAAACACCAAGCCCCAATATAGCACAAACTCGTTCCCGAGTACGTCCACTCTCCATGGCTTTGAAACGGTCGGCTGGACAGACAAGCTCAACTGAACGCACTGAAGAACAGCCAGACCTATGAAGAACGACCTGAAACACAGAAACGAGCGGACCAGAAGTGCCTAATAACAGGTACAACTGATCCACGCGTACCGAAAGGCAGATATAAACCTCACAGGTAGACTGCGCCGCAGTGAACGGACAAATTAAGCTGAAGTCTAAAAATCGCGAATCGTCTCTAACCAAACTTCTACTAACGCAAAGTCAGCAGAAGGAGCCCAAAGGGTGCTTTGCTGTGTCTTGGACTTCCTGTTTCTAGTCCCGTCGTACGTGACGTACGTCATCGCGCACGGTTTCAGCGGACTGTTTGTTCGTCGTGTGTGGGCAAGTCCATCCATGCTAATTTTGAGCGGACTGTTCGCTGAAACTGTTTGACGGACAAAGTTGGGCGAACAGTCCCCGCGTGTGTACGCGGCCTGAGACTTTTACACAGCGTGGCCACATACAGAGGCCCAACATGCAGGGAGCGCCATCAGGCGTTCTGGAGCACCCAGGCCAATTCTGACATTTCTCTCCTACATGTAAAAATCATCATTTATTTGCTAGAAAATTACAGAGAACCCCAAAACATTATATATATATATTTTTTTTTTTAGCAAAGACCCTGGAGAATACAATGGTGGTTGTTGCAAATTTTTATCTCACACGGTATTTGCACAGCAATTTTTCAAACGCGTTTTTTGGGGGGAAAAAACAGTTTTGTGCTTAAAAAACAAACAAAAAAAACAGTAAAGTTAGCCCAATGTTTGCATAAAGTGAAAGATGAAGTTATGCTGAGTAAATAGATATCAAACATGTCACTCTTCAAAATTGCACATGCCCGTGGAATGGCGCCAAACGTCGCTACTTAAAAAATCCCCATAGGCGACGCTTGAAATTTTTTTTTACTGGTTACATGTTTTGAGTTGCAGAGGAGGTCTAGGACTAGAATTATTGCTCTCGCTCTAACATTCTCGGCGATACCTCACATGTGTGGCACATGCGAGCACATGGGAACATGGGCGCTTTAATTTTTATTTTATTTTTTTATTGTTCATTTTACTTTATTTATTTTAGTTTGACATTTTTTTCCCCAAAAATATATTTTTGATCACTTTTATTCCTATTACAAGAAATGTAAACATCCCTTGTAATAGGAATATGGGGTGACAGGTCCTCTTTACAGTGAAATCTGGGGGTCAATATGACCCCACATCTCACCTCTAGGCTGGGAAGCCTGAAATAAAAAATAAAAAAAAGATTCTGGCTTTGATCGTACTGGCGAGTTGGTAGAAGCACCGGAGGGCGGTGAGGGGTGGGGGGCGTCTATGGCTGGGTATTTCAGGGTATCACCGAGTATGGCTGGGTATCTCTGAGTATGGCTGGGTATGGCAATTTATGGCAGGGTATTACAGAGTATTGGCGGGGTATTGGCGGGGTACTACAGAGTAATAGCAGGGTACTGCAGAGTATTGGGGGGTACTACAGAGTAATGGCAGGGTACTGCAGAGTATTGGGGGTACTGCAGAGTAATGGCGGGTACTGCAGAGTAATGGCGGGTACTGCAGAGTATTGGGGGGTACTGCAGAGTAATGGGGGTTACTGCAGAGTAATGGGGGGGTACTGCAGAGTAATGGCAGGGTACTGCAGAGTAATGGGGGGTACTGCAGAGTAATGGCGGGTACTGCAGAGTATTGGGGGGTACTGCAGAGTAATGGGGGTTAGTGCAGAGTAATGGGGGGTACTGCAGAGTAATGGCAGGGTACTGCAGAGTAATGGGGGGTACTGCAGAGTAATGGCGGGTACTGCAGAGTATTGGGGGGTACTGCAGAGTAATGGGGGTTACTGCAGAGTAATGGGGGTTACTGCAGAGTAATGGGGGGTACTGCAGAGTAATGGCAGGGTACTGCAGAGTAATGGGGGGTACTGCACTGCAGAGTAATGGCGGGGTACTGCAGAGTAATGGCAGGGTAATGCAGAGTATGCACTGGTATTGCAGAGTATTGGCAGGGAATTGAGGGGTTAAATTCGGTGAGCAGCGATGTGGGCACTGCAGATGCAGCCCACATCGCTGCTGACACCGATCTCTTTCCCCTCCGCTGTACCGATCGGTACAGAGAGGGGAGGGAGGAACCGGCGCCATAACATGACGCCGGTTTGTTTCCAAGTGATCATTCCGTCATTTGACGGAGCAATCACGTGGTAAACGGCCGCTATGAGCGGCCGTTTACCGTGATCCGTGATGCGCCGGGTCCTGTGAACCCGGCGGTCACGGATGCTCTCGAGTGCGCGCACCTCTGGGCACGCGAGAGCAGAATTCTGGGAGGCCGTTAATTAACGGCCTCTCAGAGTTAAACAACCCCCCTGAAGCCGTTAATCGGCAATGGGCAGTTGTTAAGTGGTTAAAGCTAGATCACTAGCTATATAGGTGAGGTGAATATAGTGGTGTATACTGCAGTCAGGGCACAGACAACAACCACTACACAGCAGCAAGATAGGAAATCAGCCAAAAACGATTGGTGTGTACTGTGTTGAAGGTACACAGAACAGCCACTGCTTCAGATGCTAAGTAACACACTACACGAGGCCGCCTCAAAGGCGGCCTTATATAGTGTGGGGCGTGCACTACACAGCCTGAGCTATGATTGGCCACAGGCAGGATGCCTGTGGCCAATCATGGCTCTCCTCGCTGCCGGCGCTGCGATTGGCCAAGCATGCGGGGTCACAGTGCATGCTTGGCCAATCATGAGGCAGCAATGCACTGCGCCACCGCAGTGCATTGTGGTCCGCGCGCGCGTCACTCGAATTTTGACGCGAACGGCCCAAACGTTCGGAATTCGCCGAACGGCCGAACAGCCAATGTTCGAGTCGAACGTACGTTCGACTCGAACACGAAGCTCATCCCTACTCCTCATCAGCTGGGATCTCCAACCCCACTAGACCTTCAGTCCTCTCTGAAACCTGCTCTGAGAGGAATGAAGGTGTAGAATTAGGTGTGTCACAGCCAAGTGCTTCCGGGCACTCTGCTAGCAGTACACCCACGTCCGATTATAGCAGGCAAATGTCCCTGCCCCAGCTGCTGGTCCGCCGAAAGAAGTTCACTCCCAGCCATCCACATGCCCAGCGGTTGAATGCTAGCTTGGCTAAATTGCTAGCACTTCAACTGCTGCCTTTTCAGTTGGTAGACTCGGCCCCCTTCCGTGAGTTTGTATAATGTGCCGTTCCTCAGTGGCAGGTCCCCAAACACCACTTTTTCTCACGGAAGGCGATTCCGGCTCTCTACCGGCATGTGGAAGGCAATGTCCTTGCCTCACTGGACAGGGCGGTCAGCGGTAAGGTGAATATTACCGCTGACTCATGGTCCAGCAGGCATGGACAGGGACGTTACCTGTCTTTCACAGCCCATTGGGTCACTCTTCTGACAGCTGGGAAGGATGTAGGACAAGGTGCAGTAGTGTTGGAGGTTGTTCCGCCACCACGCCTCCAAAATGCTACTATTGGTTGTGACACACCTCTCTCCTCCACCCCCTCCTCTTCTTCTTCCTCAATGGTCTCTTCCAGTGCTCTGTCCTCAGAACCAGCGGTGCTCCGTAGGCGTTCCGGGGGCTACGCAAGTACGCAGGCAAAACAATGCCATGCCGGGCTTGCACTGGTTTGTTTGGGGGACAGGAGCCACACTGGGGCAGATGTTTTGTCAGCTCTGCAGGGGCAGGCCGAGAGGTGGTTGACACCACGCCAGCTTAAGCCAGGAATGGTGGTTTGCGACAATGGCACCAACCTCCTCTCCGCCCTCCGACAGGGACAACTGACCCATGTGCCCTGTGTGGCTCACGTCCTTAACCTGGTGGTGCAGCGGTTCTTGGGCAGGTACCCGGGCTTACAGGATGTCCTGAAGCAGGCCAGGAAAGTCTGTGTGCATTTCCACCGATAATTTAATGCCTGTGCTCGGCTAGCTGAGTTCCAAAAGGAGTTGAACCTGCCCAAGAACCGCCTTATATATGACATGCCCACCAGGTGGAACTCAACGTTGGCCATGCTGCAGCGGCTGCACACGCAGCAGAGGGCCATCAATGAGTACCTGTGCGACTACAGGACCAGGACAGGGTCAGGGGAGCTCGGTTTTTTCTCACCACACCAGTGGGGCATGATCAGGGATGCATGCCCTGTCCTGTCACCGTTTGAGGAGGCCACAAGGATGGTGAGCAGTGACAGTGCATGCATCAGTGACACTGTACCTCTTGTCCACCTCTTGGAGCATACGCGGCATGGAGTAATGGACAGGGCACTTGAGGCAGAACAGAGGCAGGAAGAGGAGGACTTCCTTGCCTCTCAAGGCCCCCTTTATCCAGACAGTGTTCCTGCTGTGCCACCCATCACACAGGAAGGGGATGAGGAGGAGGAGGAGAAGGAGGATGATTGTATCAGCATGGATGTGGAGGCTGGCACTCAGCATCAGCAGCAGCAGCAGCAGTCTTGTAGGGATTATTTACAGTCCCAAGAAACCTGTGGACTTGTACGTGGCTGGGAGGAAGTAGCTGCAGATCATGTTGTCCTTAGTGACCCAGAGGACCGAATGCCTCAGCTAACCTACGCTGCATGGCCTCCCTGATCCTGCAAAGCCTGCGGAAGGATCCTCGTATTCCTCGGATCAAGGAGAGGGACCCTTACTGGCTGGCCACTCTCCTTGATCCATGGTACAAGGGTAAGGTTGCCAACCATATCTTGCTGTCGCAGAGGGAGCAGAGGATGAGACATCTCTGGGAGGCCTTGCAGAAAGGTCTGTGCAACGCGTTCCCAGAGACTAGGAGGTTACAAACTCCTGGTCCTGGACAACGTGTTGCTGAGGCATCAGAAGGAGCGGTGGAGAAGGTGGCCGTCTGACCGATGCGTTCAGACAATTTGTTAGTCCGCAGCCCCAAGGTATGATCGGTTCCAGCAACCATCGCCAGCGTCTGATTTACATGGTGCAGGAATACCTAGGGGCAAGGTCAGACTTGGACACCTTCCCCACCGAAAATCCTCTGGCTTACTGGGTCTTGAGAATGGATCACTGGCCAGAGCTTGCACAGTATGCAATTGAGCTACTGGCCTGTCCTGCATCCAGCGTTCTTTCGGAACACACCTTCAGTGCTGCTGGTGGCTTTGTTACCGATCATAGGGTGTGCCTGTCCACCGACTCAGTTGATCGACTGACCTTCATAAAGATGAATCAGTCTTGGATCACCCACAGCTACCAAGCACCTGAAGCTGATATAACCAAATAATTTTTTTGGAAATATCACATCCCAAGACTGCCTATGCTGATGCTGAGTGACTGTCCTGTTATGTTGATTGTCTATCCTCTTCCTCCTCCGCTGATATGTTGGAAGAACATTTTTGGTTCTGGGTGATGCCACCAGCCCAATTTTTCAGCCCCTGTTTAACAGGGGCGTTTAATTACAATTTTTGATGCAATGCTTTGCAGCAGGGCTCATTCCTGCACCACAACTAGAGTATATGGGAGAGGTTGCAGTGCCGTGGCACCAGCACCATTGCCTAAGGCCCAATTTTTCAGCCCCTGTTTAACAGGGGCGTTTAATTACAATTTTTGATGCAATGCCTTGCAGCTGGGCACATTCCTGCACTACAACTAGAGTATATGGGAGAGGTTGCAGTGTCGTGGCACCGGCACCAGTGCCTAAGACCCAATTTTTCAGCCCTTGTTTAACAGGGGTGTTTAATTACAATTTTTGATGCAATGCTTTGTAGCAGGGCTCATTCCTGCACCACAACTAGAGTATATGGGAGAGGTTGCAGTGTCGTGGCACCAGCACCAGTGCATAAGGCCCAATTTTTCAGCCCCTGTTTAACAGGGGCGTTTAATTACAATTTTTGATGCAATGCTTTGCAGCCGGGCTCATTCCTGCACTACAACTAGAGTATATGGGAGAGGTTGCAGTGTCATGGCACCAGCACCAGTGCCTAAGGCCCAATTTTTCAGCCCCTGTTTAACAGGGGCATGTAATTACAATTCTTGATATAATATTTCACAGCAGGGCCCGTTCCTGTGCCCACCGAGAGTAACTGTGAGGACTTATAGTGTTGCGGCACCAGCACCACAACCACCAAAGGCCCAATTTTTCTACCACTGTTCAACAATGGCATGTAATTACAATTCTTGATATAATCGTTCACAGCAGGGTGCTCCAGCGCCCACCAAGAGTCACTTTGAGGGCTTACAATGTTGTGGCAACACCAACACCTTGTTCCGCCATTTCTGCAGAGCATATAGGGCAGGTCTCTACTTTCAAACATCCAACATACAAACATCTCCTACTTGCAAACGGAAGGAGACAACAGGACGTGAGATGAAAAAAGACGGACGGCAAAACAAATTATACAGGGGTGATAACCCTTCCCTATGTTTTCCAAAAAGCTTAAAAATAGATTTTTTGACTGGAGCTACACTTTAAAAATGTACCAGTTGAAAATTACAAACAGATTCTACTTAACACAACAAACCTATACAGTCCCTGTCTTGTCCATGTATACTGCTGTTCTGAGTATATAGGGCCTGGAGGCCACACGTATTTCCTTTTTTTAATATGGGTACGGTATTCCCCTTAATATCCGTACAAGACCCAAAGGGGCTGGTAATGGGCAGGGGGGGGGGCTACTCA
This sequence comes from Lithobates pipiens, assembly GCF_037356315.1. Lineage (NCBI taxonomy): Eukaryota > Metazoa > Chordata > Amphibia > Anura > Ranidae > Lithobates > Lithobates pipiens. Next base: position 14,019,088 of record NW_027507696.1, on the reverse strand, counting down.
TGCCATTTTTCTCAATGATTTTCTTCCATATTGCCGGAACCAGATATAACATTAAAACCGCAAGCAGTTTTAAATGACGTTATTTCCGTTAAATGTCATTTTGTGCAGGGACTGTTCTAAACACGGGAAACACGTGGCACTTCACAGGCATACTATAGACACCCCCCAGGCATGCTATTTAAGGGAATATTTCCCTTTTTTTTCACTTTAATCTTCATTAAAATCAGTGCTCCCGCCAAAACTGCCATTTTTAAAAACATTTTAGGCATTGACCCATGTCCCCTGGGGCAGGAGCCAGGTCCCCAAACCCTTTTTAGGACAGTATCTTGCATATTAGCCATTAAAATTAGCACTTTAAATGTCGAACGTTCGCGTCCCATAGACTTCAATGGGGTTCTAAAGTTCGTATGAATTTTGGGTCCGTTCGAAAGTTCTGGTGCGAACCGAACCGGGGGGTGTTCGGCTCATCTCTAGACATAACAAACAAAATACAAAGAGACAATACATGTGTTACAAATTCTATAAGAACACCCAAATGTACTCTTTTAATTTTTTTTCCACTGCAGAAAACTCTATTGAGAGACTATTCAGCTTGACTCTCATTCACTGTCTCCAACAAGGTCATACATTATCGTGGAAGAGACTTCATTTTTAATCAACATCCTCCATTTATTAAACTTCCAGATGCCTTCGGCATCCACACTTCTTTTTATCCAACACAAAAAAGAAGTATAGCTTGCTTATCCATAATCCTATACATTGTTTATTGTCTAATGAAACCTTTTATATACATACAAGTTGCGTGCATCCCACAACACTTCCTTTAATACACATAACACTTATCACAATACTCTGTTTATCTTTTTCCAGTTTCCCCAAGCCATACATAATTTTTCACTCTCTCACCTTCACTCCTCTTATTTATTTCACCAGTTCTTGACTCTTATTGATCACATCTTTCGCTGCACCACACCCCCAGAACACATGCTCACTGTCTTCTACACCCTCACAATTCATTCTTGGACAAATATCAGACACACACAAATCCCTCCTTTTCATAAATAGCCTTGTAGCTAGACATTCATGCAAACTCTCCCATACTATCTGTCTCTGCAGATTTGTCACCCCATATACACTCATTTTCTTCCGTACTTCCAAAACCACTGACCAATTAACTCCCTTAAGGTTACACACATACTCCTTCTCTATCAACCACATTCTCACCTTTACTTTATCCCTTCTTCTAAATCTGGCAACTTAAACTGTACCCTAAACTTTTCTAATACCCAGTAGTCGTGTGCCAGCACATAGGCCACATGTATCCTTGAATCCCTTCCCACCCACCTCCATCTCCTAAACAACCACCCATCACCCAAAAAAGATATCAACCTAGCACACACTCCACCATTCCTCAAAATTTTCACCATGCAAAACCAATAATGCATTAACAAAAACACTCTCACATTCGGAAAACCCAATCCACCATTACATTCACGTCTGCACATATTCTCTCTTGACTCTTTCCATTTTTAACTCTCATAAAAAATTAAACAATAACATTAGTTTTCCTCAAGATTATCTTCCCAGGAGGGAAGATATTGCTTGCATACAAAATTAAAGGTAAGATTACTGCCTTGACTTCTAAAACTTTCCCATAAATCAACAATTTTCTTAGACACCAAAACCTCAACGTCTTGGCTATCTTTTCTCCCACTTCATTCTAGCATGCTTCCTTTTTCATTCCATGGTCAAACACAATACCCAAAATCCTCACTCCATCCTCAACCTTCCCAATCTGATCATCCACACATTCCACTTGTCTCCCTTTCACACCCAAACTACACATAATCCAATTCAGACTCATTCACGCACATACACAAAAAATAGACAAAAGTAACTTCAACCTTCTTACGCCCACCACCAACTGACACACTGCCACCACGTCATCCATATAACCTAAACGTGTCACAATTCCCCCCACCCCCGACTCCTTGGCACCAAAAAGCCCCTCACCGCCTTATCCCTCTGTATCATCCTTAACAGTGGATCAATAAAAACAATAAAGAGAAAAGGGGACACCCTGTCTCACCCCAAATTTAACCAAAAAAGCCCACCCCAAACTCCCATTAACCAGAACCCGACTACTGATCCCCCAATACAACCCTTTTATTACATTAATGAGCTGCTGTGGTATACTCATCCGCTTCAAAACCTCCCACAAAAACCCATGATTCGCTTTACCATATGCCTTCTCTAGGTCAAATGATGTCAGGATAATCAAACTATTCCTTCTTTTACTAAAATTAATTATACCCCTAAATTTTCCTTTTGACCCAATCCTACCACCCCTAAAATATTACTTATATTACTTTTTTCCTATTAACCCATCTATAATATACATTACTAAAATGGGCTTTGGCATGCTCGTCTTGCAATAAAAAACTATTTAACCTCCATACCCCTAAACCAAACTTAATACTATCCTCCATACTCAAATCAACATACACTGCCACATGGTCTGAAAAAATTACCGGCCGGTGCTTAACATTAGCACATTTGAACGCATTAGAAAAGGAACATAAATAAATTTTGGATTTGGTGCACCCACTCTCCAAAAAAAAAGGGAAATACGGATCCACCAAACCCAGAACCCCCATTCAGCATGGTGCTACCTACATCTAACTACATCTAAGTCTCTTCTACTCCTATCCAATCTTTCACAAAACATATTAAAATCACCCATGATCACACTAGGTCTCCTTCCCACTGCACGTAACTTCAAAACTTCAAAAAACTCAAGACGTTCCTGTCTATTCACAGGAGCATATAAATTAAAAAGCCTAAACGTCTGGTTAAATAAAACGAAATCTGCCATAATTAATCTTCCTGGCACTAACACAACATGACATAATGCAAATATTTATATTTGTAATGATAATGCCTACTCCAGCATTCCTATTGTCCCCAACTGCCAACCATAGGTAATCCACCACCCACTCATCCAGAAACTCCTGGCTAGGCAGCATTGTGGCCGGCTAAAAAATTCCTGGAGTCCCCAGACTTAGTGCTGGTGATTCTACCTATACTCCGACATCCCCCAGGACCTCAAAGGGGTTACTTGTTTCAATTCCAGCTGCCTCTACATTCAGTTTCTTAGCCCTTTTCTTCTTAGGGCTCTCCAAAGCGTCCATCTAGGTATTGGCACCCAGTGTCTCCATCTTTTCCATCTCCTCTTCTTGGGCTTTCTGCACCTCTGGCTCACACTATAAGGCTGCTGCCAACTCCTCCATAGCCTCCTCCACCGCCCTCTCCACCTCTGCTCCACTCTCTGCTGTTAATGGCTCCACACTGGAGGGTGGCACTTCTACTCTATCTTCCACACCCTGGTGTCCACTTTCTTCATCTTCCACCTCCACTTCCCCCTCCTTTCCCTGTCTTTCATTAGAGTCAGACAGCACCTGTGCGGACACCGTTTTTTCACTCTCAGCACTGCGCCTGACAGCTTCAGCATAAGAGACATAGGCCCTTCTTACTTTTGGACAATTCTTCACAGTTTGATCGTACTGTCCACATATATCACAGGCCCGCTTAACCAAGCAAACCCCAGCCTCATGTCCCTACTCCCCACAATTCTGGCAGTGCATCTCCACATTATATTCATCTCTGGTATGCCCAAACTTATGACATCTCCTGCAGTATGTTGGTTGACTAGGATAGTAGAGAAACCCTCTATTTCCTGCTATTGAAAAATTAGCTGGTGGATGATGCACTCCACCAATCACTTCAGAATCCACCTTCAGTTTGACAAAAAACTTCAATTTGCCATTAAAGATCCCCATACGATTAGCCTGAAGCCTCCCTTCACCAAAGAGCAGTATTTCTTCAAAAAGGCCACTACCAAAACAATGTCAGTGAAGAGGTTAAACAGATGAACAACCAATGGCTTCTCCTCCACAGCATACAAGGGTTCCACTATGAAAGGCCTTATGGACTCATGGTTAGATTTTTCCTTACACTTCTCAATAACTCTTGTGCAAAAATTGCTATGCACAAAAGAAATATCATAGTACCTTGGTGCTGCATGGTCCTGGATACAATAGATGTGTTGTGGTTCCACTCCAACCGATTTCTCCAGCAAATCCTGCACAAGGAACTCCAAACTCACTTTATGCAAATGACCAGGCATAACCTTAAACCGCAGGGTGTTCTCAATCTCCCTTCGCTCCATCAAGCTCAGCAAAGAAAACTCAGGCCACCAAGCAATCTTGCCACTTTTCAGGGCAAGGTAAAGGATGCTATCTGCAAACTTTATATAACATAGGTTTGTTAATTTTGACTTATTAATTTTGCTAGTCCCCACTTGGTTGGCTTATATTCTAGTAACTGGCCTTAAAATGGGTATGGGGGGCCAGGTCCCATATATACCTATACATATATCAATGTCACTAATTTGGACAACCCCAAAATCAAAACGAGAAGAAGTGCCTTTAAAAATGCAAAATGGATTAAAAGCTAGTAACTGGGGGGGGGGGGGGGGTCTTGCTATGCCTCATGCCAACAGCTGGAGGTCCGCTAATTTCATATCTCTGATGTACAGCTTTAGTGAAAACATACAAATCGACATTGCAGCTGCAAGATCTTAACCTCCCCCCAAAAAATAGCCTCTCCCCCATACATACAAGGTCATTTGGGTCTGTTAAGACTTAAAATGAGAACCCCTACGTGAAAAAAATCACCCCAAACTAAAAGAATATTGTGCCCCTCCCACACGCTAACAAAACCCAAGCCCAACACACAGCAAGGCAGCCCATGAAAGGGGGTTGTAGGCTTTGGGGCAGGAGGGAGCTCAGGCACCCCAAAAGTCAACCACCTTGTTCCCATACTCAGGGGGACAAGGGCCTCTTCCACATAACCCTAGGCTGGGGTTGTGGGGGGCTGCAGACAGGGGGCTTTACGGAATGTAGAAAGCCCCTTTAGACTAGTGGGTACAAGGTTCTTTGTGGTTGGTATTGGGCTGAGCCCAACATGCCCCAAAGGCAACCAGCTATGTTCAGTGCATATAACCTTGTATGGTTCAGGAGGTGGTTGAGCGATCACTCTTTTCGTCCCTTTCCTTGCTCGCCCTGTTGTATGCTCTGAAAAAGGATGTGGTTTGGATTGGTGAAGGCAGCTCACAGCCTTTTGAGAATGGAGTGAAGTGTGGAGTTCCCCTTTAAAAGCAAAAGTTAGCCCATGGAAATCCAAGGGATTAGAGGGGGAGACAAGAGCATTGTAGAATGGAGTGTGGAGTTCCCCTTTTAAAAGCAAAAGCTAGCCTAAGGAAATCATATGCATTAGAGAGGGAAGGTTAAATGCCCTTTTAGGAGGAACTAGAGTAGCAAGAGTCTTTTTACATAATTTTAACAAGGTGCATGTCACATGTTGGCAACATACCATGCTAACATGACCTGCGTGCAAATCTCCTTAAAAAGTATATAAAGGTGAAGCAGTGTAAAAAAAAAAAAAATTCAAGATTAGAAGTGCGCCCGTTCAACCCATGCAATTGCATGTACGTTGCTTAACATTTACTAAGATTTTGGCTGCACAGTGAACAAACTCATGTAAAAGAGTGCAAGAGCTGCTTGTGCATGCACATTCACGCAGTTCTAAACATACTTGCAGGCACAGCAGGCTTTCTCTGAAAAAGTTACTTTCTCATTCTATTTTGGGCATATTTGTTACTTGGGCAGTTGTTACTAAACTTCCTCGCCTTCACCTCATAATATTGGCACCTCCATCTTCTGTCAATATTGAATTGGAGATGCCGTGTGCCTTGTCCATAGTGGCGCACAGATTGCATTCTCCCGTGCACCAAGATCACTATAGTAAATTGGGCATTTGAGCTCTGTTACCGGCGCACCATTTTGTAAATATAGAAATGTGCATTGCGTCTCACCTTTTGTAAACCACCCCCAGTGTGTCATCAATTGATCTCAAGCAAAACTGATTGACTTAAAATTATTTAGATCAGTCTGGATGGAAAATCTAATCATAAGAAAGTAGATATTTTGGCATGATCATTAAGTGTATGTTAAACAGAACAATCTTTTCTAAAAAAAAGTGAAATGTCATCAGTGATACTCACAATAGCGCAAATGATACAAAAACAAAATCAAAACAAATTAACATATAGAAATGGAAAAGGGAGAGGGATTTGCACTTCCACTGTGGTGATGGACTTTTGGTGTGTTATCTCCATTTAGAAGAAACAAAACACTATTTCTAGCACTTTGATGGATATATTTTTCAGCACTTTTATGGACATTTACTACAACACTTATTTATTAGTTTATGATAATTTGTTTATTTGAATTTGTTTTGATTTCTTTTTTTTAAAAGGATTAATTCATCTTTACAAAACAACTGCAACTATGCAGGTAAGGGGTGTTTGTAGATAAAAACAAACTGTGCAGCTTTGACTAAAGTTAAATAATGCTCTTGTTTTATGTTTAGGCCATTTATATACATTACAAAGCCTGACTGGAATACTACCAGGGTGTTGCTAGGATTTAAGTGAGGCCTAGTCGTCACTTCTTACCTCCACCATCACAAGAGGGAGCTTTCCTCTGATTCAAACCCCCTCATATGCACTTTCTCTCCCTTGATGCTGTAGCTGTGAGCTCAGCATTTGAAAGCTCTCTTCTGTGATAATGTGAATATTATCTCACACTTCCTCAGTACCCAAATACTAATGTCATAGTTGCTAACTGTCCTGAATTTCCCGGGACATTCCCAGGATTAGGACATTTATCCCGATTTAATTTTGTCCCGGGAAATGTACCAGGAAATTCGGTTTGTCCCAGGAAATGGTAATATGAAATAAAGTGGCTGTAAACAAATTATCGTGTTCCCACAACTGCAAAATGTTATATAATGACATATATCTTGTTGCGCCTTCCTCTATTTCGCAATAATACCTTCCTATTACTGTGTTATTTACAAAGAATTCTGTGATGTTAACCACTTCACACAAAACGCTGTAGCTGTACTTCGGCACTTTGATGCTAAATACCGTTGTTATGGCAGTATCTAGCTGCCATAACTTCGGTATTTTCAGAATTGGCGGCGGTCCACTTTTAGAAAAAAGTAGTCTCTATGGCGGATTTGCTGCAAAATCACTTTTATCAGGGGCGGGAGAAGGCCCCCTCCCACCGCGCTCCTGTCGTCTCCGCCGCTTACTGGAGCCATTGGTAGTGGCGGAGACGATCGCATCCTCTCCCCTGACAGGCCTGGAGATGAGTGAGGGAAAGATGACCCCCACTCGGCTCCATAACATTGGATGACAGAAGCGATGTCACTTCCACCCAATCCTAAAGGGGAATTGTAATAGTTTAAAAAAAACAAAAAAAAACAAACATTTTTTGTGTAAATGTGAGATCTGAGGTCTTTTTGAGCCCAGATATCACATTTAAGAGGTCCTGTCATGCTTTTTTACTGTTACAAGGGATGTTTAAAGTCCTTACAATAGGAATAAACCCATTTTTTTTTTTTTTTTTGTAGTTCCAAGACATCTTGGGTGCCCAAGTTCTCCATCACTGCTCTAGGGTGTCTGAAAAAAAAATATTGTTTGGGGGTTCTAAGTCATTTTCTAGCAAAAAAAAAAAAAAAAAATTTTAACCCATAAACAACAAGTGGCAAAAGGAGGCTCAGTCCTTAAGTGGTTAAATCAGTGTTTTATATGCTCATGGATATTGTTTTGGTTTATTTGATTTAATATCAAAGAATTCTTTGTAAATAACACAGTTAAGGGAAGATATTATCACTCCTGTGATACTGAAGGGTGAGCAATAATGACTGGGCCTCACTTAGCAACGTCCTGGGAGTATTCCAGTCAGGCTTCATGAGGTATATAAAGAGCCCACTCCCATAGCAAGGGCATTATTCAATTTCAGTCAGAGCTGCACAGTTTTTGACTTCTCTTATCTGCATAGACAGCTTACTAACCCTATAAATATTTGAAGATCCTGCAGCCCCATATCAGTGAGGACAAGGAATGGCCAATAATCAAAGTAAAATATATAAACACACTATATTTTCAAAAGTATTGGGACACCTGCCTTTACATGCGTGTCAACTTTATTGGCATTCCACTCTTAGTCCGTAGGGTTCAATATTGAGTTGGCCCACCTTTTGCAGCTCTAACAGCTTGGTGGGGCTTGCTGGCATCATTTCAATCTGTCTGGTTCTGGTCCTTGGAACACATATCTGTTGTAAAGATTGTGTAAACATGTGTATGTAGCTCGCGTGATGAAAGCCTTTTTATAATGTGAGTAGTATACTGTATGGTTTTACATTGTTTTAATTAATGGAGTCACACTACGGGATGCTGTACAGAAGTCCTCAAAATTTCCACTTGCCTGTTTGGATTTGGCGAATGGAAATTAGCCGACTGGGCTTACGCTTTCCTGACTGATCACTTCTGGCAGAAGCAGTACAGCGTTTTTTACAGGGCACAGCTCTGGCTGGAGGGCCACTGATAGTGAGACGACAGCCACAGGAGCTCGGTGACATAGGAGTGCCTGTATAAAAGAGATTCTACAACAACCGATGTTTAATATTACACTCAGTGTACTCAGTACAAAGTAATTCATATTATCACCATCCATTGTTCATTTTACATAAATGCACCCTCAAAATCTTCATTGCTAAAAGGCATTAATAAAACAATCAACATTAAATTCTACGCTAAGTCCCTTAGGCACCAATGTTGTTAATTCATAGATCTATTTGAATTCTATTTTTTAGATATTTTATTGTAATAATTCCCTTCTGATGTTTCTTATGCTTTTCAATGCCCCAAAACTGAAGTGCTCTGAAATGCATTGCCAAGGCTCCCTCCCATCCTTCAGATGTGAAGTAAGGTCCAGCCGCTCCATGCGGTCATCCACTCCACTGCGAATCTCTGCTGTCGGCTCACTAACTTACACAGCATTCAGACTTTGTGTGGATGCCACTGTGCATCTCCATATTTCTGGGAGTTATTATATATGACCCAAGGGTGATTTTAACTATTCTAATGTGAGTTGATTGTTAGAAATGGATTTATTATTCTAAATTCATAATTCGGCACAATTAAAATTATATTATTAAAGCAAGCTCGCAAATATTTGATTTTTATGATTAATCACAATTGATAGATTTGTGGGAAAGAGCTTTGTGTGGCTTATTCAATAATGTGTAATTTTAGAGCTAAGTTTTAGCAAACCAGAGATATGCTTTGGTAAAGTAGGTAAAAAATGGGGACAGAAATATTTTTTAAGTAAAATGATTACAGTGGAATTGTCACTCACCTAGTCAGAGGCCAGAGTGCTGAGAGGGCTCCCCTTGCGACTAAGTGTAGAGCACCCCTGAAGCAGTGGCGGCTGGTGAAGTTTTAAGATGGGGGGGCGCTAGACCACGCCCACCCTTTTGACCCATCCCACTTCTCATAAGCCCCACCCATTATAGAATCCACCAACTCCGTCCCCTGTAGTACATCATATACAAGGCTCTACATTATACACAGGGCTCTATACTTCATATACCAGGCTCTACATTATAGACGGGGCTCTGTACATCATATACCAGGCTCTACATTATACACAGGGCTCTGTACATCATATACCAGGCTCTACATTATACACAGGGCTCTGTACATCATATACCAGGCTCTACATTATACACCAGGTTCTAATGACACATCAATATGTCTGACAGCCCAGCCACACTCCTCGTTCACCAGAGAGAAAAAAACAGGAAACACAAAAAAGGTGCTCGGGAAACAGCAATAGGCAGAGGTCACCGCAGACAATGAAGTACAAGAAAGCCTAATAAAATAAAACAAATACAGTCATCACATTTAGTGACTGCAATAATGCAATATCTTACATGTTTGCCTTTGGTGGTGGGATCAGAGGGATGGTGATGATCAGAGACAGAAGGATGGAGGTGGGGTGGGGAGTTGGATCAGTGGTGGGTGGGATGGGATCAGGGACAGAGGGATGGATCAGGGACAGAGAGATGGTGGGTGGGATAGATCAAGGACAGAGATATGGTTGGTGGGATGGATCAGGGACAGAGAGATGGTGGGTGGGATGGACCAGGGACAGAGAGATGGTAGGTGGGATGGATCAGGGACAGAAGGGCGGTGGGATGGATCAGGGACAGAGAGATGGTGGGTGGGATGGACCAGGGACAGAGAGATGATAGGTGGGATGGATCAGGGACAAAAGGACGGTGGGATGGATCAGGGACAGAGAGATGGTGGGTGGGATGGATCAGGGACAGAAGGACGGTGGGATGGATCAGGGACAGAGAGATGGTGGGTGGGATGGACCAGGGACAGAGAGATGGTAGGTGGGATGGATCAGGGACAGAAGGACGGTGGGATGGATCAGGGACAGAGAGATGGTGGGTGGGATGGACCAGGGACAGAGAGATGATAGGTGGGATGGATCAGGGACAGAAGGACGGTGGGATGGATCAGGGACAGAGAGATGGTGGGTGGGATGGATCAGGGACAGAAGGGCGGTGGGATGGATCAGGGACAGAGAGATGGTGGGTGGGATGGACCAGGGACAGAGAGATGATAGGTGGGATGGATCAGGGAGAGAAGGACGGTGGGATGGATCAGGGACAGAGAGATGGTGGGTGGGATGGATCAGGGAGAGAAGGACGGTGGGATGGATCAGGGACAGAGAGATGGTGGGTGGGATGGATCAGGGAGAGAAGGACGGTGGGATGGATCAGGGACAGAGAGATGGTGGGTGGGATGGATCAGGGAGAGAAGGACGGTGGGATGGATCAGGGACAGAGAGATGGTGGGTGGGAGGGATCAGGGACAGAGATATGGTTGGTGGGATGGATCAGGGACAGAGAGATGGTGGGTGGGATGGACCAGGGACAGAAGGACGGTGGGATGGATCAGGGACAGAGAGATGGTGGGTGGGATGGATCAGGGAGAGAAGGACGGTGGGATGGATCAGGGACAGAGAGATGGCGGGTGGGATGGATCAGGTAGAGAAGGATGGTGGGTCGGTGGGATGGATCAGGGATCAGGGACAGAGAGCTGGTGGGTGGGATGGATCAGGTATCAGGGACAGAGAGATGGTGGTTGGGATGAATCAGGGACAGAGGGATGGGTGGGTGGGGGGAGGCTTCATATGGGCTGTGTGTTTCACAAGAGCCTCCACTGACACTGCCAAACCGAGACACAGCAACACCAGTGGAGATAAACAGAAGCACTGACGATCAGCACTTGACAAAACACAGCCCGTGTGAAGCCTCCCCCTCCATCCATCCTGTAGCTCTGCCCCCCTCCTGTGGATTTCCAGCAATGCATCTACGGTCTACCTTGTTTCATAGTGCACTGCAGTTCACTCCTCTGCTCCTCCGCTCGGCGCACTGATCTGACGAAGACCGGAAGTGACAGACTAGTCTGTCACTCAAGCCCATAGCAGGCGCCGGGCGGATGCAGATCGGCATTTTTAGTTGCGCCGCAAGGCGGGTTAAAACCCCGCAAATGAAGCGCCGCGTCTGCAATCTTGTGATTGCGTTGACGTGGCGCTTTGCATAGTGCACTGTGTCCAGCGCTGCACTGTGTCCGGCGCTCGTACACAGTGCACTTAAGGACTTTTTTTCATTTTTTTTTTTTTAAAGGGCCATTAAAAAAATATATATATATTTTTTTTCAATTTTTCTTTTTTTTTTGTGACTGCCTGGAGGGGGGGCGGCGCCCGGGCGCCCCCTATGGACGGGCCGCCACTGCCCTGAAGGTGTTACCAGGAGATGCTATGGCCGAAGAAGCACAGATTGACAGCTGTTGACAAAATTGACATTTCTTTTGCAATTCTTTTTTCATTCTCTGACAGGAATGCAATTCAAAGTCAAGGAAATAGTCAGAGAGCTACAGTATGTTCTTATAAAAGAATCAACAATACCATAGCTCATAACTGTCCCTAAGGCCCCTTTCACATATGCAGACGGTATGTCCGTATTTCATCCATCCATTTGCGGATGAAATACAGACATACATGCATTTCTATGGGATGAACATCTGCAGACACCCGCAATCGTCCGCCTCCGCTATTGTCCGATTCTGCAGATGGAGGAAAATCCTATTTTCTATCCGCCTGCAGAGCGGATCGGATGAACACGGACAGACGGCCCGTGTTCATCCGATCCCCCGTAGAGGAGAGCGGAGAGCTGACAGGGCGGTCCCTGCACAGTGTGCAGAGACCGCCCTGTCCGCCGCCAGCTCAACGGGGACAACGGAGCGATCCCAGCTGAGCAAGCGGATCATCATGGGGCGGATCATTACTGATCCGTCCCGTGTGAAAGGGGCCTAATTTGGAACAAAGTACTTCTGTCCCTCTTTCCTCCTTATTTGTACTAGACATGTGCAGAGTAAAATATTTCGTTTCGGAATTTTGTTTTCGTCCGAAAAATTTATTTATTTAGTTAAAAATTGCATTCGTCCGAAAATCCACATGAATTACGGCCGATTCTGTCTTTGAAGGCTTATGGTTTCTGTCGAATGTATAAAGAAGACCTGAAGGGTCTGGTATGGATATTTAGGGGGAACCCCACGTCAAATTTTTTTTTAATTTGATGCAGGGTTCCCCTTAATATCCATACCAGACCTGAAGGGCCTGGTAATTGAATTTGGGGGACCCCCACGCTTTTTATTTATTTATTTTTTTATCAATGACTTTCAATGAGTGTTATCTGTATTACGGAGCCGGCAATTCATAATAGCTGCGAGTGATTTTAAAGGACTTTTTTTCCTGCATAAATGACACTTTGTGCAGGGACAGTTCTGAGCACCAGAAACATGCGCCCCTTCGCAGGCATACTATACACCCCCCCCCCCCCCCCCCGTACGAAATTTAAAGGAATATTACACTTTTAGTGTTTCACTTTAATCATTATTAAAATCACTGCTCCCAAAAAAACGTCCGTTTTTAAAACTGTTTTTTGCATTGATACATGTCCCCTGGGGCAGGACCCGGGTCCCCAAACACTTTTTAGGACAGTAACTTGCAGAATCTTTTCTCTCTGCCAAGTCTTTTTTCTCTGTCAAATATTTTCTCTATATAATCTTGGACTAATAGAGGTAAGGTTAGGCACATTCGACCACAGGTTCTATAGACACAGATTGTTATTGTCAGAGTCACGTCAAATCTCCTATTCTATATCGAACTGTTGTAACAACGAAAACGAAAATAAAGCATTTATTTATGTCGGATCTTTCGTTTTTCTGATTCTGTGCTTTCGTTATCGTTTGTCAAAACGAAAACGAAAATAGCTGAAATTCAGACGAAAATGTATTTGGACGAAAACAAATGCACATGTCTAATTTGTACTTCATTTTGGTCTGATCAATATAGTTGTATATAAAATGTACTTTTTATCTTCCAAAAAGTTTTTCACAGTGCTAAACCTTTTATCCAATTACTAAATTGCTGCATTCAAAAGCAAGTATAAAGGAATAGTAGTGGGAAAAAAGGACTTGTGGGTTTAACTTTAATTTTTTATTTAACCCTTTCATGACTAAGCCTATTTTTTAACATTTGGTATTTACAAGTTAAAATCCATATTTTTTACTAGAAAATTACTTGGAACCCTCAAACATTATATATATAATTTTAGCAGAGACACTAGAGAATAAAACAGCGATTGTTACAATATTTTATGTCACACTGTATTTGTGCAGCTGTGTTTTAAACGCAACTTTTTGGGAAAAAGGACACTTTCATGAATAAATAAAAACGAAACAGTAAAATTAGCTCAATTTTTTTGCATAATGTGAAAGATAATGTTATGACGAGTAAATAGATACCAAACATGTCACACTTTATAATTGCACGCACTCGTGGAATGGCGACAAAGTACGGTACCTAAAAATCTCAATAGGTGACGCTTTAAAAAAAATTTACGGTTACCAGGTCAGCGTTACAGAGGAGGTCTAGTGCAAGAATTATTGCTCTCACTCTGATGATCACGGCGATACCTCACATGTGTAATTTGAACACCGTTTACAAATGCGGGTGCGGCTTCCATATGCGTTTTCTTTGCTTTGCGAGCTCGCGGGCACGGCGGGCACATTAAATTTAATTTTTTTTTATTTATTTTAAAATGAATAAATTGTTTAAAAAAAAAAAAAATGATCACTTTTATTGCTGTCACAAAGAATGTAAACATCCCTTGTGACAGTAATAGGTGGTGACAGGTACTCTTTATGGAGGGATGGGGGGTCTAAAGACCCCCCATCCCTCCTTTACACTTTAAAGTATTCAGATCGCTGAAAACGGCGATTCTGAATACTGTATACTTTTTAAAACCGGCGCCATTGGCAGCCGAGTAAATGTCATGACGTCGCTTCCGTGTTTACTATTAGGAGACTGGAATGACGCTGATTTCGGCATCATTCCAGTTCCTCCCCAGCAGCCGGAGGCGTCCGATCATGAATCGGTGCTCCCGATCGAGCAGGAGCACCGGTAACAGCGACGGGAGGCGGCAGGAGGGGGGAGTCCCCTTCCGCTCCTCCGGCATAACAGCCGAGCGGCTTTTAGCCGCTTTGGTTGTTATGCCTAGATAGCCGATCGCCCGCTGTAAAAAAGGTGCAGGCATCATCCCGGTATCACCCCCGGAAGCCGAGTACGCACATCTGCATACGCTCGGCGGGAAGGGGATAATTCTCCTTTAAGGGTAATGGCAGGGTGTGTGTCCTATGCCTACATACTTTAGCTAATTGGTGTCCCTCATTCCCATCTCATGAAGTTGGGATATATGACAATACAGCTGATTAGTTAGAATTTGAGTGTAGTAGTATATTCTCAGTTATAATTCAGTATAGCTATGCGTATTTGTTTAACCACTTCAATACCGGGCACTTAAACACCTTCCTGCCCAGACCAATTTTGAGCTTTCATCGCTGTCGCACTTTGAATGACAATTGCGCGGTCATGCTACACTGTACCCAAATGAAATTTTTATCATTTTTTTCCCACAAATAGAGCTTTCTTTTGGTGGTATTTGATCACCTCTGCGGTTTTTATTTTTTGTGCTACAAATAAAAAAATACCGAAAATTTTGAAAAAAAAAATGTTTTTTTTTGTTTCAGTTTCAAAACTTTGTAAATAAGTACGTTTTCTCCTTCACGGATGGGCACTGATGGGGCTACACTGATGGGCACTGATAAGGCGGCACTGATGGGCACCAATGAAGTGGCACTGATGAGGTGGCATTGATGGACACTGATAGGCGGCACTGATAGGCGACACGGATAGGCGACACGGATGGGCGACACGGATGGGCGACACGGATGGACACTGATAGGTGGCACAAATTGGCACTGATAGCTGGCACGGATTGGCATGGATGGGCAGCACAGATGGGCATGGGTAGGCGGCACAGATGGGCATGGGTAGGCGGCACAGATGGGCATTGGTAGGCGGCGCAGATTGGGCATGGGTGGGCACTGATAGGCAGCACAGGTGGGCACTCATTAGCGGCACAGGTGGGCACTCATTAGCATCACAGGTGGGCACTCATTAGCAGCACAGGTGTTATACTGTACTAATGGATGCCAATCAGTGCCAAACAATAATGCATGCCAATCAGTGATGCCCATTGTGGGCACTGATTGCCATCCATTATGGGCACTGATTGGCATCCATTGTGCCTGACTGGCATCCCTGGTGGTCTAGGGAGGATTACCTCTGCTGGGCATCCCTGGTGGTCTGGTGGCGTCCCTGGTGGTCCAGTGTGGGCATCCTCGGGGGGGCTGTGCTGATAATCGATCAGCACAGACCCCCCCCCTGTCAGAGGAGCAGCCGATCGGCTCTCCGCTACTCGCGTCTGACAGACGCGAGTGAGGAAAAGCCGATCACCGGCTCTTCCCATTTACACTGTGATCAGCCGTGATTGGACACGGCTGATCACGTGGTAAAGAGTCTTCGTCGGAGACTCTTTACCGAGATCGTAGACTGACACCCCGCAACAACGATCGCCGCGATGCGCGCCCCCGGGGGTGCGCAGCGGCTCATAATCCTGAGGACGTCATATGACGTCCGGTCAGGATTATGAAACCACTTTGCCGCCGTCTATTTGTAATAGGGCGGGCGGCAAGTGGTTAAAATATATATGCTTATGTTTTTTATACAAGTCTGTTAAAGCCATGTCATACTGAAATTTGCAGCAATGTGACCTGTAAAGGTGAAAACCAGAACAGAGTATTGCTGAATGCGCTTGCCAATCAAGATGTATGTGAGGCAATGAAAATTTGTCAATCAAATAAATATACTATATATATTTAGAGCAATGGTTCTCAACTTCTGTCCTCAGGACCCAGTAACAGGCCAGGTTTGGAAGATAACTGAAATACATGACAGGTGATCTCATGTGCTTCTCAGTGATTGCAGT
The DNA here is from genome assembly GCF_037356315.1 of Lithobates pipiens. NCBI lineage: Eukaryota > Metazoa > Chordata > Amphibia > Anura > Ranidae > Lithobates > Lithobates pipiens. Next base: position 14,002,645 of record NW_027507696.1, on the reverse strand, counting down.
ATTCTAGTCTGCATCTCCCCAAGGTAATATTTAAAATCTGGCCTGTTAGTGGGTCCTGAGGACAGGAGAGGAGAACCACTGATTTAGAGGATTATCAGGAATACTCCTCCTACTAACTAGCAAAAAGGTGATAGCACATTAAGGTCAGTTTCTATTAGGAGGCATAACTTTACTGGAAGGAGGTCTTAAAGACTAGTTAAAGTGGTTGTAAACCCTTAGGCCGCGTACACACGGGCGGACTGTCTGCCCAACTTAGTCCGCCGAAACACATTTCAGCGGACAGTCCGCTCGTGTGTGGGCTTCAGCGGACTTTCCGTAAGATTGTCCGTTCAAACTTGGTTTGAGCGGACAGTCCGCCCGTGTGTGTGCCAGTCCGCTGTACTTTCGAAATGAGCGGACTTTTCCCGCCCAGAGAAAAGGCTGCTCATCTCGAGCGGGTATCCAGGTAGGCGGGGCCCGCGAAGTCTCCTTCGCGGGCCCCCCCGCCTGGTATGGACTTAAAGGGGAACCCCAACGCCGAAAAAAAATTGGCGTGGGGGTTCCCCCCCAGTCCACAACAGACCCTTGTCCGAGCACGCTACCCGGCCGGCCAAGAAAGGGGGGCGAGCGAGTGCCCCCCCCCCTCCTGAGCCGTACCAGGCCGCGTGCCCTCAACATGGGGGGGTGCCTTGGGGAAGGGGGGCCGCGCGGCCCCCCCACCTCAAAGCGCCTTGTCCCCATGTTAATGAGGACAAGGGCCTCTTCCCGACAACCCTGGCCGTTGGTTGTCGGGGTCTGCGGGCGGGGGGCTTATCGGAATCCGGGAGCCCCCTTTAATAAGGGGGCCCCCGGATACCGGCCCCCCACCCTTTGTGAATGAGTATGGGGTACAATGTACCCCTAACCATTCACCTGTGAAAAAAAGTAAAAAAAAAAACACAACACAGGGTTAAAATATTTTATTGCACAGCTCCGGGGGTCTTCCGTCTTCGGGGGTCTTCTCGCGGACTCCTCCGCTATCTTCTTGTAGCTCTTTTGCTAGTGGAGGAGTCCGGCTTTCTTCCTCCCCGCCGCCGGCCTCTTCTCCCGACTTCGGGGTCTTGTCCCCCTCTTCGGTTCTTCTGCCGGGCCACCGCGCCTTCTTATAGCTCTTTTAGAGGCGGTGGCCCAGTCTTCTGTCGCCGCTGTCGCTGTCGCCGCCGCCTTCCGTTCTTCTTCTTCTTCTTCTTCTTCCCCAGGACATGTTGCCTCAACGATCTCTCCGGCCGCAATGCCAGAGCCGCGCCGCGCGGCCACTTATACAGTGACAATGGGGCGGTGTCACATGGTATATGTCACATGGGTTGGTGTCACATGGTTACCCCGCCCCTTACGATGTCATAGTCCCCATGTGACATCAACCCATGTGACCAACCCATGTGACATATACCATGTGACACCGCCCCATTGTCACTATATAAGTGGCCGCGCAGCGCGGCTCTGGCATTCCGGCCGGAGAGATCGTCGAGGCAACATCTCCTGGGGAAGAAGAAGAAGAAGAAGAAGAAGAAGAAGAAGAAGAAGAAGAAGAAGAAGAAGAAGAAGAAGAAGAAGAAGAAGAAGAAGAAGAAGAAGAAGAAGAAGAAGAACGGAAGGCAGCGGCGACAGAAGACCGGGCCACCGCCTCTAAAAGAGCTATAAGAAGGCGCGGTGGCCCGGTAGAAGAACTGAAGAGGGGGAAAAGACCCCCGAAGTCGGGAGAAGAGGCCGGCGGCGGGGAGGAAGAAAGCCGGACTCCTCCACTAGCAAAAGAGCTACAAGAAGATAGCGGAGGAGTCCGGCGAGAAGACCCCCGAAGACGGAAGACCCCCGGAGCTGTGCAATAAAATATTTTAACCCTGTGTTGTGTTTTTTTTTTGTACTTTTTTTCACAGGTGAATGGGTAGGGGTACATTGTACCCCATACTCATTCACATAGGGTGGGGGGGGGCGGTATCCGGGGGCCCCCTTATTAAAGGGGGCTCCCGGATTCCGATAATCCCCCCGCCCGCAGACCCCGACAACCAACGGCCAGGGTTGTCGGGAAGAGGCCCTTGTCCTCATCAACATGGGAACAAGGTGCTTTGGGGTGGGGGGGCCGCGCGGCCCCCCCTTCCCCAAGGCACCCCCCATGTTGAGGGCACGCGGCCTGGTACGGCTCAGGAGGGGGGGGGCGCTCGCTCGCCCCCCTTTCCTGGCCGGCCGGGTAGCGTGCTCGGACAAGGGTCTGTTGTGGACTTGGGGGGGACCCCCACGCCGATTTTTTTTCGGCGTTGGGGTTCCCCCTTTAAGTCCATACCAGGTGGCGGGGCCCGCGAAGGAGACTTCGCGGGCCCCGCCTACCTGGAGACACGCTCGAAATGAGCGGACTTTCCTCCGCGTGTGTGGGCGAGTCCGTTCATTTCAAAAGTTGAGCGGATTGTATGGCGGACTTAGTCCGCTGTATTAGTCCGCTCAAAAAGTGCCGTGTGTGGGCAAGTCCGTTCATTCAAAAGTTTGAACGGACTGTCTGTCGGATTGTCTGACGAACTTAGTTGGGCAGACAATCCGCCCGTGTGTACGCGGCCTCACAAACCACTTTGACTTACAGGTAAGCCTAGATTAAGGCTTACCTGTAGGTCCAAGAAATATCTCCTAAACCTACACAGTTTAGGAGATTTTTGCCGAAAGACAGGCACCTCTGGCTACGGCACATGCGCCGTAGACAGCGGTGCGCAAGCACACTGAGCGTGCCGCTGTCAACGGCGATGTGCCGTGTGTGGCGGCTCCCATGCGCAGGAGTGACGTCATCGCAGGTTCGTTGAATGACAGCAGCGGAGCAGCGAGACCCACCGAGAAGATGGATTCTGCGGACTACAGGGGACAGCGGTGACTTCGCTGGCTCCTGTGTCAGGTAAGTGACACATGATGGACTACTATGCGATGCATGGTAGCCCATTATGCTTTACCTTTGCAGGAAATCAAAGAGGAAGTAAACCCATCAGGGTTTACTTCCTCTTTAAAACATATAACAAGTGCCTGGTATTTGAAGGTCAGAGACACGCATATACACAGACACAGTGGCGTAACTAGAACCTTCAGGGCCCCGATGCAAGAAAACATGGAGGGCCCCCCTGACCTCCAGCCAGGGCTCTTCTGACTGATCCCGGGGGCAGCAGGACCTGGATAGGAGGGGGAACAAATCCTCTCCATTTTCCTCCTGCAGTTACTTAATTCCTATCAGAGGGAGAGGAGGAGAAGCAGACTTTTAGTGGCTACAGGAGAAAAATTGAGGGGATGTGTTCCTCTAAATGCCCCCCTCCCCCATCTAGGTGTTCAGGGGCAACATGTGCGCTATCACAATTGTGAACCCTGTAGTTACACCCCTGGGATGAGTGCCAGTGGTGGTGGTGGGGGATGGGATTAGTGGCAGCAGTGGTGTTTGAGGAGGGATAGGATCAGTGACATCGGTGGTGGGGGATGGGATGAGTGGCAGCGGTGAGGGAGAGATGGGATGAGTGGCAGCGGTGGGGAGGATGGGAAGAGTGGCAGCAGTGGGGAGGATGGGAAGAGTGGCAGCGGTGGGGAGGATGGGATCAGTGGCAGCAGTGTTGGTTGGGTGGGGATGGGATCAGTAGTAGCGGTGGTGGGGAATGGAATGAGTGGCAGCGGTGAGGGTGATGGGATCAGTGGCAAGGGTTGTGGTTGGGGGGTGGGATCAGTGATGGGGGGGTTGAATGGGATGAGTGGCAGATGTGGTGGTGGGAATGGGATCAGTGGCAAGGGTGATGGTTGGAGGGGGATGGGATGGGATGAGTGGCAGTGGTGGTGGGAAGATGGGATCCGTGGTGAGGGTGATGGTTGGGGGGGTGGGATGGGATGAGTGGTGGGGAGGGGAATGGTATCAGTGGCAATGATGGTCATTGCTGGATGGTCATGGTGGGGTGGATCAGTGGCAGCAGTGGTTGTGGTGGTGTGGGGGGTATAAATGGTGGTGGTGTGGGGGAGGGGGAATCAGAGGTAGTAGTGGTTGTGTGGTGGGTATCAGTGGCAGTAGTGGTGGTGTGGGGGTATCAGTGGCAGTAATGGTGGTGTGTGGGGGTATCAGTGGCAGTAATGGTGGTGTGTGGGTGGTATCAGTGGCAGTAATGGTGGTGTGTGGGGGTATCAGTGGCAGTAATGGTGGTGTGTGGGTGGTATCAGTGGCAGTAATGGTGGTGTGTGGGTGGTATCAGTGGCAGTTGTGGTGGTGTGTGGGTGGTATCAGTGGCAGTTGTGGTGGTGTGGGGGGTATCAGTGGCAGTTGTGGTGGTGTGCGGGGGTATCAGTGGCAGTTGTGGTGGTGTGCGGGGGTATCAGTGGCAGTTGTGGTGGTATGCGGGGGTCTCAGTGGCAGTTGTGGTGGTGTGGGGGTATTAGTGACAGTAGTGCTGGTGTGGGGGGTATCAGTGGCAGTGTGCGGGGTATCAGTGGCAGTTGTGGTGGTGTGCGGGGGTATCAGTGGCAGTTGTGGTGGTGTGCAGGGGTATCAGTGGCAGTTGTGGTGATGTGGGGGTATTAGTGACAGTAGTGCTGGTGTGGGGGTATCAGTGGCAGTTGTGGTGGTGTGGGGGGTATCAGTGGCAGTTGTGGTGGTGTGGGGGGTATCAGTGGCAGTTGTGGTGGTAACAGTGGTGGTGTGGGGGGTATCAGTGGCAGCAGTGGTGTGGAGGGGGGATCAAGAGATGGGTGCCACTCACTTGTAAATCACTTGGTTTCCCCTGCTTGCTCGGTCTTGTTTGGGTGAGCAGGGAGGCTGGGCGGGGCCTGTGATTGAAGGTGTGGACGGAGAAGATGGGCGGAGCAAGCGGGGACAGAGAATTTGGGGGGAGACTATGCGGGCTGAGGGAATGGGCGGAGAGGATGGGCGGAGCAGGCGGGGACTGTCCCCGATTAGTGCGGGAGCAGAGGATGGGCGGGGAGGATGGGCGGAGCAGTCGGAAAGGGTGGGCGGAGCTTACCGGGACTCCGCGTAAATGATTATCTCCCGGGCGGCGGCGGGCCCCCTTACAGTGGCGGAGCTCAAGGGCCCAGTCGCAAATGCGACTGGTGCGACCCTGATAATTCCGCCACTGCACAGACACACATTTATTTTACTTAGGTCCATATGTACTGACACACACCAACAGGTGCTTTCCCCTCACTCTCTCTCACAGCCTAAGATACATCATTTCCTTTTTACTCAGAAGGTAAGAAATACTTGATATAGGACAGACATGTTTCTATGAGATTGTCACATTTTCCTAGCCATAAATAGCGATAAGCCAAACACCCTCCTGTTCGGTTCGCATGTGAATAGGCAAAAAATTTGGAAGAACACACAAACAATGTTAAAGTCTATGGGACACGAACATGAATAATCAAAAGTGCTAATTTTAAAGGCTTATATTTTGATTTTTTTCACATTTTGCATTGGCTTCAATGCCCGTTTAGCCACGCAAGCTTTCAGACACTTTTATCTGTCTCTATTCAAAATCCATGGTTCCCTATGGGAGCCCATTGATTTGAATAGAAGTTGCACCAGAAGTCAGATTAAGATGATCCGACTTGTAGTCCGACTTGTGTGCTGAGAATCTTGAAGGGGAATCCCAAAAAAGTTTTGCGTGAGGTTCCCCCCAAGCACAAAAAAACGGCTGTAAAAACATCCGTGGGCATAAGGCCTTAAAGTGAAACAATAAATATGAAATATTCCTTTAAATTTCATACCTGGGGGGTGTCTATAGTATGCCTGTAAAGTGGCTAATTTTTCCCGTGTTTAGAACAGTACCACAGCAAAATAAAATTTCTAAAAGGAAAAATTGTCATTTAAAACTGATCGTGGCTGTAATGAATTGTCGGGTTTTGGTAATATAGATACAACTCATTAAAAAAAAAGCAGGGGATCCCCCTAGTCCCTTAATATTCATACCAGACCCCTTTGGGTCTGGTATGAATATTAAGGGGAACCCGAATCAAAATTAAAAAAAAATTGCTTGGGGTCCCCCTAAAATCCATACCAGGCCCTTCGGGTCTGATGTGAAAATTAAGAGGAACCCTGCACCAAATAAAAAAAAATGGTGCAGGGCCCCCCCAATCCATACCAGACCCTTATCTGAGCACGCAACCTGACAGGCGCAGGAAAAGAGGGGGGATGAGAGAGCATCCCCCTCATAAACCATACCAGGCCACATGCCCTCAGCATGGGGAGGGTGCTTTGGGGTAGCAAACATAGCTGTATTGGTACAAACATATTACATACTGTATATATTAAATTAGTATTGCATATCACACAAGCTGTTATATATACTTACAGAGGTCAAATTAAGACATATAGGGGGTTATTTACGAAAGGCAAATCCACTTTGTACTACAAGTGCAAACTACAAGTGCAAAGTGCACTTGGAAGTGCAGTTGCTGTAGATCTGAGGGGTAGATCCAAAATGAGGGGAAGCTCTACCGATTTTATTGTCCAATCATGTGCAAGCTAAAATGCTGTTTTTTTTACTTTCTTTGCATGTCCCCCTCGGATCTACAGCTACTGCACTTCCACCATAGTGTATATGAAGCACATAAGTTTCTGCTGAATATGGTAATCATACAAATGTGCCCCACAGCCAGTAGGTAAGGAGATCACCATTTATCCCAAACCCAGGACCCTAAATAGGGCAAATGGCCCTGAAAAGCGCCAGCCAGTCAAACTAGTGATCTGAAAACAAACAGTAGGAATAGTGGTATAATCTTAGGGTATAGAGGTGGTTAGGAATTTTTTAAAGAAAAAAAATTTTTTTGCTACAATAAATATCCCCCACAAATATATAAAAAAAACTGTTTTTTTTCCTCAGTTTAGTCCAATACATATTCTTCTACATATTTTTGGTAAAAAAAATCGTAATAAGCGTTTATTGATTGGTTTGCGCAAAAGTTATAGCGTCTACAAAATAGGGGATCGTTTTATGGCATTTTTATTAATATTTTTTTTTTTTACTAGTAATGGCGGCGATCAGCAATTTTTATTGTGACTGCGATATTATAGCGGACACGTCGGACAATTTTGACACATTTTTGGGACCATTGGCATAAAATGCACTGATTACTGTAAAAATGTCACTGGCAGTGAAGGGGTTAACCACTAGGGGGCAGTGTAGGGGTTAAGTTTTTGTGTTTTTTTTAACTGTAGGGGGCATGGCTTGGCGTCTGACATCACTGATCGTCTTTCCCTATAACAGACGATCAGTGACAGGCTTAGTAGGAAGCACAAGGAGAGGATTGTTTACACTTACCTCTCTTCGTTCTTCAGCTCTGTTACCTGATCGCAAGACACCAGTGGCGATCGGGTCCCACGGCCACGGTCACGGAATTCAGGACCAGGTCGCGAGTGCGCTACCGGCGGCGCGCTTGCGACCCGTGGCTGGGCACTTAAAGAGCAACGTATGTGCTTGTGCCCAGCCGTGCCATTCTGCCGATGTACATCAGCGTAAGGCGGTCCTTAAGCGGTTAAACCCCATCCATAGGGAGGAAAGAAGCACCTCCTAGTATCAACCAGAGGTAATAATAATGTAAACAATAAAGAAGGGCACCAGTTCAGTATATGTCAAACATAAACCGCAATTTATTCTAAAAACACTTGCAGCTAAAAATGCTGTATACTGCACACAGGGCTGGTAGAAGCAGTCTCGATGGACTGGAGAGTGGCCACAGTAGCACATGCCAGGAACGTCTGGAACTCTAACACACACCACTGTCAGTTTGTCTATCAGGTTAACCTGATGAAGGAGGTGGGGCCTCAGAAACACGTTGCACCCTGCCCCCTCACCTGTTCTACCAGCCTGTGGACAAACTGACAGTGGCATGTGTTAGAGCTCCGGACGCCCCTGATGTGTGCTACTGCGGCCACACTTCAGTCTATCGAGACCGCTCCTCCATTCTACCAGCATAGAATTCTACCATTCTACCATACTGCATGCAGTATACAGCATTTTTAGATGTAAGTGCTTTCAGAATAAATTGTAGTTTATAATTGACATATACCAATCTGACGCCCTCTTTTATTGCTTACATGTCTTGAGGGGACCCCATACCCATCAAGGAGCTGCCGGTGACTGCACATGTCTTTTCTCCTATCAAGCTTACCACCCTTCTGCATATGTCCTCTACAGATTTTAAATGACTACTTGTCTCCCAGTGGAGCACTGACTGACCTGCTAATTTAGTGAGTGATTTGTGTAGAGGTAAAAATAATACCTGCAAATCATGAAAATTCCATGTGTCCTCAGTCAGCATGCACCATGCAGTGACTGATAACTGGCTGTGGCACTCCATAAATAGCATGGCAATGGATTTCAGCTGGCTGGCAGCACCAAGATGCTCGCTTTATCTATGGAAATGGAGGAGCGGCATCTATCTTGGGTACCTTGACGTCATCCCACGGGGCAGGATGACGTCACATGCCACAAGGTCACTGATGCACACAAAGCCACAGACCCACAGACCAAGCTGGCCTGCAGATCAGAACAAGGGTAGTGGTCACCTCAGATAGAAAAGGGGTGTGGCACGCATCCCACAACCAAAACACTGACCATCCTCTTTCCTAGTGGGGTCGAGGAGGGTCATGGTGCATTGGTTGAAATCTGGGCCACAAGTGACACCGGCATCCAAAGGTCGTGGAGGACATCATCATACCCATTAAATCCATATATTTATATAACTGGGCCTGTATACAACAAATACAAAAATCTAAATAAATAAACAGCAAATATACAGAAATTACAGACATAGCATATTTAATTTGTTATCCAAAATTTCTCTTTAACCACTTCAGCCCCTGAAGAATTTACCCCCTTCCTGACCAGAGCACTTTTTGCGATTCGCCGCTGCGTTGATTTGACTGACAATTGCGCGGTCGTGCGACATTGTACCCAAACAAAATTGACATCCTTTTTTCCCTACAAATAGAGCTTTCTTTTGGTGGTATTTGATCACTGCTGCGGTTTTTATGTTTTGCGCTATAAACAAAAAAAGAGCGACAATATTGAAAAAAACACATTATATATATTATAAATATCCCCCAAAAATATAAAAAAAATGTTTTTCCTCAGGTTAGGCCGATATGTATTCTTCTACATATTTTTGGTAAAAAAAAACGCAATAAGCGATTATTGATTGGTTTGCGCAAAAGTTATAGCGTTTACAAAATAGGGGATAGTTTTATGGCATTTTTATTAATATATATTTTTTTTAAATGCCGGCGATCAACGATTTTTATCATGACTGCGACATTATGGCAGACACGTCGGACATTTTTGACACATTTTTGGGACCATTGTCATTTATACAGCAATCAGTGCTATACAAATGCACTGATTCCTGTGTAAATGACGCTGGCAGTGAAGTGGTTAACCACTAGGTGGCAGTGTAGGGTTTAAGTGTGTCCTAGGGGTGTGTTGCTAACTGTAGGGGGCGTGGCTATGTTTTACAGATCACTGATCTCTGCTCCAATCACAGGGAGCAAAGATCAGTGTCCCTTTTTGATAGGCAGAATGTCAGGTCACCTAGAGCCCAGGTGACAGATGCACAGCGTAGGGTTAGGGGTGCACCGCAAGGCTGTGGACCCTACGGCTGACTGCTGCAGACGGGGGACAGATCCCACCGGGGTAAGAGCGTAAGATTCCCCGGGGCGCGGAGTCTAAGAGCCAGCTGGTGTTCACCAGAGCCTCGAGTGGTGAGGATGGTCTTGGCTGCAACTGGCTCTAGGTCGCGACCCCCAGGGTCCCCCAGCTCACACCCACAGTAGGCAACAGGAGGATAGGGATGGTGAGGGACAAAGCCAAGGTCGGGGCCACAAGCAGAACAGAATAGTCGGGTACACGCCAAAAGGTCAGGGTCACAGGCAAGCAGGGATAGTCAGAACACGCCAAAGTCGGTAACGGAAATCAGTAGCAGAGCACACGACAGGAAACAGGAAGCTAATACACAAAGGTTGATCAGCAGGATAGGCTAGCAGTGCAAAGGTTAATATAGTGTTGTCTGATAGGGGCTAGGGTGGAGCCATTCCAGAGGAAGGAAATAAAAGCAGTCAGGTGAAGCTCGGCTGGTCTCTAGAAATGAACACATGCAGACAGGTAAGCAGAACAACTCTATTGCATAATCATGACAGTACCCCTCTTACGAGGCCTTCCCCTCCCCCGCCTGGGACCAGGTTTAGAGGGGAACTTCAAATGAAACTTCCTCAACAGACGAGGTGCAAAGACCTCGGAAGCCGAAATCCACGACCTCTCCTCAGGACCAAAACCTTTCCAGTGCACGATGTACTGGAGAATGCCTCTACAGAGTCGGAAATCCAAAATTTGGCTAACCTTGTACTCCTGATCATCCTCAGAGACCGGTGCTATGGTAGGGGAAGGTCGAGAGAACTTATTGAGGACTAAAGGCTTTAGAAGGGCAACATGGAAGGAGTTAGAGATTTTGAGGCTTTTGGGAATCTGGAGCTTGAAACAAACCGGATTCAGTTTAGAAATTATGGTATATGGACCAATGAATCTTGGGGCAAATTTGAGGGAAGGAACCCGGAGTTTGATGTTCCTGGTGGAGAGCCAGACTTTGTCTCCTGGCTGAAAAGAAGGTGGCTTACGCCTGCGACGGTCAGCAAAACTCTTGAATTTGTTGGCAGCTTTCTGGAGGGAATCATGAACGTCAGCCCACATGGAATTGAATGATTCCTGAACAGTAGCCAAAGCTGGAATGTCAGAAGAACAAATCATAGGAAGAGGAAGCTGAGGATGTCTTCCATAAACAGTGAGAAAGGGTGTTTTCTGAGAACTGACGTTAACATGATTATTGTGGGAGAACTCAGCCCACGGTAATAGTGATGCCCAATCATCATGATGGGCAGAGACCAAGGTACGGAGAAAGACCTCTAACTCCTGATTAACTCTCTCAGTCTGGCCATTGGATTGGGGATGATAAGAAGAGGTAAAATCCAAGGTAATGTCGAGGGATTTGCAAAAGGCTTCCCAAAAACGAGAAGTAAATTGCACACCCCTGTCCGAGACGACATGAGAAGGAACACCATGAAGGCGGAAAATCTCTCATACAAAAATGGGAACCAAGGCAGGGGCAGAAGGGAGACCAGGAAGAGGAACAAAATGAGCCATCTTGGAGAACCGATCGATTACTACCCAAATGGCCGTATTATTCTCCGATAGTGGAAGATCAGTGATGAAATCCATGGCGATATGAGACCAGGGCTCCTTAGGAATGGGCAAGGGCATGAGAAGACCAGCAGGGGCTTGAGTGGAAGATTTAGACTGAGCACAGACGTGACAAGCCTTAACATAGTCTTTAACATCCGAGCGGAGATTAGGCCACCAGTAGTGACGACTGATAAGCAGGAAGGATCGGAGGAACCCAGCATGACCTGCCATCTTGGAATCATGTCCCCAACGAAGGATCTTGGTTCTTAGCTCCGTGGGAACAAAGGTCTTACCAGGAGGAATCTTTGATTCCAGGGTGGTAGAATGGGCAACAATGCAAGAGGTAGGAATGATCGGCTCAGGATCAGGGTTGGACTCCTTGTCCAAGGTGTCAAATGACCTAGAGAGCGCATCAGCTCGACCGTTGCAGGAACCAGGTTTGTACGTAATCGTGAATTTAAAACGAGAAAAGAAGAGACTCCACCTGGCCTGTCTGGGGTTCAGACGTTTAGCATTCTGTAGGTACTGTAGATTCTTATGATCAGTAAAGATCGTTATGGAGTGAGGGGAACCTTCCAAGAGATGACGCCACTCCTCCAATGCCAATTTAATTGCGAGAAGTTCCCGATCACCAATGGCATAATTTCTCTCTGCCTGAGAATTTTTTTTGGAGAAGAACGCACATGGTTGACGTTTCTTCTCAAAGTCCTGAAGAAGCACAGCTCCCACCCCCATCGAAGAAGCGTCTACTTCAATAAAAAATGGGTCCTCAGGATTTGGTCTCCTCAAGAGGGGTCCAGAGACAAAGGCCTGTTTCAGATCGTGAAACGCAGAGACAGCCTCGGAAGGCCAGTCTTTGGCATTCGCACCCTTCTTGGTCAAAGCGATAATAGGCGCAGCAATGGAAGAGTAATTCCTTATGAACTGCCTATAATAATTTGTGTGGCCTTGAGGCTAGCAGGAAGGGGCCAGTTGGTAATGGCAGAGACCTTTCCGGGATCCATGCGAAGACCCGCACTAGAAACAAAACATCCCAGAAACAGGACCTCGGAACATTCAAAGGAACATTTCTCCATCTTGGCATAGAGATTGTTCTCTCTAAGGCGCTGAAGTACGGTGCGTATATGGTTTCTGTGAGCAGGCAGATTTTGGGAAAAGATGAGAATGTCATCCAGATAGATGACAACAAACTGGTACAGTAGATCCCTGAATATTTCATTGACAAAGTTCTGGAACACAGCTGGAGCATTACACAAACCAAAAGGCATAACCAAGTACTCGTAATGCCCGTCCCTAGTGTTAAATGCGGTCTTCCATTCGTCACCTTCTCGTATTCGAATGAGATTGTATGCACCTCTGAGATCCAACTTAGTGAAAATGAAAGCCCCCTTCAACCTGTCAAATAGCTCAGATATTAGAGGTAAGGGGTAACGGTTTTTAATAGTCACAGCGTTTAAACCTCTATAGTCAATGCAGGGCCTGAGGGTACCATCCTTTTTGGCAACGAAAAAGAACCCTGCTCCTGCAGGCGATGAGGATTTCCGGATGAAACCTCTCTCCAAATTCTCAGCGACATACTCAGACATGGCTTGGGTCTCTGGAATGGATAAATGGTAGGTACGACCCCTGGGCAGGGTTGCTCCAGGGACAAGGTCAATAGCACAGTCAAAAGATCTGTGAGGAGGAAGTACCTCAGCAGACTTCTTACAGAACACATCCCGGAAATCGCTATATGCCGCAGGAAGATCGGACAAGACAGATGTGGTAGCAATGGGAAGTTTCCTCTTGGGGGTCACCTTGGAAAGACAAGACGAGAAACACGAAGGACCCCAGGCCAGGATCTGCCCAGATACCCAGTCCACATGTGGCGAGTGGAGCTGCAGCCAAGGAAGACCCAATACAATGGGGGTAGAGGTCTTGGGTAGGATGAGGAAGGAGATCCACTCCTGGTGGAGTATCCCTACCGACATCCTAATAGGTAGCGTCTGGAAACAGATAGGACCCCCTGGGAGCACAGTGCCATCAATTGCCGAGACTACTAGTGGAGTAGCGAGGGGAGAAAGGGTAAGCTTTATAGAAGAAGCAGTTCTCCAGTCCATAAAATTGCCGGCAGCCCCGGAGTCCAGATATGCTAGGACCGATTGGGGAGAAGTGCCTACATGGAGGAACACCGGAAGAAGGAGACGAGAATGTGATGTTTCTGGGTCCAATACTCCACCTTCCAAATGTATTAGACCCGAGCGTTTCCCGGACGGAGCGAGCAGGAGTCACGAAAATGACCCTTTCCCCCACAATAAAGACACAAGCCCAGAGTTCTGCATCTAGCACGTTCTTCGGGGGTTAGTCTGGTCCGGCCCAGCTGCATGGGCTCCTCAGCAGACGGAGGATGCTCCACAGGGCGACGGGGAAAAAGCTCAGGCTGACTAGAACCTGGGGGGTGCTGGCGTCTTTTTTCTAAGGACCTCTCCTGGAAGCGAATGTCAATCTGATTACATAAGGAAATTACATCGTCTAGACCGGCGGGGATAGCTCTTCCTGCTAATTCGTCCTTCACTCGGTCAGAGAGGCCATGTAAAAAGGTTGCGACCAGGGCCTCATTGTTCCAGCTCAATTCCGCTGTAAGGATACGGAACTGAAGTGCATATTGGCCCACTGAACCAGATTCTTGGCGAAGGCGTAAAAGGGCACTAGCCGCAGAAGAAACCCGAGCTGGCTCCTCGAAGATGTTACGAAAGAGCTTCAAGAAGTTGGATAGGCTGGAAACCACTGGATCATTTTTCTCCCACAGGGGGGCAGCCCAGGCTAAAGCTTCACCGGAGAGGAGGGAAATGATATAGGCTACCTTTGCCCGATCGGATAGAAAGTTTTGAGGCTGGAGCTCAAAATGAATGGTGCATTGGCTGAGGAAGCCCCTGCAGGCCTTGGAGTCCCCAGAGAAACGGGACGGAGCAGGCAGTACTAATGAATGCGTGGATGCGACTGGTGCGACAGGTGCAGTCGCAGACTGTACTTGAGGATGCAGGTTCGGGGTTCCCAAGGAAGCCTGTAGCTGCTCGAAGCGAGAAGCCAGATCCTGGAGGAATCGCATCACCTGAGTCTGATTAGATTCCTGGGTCTCGAGTCTCCGCACTATGCCCTGCAATGGATCGACTGCAGGGAGCGGCACGTCAGCCGGGTCCATGGCTGATCAAACTGTCAGGTCACCTAGAGCCCAGGTGACAGATGCACACCGTAGGGTTAGGGGTGCACCGCAAGGCTGTGGACCCTACGGCTGACTGCTGCAGACGGGGGACAGATCCCACTGGGGTAAGAGCATAAGATTCCCCGGGGCGCGGAGTCTAAGAGCCAGCTGGTGTTCACCAGAGCCTCGAGTGGTGAGGATGGTCTTGGCTGCAACTGGCTCCAGGTCGCGACCCCCAGGGTCCCCCAGCTCACACCCACAGTAGGCAACAGGAGGATAGGGATGGTGAGGGACAAAGCCAAGGTCGGGGCCACAAGCAGAACATAATAGTCGGGTACACGCCAAAAGGTCAGGGTCACAGGCAAGCAGGGATAGTCAGAACACGCCAAAGTCGGTAACGGAAATCAGTAGCAGAGCACACGACAGGAAACAGGAAGCTAATACACAAAGGTTGATCAGAAGGATAGGCTAGCAGTGCAAAGGTTAATATAGTGTTGTCTGATAGGGGCTAGGGTGGAGCCATTCCAGAGGAAGGAAATAAAAGCAGTCAGGTGAAGCTCGGCTGGTCTCTAGAAATGAACACATGCAGACAGGTAAGCAGAACAACTCTATTGCATAACCATGACACAGAATGGGGAGATGCTGTTTACACCGGCATCTCCCCGTTCTTCCTCTCCATAAGGCGATCGTGGGTATCCCCACAGCGATCAATTCAACGGGACCCGCGACCGGACTCACGGAGATTCCCACGGGTGCGCAAGCGTGCCTCCAGTGTCACGCACGCACACCTCCGCCGCCTCTTAAAGGGCAACATACAGGTACGTGATTTTGCCAGTACGTGCTCTTCTGCCGACGTATATTGGAGTGAGGCGGTCGGGAATTGATTAAAGCAACTCTGTCAGGGGTCAACTAAATCATATATGAATGAAACGACCTTAGACCCCTTTTACACTTGTATGACCTGAAAGCAATGCTTGAAGCAATGCCTGTGTAATCTTAAGGTCTAAGTCAGACCAAAGTAGTGCAGGGACTACTTTGAAGTTGCTGCAACTTCAAGTCACACAGATATGAGCGGTACTCATTGGAAATCATGGGGTGTGACTTGTCAAGTGACTTTGTGTGACGGACTGGGGTTTATATGGTCACAAAACAGACACCCCAAAGCAAAGTACATATTCATTTTTTTTTATATTTCTAAACATCTCCCTTCTATTCTATTAATAACTAGTAGATGGCAGAGAAGGTACACAAACAGAGTCTATATAAGGCCACACACCATGTGACTGGAAATTAAACTACTTCCAGCCATAAAGTCAGTGGTCATATCTCATGCTGTTTGTGTGATTCTTTGCAGTCCACGCCAAGCTGATCACCTTATCTCATCGCGTCTACAATCATCGGCTCTCTTAATTCACATTTTGAGGCCGGTAACATTTTGGGGGCTCGTGTGGCGGGATTCGTTGTGTTACCAGTGAGAGGGAAGTGCGAGACAAGCGTGAGCCTGCTACAGAGCTACAAGGAGAGTCGTGAGTGTCGTCTGCCTCGTTAGTGCAAGTCTTCAGATTGCAACAAAGATGGCGTCTCCTCGTCGTGCGCTGATGTGGGATATCCGGAAACAAATTCATCTGCTTAATGAAGAACAGCTGCTTAGCCTCGCTATTACGCTGGAAGATGAAAGAGACGTGGACGTTCCATCAGTGACTGGTACCAACGAAATGGAACTTGTTGAATTTATTAAAGACTACTTGAGAAGTGATCAGCTGGAAAAGTTGGAAGATCAAGGTATGTCTTACCTACTCATTATCCAAGACAAGATCAATGAACTAAAACTTAACAAGGAAAGTACACCAACTGTGGACATTGCAACCGCTGCAAAAAAAATAAGTAGTGGGACTGCAAGGACTGAACAGGTATTGGAGGTGGTGAGATTAACTGATGTTGTTGCTTTATTGCCACGTAGAGAATTTAAAATGCATGGTGGTGTAATTTCAGACCATGGTTCGGACATGAGTTACAGTAGCGTGTGCAGACAAATTGACGAGGGTCTAACAGAAAAATTCCCTGAATCTGAAATTATACGCACAGTGTTGAGAATAATCAAACCTGGTAATTTTAAAGACATGTTGACTGACAAAGATGATCTTACTGTTGCTGAATTGAAAAGGTTTTTGAAGTCACATATGAGAGAACGAAGTGGTAATGAGTTATTTCAGGACCTTAGCAATGCTACCCAGCAAGAAAAAGAAACAGCACAACAATTTGTTTACAGGCTAGTGGGGTTAAAACAAAAAGTTCTGTCTACATCACAACATGATAGGCGAGCGCTTAACTATGACAAAAAACTGGTGCAAGGCATATTCCTTCATACACTGTATCAGGGACTAAATGAGAAAAATTCTAATGTTAGACGAGATATCAAGCCTTATGTGTCTGATTTGACAGTAATGGGTGACTTTATCATAGAGCAAGTCACCAGATCAGTTGATGAGGAAACAGAAAGGCAGAGACGCTTAAACAGTGCACCTAAACATAAACCTATTACTGTTCATTCATCCCAGACACCAGGGAATAGTGAAAAAGACACCTTGCAACAGAGAGTTGAGGGAGATGTTAAAGCAAATCACACTGCATTAATGGAACTAACAACACAGGTCTCTGCTCTCGCAAAGAACCTGGAAAAGATGATGAAGCAAACTCCTCTTGTTGGAAACCAAATGACTAAGCCACTAACCAATGTTCAAGTTCCAGATACAACTCACTGCAAGCCCAGGTGTGATGATTGCATTAAACGAGAGAGTCAGAACTGCTACCATTGTTTCTACTGTGGTTGGACAGGACACAGAGCGGTTGATTGCTTGAAGAAAAGAAGGCAGTCGGGAAACGACAGACGGTCACTGGGAAAGGGACAACCAGTGACCACCTCAAATGATCTGTCCCATGCTAAGGTAAACAGGGTATTCACCCACCGGTCAACTAGAACACTCCCAAAAGAGAATGGATTCTCCAAACAACACATAGCACAATTAATTGGAGGAAAATGCCTACTGTCATGTCGGATGAATGGTGTACCGGTTGACATGTTGATGGATACAGGAGCTCAGGTCAGCATTGTCGGGAAGGCATGGTTAGAAAAGTTTCTACCCAGCGTCTCCATTAGGCACATACAAGATTTACTTTGTGATGACAACTTATCCATTACAGCTGCAAATGGTTCTATCATTCCATTCATCGGATGGATTGAAGTCTGCCTGGAATTCGAAAGTAGTGGACATGGAAACTCAGCCATTTATGTGCCAATGCTGGTGAGTGACTGCTGTAATGACAATCCAATTCTTGGGTTTAATGTTATCGAAGAATTGATCAGAGAAAACCGTGACCGACCAAACAGCACCCAAAACCTGACTATCTTGCTGAGTGAAGCTATGAAAGTAAGACAGAGTGTAGCGAATAACATTGTCAATGCTGTCAGTCAAGCAACTGACCCAGGAGAAATATTCGATAGTCGTATGGTCAAAGTGGGGAAGAAGGGACTCCAGATTAAAGGAGGTGAGCTCTGTGAAGTCAAATGTAGAATTAGAGCGTGGCCGAAAGGAGGAATCATGTCATTTGAACCACTTCCCGAATATCCAGTTGAGGAAGGACTTGAACTATTTCCTTCAGTGGTAGATGTGCCAGATGGGTTCTCTAAACTGGTGAAGATACCTATACTGAACCGTGCTCAACATGACATCTACCTTCCACCCAGAACAGTATTGGGTACCATTTCTCCAGCAGCTGAGATTCTACCATTGTCTCCAAACAAAGACGATGGAAAGGGAATTGACCAGAAGAAAAGGTTGTTTCATGTAAACCAGTTGAATCAAGTGGACACTGGAAATCAGCTACCCACTAACAAATCTGTTAAGTGGCACCCACCTGTCAATTTGGAAGATCTCTCAGAAGAAGAACAGGAGATAGCGAGACAAATGTTATATGATGAATCAGATGTCTTTGCTCGAGATGAGGGAGACATAGGATGCATCCCTAACCTGAAACTGAGGATAAATCTGAAAGATGAAACTCCTGTCCAGAAACGCTACAATTCGATACCGAAACCCCTATACAAAGAAGTGAAAGAATATATCCAAAATCTTCTTGACCGAGGTTGGGTAACAAAATCTTCTTCCGCATACTCATCACCAGTTGTTTGTGTTCGAAAGAAGGACAGTAGCCTACGACTATGTGTTGACTTTAGGGAGTTAAACCGGAAGACTATCCCAGATAGACATCCACTACCCAGAATACAAGATCTGCTGGATAGCTTAGGAGGATTTACGTGGTTCTCAATCCTGGACCAGGGTAGTGCGTATCATCAAGGCTTTGTGCATGAAGATTCCAGACATCTGACAGCTTTCAGCACCCCCTGGGGACTCCTGGAGTGGAACCGTATTCCATTTGGATTAACGAATGCCCCAGCAGCTTTTCAGAGATGCATGGAGAATGTATTAGAGGGCATCAGAGACAAATGTTGTTCTCCATACTTGGATGACGTACTTTGCTACTCCAAAACTTTTCAGGAGCATGTCAATGATATTAGGCAAGTGCTTAGTCGAATGCGTGAGCATGGTATCAAACTTAGACCGAAGAAGTGTGAACTCTTTAAACGACAGATTCGATACCTTGGACGAATGGTGTCAGAAGAAGGCATAAAAATTGACCCAAAAGATCTTGAAGCGGTATTACATTTGAAAAGGAAAGAATCAAAAACAGTGGGAGGAGTCAGATCTTTGTTAGGATTCCTGAGCTACTACAGGTCCTTCATTCAAGATTTCTCTCGACTTGCTAAACCACTGTATGAACTTTTGCAGAACACTGAGAAAGAATCTGCTACATCCATCCCCAAAAACAATCGGAGGGAATCTACAAAGAAAAACGGGAACAAAGCACAAGTGCCATCTAAAACACTGATTCAATGGACACCCAAACATCAAGCTGTAGTATCCAGACTGGTGGACATGCTAACCAATCCACCAATTCTAGCATACCCTGATTTTGATTTACCCTTCGTCTTACACACTGATGCTTCCAATGAAGGCCTAGGTGCTGTACTATACCAACGACAAGGAGAAAAACTTCATGTTATTGGGTTTGGCTCCAGAACATTGACTCCAGCAGAGCGCAATTACCATCTTCACTCTGGTAAACTTGAGTTTTTAGCTCTCAAGTGGGCAGTCTGTGACAAATTCAGAGATTACTTGTACTACGCTCCAACATTCACCGTTTACACAGACAACAACCCATTGACATATGTATTGAGTACTGCCAGACTGAATGCTGTGGGTCATCGCTGGGTTGGCGAGTTGGCTGATTTCCACTTCGATATCAAGTACAGGCCAGGTAAACAGAATGCAGACGCAGATACACTGTCACGATTTCTGGTGGAACTCACAAAGAATCTGAGTGAGTACACAGAGCTTGTACCATCTGAGGTTGTGTCAGCTATGTGGCAAGGGAGCAAAGCTGTTGACGAAGAAGAGGCATTATGGGTGGCTTCATTGACCCTTCACTCAGAAAGTGATGTGGCCGAAGAATTGCTGAAAGGACAGACAATCTGCCCAATGACTCAGGAGAATATCAGAGCATTACAACAAGACGATACCAACATTAGAGAAGCGGTCTGGCTTAAGGAGAACGACTGGATTCCAAACCACAAAGAAAAGGAGAGTATGACCAGCAAAACAAGACGTTTGATACATGAATGGAATAAACTCAGAGTCGATGAAGGAATCCTCTACCGACACTCTGGAACCCGAAAACAGCTAGTTCTGCCAGAAAAGTTAAAACCATTGGTCTTAAGAAATCTTCATGATGACATGGGTCACATTGGTACTGAGAAGGTAACCCACCTAGCACGTGAACGATTTTACTGGCCATTTATGCAAAGAGACATTGATGAATATGTGCTGAAGAAGTGCAGCTGCATCAAACAAAAGCGTCCAAATATCACCGAAAGAGCACCTATGGGTTCGATTACTACCAGTTCACCTTTGGAGTTAGTATCCATTGATTATCTTCACTTGGAGAAAAGCAAAGGAGGATATGAGTATATACTTGTAATAGTTGACCATTTCACACGCTTTGCACAAGCGTATCCAACTAAGAACAAATCTGGAAAAACGGCGGCAGAAAAGATCTTTCAAGATTTCATACCACGTTTTGGCTATCCAGAGAAACTCCACCATGACCAAGGAAGAGAATTTGAAAACAACTTATTTCAGACATTGCAACGATTGGCAGGGATTTCTCATTCAAGAACTACTCTATACCATCCACAGGGTAACCCAGTGGAGAGACTGAACCGTACTTTGTTACAGATGCTTCGCACCTTAGAGGAAGAGAAAACGTCAGATTGGAAAGAACATCTTCCACATATGGTTCATGCATACAATTGCACCAGGCATGAAGCCACAGGATACTCGCCATTCTTTCTATTGTATGGAAGATCTCCTCGTTTGCCAATTGACCTAATGCTCAACCTAAATTTGGAAAAGCAATCAGAAAGTCAACCAACATTTACTCAGAAATGGGCATCTAGAATGCAAGAAGCTTACAAAATCGCATCCGAGAATAGCAAAAAATCATCTGCTAAAGGGAAGAAGTACTATGACAAAAACATAAAAGGAGCACCTCTTCAACCGGGTGATCGGGTCTTAGTACGAAATCTCTCTGAAAGAGGAGGACCTGGTAAACTTCGTTCATACTGGGAAGAATCAGTACACAAAGTGGTAGAAAGAATCAAAGATGGGCCTGTGTACAAAATTCAGCCTGAAAGTGGTAAAAAGACTATTCGAGTACTGCACAGAAATCTTTTACTACCAGTAAATGACCTACCAATTGAAGGACACATTCCAAGAGTACCAATGAAACAAAGACAATCAAGTAACAGAAAGGATACCAGAATGGATGTGGACCAGGAGGAGGAATGTTCAGATGAAGAAAGATGGTATTATCCTTATATACCAGAGACTACAGAAAGTCCTGATTGTGTTGTGTCTCAACCAAACTCTCAAAACGTACAGAAAATCCCATTAAGAGTTTCTGCTGAGGAGTTCTATCCTACAACTACCACACCCAATCTTGAACAAGAACAAAATGATGGAACAGTAGTTGGCGACCAAATCTGGGCTACAGACATGGTGGGACTAGACACTGCAGAATTACCCTCATTAAGTCAAGACTTACCTGTGAACCAAGATATGCAAATGGAGAATGATGTTGATGGAGAAGACTCAACTCCTGTCAGAAGATCTACCAGACAAGCTAAGCCTAAAGAGATCTTTACATATGACACACTAGGTCAGCCAAGATACATACCAAGTCAGATTCACACCATACAAACTCACACAATGCTAGCTACTCCCAGGACATGCCAGGTAGTTAACGTAGCTCCTTGGTGGCAACAAGTACCTATTTGGGTTACTTAAATCACTAAATAGTGTTCATATACCAA
Source organism: Lithobates pipiens (assembly GCF_037356315.1). Classification (NCBI taxonomy): domain Eukaryota; kingdom Metazoa; phylum Chordata; class Amphibia; order Anura; family Ranidae; genus Lithobates; species Lithobates pipiens. The sequence goes on along the minus strand of NW_027507696.1, from coordinate 13,980,792 downwards.
TTGAGTTTAATGTCGGGAGCCATTAACTGAAGGAGGGGAGAGTGTGACGGACTGGGGTTTATATGGTCACACAACAGACACCCCAAAGCAAAGTACATATTCATTTTTTTTTATATTTCTAAACATCTCCCTTCTATTCTATTAATAACCAGTAGATGGCAGAGAAGGTACACAAACAGAGTCTATATAAGGCCACACACCATGTGACTGGAAATTAAACTACTTCCAGCCATAAAGTCAGTGGTCATATCTCATGCTGTTTGTGTGATTCTTTGCAGTCCACGCCAAGCTGATCACCTTATCTCATCGCGTCTACAATCATCGGCTCTCTTAATTCACATTTTGAGGCCGGTAACATTTGCAGTCCCAAGTCACAGGACAAGTCGCACAAGTATGAAAGGGGACTTATACATACCTGTCAGTTGGCCTATTTACTAAACTTTCAGAACTCCAGGTGTCAATATGATTTGACTACTCAGGATGGTAGAATAACTGGTGCGCTGTGGTCCCTCCTGCTGACCCCCAGTCACTACAGTACACAATAGTGACATAGAGGTCATTAGGAGGAACCACAGCGAAGGACACACAATTCCGCACATCTGAAAGTATGGCATCAGATCAGTGCTGGGAGCTCAGATACAGAATGATGTTTTAGCAGACAGACCAATGGACAAATATATATTAAGCTGTTTCATTCACAGGTTAGCTTATTTGCGATTTTGTGGACTACTTAGCAGGGTAGCTTTAAGACTAATTTCTTTGTGACACCTTTTTGTAGCCTGGGAAACCACAATGGCATGAAACCCCTTTGGTGCGAGGAATCAAAACAACAGTAAGGCTGTTAATGTGGAATAAAATCTAAAATAAATAAATAAATAAATACGTTAACAGGTTGGATTTTTATGACAGAAAAAATCTTATTGGTTTCTTCTTTCATGACTGCCCATTTGCGGGGTCACCTGCGCCCATGCACAGGGGAGTACCGTTCGTGAAGAGAGCTCATTGCAACCCAGGACCAGGAGGAGACTGTGGATATATGAACAATCTGACTTAGAGGTGAGCCTTCATTGTGTATAGTAATAAAGTGCAGAGTTCCTCTGAAAAGCGAATTGTCCTGTGTCACTACACACATCTAGCACTTACCCCTGAAGGAGCTGCTGGTTTTGATTGGGCCTGCACTCTACCTAGAAACCCCACTAACGAATCAATCACCTTGGCACAGTTGTGGTGCAATATAATACAGTATAATATACAATAATGCAATGTACCTGTATAATACCCTCAGGATCCTCTGGCTCCACCTGGTGGGGAAAAACAGCACGCCACACAACTGGGCACTTAACCAGAAATATTTTTACTGCAAGTATACTAAAGCAGGTGGTTACAGAGATTGCACTGCCATCCTAACGTAGGATGTCAATACAATATAAATCAACAGACAAATACAATATGAAAGATGTATATATATATATCTATGTATTTAAACCTGGGAGCTCCCGCTACTTTAAAGTTATACGTGAGGCTTCACTTAAAGTACTCTCTCTCGTATCTTCGCTGGCTAGAGATGACTCCTCTGATATTTGTAATTCAAAAGGTAAGTAAGAGTTAGCTTAAGGTACTCCAGGTATAACTCCAAGAACTTATACACAACGCTTGGGCACTAAAGTGAAGTAGGCCTTAAGCCTGCTCAATGTCAGTTGCTCTGTTACGCCTCCGTGGAGCAGCAGGTTCCAGCGAGGCCTCTAAGTGAGTCTAACTGTGTTCAGCAAATTAACAAATGGTGGGCCGTAACCCGCTCACCAACTGGATCGGAGTTCTGGGTGATGACTTTAATCCGGCAACTGTAGCTTGCTTCTGTATCAGCTGGGCAGATGCTCTGTGTCACTACGCTGACTGGATCTGGTCCTCCGATAGTCCAATAAGCGTCTCTCGGCCTCGTCAATCTAATCACCAGCTCTCAGGCTCCGTCAAATCACCTTGCAACAAGCAGGTTTGTAATTCGTAGTCAATCTCCTCATCTCCTCACAGATCCGCACAGGCAGGCAGCGTGGTCCCAAGAGACCTAAAATGGCCGCTGCTGTCCCTTATATCCCCTACCCACCATGCACTGCGTAAGAGAGTGTTCATCGGTAGGTCACACACAGACTACTGGTTAACGAGGTCAACCTTCAGAATCCCAAAAAAAAACAGTCACTTCTTGTACAAGTCTTTAGGTTGTTCTGAGGTAAATCATAAAACAGGTGCGTTACCCACATTTAGCCACTAAGTGGCTCCAGTGCGAAACCACAGTACTGTCCATATACCTCACATTAAAGCATGTATAATCACATCAATAAACCATGATGTCAGCGCTACACACTGCAACTTGTATGTTGCATTAGGGGGGATGTGTTGAGCCTGCGCCCATTCCACCACTCCAGAGTACCTCTGTTACCTCACTTCCAGTAACAGAATGGGTTCCCATGAGCACATAGCGTGGACCTCATACACGCTCTCACTCAACTCTTTTCTTCCGGTACCTTGTGACCCGGCCATAGAGCTCCATAACGCAGGTTCGGATCCAGTTGCTATTGGATACCAACTGCTAGGGAGGGTGCCAGGATATTGACTCCGTCACTATCGGATGACCTATCTCCCTACCAGGTAACACACTTAACGACTGGTTGCTTGTAGCTTGTCCCTTCACTTAGTTACCCATAGCAACTATACTCCTCTTCTTGTCTCACCGAGGTAACCATTCTGTAGTGGTGTTACTTCATACCCCGTAGTGCTTTATAGATCCAGGTTCTTTGGATACTCCAGAACTAACATGCACCCTTTTGAATAACTTCAGACCAGACTTAGAACGGTTATTGTAACTTTAATGAACATGATGCGGCACACAGTTCAATATGAACAATGTCCTGTCCCTAATCTTAACTAGCATATTATAGTGGCCCAGGCATACCCCTATGAGGTGAGAGTATATGATAGCATTATCCATGGCTATGGATGTCCTCAGCAAATTCCTGTTTTGCTCACAGATCAAGACTCCTCGTTACCTTTGTTCTCCCTCTCTGGACCCTAGCCACCCCCCTTTTTTATAGCACAGGTGGGTCGACCAGGGCCAAAAGCCCAGGAACTGATCTAAAAATATTTTTTTCTTTCCCCAGCCTGGGCCAGCTGCTAGCTAACTAAACTTTATACATTTTCAACCTACCTATGTGCCTATTAGAATTTAAGTACAATGAGCTGTGCATGCAAAGCTCAGCGTATGTTTATATCTACATACAAGGATGAGGCATCATTGCAGCTCCGGCAACCAAGTGGCTCAAGGGTCATGAGATGCAGCACCAGAGGGGATTGCTAGCCAAGTATGTCTGCCATGCTAATATGTTGTGTATACTTGTTTGCCAGTTTGTTGCAAGTAAACTAGTTTCCTTTTCCATCTTTTGAAACCAGAGACATATGGTGATCGACATTCGTGTCGGGGTACCTTTGTCCTTATGTACTTGCACTATGACCCATCTGAATTCAAAACCAGGGCATATTGCCCTTAACCATCATGGTTACCTGTCTCTGGCCAAATGGTAAGCCTTGGTCATAGTACAGGCTCTGATGGGTCACTACTGGCAAAATCTCTGATTCCGGGCAGAATCCAAAATGGCCGACGCGCTGTATGGACGTGAAACACGTCCTCCGCGCATGCGCATTGGACATCTAGGGGATCCTCCCAATAGGTGTGCCCGCAGCCCGGCGGTGACGTGCATTTTTTACTTTTGAGATGGCTATAGAAAATTGATGAAGACATGGTTTCTTCGTTTACTCTTTTGTTTCAGAGATCAGCACAGAGAAATTTCTCGTGTTTAGAAACATACTCTATCCAATCTCTATCTGACAATATATGGTACACGTGGACATTGGGCAGCTTGAAATGGTTCTATTTTTTTACTGCTTTGGTATTACCAGGTATGTTTACAATATGGACTGGGCCATTTGATAAATATATTCCAATGGCTGAGATATACTATATACATGTTTCTCGTGCCTCTGCAGATCCTTTGGGGATAGGAATGGGGGATCCCTAAAAGGGACTCTTATCGCGGTCCGCTGGCTTGATGAATAAAGGAGGAAAAGACTATTTGTCCTCATTTAAGTGTTAATTGATATACGTAATATATGAAAACAACGACAGATAACAAAAGTAACTTACCAGATACATGGGGTAAGATGTCATTTTGCTTAGTATTATGCATACTCTATAGTCCAGTTGCTCATTTTATTTTAGTTTTTTTTTTCTTTTCTTTTTTAATTCTGACTTTCTATAACTCTGTTTGCAATCTCCATAAAGGAGAAGTATATTACCTATGTACCAAATCTGGGGATGCCATTCATGGGAATGGTTTAGTTGCTCCCTTTTTAATAATCAATTTGTTTATCCATCATTGATATGTAAATTATGCCCCTGTGTTTGAAAAAAATGTTTTTGGTGATGGTTTCGCTGCTGTTGGGCCGATTTGTTGGACTGGAGCGAATCCACCACTAGACTGATTGAATCAGATATGTCAAACCATGCAGGTAGACATCTCTCATGCCCTTGTTTTGGGCTTACTGTGTGTACAGAAATACTGTGTATTTGTATTAAAACAAATTTTCTTGTATAATTTCAGTTTTTTTGTTTGCTGTATGCTGCAATTGTCCTGAGGAAGCTCTGAAGAGCGAAACATGTAGGAAAGAAACAATGCAGTCTAAATCATATATGAATGTGGTAACGGATGGAGTCATATAGGCTCACATACCAACTTCTTTATATGTGTACTTTGTATTTTGTATGTTAAATGGATGTAACTGTCTATTTTGTTTGAAAAATGTCTTTTGTACACGAAATAAAAATTTCAATGATTTTATATATGGTTTAAGTATATCTAGTGCCGTCAAAAAAGTCCCGGGGGTTGGTTGCCCTCCAGTCCCTTTTTTTCTTATTCCCCTTCCTTTGAACAATTTTTAAATGGGATGTGGCACTTTTTGAATATGTAGAGAAATGAAACAAGACCACTAGCCTTTATCTATACATATCTTTTATCTGTTGTGTATACTAGTTCATTATGACTAAAAGCTCCTGGGGGCCCAAATACAAATGTTTTTCTGCAGGGGTTTCATCCTGCTATAATGTTTAGAGATAATCTTTCTTCATGTCTAGATATTGGATATTTGGTATTTACTTTAATGTTTATCAAATGCTGTCACCAATGACCGTACGCTTATTTTAACCACTTGCCTACTGGGCACTTAAACACCCCTCCTGCCCAGACCAATTTTCAGCTTTTGGTGCTCTCACACTTTGAATGACAATTACTCAGTCATGCAACATTGTACCTAAATAAATTTTTTGTCCTTTTTTCCCCACAAATAGAGCTTTCTTTTGGTGGTATTTTATCACCTCTGGGTTTTTTTTTTGCACTATAAAAGAAAAAAATAAATAAATAAAAAGGCATTTTTCTTTGTTTCTGTGATAAAATTTTGCAAATTATTGATTTTTCTTCATACATTTTGCCCACAATTTATACTGCTACATATCTTTGGTAAAAAAAATAACCCAAATTAGTGTATATTATTTGGTCTTTGTGAAAGTTAGAGAGTCTACAAGCTATGGTGCGAATCATACAAAATTGATCACATCTGATGTACTTGTGACCCGAACAAGCCAGGAAAGTACAAATACCCCCCAAATTACTCCTTTTTTGAAAGTAGACATTCCAAGGTATTTAGTAAGAGGCATGGTGAGCTTTTTGATGTTGTAATTTTTTCCCACAATTCTTTGCAAAATTAAGATTTTTTATTTTATTTACATTTTTTCCACAAAATTTTCATTGTAATAGGTTATTTCTCTCACATGGCATGTGTATTCCACAAATAATGCCCCAAAATAAATTCTGCTACTCCTCCTGAGTATTACAATACCACATGTGTGGGACTTTTCCACAGCCTGGCCACATAAAGAGGCCCAACATGCAGGGAACACTGTCACATGTTCTAGGAGCATAAAATACACATCTAACTTGTTGACTACCTATTACAATTTTGAAGGCCCTGAAGCACCAGGACAATGACACGTGACACCGACATGGCACTGATGACAGATGCCACTAATACGTGGCACTGATGACATGTGACACTGACAGATGGCACTAATATGTGGCACTGATGACAGATGGCACTTATACGTGGCACTGATGACACATGGCACTAATACATGGCACTGATGACAGATGGCACTAATACGTGACACTGATGACAGATGGCACTGGTACCTGGCATTTATGACACGTGACACTGATAACAGAAGGCACGTGACACTGACAGGTGGCACTAATGGCAGATGGCACTGATACGTGGCATTGATGACTGATGGCACTAATATGTTGCACTGATGACACGTGCCACTGATATGGCACTGATGACACGTGGCACTGATGACAGATGGCACTATGTAGCACTGATGACACGTGGCACTGATGTGGCACTGATGACAGATGGCACTTATACGTAGCACTGGGGACAGATGGCACTGAGGGCAGGTGGCACTGGGGACAGATGGCACTGATGACAGATGGCACTGGGGACAGATGGCACTGATGACAGGTGGCACTGGGGACAGATGGCACTGATTATAGGTGGCAGTGGGGGCAGATGGCACTGACAGGTGGCAGTGGGGACAGATGGGCACTGTATTTTTATTTTATTTTTTTACACTGACCGCTGAATCTCGGCAGTGGTTCATCTCTCCCTCCTCACACGCTGTCTGTGTGAGGAGGGAAAGCCGGCGATGAGAGATGATCTCAAATGTTTACATATGAGATCATCTCTCATTGGGCACGCTGATCACGCTGTAAACAGCTGCAGTGATTGGCCGTTTACAGAGATCTGTGACTGGCTGTGTCCGGGGGACACGGCCAGCACAGAACTTCCCTGATGCGTGCCCGCGGCAGGCACGCAGAGGGAAAGTTAACAGGAGGACGTCCAGGGACGCCCTCCCGGCAGTTAGCGTCCGCGCTGCAGCCGTCTTTTGGCTATAGCGCGGGCGCAAAGTGGTTAATCAGGATTACATTTCTCACTATTTACAAAGCTTTGGTTTTTAATAAAATAATTCTATTGTTTTTCTGTAAAGCAGTTCATGTCTGTTCTGTTATCTTGTTAAATTGTAACTCTTCTTGTACAATAAATAGAAGGGAACTCTGTGCTTATGGTGACACTGATCAGATTCCACTTGATAAGCTGCTGAACACCTGCCTATAGTTCAATTGGGGAAAATAGTAGTATCTATATATTTATAAGTGTGTAGTGCTAAGGCAAAGTATTAACCAATAAATAAGGCAAATTAACTCCTATCAATACCATACCATAACGTGCTAGATCAATAGGTACTGTAAATACATACGTGCATATATGTTACCACAAATTATAATCCATAAAATGCTTCACAGACTTGTTTTAAAAGAGTTTCAATAAATATTTAAATAAATAAACAAAGTGCTCATAACTGTGCCTGGATGTTATTTGTGCCACAAGTTTGAAACACATTTAAAACTACAGTACAGTGCTACAGTCCATAAACAAATCCTACAAATCTTCCTGTGCAATTATGCAACAAAGTACCACTCCAAATGTGCTTTCAACAAAAATCAGTGCTCTCCAAGTGCCACTCTCACCCTTTGTGAGCCACACTCACCGGACTTTATGTAACCCCTTATATAAATAGGAAGGTCCCAAGTACTTTTTCTTGTACACTGCCTCTTCTCTGGGTTTCCTTCTTACACTCTTCCTTGAGGAAATATTCCTAGATCAGTCATCTATCAGCTCCAGGGAATACATCCAGGGGTGAACCACAAATGGTGTAACACTGCTTTAGTGATAACACTTAAAATATCACAAATTTTGCACTTACAGTGGTATTTGTGAGAATCAGCCTTTCACTTTTTTCTTAGCACCGCTGCTTACTATCCAATATGGCCATGTGTTCCACAGACGTGGAAATGCTGTTACAGATGTGGCTCCACCCAATGCATTTCATCCATACAACGTCTTCAGGGATTGGTCCTGAAAACTTATGTTTGATAAATGGATGTACAAATATCCTGTGAAATAAATAATTGCAACAGCCACCATTATATTTTGGGGTTCTAATTAATTTTCTCACAAACAATTTTGATTTCCGTATTTGTTTGAAAAGTAAAAAAAAATGCCCTGGACAAATTGGGGTGAATGACATGAATATATTTAGCTCTTTTGTGATTTTGTTGACTCCTTCTTTGTAACACCTTTTGTAGCCTGGGGCATCACAATAATAAACCCTAATGCCTTTCTTGCCCAAAATGCCTTGCCTGTGACCACCATATGGCAGTTGTTCTGAGGAAGTGCCACTGTAAATGTTTCAGGAGCTTGTCATAACAACCGAAAGGCTGTTAACGTGGAATTAAATCTAAAGCAAATTCAAAAAACCAAGAGGGTCTCTTCTGCCATAAACCCTTCTCCCTGCCTATTAGTAACTATTTACAAAGCTATGGTTTTCTCTAGGTTTACTAAGATGCAGTTCCTGTACATGCTGTTAGTTATCTTGTTACACTGTGGCTCTTCTTGCACAATAATATGTGGCGGATTCTTCATGTTTCATTCCAGTGAGTTTTAAAAACACTTCTCCTTTATTTGTGTCGTCCCTGAAGAGAGCTGGGATAATATGTGTTAGTATTATAACATATTTCCCCCAACCACACTAGCGGTTTCCTATTAGATTGTCGGACCCAGTGCACACAATGCATGTTAGTGCTGTCAGTGAGGGAGGCTCCGGTCACTTTACAGGTCAGTTCCAGAGTCTCTGATGGCTTCACAGTCCCAGGACCAGACTCCACCATTGTGATTTGTGATGTGACATCTGAAAAATATATTATATTTGATTATATATTACATTTCTAGTATCTCAGGTGACTTAGAAACTTTAAATAAGCAATCTAAATAAAAAAAAAATACACACATTGTACTGAAAACACAATAAAAAGTAACCACAGGAGATGTGTCATGTCTGAAGTTGTGTTTTGGATTCGGTTCCACTGATTCCGATCAGATAACTTTTCCTATATAACGTTCTGTATTTAAGCAGAAATTTACCAGGAATATGTTTTGCATAAACAGAAATGATTGGGTGAGGGGAACCGATGTTATGGTCAATTTGTTTTAAAACAAAACTGTTAATTTATACTGCAGAAATTTCTTCTTTTAAATAAAATGTTTACAGAAAAATAGTTTGCACCGCCTGAAAAAGCTGATTTTATCTAAAAGGACAAGTGAAGCCACACAAGTAGAATATTTTATGGTGGCCATACTTTTATTGATCTGTTTAAAAAATTCTTCACAAAATAAGATAATATGATCAGATCTATGAGTTATTGAAAAGACAAATACTATGTCATTGATTGATTTTGACAAAACTGATTGAAAATCTAAATTATTCTGATCATTGTGGATGGAAAATCAGATTGTAGGAAAGTAAATAATTTGGTATATAAATAAGTATGTTTGTGCTGTGAACACTAAATGCAGCTGTAATTAGGTGTGCCAAAAACACCCACAAAATATCCAATAAGTAAAACAGTGCAAATAGTGTTTAGTAAATACAACATAATGAATATTAAAATCTGCAGGTAAACTGGACAATATTTGCACTCACTTTTCATTTACTGCTATTTTAATATATTTTTTATTCCATTCACTTATCACTGAAAACAATTCAGACCAATATACTGTAAAAACAAAAAAAAAAATGATAATTATCCAGCACTTGTGTAAAAATACAATAAAAGAACATTAATCAATCACAAATGAATACACAGGGTTAAAAAGTTAAATGTTCATTGGTAAGCAGGCCTGGACTGGTCATAGGGCCTCTGGGCTGCATGTCCTTGCAAGAGATTTCCAGAGGGTGAGTCCGGGCTTCTTGGGGGCCATCGAGTGCTTCACCGAGCCGCTGGCCATCGAGCAGCCCCTGGGGGTGATGGAGTCAAGGTTGGCGGGCTGTTCATTAATCTCATCGGCTTGTGCGTGTTCTGGCACAGCGCCAGGGCCAGCCACGGGTTCTCATCTAGAGGAGGAAGTGGTGGACATGGGAACACACATGGGGGAAGAAGAACTTGGGACGGGGGAGAGATCAGCTGGAGAGAAGGTTTTCTAGACTGGCAGGAGACCACCGACCTGGTAGAGAACTGGGCCAATGGGCCGTCTGTGAAGGTGGTGCTGGGGAAGCATGTTGAGGATCACCCCAAATGTCAGAGCAACATGCCCGTTACTGGGGCCACAAAGTGGCTGCTTTTTTAAATGTACTGATGTTGGCATTTTCTGACTATCACTACACACATAATACACACACTTCACAGATAAGCAGCTAAGATTTCACTAATCAACTATTGGCACTTTTGACACCCAGTGACCTTTTTTTTGTGTTTACTTAAAATCTAATTTGTGAATCAGCCCTTCCCTATCTGTATAGAAGCTAGTCTTAACTTTCTTTCTAAAGCTTCTTTTTTGGGTTTAGTGACCGTGTCTGATGCTGGCTATTTTTTTGCTTAAAAAATCATTTTAGGCCCAAAGATTACATAAAAATTCAAACATATTTTCTGAAAGCAGATGCACTAGAGAATAAAATAGTGGTAGTTTCATTTTTTTATGTCATGTGATATCAGCACAATCATTTTTTAATTGCACAATTTGTGTGGTGTGATGCTCCAACCTTCACCACACTGACCTGCTTACCAGAGCTTAAGAATTCAAAGTAACAGAGGTCTGATATGGCTTTATACGCCTCCCTAATTAATATGCAGTCAAAGGTGTGCACAGCCTATTGCATTAGGGTGTGCACCCCAAAGCTCAAACACACGTTTGTCCACTGACATTTATGGACAGGAGAAAGGTGCCTGTTTTTTACAAACCATCTGTAAATGTATAGATAATTGGGAACACAAGGCTGAGTTTTACACATGCTGCCCCTGTGAGGCTTTGTTTTGTGACTCTGGCAAGAAATTACAACCTTGCTTGTTTTCTGTAGGCACATTGCCTGCTGAATGTGACCTATTCAAGTGATTGGGGCGGCTGTGCAAGCACCTTTCAACTGTGTGCAATGCAGGAGATTGCATTATGCTAGTGCAGTGTTCTAGGGGTTAAAGCAGGTTGTGTGGAGGTGATACAATGCCTCCTTACTGCCTGCCAAATGCTGGGATGGGGCCAGGGCTGTGCAGGAAGGGGTTAAAACAGAAGCATCGCACACTTATGAGCAAGAACCCCATGAGTTTATCCAACTAGCAGATTGTTACCCATCCCCCAATAGTGCTAAATGGGTGATTAGGGTGTGCCCGCCTATGTATACAGTATAATGCGATGCGATCAGATGCAACACTCAAAGTTAAGGCCTCATGCACACTGGACATTATAAAAACATCAGTAACATTTGCTGTAGAAAGCTGTAGCTGTAGATTGAGTATTGCAGTAGCATTTCTCAGTGTTTTTTAACTATAGCGCTTTTTAGCTTTTTGTTAGCAAAACTATAATTCCACAAAAGCTTATGGCTCAAAAACGCTGAAAAATGCAGAATAGCCAAGTTTTTCAGTGTTTTTGACATGAATATATTTAGAATATATTAAGCTCTTTTGTGAGTTTGTTGACTCCTTCTTTATGACACCTTTCTGTAGTCCGGTGCATCAAAATAATCAACCCTAATGCCTTGCTTCCCCAAAATGCCTGGCCTGTGCCCACTATATAGCAGTTGTTCTGAGGAAGCCACTGTAAATGTTTCAGGAGCTTGTCATTACAACAAAAAGGCTGTTAAAGAGGAATTAAATCTAAAACTAAAACAACAAATCAAGAGGGTCTCTTCTGTCATAAACCCTTCTCCCTGCCTGTTAGTGTTTGTGTAAACTGAACTGTGCATGTGCAGATCAGTGTACTTTTATGTAATGACAGCATCTGTGACTAATGGGAGCACTGACACCACAGGACTGGGGGGGATCACTAGCCAGGTAAGTCTGCCATGCTAATATGCTGTATATACTAGCACATTATTGCTAAAAGCTCCTAAGGCCCAATTACAATTTTTTTTTATTTCAGTTCAGAGACATTATTTCTTCATGTCTACATATTGGATGATGTGTAAATTTTTTCTTCATTATTTTTTAAATGCTGGTGTCTCATTAATCTCTGCATGGGTACTGTATATTGATCAGAATTACAATTTTCACGATCAAACAATCCGGTGGACTTCCACCTGTGTGTAGGCTCCGGTGGACTTTTTTTACCCAAAAGTCCGGCAGACTAAGGAAGTAGTTTTGCACACCAATCTGCCGGACTCGCATTTCGGCAGACAGTACGGCTGTGTGTGTGCCAGTCCGCCATACTTTTGAAATGAATGGACTTTTCCCGCCCGGAGAAAAGTCCGCTCATTTTGAGCATGGCTCCAGGTAGCCAGGGCCAGCGAAGGAGGCGTCACTGGCCCCGTAGCCTGGTATGGACTCAAAGGGGAATCCCTACGCTGAAAAATCAGCGTGGGGGTCCCCCCTGGTCCATATCAGACCCTTATCTGAGCACGCTACCCGGGCGGCCAGGAAAGGGGGTGGGGACAAGCGAGCGCCCCCCCCTCCTGAGCCGTACCAGGCCGCGTGCCCTCAACATGGGGGTGCCTTGTGGAAGGGGGGGCCGTGCAGCCCCCCCACCCCAAAGCACCTTGTCCCTGTGTTGATGAGGACAAGGGCCTCTTCCCAACAACCCTGGCCGTTGGTTGTCGGAGTCTGTGGGTGGGGGGCATATAGGAATCGTGAGCCCCCTTTAATAAGGGGCCCCCCAGATCCTGGCCCCCCATCCTATGTTAATGAGTATGGGGTACAATATACCCCTACCCATTCACCTGTGAAAAAAAGTAAAAAAAAAAAAACACAACACACAAGGGTTAAAATAGTTTATTTCACAGCTCCGGGGGTCTTCTTCCGTATTCGGGGGTCTTCTCGCCGGACTCCTCTGCTATCTTCTGTTAGCTCTTTTACTAACGGAGGAGCCCGGCTTTCATCTTTGCCGCCGCCGCCCTCTTCTTCCGACTTCGGGGGTCTTGTCCCCCTCTACGGTTCTTCTTGCCGGGCCACCGTGCCTTCTTCTGGCTCTTTTACAAGCGGTGGCCCGTCTTCTGTCACCGCTGCCGCTGTCGACGTCTTCCCTTCTTCTGTTCATCTCTTCTGGAGATGTTGCCTCGTTGCTGTCTCCGGTCACTATGACAGGACACGTGGCGTACAGCGACTTATATAGGGACATCACCGGATGATGTCCCCGCCCATTATGATGTCACAGTCCCAGCATCCTCTGGGACTGTGACATCATAATGTGTGGGGACATCATCCGGTGATGTCCCTTTATAAGTCGCCACACGCTGCGTGTTTCCTTTTATGAGCTGGGATGAGATATGATGAGGGCTCCAAACTCTTCACTCCAAATCAGTCATTTCAAGGTTAATGTAACCAGCCATAAAAAAAGACAAAAAGGGATGAAAATAGTGCTTTCCCTGTGATACTATTAAACCTAATTATTTATTATTGAAACTGCACTTACATTGTAAACAATAACAACACTCAAAACAGCAGATACACAGAGGGATGTCTTCCATGGGTCATCGCTTTAACTGCTTTAGCCGTCCTTTGTCCTCTACCTCCCAAAGTGACCCCCAGCACATACCAGAAGCTAAGCACGCCGCAGGCTTTTACCTCCCTCAAGTGTCCCTCATTCTCAAGTTTGAAAGTTGGGAGGTATGTGCCCCCACCCCACCACCACACCAATCATCCCTGGCTTTCAACCAGGCATGGATCATCCATGATTGCAGGGTGTACCAGAGCACAAGGCCCCCCCCTCGGGGGCCTGTGTTTAGTGAACACCCTGCAACCATGGATGATACCCTACTGCGTCTCACCAATCACTGCACAGATACATTGATCAGGTATATCGATTGCATTTTTCACTATTTATAAAGCTTTGATTTTTATTAGGTTTACTAAGATGCCTCCGCGTCCAATGCTTTTCTGTAAAGCAGTTTATGTACATGCTGTTAGTTATCTTGTTACACTGTGGCTCTCTTGCACAATAATATGTGGCGGATTCTTCAGGTTTCATTCCAGTGAGTTTTAAAAACACTTCTCCTTTATTTGTGTCTCTGGTCACAGTCAGTCGTCCCTGAAGAGAGCTGGCATAAGCTGTGCTTGCATCATAACATATTCTCCCCAACCACACAAGCGGTTTCCTATCAGATTGTCGGACCCAGTTCACACAGAGCATGTTAGTGCTGTCAGTGAGGGAGGCTCCGGTCACTTTACAGGTCATTTCCAGAGTCTCTGATGGCTTCACAGTCCCAGGACCAGACTCCACCATTGTGATTTGTGATGTGACATCTGAAAAATATTATATTTGATTATATATTACATGTCTAGTATCTCAGACCACTTAGAAACTTTTAAATGAGTAATCCAAATAAAAAAAAAACACACATTGTACTGAAGACACAATAAAAAGTAACCACAGGAGATGTGTCATGTCTGAAGTTGTGTTTTGGATTCGGTTGCACTGATTCCAATCAGATAACTTTTCCTATATAACTCTCTGTATTTAAGCAGAAATTTACCATGAATATGTTTTGCATAAACTGAAATGATTGGGTGAGGGGAACTGATGATATAGACAATTTGTTTTAAAACAAAACTGTTACTTTCTCCTGCAGAAAGTTCTTCATTTAAACCTGAATTTTATAGAATATATTTTGTACCAACTGAAATAGCCGAGTTTATCTAAAAGGAGAAGTGAAGCCACACAAGTAGAATATTTTATGGTGACCATACACTCAATGATTTGATTGAACGATTCTTCACACAATTAGATAATATGATTGGATCTATGAACTATCAAAAAGACACATACTGGGGGTGATTTACTAAGAAGAAGGCACTGCACCAGTTCACACATTATTGGTGCGCCGGAAAAGTCATTAATCGAACGTGCGAACCAGCGCATGTTGAAACGTAAATAGTCATAATAAATATCCACATAAGTAAACTGCAACTGGCACCAGGGTAACTGCGGTTTTCTCATTGCTAATAGCTTACGCCCAATACAATCGGTTCATTTCATCTCATTGTATGTGTCTTGTTAGGCAATTAGTAGATGTTCTCAGTTAATTAACCCTTTTGATACTAATCTCATTCCTATCACTTCTAATATATCTTTGAAATATGTTTTTCGTTTTTTACCCAAATCTTTCAATACATTACAAAGAACAGAGAAGTGTTTCTAAACCCAATAAATTAATTTTTTCAGATCTTAATCTTTAATGGTGACCATTCACTGCAATCAGTTAGATCTTAGACCAAGAAAGATTGCAGTCACAACTGGCGGAAGAATTTCTCAGAATACAAAGAAAAACCCACAAGTAACCGCAGGAGAAATACAGGCTTCTCTCCAAAAAGACGATGTGGTTGTTTTTAACCACTTCAGCCCCCTGAAGGATTTACCCCCTTCCTGACCAGAGCACTTGTTGCGATTCGTCACTGTGTCGCTTTAACACAGTCGTGCGACGTGGCTCCCAAACAAAATGAATGTCCTTTTTTCCCCACAAATAGAGCTTTCTTTTGGTGGTATTTGATCACCTCTGCGTTTTTATTTTTTGCGCTATAAACAAAAAAGAGCAATCATTTTGAAAAAAACACAATATTTTTTAATTTTTGCTATAATAAATATCCCCCAAAAATATATAAAAAAAATTTTTTTCCTCAGTTGAGGCCGATATGTATTCTTCTACATAAAAAAATTGCAATAAGCGTTTGATTGGTTTGCACAAAAGTTATAGCGTCTGCAAAATAAGGAATAGTTTTATGGCATTTTTATTAATAATTTTTTTTTTACTAGTAATGGTGGCAATCAGCGATTATTATCGTGACTGCGACATTATTGCACACACTTTTGAAACATGTTTGGGACCATTGGCATTAATACAGCGATCAATGCTATAAAATTGCATTGATTACTGTAAAAATGTCACTGGCAGTGAAGGAGTTAACCACTAGAGACAGGGAGGGGTTAAGTGTGTCCTGGGGGAGTGATTCTAACTGTCTGGGGGATGGGCTAGCTGTGACATGGCACTGATCGCTGTTCCCGATGACAGGGAGCAGACGATCAGTGTTCTGTCACTAGGCCCAACGGGGAGATGCTGTTTATATCGGCATCTGCCCGTTCTTCAGCTCCGTGACACAATCGCAGGTTATACCAGTGGCGATCGAGTCCATGGGTCCCACGGTCACGGGCATGGAGCTCGCGGCAGGTGCACGCGCATGCATGGTGGGAAATTCAAAGTAACATATGGGTACGTTCCATTGCCCAGCAGTGCCATTCTGCCGATGTATATTTGCTGACAGCGGTCGGCAAGTGGTTAAATAAATTAGATTAAGTGCAAAAGCCTGTTTGATTTCCTAAAATTTGAACTAATTGTTCAAGTGCGTCTTCCTATTACCTAGTTTGCCTAAATATCGAGTTGTACAGAGATTGACCAGATTGTATAGTGCATGACCATCTTAAGTGCCAAATTTGGCATGTAGATGTGCCATGGCCCACTTGTATTTTCCAAACAATATTTCTTGGGCATTGTACAAGGCACATGAAAAAACAACTTTTTTCAAGACATGCTAGAGTGATCAGGAATCTTCAAACTATGGCTCTCCAGCTGTTGTGGAACAACACTTCCCATGAGGCATTGTAAAGCTCTGACATTCAGAGACATGACTAGGCATGATGGAAATTGTAGTTCCTGAACAACTGGAGGGCCGTAGTTTGATGACCCCTGTGCTAGACCATTATTATGCCTCCAGAATTGGGAGTGTGGCATCTACCCAACTTATTTCTGCTGGTGGACACAAGAACCTACATCTATAGATATACAGTTTCTCACACAACTGTCACCAGGCCATCAGAGTACTCAAGTACCTGTCACCAGCTCATCAGAGTACCCAAGTACCTATCTGCAGCCCATCAGATTACCCGAGTACCTATTTGCAGCCCATGCTTCATAGAATATACATTGTGGTATTTGCTTTCCAAAATTGGGTAATTTTGTGGGTAATTTCACTGTCCTGGGGCTCCAGGACCTTCAAAAGTGTGATAGGTAGGAATGAAATGAGATGTGTCGTTTATGCCCCTAGAGCGCATGAAGGTACTACTTCAATGTTCGGTCTCTGTATGTAGCCAGGCTGTGTAAAAGTCATGTGGTATCGCCATACTCGGGAGGAGTAGCAGAATGTGTTTTGGGGTGTAATTTTTGCTATATACATGCTATGTGTTAGAAATATCTTATAAATTGACAACTTTGTGTAAAAAAAAAAAAGCGGTTTCATTTTTTTCCACATTTTCCAAAAACTTCTGGAAAAAATGAACCATGCAAAAGACTCATTATACCTCACAGATAATACGTTGGAGTGTTAGCATTCCAAAATTGTGTCATTTTATTGGCAATTCCATTGTCCTGGTACTCCAGGGCCTTCAAAAGTGTAATAGGTGGCTGTGAAATGAGATGTGTCATTTTTGCTCGTAGAACGTCTGAAAGTGCAACTTCAATGTTGGTGTTCTGTATATGGCCATGCTTTGTAAAAGTCTCACACATGTGGTATTTCCATACTTGGGAAGAGTGGCAGAATGCATTTTGGGGTGTAATTTTTTGTATGCTTTTGCTGTGTGCGATAAATAATCTGATAATATGACAATTTTGTAGAAAATAATAATAATAATAAATATTAATAATAATAAATTCATTTTGCAAAGAATTGTGGGAAAAAATGACAACTTAAAAAAACTCACCATGCTACTTACTTAATACCTTGGAATGTCTACTTTGAAAAAAGGGGTCATTTGGGGGGGTATTTGTACTTTCCTGACTTGTTAGTGTCTCAAGAAATGAGATACACCTGATGTACACTGAAGGCCTGATCAGATGTGATCAATTTTCAGCGACTGGCACCATAGTTTGTAGACTCTATAACTTTCAGAAAGACCAAATAATATAAACTAATGTGGGTTATTTTTAGCCAAAGATAAGTAGCAATATAAATCTTGGCTAAAATTTATGAAGAAAAATTACTAATTAGCAACATTTTATTACAGAAACAAAGAAAAAGGCATTTTTTTCACAAAATGTGTGTTTTTTATTTTTTTTATTTATAGCACAAAAAAAAAAAACCACTAATGATTAAATACCACTAAAAGAAAGCTCTATTTGTGTGCAAAAAAGACGCACGTTTCATATGGGTACAGTGTTGCATGACTGAGTAATTGTCATTCAAACTGTGAGAGCGCTGAAAGCTGAAAATTGGTCTGGTCAGGAAGGGGGTGTAACTGCACTGTATTGAGGTTGTTAAATGCCAGCTCTATTTAATGATAAAAATGTTGTTTGGTTGCAGTGTTGCATGACCACACAATTCATTCACAGTGCGAAAATTAGCCTGGTCAGGAAGGGGATGTAATTGCCCAGGAGGCAAGTGGGTAAAGTGGGTGTGTTTACATAGAGTCTGAGATGACATACATAGCGTAGAATGTGGTAATGTTAAATAGGGAATGTACAGTGGTGGGTAGTATGTGCAAGAGAAGAGTGCAAAGTGTAAGGCAGTGGGTAGTATGTGCAAGAGAGGAGTACAGAATGTATGTAGGTGGGTATTATGGGCAGGAGAGGAGTACATAGTGTATAGAGGTGGGTAGTATGTGCAAGAGAGGAGTACGGAGTGTATGTAGGTGGGTAGTATGGGCAGGAGAGGAGTACGGAGTGTATGGAGGTGGGTAGTATGTGCAAGAGAGGAGCATGGAGTGTATGTAGGTGGGTAGTATGGGCAGGAGAGGAGTACGGAGTGTATGGAGGTGGGTAGTATCTGCACGAGAGGAGTGTGGAGTCCATGGCGGTGGGTAGTATGTGCAGGTGAGGAGTACAGAGTGCATGGCGGTGGATAGTATGTGCAGGATGATGTCAATAAGGCAGTTGACAGTGTCAGGAGCTCTTTATTTTTTTTTATCATTTTCATTTTTTTTTTAATTTTCAAAATGCTTTTTGGAGGCCAGTGGATGGTGTTAGTAGAACAATCCACACAGTGCCAAAATCTTTTTGTATTATTTCATAATTTTTTTTTTTTTATACTGTTTTACAATTTGTTTTAATTATGTTTTCAACATCTTTTTGGGGGGAGAGGGGGGAGTGGACAGTTGGACAGTGTCAGTAAGGCAGTGTATGGTGTCAGTATATTTTGTTTTTATTATTTTATTTTCTATTATTTTTTGCAATTTTACTTTTTATATATATATTTTTAAATGTATATATTCAATGTTTTTCTTCACAGTGCTTCTGGTTGGGGGGGGGGGGGGCAGTGGACAGTGTCAGTGGTGTAGTGGACAGTGTCAATAGGGCAGTGAATGGTGTCAGTGTTTTTTTTTTTTTTTTTTTTTTTACAATTTTTTAAAAATGATTTATTACAAATTATTTGTTTTTTCACAATGCTGTTTTGTTTTTTGAGGAGGGGGGTGGGTGTGTGCTTACATTTAAATGCCCATCAATGCAGCCTGATCAGTGCCCATCTACAGCCTTGTCCATCCGCAGCTTTCCCAGTGTCCATCTGCAGCCTTCCCAGTCTCCCTATGCGGCCTTTCCAGTGTCCCTATGCAGCCTCCCCAGTGTCCTTGCAGCCCTGTGTCATTACAGCCTTCCCAGTGTCCTTGCAGATTTGTGTCATTTAAAATTGGCACCGATCGGAGGAGAGGAGCGAGCGCCGCCGACATACACAATGCCGAGTGTACTTCGACTAGACTCGGCTCCTCTCGCAGTCCCTCCCTTCTCCACTGATTGTGAGAGGAGAGGAGTGATCGCCGCCGTACACTCGGCTTTGTAAACACAGTGATCACTGACCCTGTTCAGTCAGAAAAGGAAGGGGCTGGTAAATTACATATTTACTGGCCCCTTCCTCTGCTCTCAATTCTGACAGTTCCAGCGGCAGCCAGCAGAAGGGGAGGGAAGTCAGCAGTGCTGTGGGGGAATGAGGGGGGCTGAGGAGCACAGGAGGGAGGACATGGGGACTGAAGGAGGGTACAGAAAGACACAGGGGGTTGAAGTACATAGGAGGGCTGGAGGAGAACACAGGGGGTCGGAGAGTACACAGGGTGACAGTCGGGGGTGATGGGGACAGTTACAGGCACCAATCTCCCTGTATAGCATGCAATGTGGCAGCTGACAGTCGCAGGAGGAAAAGCTCTTCCCTCTCTGCTTCTCCCTTCCATTACTGTCAGCTGCTTCATTGAAAGCTATACAGGGAGGTGCCTGTAACTTCCCCAAAACTTCCCAACCGTCTCAGGATTTTATGCAAGTCCCGGCAAATCAAGTCCGGATCCCAGAGTGGAGCCCAAGCTGGTTCTAAGGGCTTCTCCAGCAGGAGCGCTCTAACATGGGCACTGGTTG
Organism: Lithobates pipiens; assembly: GCF_037356315.1. Classification (NCBI taxonomy): domain Eukaryota; kingdom Metazoa; phylum Chordata; class Amphibia; order Anura; family Ranidae; genus Lithobates; species Lithobates pipiens. Next base: position 13,960,274 of record NW_027507696.1, on the reverse strand, counting down.
CGTCTGCCTAGCAGATTGTGCAGAATGTATGAGGTACTACACACCATGATCCAGTTTTTTTATTGCAGCCAACATCTCCCTGCCCGCTGCCTGTCACAGTATGACCAGTGCTGGAACAAGGCGGGGGAGGGGTGTCAGTGATCACTAGCACAGAGCATTTGCCTATGTCTCTTGCAGGGTTTTCCTGGGTCTCCAGCACTGTGATCGCCACCAACGTATCAGCCTGTATCTCTCCCAGCCGGCTGCATGTTTACAGCAGCTATAGTGTCAGAGCACCGAGAGACGTTTCCCATAGGTTCCACCTCAGCTTGGACATGTGTTCTGACCAGACAGGAGGAGGAGCCTGGGAAGGAGATCTCCTGGCACTGAGGTCCCGGGAACTGTCTGCGGAGTCTGCGCAACTGAAGTCTGAGATGTGTATGTGGGGGGGGGGGGGGCTTTGGGGGATAAGAGAATTTGTGTAAAGAGAGAGGTTTGGATTTATACTGGAAAGAGTATATAGGGGAGGATTGCAAGAAGGATGGATTTGAGGCGAATTTATGCTGATAGGAGGGATATAGGAGGATTTGTGCTGAGATGGGGGTCTATGTTGGAAGGAGGGAGATGTTAGGAAAGAGAATTTGTATAAGAAGTTTTGGGATTTATGCTGCAAGGAGGGATATGGTGGCATTTTGTGCTGAGAGGGGAGATTTGTGTTGGAGGGGGGGTACATGGTCAGAGTATTTTTGCTGAGAGGGGGATATGGGGGGACTTTTGCTGTGAGGAGGGATTTGCGGAGGCAAGAGGATTTGTTCTAGAGGGAGGTCTTTGAGGTGGGAGAAGATTTATACTGGAAGGGGAGATTTGGGGTGGGATTTGTACTGGGAGGGGAATTTAGGTCAGGGGGAATAAAAGAAATTGTGCTAAAAAGAGAGATTGGAGAGGGGGGTATTTGTGCTGTGGGAATGATTTTGGGGGAGAATGGAATTTATACCAGAATCTGTATTTGTGTGTGGGGTGGGGGTGTGCTGGGAGGGTAAATGAATTCATGTTGGAGGGATTGGGATGGAGAAGATCCCATGGTAGAAGGTGGGAGAGGATTTGTGCTGGGGGGAGGGAATTGGGGGAAGAGGATTTGTTCTGTGTGGGATTAGTGAGTAGATGAGTGTTGGATTTTGCGGAGGGGGGGTGCATATTTATGCTGAAAGGGTAAATTGGAGGAGAGTATTGCTTGCATTAGCACAAGTCCTTTCCCCTCCTAAAGCACCCCTCCCCCAGTATATATCTGTCCCCAACTCTACCCCACATTCTAACACATGTCCTCTACCTCCCAAAGTGACCCCCAGCACATACCAGAAGCTAAGCACGCCGCAGGCTTTTACCTCCCTCAAGTGTCCCTCATTCTCAAGTTTGAAAGTTGGGAGGTATGTGCCCCCACCCCACCACCACACCGATCATCCCTGACTGTCAACCAGGCATGGATCATCCATGATTGCAGGGTGTACCAGAGCACAAGGCCCCCCCCCCCTCGGGGGCCTGTGTTTTTAATGAACACCCTGCAACCATGGAATCACTGCACAGATACATTGATCAGGTATATCGATTGCATCTTTCACTATTTATAAAGCTTTGATTTTTATTAGGTTTACTAAGATGCCTCCACGTCCAATGCTTTTCTGTAAAGCAGTTCATGTACATGCTGTTAGTTATCTTGTTACACTGTGCATATCTTGCACAATAATATGTTCCGGATTCTTCAGGTTTCATTCCAGTGAGTTTTAAAAACACTTCTCCTTTATTTGTGTCTCTGGTCAGAGTCAGTCGTCCCTGAAGAGAGCTGGCATAAGCTGTGCTTGCTTCATAACATATTCTCCCCAACCACACCAGCGGTTTCCTATCAGATTGTCGGACCCAGTCCACACAGCGCATGTTAGTGCTATCAGTGAGGGAGGCTCCGGTCACTTTACAGGTCATTTCCAGAGTCTCTGATGGCTTCACAGTCCCAGGACCAGACTCCACCATTGTGATTTGTGATGTGACATCTGAAAAATATATATTATATTTGATTATATATTACATGTCTAGTATCTCAGACCACTTAAAAACGTTTAAATGAGTGATCCAAATAAAAAAGAAACACACATTGTACTGAAGACACAATAAAAAGTAACCACAGGAGATGTGTCATGTCTGAAGTTGTGTTTTGGATTCGGTTGCACTGATTCCGATCAGATAACTTTTCCTATATAACGCTCTGTATTTAAGCAGAAATTTCCCATGAATGCTTTGCATAAACTGAAATGATTGGGTGATTGGAACTGATGATATGGTCAATTTGTTTTAAAACAAAACTGTTACTTTCTCCTGCAGAAAGTTCTTCATTTAAACCTGAATTTTATAGAAATATATTTTGTACCAACTGAAATAGCCGAGTTTATCTAAAAGGAGAAGTGAAGCCACACAAGTAGAATATTTTATGGTGACCATACACTCAATGATTTGATTGAACGATTCTTCACACAATAAGATAATATGATTGGATCGATGAACTATCAAAAAGACACATACTGGGGGTGATTTACTAAGAAGGCACTGCACCAGTTCACACATTATTGGTGCGCCGGAAAAGTCATTAATCGAGCGTGCGAACCAGCGCACATTGAAACGTAAATAGCCATAATAAATATCCACATATGTAAACCGCAACTGGCACCAGGGTAACTGCGGTTTTCTCATTGCTAATAGCTTACGCCCAATACAATCGGTTAATTTCCTCTCATTGTATGTGTCTTGTTAGGCAATTAGTAGATGTTCTCAGTTAATTAACCCTTTTGATACTAATCTCATTCCTATCACTCTTTGAAATATGTTTTTCGTTTTTTACCCAAATCTTTCAATACATTACAAAGAACAGAGAAGTGTTTCTAAACCCAATAAATTAATTTTTTCAGATCTTGATCTTTAATGGTGACCATTCACTGCAATCAGTTAGATCTCAGACCAAGAAAGATTGCAGCCACAACTGGCGGAAGAATTGCTCAGGATACAAAGAAAAACCCACAAGTAACCGCTAGAGAAATACAGGCTGCTCTCCAAAAAGACGATGTGGTTGTTTTTAACCACTTCAGCCCTGGAAGGTTTTCCCCTCTTCCTGACCAGAGCACTTTTTGTGATTTGGCACTGCAACACTTTAACACAGTCGAGCAATAATTTTGAAAAAAAACACATTATTTTTTACTTTTTGCTATAATAAATATCCCGAAAAAATACATAAAAAAAACAATTTTTTTCCTCAGTTTAGGCCAATACGTATTCTTCTACATAAAAAAATTGCAATAAGCGGTTGATTGGTTTGTGCAAAAGTTATAGCGTCTACAAAATAGGGGATAGTTTTATGGCATTTTTATTAATATATATATTTTATTTTTACTAGTAATGGTGGCAATCAGTGATTTTTATTGTGACTGCGACATTATTGTAGACATGTCAGACAATTTTGACACATGTTTGGGACCATTGGCATTAATACAGCGATCAATGCTATAAAATTGCATTGATTACTGTAAAATGTCACTGGCAGTGAAGGGGTTAACCCCTAGGGGGCAGGGAGGGGTTAAGTGTGTCCTGGGGGAGTGATTCTAACTGTCTGGGGGATGGGTTAGCTCTGACATGGCACTGATCGCTGCTCTCGATGACAGGGAGCAAACGATCAGTGTCCTGTCACGGGGAGATGCTGTTTACATCGTCATCTGCCCGTTCTTCAGCTCCGTGACACGATCGCAAGTATACCAGCGGCGATCGAGTCCACGGATCCCACGGGCACGGCCACGGAGCTAGTGGCAGGCGCACGCCCATGCATGGTGGGAAATTCAAAGTAACGTACGGGTACGTTCCTTTGCCCAGCAGTGCCATTCTGCCGATGTATATTTGCTGACAGCGGTGGGCAAGTGGTTAAATAAATTAGATTTAGTGCAAAAGCCTGTTTGATTTCCTAAAATTTGAACTAATTGTTCAAGTGCGTCTTCCTATTACCTAGTTTGCCTAAATATTGAGTTGTACAGAGATTGACCAGATTTCATAGTGCTTGACCATCTTAAGTGCCAAATTTGGCCTGTAGATATGCCATGGCCCACTTGTATTTTCCAAACAATATTTCTTGTACAAGGCATTGTACAAGACACATGAAAAAACAACTTTTTTCAAGACATGCTAGAGTGATCAGGAATCTTCAAACTACGGCTCCCCAGCTGTTGCAGAACTACACATCCCATGAGGCATTGTAAAACTCTGACATTCATAGACATGTGCAAAAGGAAAAAATTTGTTTCATTTTGTTTCGTTTTAATTCGTTAATTAATTAATTTAGTTTAGTTATATTCATTAAATTCCTTAAATTAGTTTTCGTAATTCGTTTAGTTTAGAAAAATCGATCACATTCGAAAATATTTCAACCAAACTCGAAAATATTTCTACCAAATTCGAAAATATTTCTACCGATTTCGAAATGATTTCAACTGCATTCGAAATTATTTCAACTGCATTTAGACTCTTTCAACCGGATTGGAAAATATTTTGTGACCCGAATTTGGGGCCACGTATCTCGGGGTTACTTGGTGCTAGAAACCCCAAATTTGTATATGTTGTAGTGCTAGTTCTATTGTGTTTGCATATCAAATTTGGTGTTTCTAGCTATAAGTGACCCCGAGATATGTGGCCTCAAATTTGGGTCGCAAAATGTCATTCTCTGCTGCAGAAAAGTACTTTCATATTGCCCATATCTGGGGTCGCTTGGTGGCAGGTGACGTGGCAAGTGGACAAACCACAACTTGGTCACATGGCACGCATGGCCGGTCACATGGCACTTGTGTTAAGTCACATGGCATGCATGGCCGGTCATGTGGCACTCGTGTCAGGCCACATGGCACTCGTGTCAGGCCACATGGCACTCGTGTCAGGTCACGTGGCACTCGTGGCCGGTCAAGTGGCACTCATGTCCGGTCACGTGGCACTCGTGTCAGGCCACATGGCACTTGTGGCAGGTCACGTGGCACTCGTGTCAGGCCACGTGGCACTCCTGGCAGGTGTCGTGGCAAGTGGACAATACACAACTTGTGCCAAGTGACGTGGCAAGTGGACAATACACAACTTGTGCCAGGTGAAGTGGCAAGTGGACAATACACAACTTGTGGCAGGTGACGTGGCAAGTGGACAAATACAATACACAACTTATGGCAAGTGGACAATGACACATAGCATATGCACTTGCCTTGCAATCGATATCTGTGACTTCTTCAATCAGGCATGCTGACAACTTCATTGATACCATAAATATAAATGAAATAAGATGTGTGTGGTTTTTTTGCACTGGTACACTGCAAGTATGAAAAGTTGATGTGACAGATATATAAGTAAGTATAAGTAACTAACCATCTTCCAAAATTTCTAATTCAAATCGAAAAGATTAGAACAGTATAGAAAAAAATTATTTAATAGAATAAAATAGAAATAATATACAACCATCTTCTGAAATTCAAATTTGAATAGAATAAATTTGGATTTCGAATAGTATGAATTCAAATTTTTTAAATGAATTAATTTTAATTTTGGATAGAAAAGATTATAGTAAAATAGAAAATAGACTAGAAAAACGATAGAACAGAACAGAATAGAATATATTATATTTCTATTATATATTCTATTCTGTTGTATTGTTTTTCTAGTCTATTCTCTATTTGCATTCTAATCTTTTCTATTCAAATTCGAATTCATTCTATACGAAATTCGAATGTCGGAAAGAAATATATATATATATTATAAAACCACCATCTTCTGAAATTCGAATTTAGTATATAATGATTTCAATTTTAATAGAAAAGATTTTAATAGAATATAAAAGAATAGACTAGAAAAACAATAGAACAGAACAGAATAAAATATAATATTTTCTGTTCTATAATTTTTCTAGTCTATTTTCTATTTTATTATAATCTTTTGTATTCAAATTTAAAATGAATTAAAAATTTTGAATTCATACTATTCGAAATTCAAATTTATTCTATTTGAAATTTGAATTTCAGAAGATGGTTGTATATTCTTTCTATTTTATTCTATTAAATTATATTTTTTCTAATCTTTTCTATTTGAATTAGAAATTTTGGAAGATGGTTAGTTACTTATATACATCTGTCACATCAACTTTTCATACTTGCAGTGTACCAGTGCAAAAAAACACACACATATTATTTCATTTATATTACTTTTCTGCAGAAGAGAATGACATTTTACGACCCGACTTTGGGGCCATGTATCTCGGGGCCACTTATAGCTAGCAACCACAGTAGAACTAGCACTACAACATATCCAAATTTGGGGTTTCTAGCTCTAAGTGACCCCGAGCTATGGGGCCCCAAATTCAGGTCGCAAAATGTCAAGCACTTTTCTGAAGCAGAGAATGACATTTTGCGACCTGAATTTGGGGCCCGTAACTGGATGGATATGTTGTAGTGCTAGTTCTACTGTGTTTGCATACCAAATTTGGTGTTCCTAGCTATAAGTGGCCCCAATTTGATTCGAATTTCGTTTGAATTCGTTAGCATTGCAATTCGGTAATTCGGATGCATCCGAATAATGAAAATTCATCCGAATTTCGTTTCGGAACGAAACAAGATGCACATGTCTAATGACTAGGCATAATGGAAATTGTATTTCCTGAACAACTGGAAGGCCGTAGTTTGATGACCCCTGTGCTAGACCATTATTATGCCTCCAGAATTGGGAGTGTGGCATCTACCCAACTTATTTCTGCTGGTGGACACAAGAACCTACATCTATAGATATACAGTTTCTCACAAAACTGAGTACACCCTTGACATTTTTGTAAATATTTTATTATATCTTTTCATGTGACAACACTGAAGAAATGACACTTTACTACAATGTAAAGTAGTGAGTGTACAGCTTCTATAACAGTTTAAATTTGATGTCCCCTCAAAATAACTCAACACACAACCATCGCCCGTCCCCACCCCCTTTCCTGACCGGCCGGGCTGCATGCTCAGATAAGGGTCTGTTATGGAGCTTGGGGGGACCCACACACCATTTTTTTGGCTTAGGGTTTTCTCCTAAAAATCCATACCAGGCCTAAGGGCCTGGTGTGCACATGGAGGGCATTCCCTCTCCCGCTCGCTGTGATAGGAAAATGTGTACAGTACCTGTTGCCGAGAACCAGCACGATTTTTTTTTTTGTTTTGCCACACCTTTTTTGTTTTGCCATGCCAATCAGCCTAGTTAAGCTGCATCTGGGAAATCTGTTGCATGGAAATAGTTTTTTTTGGGGGGGGGGTGCAAAATGCATTACTTGGATTGAGAATATGCCTGCAAAACAAATTAGTAACAAAAACACATAAAACATAAAAATTTGCTACAAATTTTATTGGTCAACAAAACAGGACTTAGAATAGAACAAGGAAAGCAAAAAACACATGTATGTTAATTTGAGACTAACAGAATATGGTTTTGAGGTCTGACCATTTTGCAGAGGAAATTAACAGGAGTCTGGTTATGGATGTTTAGGGGGAACCCCACGTCAAATTTTTTCTTAAATTTGAGGCAGGGTTCCCCTTAATATCCATACCAGACCTGAAGGGCCTGGTAATTGAATTTGGGGGACCCCCACGCTTTTTTTTTTTATTTTATTTTTTTATCAATGACTTTCAATGAGTGTTCTCTGTATTACGGGGAGCCGACAATTCATAATAGCTGCGAGTGATTTTAAAGGACTTTTTTTCCTGCATAAATGACACTTTGTGCAGGGACAGTTCTAAGCACCAGAAACATGAGCCCCTTCACAGGCATACTATAGACAACCCCCCCTACGAAATTTAAAGGAATATTACACTTTTATTGTTTCACTTTAATCATTATTAAAATCACTGCTCCCGAAAAAAACGTTTTTAAAAGTTTTTTTGCATTGATACATGTCCCCTGGGGCAGGACCCGGGTCCCCAAACACTTTTTAGGACAGTAACTTGCAAATTAGTCTTTAAAATTAGCACTTTAGATTTTGAATGTTGGAGTCCCATAGACTTTAACAGGGGTTCTAAAGTGTGCTATATACTAGCTCCGTCGAATCTTCTTTATACATTCGACAGACACCATAAGCCTTCAAAGACAGATTCGACCATAATTCATGTGGATTTTCGGACGAATGCAATTTTTGAACGAAAAACGAAATAAATAAAAACAAATTTCGGGAGTAACGAAATAAATTAAGTTTTCAGACGAAAACGAAATTCCGAAACGAAATATTTTACTCTGCACATGTCTAATACCTATACATATATCAATGTCACTAATTTGGAAAACTTACAAATCGACATTGCAGCTGCAAGATCTTAACCTCCCCCAAAAAATAGCCTCTCCCCCATACATACAAGGTCATTTGGGTCTGTTAAGACTTAAAATGAGAACCCCCAAGTGAAAAAAATCACCCCAAACTAAAAGAATATTTTGCCCCTCCTACACGCTAACAAACCCCTAGCCCAACACATAGCAAGGCAGCCCATGAAAGGGGGTTGTAGACTTTGGGGCAGGAGGGAGCTCAGGCACCCCAAAAGTCAACCACCTTGTTCCCTTATTCAGGGGGACAAGGGCCTCTTACACATAACCCTAGGCTGGGGTTGTGGAGGGCTGCAGACAGGGGGCTTTACGGAATGTGGAAAGCCCCTTTAGACTAGTGGGTACAAGTTTCTTTGTGGTTGGTATTGGGCTGAGCCCAACATTCCCCAAAGACAACCAACTATGTTCAGTGCATGTGGCCTTGTATGGTTCAGGATGTGGTTGGGCGATCACTCTTCTCATCCCTTTTCTTGCTGGCCCTGTTGTATGCTCTGAAAAAGGATGTGGTTTGGATTGGTGAAGGTAGCTCACAGCCTTTTGAGAATGGAGTGGAGTGTGGAGTTCCCCATTTAAAAGCAAAAGTTAGCCCATGGAAATCCAAAGGATTAGAGGGGGAGACAAGAGCATTGTAGAATGGAGTGTGGAGTTTCCCATTAAAATCAAAAGCTAGCCTAAGGAAATCATATGCATTAGAGAGGGAAGATTAAATTCCCTTTTAGGAGGAGCTAGAGTAGCGAGAGTCTTTTTACATAATTTTAACAAGGTGCATGTCACATGTTGGCAACATAACATGCTAACATGACCTGTGTGCAAATCTCCTTAAAAAGTATATAAAGGTGAAACAGTGTAAAAAAAAAAAAATTGTCAAGATTAGAAGTGCGCCCGTTCAACCCATGCAATTGCATGTATGTTGCTTAACATTTACTAAGATTTTGGCCCCACAGTGAACAAACTCATGTGAAAGAGTGCAAGAGCTGCTTGTGCATGCACATTTACACAGTTCTAAACGTACTTGCAGACACAGCAGGCTTTCTTTTGAAAAAGTTACTTTCTCATTCTATTTTGGGCATATTTGTTACTTGGGCAGTTGTTACTAAACTTCCTCGCCTTCACCCCATAATATTGTCACCTCCATCTTCTGTCAATATTGAATTGGAGATGCCATGTCCATAGTGGCACACAGATTGCATTCTCCCGTGCGCCAAGATCACTATAGTAAATTGGGGATTTGAGCTCTGTTACCGGCGCACCATTTCGTAAATATGGAAATGTGCATTGCGTCTCGCCTTTTGTAAACCACCCCCAGTGTGTCATCAATTGATCTCAAGCAAAACTGATCAACTTAAAATGATTTAGATCAGTCTGGATGGAAAATCTGATCGTAAGAATGTAGATATTTTGGCATGATCATTAAGTGTATGGTAAACAGAACAATCTTTTCTTAAAAAAAAGGTGAAATGTCATCAGTGATACAGTAGCGCAAATGATACAAAAACGAAATCAAAACAAATTAACATAAAGAATCGGAAAAGGGAGAGGGATTTGCACTTCCACTGTGGTGATGGACTTTTGGTGTGTTATCTCCATTTAGAAGAAACAAAACACTATTTCTAGCTTTGATGGATATATTTGTCATCACTTTTATGGACATTTGCTATAGCACTTATTTATTAATTTATGATAATTTGTTTATTTGAATTTGTTTTGATTTTTTTTTTTTTTTTGTATCATTTGCTCTTTTTTTAGTATATTTTGCTCACAAAGTAGCAGCAGTGAAAGTTTGGTTATACTAGCATGGGATTTATAGTCTTTGAGAGCTGTGAGCATTTGTATTTAATTCTAATTAGAACATTCTTTTCGATCATCCAATCAGACATTATTATTTAACAAAAATACAAATATTTTTGTTCTTTTTTGTGGGTATTTATAAAAATGAGTGTGATAATGATAGTGTAGTACTGTGCAACATGCTGTGTCCTGGGTATTATAAACGTAATTACAGTGATGTCATCGGTGTGTGGAGACCTCTCTTTCTCTCCTAAAAAAGTAGAATGTAAAGGATTAATTCATCTTTACAAAACAACTGCCTATGCAGGTAAGGGGTGTTTGTAGATAAAAACAAACTGTGCAACTTTGACTAAAGTTAAATAATGCTCTTGTTTTATGTGTAGGCCATTTATATAAATTACAAAGCCTGACTGGAATACTACCAGGATGTTGCTAGGTTTTAAGTGAGGCCTAGTCGTTACTTCTCACCTCCACCATCACAAGGGAGGGAGCTTTCCTCTGATTCAAACCCCCTCACATGCACTTTCTCTCCCCTGATGCTGTAGCTGTGAGCTCAGCATTTGAGAGCTCTCTTCTGTGATAATGTGTGTATTATCTCACACTTCCTCAGTACCCAAATACTAATGTGTGTTAGTGGTAATATGAAATAAAGTGGCTGCAAACAAATTATCGTGTTCCCACAACTGCAAAATGTTATATAATGACATACATCTTGTTGTGCCTTCCTCTATTTCACAATAATAACTTCCTATTACTGTGTTATTTACAAAGAACTCTGATATTAACCACTTCACACAAAACGCTGTAGCGGTACTTTGGTACTTTGATGCTAAATACCGTTGTTATGGCAGTAGCTAGCTGCCATAACTTCGGTATTTTCAGAATTGGCGGCAGTCCTCTTTTAGATAAAAGTAGTCTCTATGGCGGATTTGCTGCAAAATCACTTTTATCGGGGCGGGAGAGGGCATCCTCTTCCCTGAAAGATGGCCCCCACTCGGCTCCATAGCATTGGATGACAGAAGCAAAATCAAACGTCACTTCCACCCAATCCTAAAGGGGAATTGTTTTTTTTTTTAAACTATTACATTTTTTGTGTAAATGTGAGATCTGAGGTCTTTTTGAGCCCAGATATCACATTTAAGAGGTCCTGTCAAACTTTTTTACTGTTACAAGGGAGGTTTACAGTCCTTACAATAGGAATAAAAGTGACCCATTTTTTTTTTTGTAGTTCCAAAACATCTGGGGTGCCCAAGTTCTCCATCACTGCTCTAGGGTGTCTGAAAAAAAAAAATATTGTTTGGGGTTCTAAGTCATTTTCTAGCAAAACAAAAACTGATTTAACCCATAAACAAGAAGTGTCAAAAGGAGGCTCAGTTTTTAAGTGGTTAAATCAGTGTTTTATATGCTCATGGATATTGTTTTGGTTTATTTGATTTAATATCAAAAAGTTATTTGTAAATAAGGGAAGATATTATCACTCCTGTGATACTGAAGGGTGAGCAATAATGACTGGGCCTCACTTAGCAACGTCCTGGGAGTATTCCAGTCAGGCTTCATGAGGTATGTAAAGAGCCCACACCCATAGCAAGGGCATTATTCAATTTCAGTCAGAGCTGCACAGTTTTTGACTTCTCTTATCTGCATAGACAGATTACTAACCCTATAAATATTTGAAGATCCTGCAGCCCCATATTAATGAGGACAAGGAATGGCCAATAATCAAAGAAAAATATATAAACACACAATATTGTCAAAAGTATTGGGACACCTGCCTTTACATGCGTGTGAAGTTTACTGGCATTCCACTCTTAGTCCGTAGGGTTCAATATTGAGTTGGCCCATCTTTTGCAGCTCTAACACCTTGGTGGGGCTTGCTGGCGTCATTTCCATCTGTCTAGTTCTGGACCTTGCAACACATATCCTTAGTAAAGATTACATGTGCATGTAGCTCACGTGATGCAAGCCTTTTTATAATGTGAGTAGTAAACTGTATGCTTTTACATTGTTTTAATAAATGGAGTCACACTATGGGATGCTGTACAGCAGTCCTCAAAATTTCCACTTGCCTGTTTGGATTTGGGGAATGGAAATTAGCCGACTGGGCTTACGCTTTCCTAACTGATCACTTCTGGCAGAAGCGGTACAGCGTTTTTTACAGGGCACAGCTCCGGCTGGAGGGCCATTGATAGTGAGACAGCAGCCACAGGAGCTCGGTGACGTAGGAGTGCCTGTATAAAAGAGATTCTACAACAACCGATATTTAATATTACACTCAGTGTACTCAGTACAAAGTAATTAGTATTATCACCATCCATTGTTCATTTTACATAAATGCACCCTCAAAATCTTCATTGCTAAAAGTCATTAATAAAACAATCAACATTAAATTCTACGCTAAGTCCCTTTGGCACCAATGTTGTTAATTCATAAATCTATTTGAATTCTATTTTTTAGATCTTTTATTGTAAAAATTCCCTTCTGATGTTTCTTATGCTTTTCAATGCCCCAAAACTGAAGTGCTCTGAAATGCATTGCCAAGGCTCCCTCCCATCCTTCAGATGTGAAGTAAGGTCCAGCGGCTCCATGCGGTCATCCACTCCACTGCTAGTCTCTGCTGTCGGCTCACTAATTTACACAACATTCAGACTTTGTATGGATGCCACTGTGCATCTCCATATTTCTGGGAGCTTTTATATATGACCTGAGGCTGATTTTAACTATGCTAATGTGAGTTGATTGTTAGAAATGGATTTATTATTCTAAATTCATAATTCGGCACAATTAAAATTATATTATTAAAGCAAGCTCGCAAATATTTGATTTTTATGATTAATCACAATTGATAGATTTGTGGGAAAGAGCTTTGTGTGGCTTATTCAATAATGTGTCATTTTAGAGCTAAGTTTTAACAAACCAGACATATGCTTTGGTAAGGTATGTAAAAAATGGGGACAGAAATATTTTTGAAGTAAAATGATTACAGTGGAATTGTCAGAGGCCAGAGTGCTGAGAGGGCTCCCTTGCGGCTAAGTGCAGAGCACCCCTGAAGGTGGAAGATTGACAGCTGTTGACAAAATTGACATTTCTTTTGTAATTCTTTTTTCATTCTCTGACAGGAATGCAAATCAAAGTTAAGGAAATAGTCAGAGAGCTACAGCATGTTCTTATAAAAGAATCAACAATACCATAGCTCATAACTGTCCCTAAGGCCCCTTTCACACATGCGGACAGTATGTCCGTATTTCATCCATCCATTTGCGGATGAAATACAGACATACATGCATTCCTATGGGACAGCGGGTGTCTGCGGATGAACATCTGCAGACACCCGCTATCGTCCGCCTCCGCTATTGTCCGATTCTGCAGGGTTCCCCTTAATATCCATACCAGACCTGAAGGGTCTGGTAATTGAATTTGGGGGACCCCCACGCTTTTTTTTAAATTTTTTTATTTTTTTTTTATCAATGACTTTCAATGAGTGTTCTCTGTATTACGGAGCCGACAATTCATAATAGCTGCGAGTGATTTTAAAGGACTTTTTTTCCTGCATAAAAGACACTTTGTGCAGGGACAGTTCTGAGCACCAGAAACATGCGCCCCTTCACCGGCATACTATAGACACCCCCCCCCCTCCCACGTACGAAATTTAAAGGAATATTACACTTTTATTGTTTCACTTTAATCATTATTAAAATCACTGCTCCCGAAAAAACGGCAGTTTTTAAAACTTTTTTTTTGCATTGATACATGTCCCCTGGGGCAGGACCCGGGACCCCAAACACTTTTTAGAACAGTAACTTGCAGAATCTTTTCTCTCTGTCAAATCTTTTTTCTCTGTCGAATATTTTCTCTATATAATCTTGGACTAATAGAGGTAAGGTTAGGCACATTCGACCACAGGTTCTATAGACATAGATTGTTATTGTCAGAGTCACGTCGAATCTCCTATTCTATATCGAACTGTGATAACAACGAAAGCGAAAATAAAGCATTTATTTATGTCAGATCTTTCGTTTTTCGGATTCTGTGCTTTTGTTATCGTTTGTCAAAACAAAAACGAAAATAGCTGAAATTCGGACAAAAATGAATTTGGACGAAAACGAATGCACATGTCTAATTTGTACCTCATTTTGGTCTGATCAATATAGTTGTATATAAAATGTACTTTTTATCTTCCAAAAAGTTTTTCACAGTGCTAAACCTTTTATCCAATTTCTAAATTGCTGCATTCAAAAGCAAGTATAAAGGAATAGTAGTGGGAAAAAAAGCACTTGTGGGTTTAACTAATAATTTTTTGTTTAACCCTTTCATGACTAAGCCTATTTTTGGCATTTGGTGTTTACAAGTTAAAATCCATATTTTTTGCTAGAAAATTACTTGGAACCCCCAAACATTATATATATTTTTTTAGCAGACACTCTAGAGAAAAAAACGGCGATTGTTGCAATATTTTATGTCACACTGTATTTGCGCAGCGGTGTTTTAAACGCAACTTTTTGGGAAAAGGGACACTTTCATGAATTAAAAAAAAACGAAACAGTAAAATTAGCCCAATTTCTTTGCATAATGTGAAAGATAATGTTACGCCGAGTAAATAGATACCAAACATGTCACACTTTATAATTGCACGCACTCGTGGAATGACAACAAAGTACAATACCTAAAAATCTCAATAGGCGACGCTTTAAATTTTTTTACGGTTACCAGGTTAGCGTTACAGAGGAGATCTAGTGCAAGAATTATTGCTCTCGCTCTGACGATCACGACGATACCTCACATGTGTGATTTGAACACCATTTACAAATGCAGACGTGACTTCCGTATGCGTTTTCTTTGCTTCGCGAGCTCGCGGGGACGGCGGGCACTTTAATTATTTTTTTTTTTTTAAATGAATAAATTGTTTTAAAAAAAAAAAAAGATCACTTTTGTTGCTGTCACAAGGAATGTAAACATCCCTTGTGACAGTAATAGATGGTGACAGGTACTCTTTATGGAGGGATGGGGGGTCTATCCCTCCTTTACACTTCAAAGTATTCAGGTCACTGAAAACGGCGATTCTGAATACTGTATACTTTTCTAAAACCGGCGCCATTGGCAGCCGAGTAAATGGGAAGTGACGTCATGACGTCGCTTCCGTGTTTACTATTAGGAGACTGGAATGACGCCGATTACGGCTTCGTTCCAGTTCCTCCCCAGCAGCCGCAGCCATCCGATCATGAATCAGTGCTCCCAATCGAGCGAGAGCACCAGTAACAGCGGCGGGAGGCGGCGAGTCCCCTCCCGCTCCTCCGGCATAACAGCTGAGCAGCTTTTAGCCGCTTCGGTTGTTATGCCTGGATAGCCGATCGCCCGCTGTAAAAAACGGTACCGGGATGATGCCTGCAGGTGCGGGCATCATCCCGGTATCACCCCCGGAAGCCGAGTACGCACATCTGCATACGCTCGGCGGGAAGGGGATAATTCTCCTTTAAGGGGCATGGCAAGGTGTGTGTCCTATGCCTACATACTTTAGCTAATTGGTGTCCCTCATTCCCATCTCATGAAGTTGGGATATATGACAATACAGCTGATTAGATAGAATTTGAGTGTAGTAGTATATTCTCAGTTATAATTCAGTATAGCTATGCGTATTTGTTTAAAATATATATGCTTATGTTTTTTATACAAGTCTGTTAAAGCCATGTCATACTGAAATGTGCAGCAATGTGATCTGTAAAGGTGAAAACCAGAACAGAGTATTGCTGAATGTGCTTGCCAATCAAGATGTATGTGAGGCAATGAAAATGTGTCAATCAAATAAATATACTATATATATTTAGAGCAATGGTTCTCAACTTCTGTCCTCAGGACCCAGTAACAGGCCAGGTTTGTAAGATAACTGAAATACATCACAGGTGATCTCATGTGCTTCTCAGTGATTGCAGTATTCTAGTCTGCATCTCCCCAAGGTAATATTTAAAATCTGGCCTGTTAGTGGGTCCTGAGAACAGGAGATGGGAACCACTGATTTAGAGGATCATCGGGAATACTCCTCCTACTAAGTAGCAAAAAGGTGATAACACATTAAGGTCAGTTTCTATTAGGATGACATCGCTGGCTCCTGTGTCAGGTAAGTGACACATAATGGACTACTATGCGTTGCATGGTAGCCCATTATGCTTTACCTTTGCAGGAAATCAAAGAGGAAGTAAACCCATCAGGGTTTACTTCCTCTTTAAAACATATAACAAGTGTCTGGTATTTGAAGGTCAGAGACACGCATATACACAGACACACATTTATTTTACTTGGGTCCATATGCACTGACATACACCAACAGGTGCTTTCCCCTCACTCTCTCTCACAGCCTAAGATACATCATTTCCTTTTCACTCAGAAGGTAAGAAATACTTGATATAGGACAGACATGTTTCTATGAGATTGTCACATTTCCTAGCCATAAATAGCGATAAGCCGAACACCCTCCTGTTCGGTTCGCATTGTGAACAGGCAAAAAATTTGGAAGAACACACAAACAATGTTAAAGTCTATGGGACACGAACATGAATAATCAAAAGTGCTAATTTTAAAGGCTTATATTTTGATTTTTTCCACATTTTGCATTGGCGTCAATGCCCGTTTAGTCACGCAAGCTTTCAGACACTTTTATCTGTCTCTATTCAAAATCCATGGTTCCCTATGGGAGCCCATTGATTTGAATAGAAGTTGCACCAGAAGTCAGATCAAGATGATCTGACTTGTAGTGCGACTTGTGTGCTGAGAATCTTGAAGGGGAATCCCAAAAAAGTTTTGCGTGAGGTCCCCCCCAAGCACAAAAAAACGGCTGTAAAAACATCCGTGGGCATAAGGCCTTAAAGTGAAACAATAAATATGAAATATTCCTTTAAATTTCGTACCTGGGGGGTGTCTATAGTATGCGTGTAAAGTGGCAAATTTTTCCCGTGTTTAGAACAGTACCACAGCAAAATAAAATTTCTAAAGGAAAAATTGTCATTTAAAACTGATCGTGGTTGTAATGAATTGTCGGGTTTTGGTAATATAGATACAACTCATTGAAAAAAAAAGCAGGGTATCCCCCCTAGTCCATTACCAGGCCCTTTGGGTCTGGTATGAATATTAAGGGGAACCTGAACCAAAATTAAAAAAAAATTGCTTGGGGTCCCCTAAAATCCATACCAGGCCCTTCGGGTCTGATATGGAAATTAAGAGGAACCCTGCACCATATAAAAAAAAATGGTGTAGGGGTCCCCCCAAAATCCATACCAGAACCTTATCTGAGCATGCAATCTGACAGGAAAAGAGGGGGGATGAGAAAGCGTCCCCCTCCTAAACCATACCAGGCCACATGCCCTCAGCATGGGGAGGGTGCTTTGGGGTAGCAAACATAGCTGTATTGGTACAAATATATTGCATACTGTATATATTAAATTAGTATTGCATATCACACAAGCTGTTATATATACTTACAGAGGTCAAATTAAGACATATAGGGGGTTATTTACGAAAGGCAAATCCACTTTGCACTACAAGTGCAAACTACAAGTGCAGTCACTGTAGATCTGAGGGGTAGATCCAAAATGAGGGGAAGCTCTGCCGATTTTATTATCCAATCATGTGCAAGCTAAAATGCTGTTTTTTTTTACTTTCTTTGCGTGTCCCCCTCGGATCTACAGCTACTGCACTTCCAAGTGCACTTTCAGTGCAATTTTAAGTGCACTTTGCACTTGCAGTTTGCACTTGTAGTGCAAAGTGGATTTGCCTTTCGTAAATAACCCCCATAGTGTATATGAAGCACATAATTTTCTGCTGGATATGGTAATCATGCAAATGAGCCCCACAGCCAGTGGGTAAGGAGATCACAGTTTATCCAAAACCCACATACCCATGTACCCTAAATAGGGCAAATGGCCCTTAAAAGCGCCAGCCAGTCAAACTGATTTGAAAATAAACAGTAGGAATAGTGGTATAATCTTAGGGTATAGAGGTGGTTAGGAATTTTTTAAAGAAAAAAATATTTTGTTATAATAAATATCCCCCACAAATATTAAAAAAATTTTTTTTTTTCCTCAATTTAGTCCGATACGTATTCTTCTACATATTTTTGGTAAAAAACAATCGCAATAAGCGTTTATTGATTGGTTTGCACAAAAGTTATAGCGTCTACAAAATAGAGGATAGTTTTATGGCATTTTTGTTAATAATTTTTTTACTAGTAATGGCGGCAATCAGTAATTTTCATTGTGACTGCGATATTATGGCGGACACGTCGCACACTTTTGACACATTTTTGGGACCATTGGCATAAAATGCACTGATAACTGTAAAAATGTCACTGGCAGTGAAGGGGTTAATCACTAGGGGGCAGTGTATGGGTTAAGTGTGTTTATTTTTTTTTAACTGTAGGGGGCGTGGCTTGGCACCTGATGTCACTGATCCTCTTTCTCTATAACAGGGAACAGACGATCAGTGACATGCTTAGTAGGAAGCACAAGGAGAGGTTTGTTTACACTTACCTCTCCTCGTTCTTCAGCTCTGTGACCCGATCGCAGGACACCAGCAGCGATCGGGTCCCACGGTCACGGAACTCATGATCGTGAGTGTGCCACCAGCGGCACACTTGCAACCTACGGCTGGGCACTTAAAGAGCAACGTACCTGTACGTGCTTGTGCCCAGCCATGCCATTCTGCCGATGGGCATCGGTGTAAGGTGGTCCTTAAGCGGTTAAAGCCCATCCATAGGGAGGAAAGAAGCACCTCCTAGTATCAACCAGAGGTAATAATAATGTAAACAATAAAGAAGGGCACCAGTTCAGTATATGTCAAACATAAA
This sequence comes from Lithobates pipiens, assembly GCF_037356315.1. Classification (NCBI taxonomy): domain Eukaryota; kingdom Metazoa; phylum Chordata; class Amphibia; order Anura; family Ranidae; genus Lithobates; species Lithobates pipiens. Next base: position 13,941,280 of record NW_027507696.1, on the reverse strand, counting down.
CCACAATTTATTCTCAAAACACTTGCAGCTAAAAAAGCTGCATACTGCACACAGGGCTGGTAGAAGCAGTCTCGATGGACTGAAGAGTGGCCACAGTAGCACACGCCAGGAGCGTCTGGAGCTCTAACACACACACCACTGTCAGTTTGTCTATCACGTTAACCTGATGAAGGAGGCGGGGCCTCAGAAACAGGTTGCGGCCCGTCCCCTCACCTGTTCTACCAGCATAGAATTCTACCATTCTACCATACTGCATGCAATATACAGCATTTTTAGATGTAAGTGCTTTCAGAATAAATTGTGATTTATAATTGACATATACCAATCTGGCGTCCTCCTTTATTGTTTACATGTCTTGAGGGGACCCCATACCCATCGAGGAGCTGCCGGTGACTGCACATGTCTTTTCTCCTATCAAGCTTACCACCCTTCTGCATATGTCCTCTGCAGATTTTAAATGACAACTTGTCTGCCAGTGGAGCACTGACTCACCTGCTAATTTAGTGAATGATTTGTGTAGAGGTAAAAATAATGCCTGCAAATCATGAAAATTCTATGTGTCCTCAGTCAGCATGCACCAAGCAGTGACTGATACCTGGCTGAGGCACTCCATAAATAGCATGGCAATGGATTTCAGCTGGCTGGTGGCACCAGGATGCTCGCTTTATCCATGGAAATGGAGAACGGCATCTATCTTGGGTACCCTGACGTCATCCCACGGGGCAGGATGACGTCACATGCCACAAGGTCGCTGATGCACACAAAGCCACAGACCCACATACCAAGCTGGCCTGCAGATCAGAACAAGGGTAGTGGTCACCTCAGATAGAAAAGGGGTGTGGCACGCATCCCACAACCAAAACACTGACCATCTTCTTTCCCAGTGGGGTCGAGAAGGGTCGTGGCGCATTAGTTGAAATCTGGGCCACAAGTGACACCGGCATCCAAAGGTCATGGAGGTCATCATCATACCCATTAAATCCATATATTTATATAACTGGGCATGTATACAACAAATACAAAAATCTAAATAAATAAACAGCAAATATACAGAAATTACACACATAGCATATTTAATTTGTTATCCAAAATTTCTCTTTAACCACTTCAGCCCCAGAAGAATTTACCCCCTTCCAGACCAGAGCACTTTTTGCGATTCGGCGCTGCGTTGATTTAACTGACAATTGCGTGGTCGTGCGACATTGTATCCAAAGAAAATTGACGTCCTTTTTTCCCCACAAATAGAGCTTTCTTTTGGTGGTATTTGATCACCGCTGCAGTTTTTATTTTTTGCGCTATAAACAAAAAAAGAGCAACAATATTGAAAAAGCACATTATTTTTTACTTTTTGCTATAATAAATATCCCCCAAAGATATATATAAAAAAAAATTCCTCAGTTTAGGCCGATACATATTCTTCTACATATTTTTGGTATAAAAAAAAGCAATAAGCGATTATTGATTGGTTTGCGCAAAAGTTATAGCGTTTATAAAATAGGGGATAGTTTTATGGCATTTTTATTAATATATATATTTTTTAAAATGTCAGCGATCAGCAATTTTTACCATGACTGCGACATTATGGCGGACACATTGGACATTTTTGACACATTTTTGGGACCATTGTCATTTATACAGCAATCAGTGCTATACAAATGCACTGATTCCTGTGTAAATGGTGCTGGCAGTGAAGTGGTTAACCACTAGGTGACAGTGTAGGGGTTAAGTGTGTCCTAGGGGTGTGTTGCTAACTGTGGGGGACGTGGCTATGTTTTACATATCACTGATTTCTGCTCCAATCACAGGGAGCAGAGATCAGTGTCACTTGTTGATAGGCAGAATGGGGAGATGCTGTTTACATCGGCATCTCCCCGTTCTTCCTCTCCGTAAGGCGATCGTGGGTATCCCCGTGGCGATCAAGTCAACGGGACCCGCGACCGGACTCACAGAGATTCCTGCGGGTGCGTGAGCGTGCCTCCAGTGGCACGCACGCCCCCGCTGCCTCTTAAAGGGCAAGATACAGGTATGTGATTTTGCCAGTAAGTGCCCTTCTGCCAACGTATATTGGAGTGAGGCAGTCGGGAAGCGATTAAAGCAACTCTGTCAGGGGTCAACTAAATCATATATGAATGAAACGACCTTAGACCCCTTTTACACTTGTATGACCTGAAGGCAATGCTTGAAGCAATGCCTGTGTAATCTTGAGGTCTAAAGCCCCGTACATACTATCAGATTGTCTGCTGAGTTTTTCCTTCAGATTTACCAAAACCATGTAGTAAAAGGGCCTGCCTGATTGCATACACATTGAAACTCCTAAGGTTTGACCTCATATTATATGGTTTTGGTAAATCTGAAGGAAAAACTCAGCAGACAATCTGATAGTGTGTATGGGGCTTTAGTCAGACCAAAGTAGTGCAGGGACTACTTTGAAGTTGCTGCAACTTCAAGTCACACAGATATGAGCGGTACTCATTGGAAATCATGGGGTGTGACTTGTCAAGTGACTTTGCAGTCCCAAGTCACAGGACAAGTCGCACAAGTATGAAAGGGGACTTATAAATACCTGTCAGTTGGCCTATTTACTAAACCTTCACTTAGTTGGAGAACTCCAGGTGCCAATCCGATTTGACTACTCAGGCTGGTAGAATAACTGGTGCATCCATGGACGCTGTGGTCCCTTTTGCTGACCCCCAGTCACTACAGTACACAATAGTGACATAGAGGTCATTAGGAGGAACCACTGCGAAGGACACACTGTTTTAGCAGACAGACCAATGGACAAATATATATTAAGCTGTTTCATTCACAGGTTAGCTTATTTGCGATTTTGTGGACTACTTAGCAGGGTAACTTTAAGACTAATTTCTTTGTGACACCTTTTTGTAGCCTGGGACACCACAATGGCCAGAAACCCCTTTGGTGTGAGGAATCAAAACAACAGTAAGGCTGTTAATGTGGAATAAAATCTTTAAAAAATTAAATAATCGGATGATCTGCCATCCCAACGTAGGATGTCAATACAATATAAATCAACAGACAAATACAATATGAAAGATATATATATATATATATATATATATATATATATATATATATTTCTATATATTTAAACCTGGGAGCTCACGCTACTTTAAAGTTATACGTGAGGCCTCACTTAAAGTACTCTCTCCAGTATCTTCGCTAGCTGGAGATGACTCCTCTGATATTTGTAATTCAAAAGGTAGGTAAGAGTTAGCTTAAGGTACTCCAGGTATAACTCCAAGAACTTATACACAACGCTTGGGCACTAAAGTGAAGTAGGCCTCAAACCTGCTAAATGTCTGTTGCTCTGTTACGCCTCCGTGGAACAACAGGTTCCAGCGAGGCCTGTAAGTGAGTCTAACTGTGTTCAGCAAATTAACAAACGGTGGGCCGTAACCCGCTCACCAACTGGATCGGAGTTCTGGGTGATGATTTTAATCCAGCTACTGTAGCTTGCTTCTGTATCAGCTGGGCAGATGCTCTGTGTCACTCCGCTGACTGGATCTGGTCCTCCGATACTCCGATAAGCATCTCTGGGCCTCGTCAATCTAATCACCAGCTCTCAGGCTCCGTCAAATCACCTTGCAAACAAGCAGGTTTGCAATTCGTGGTGACAGTCTGCAGCTGTCTCCCGAAAACCTCCTCTCAGATCCGCACAGGCAGGCAGTGTGGTCCCAAGAGACCTAAAATGGCTGCTGCTGTCCCTTATATCCCCTACCTAGCATGCACTGCGTAAGAGAGTGTTCATGGGTAGGTCACACACAGACTACTGGGTAACGAGGTCAACCTTCAGAATCCAAAAAAAAACAGTCACTTCCTGTACAAGTCTTTAGGTTGTTCTGAGGTAAATCATAAAACAGGTGCGTTATCCATATTTAGCCACTAGGTGGCTCTAGCGCGAAACCACAGTACTGTCCATATACCTCACATTTAAGCATGTATAATCACATCAATAAACCATGATGTTAGCGATACACACTGTAACTTGTATGTTGCATTAGGAGGGATGTGCTGAGCCTGCGCCCATTCCACCACTCAAGCGTACCTCTGTTACCTCACTTCCAGTAACAGAATGGGTTCCCATGAGCACAGAGCGTGGACCTCATGCACGCTCTCACTTAACTCTTTTCTTCCGGTACCTTGTGACCCGGCCATAGAGCTCCATAACGCAGGTTCGAATCCAGTTGCTATTGGATACCAACTGCTAGGGAGGGTGCCAGGTTATTGACTCCATCACTATCGGAGGACCTATCACCCTACCAGGTAACACACTTAACGACTGGTTGCTTGTAGCTTGTCCCTTTACTTAATTCATAAGGATAAAATTAACCCCCCCCGTCTCGATTTTTGCTTAAAGAATAATTATTTCTGGTTCAACCACAAGTTTTACCATCAGGCTACTGGCGTCGCAATGGGAGCAAAATTTGCTCCCAGCGTCGCCGGTTTGTTTATGGCAAAATGGGAGGAAAACACAGTTTTCTCTAACACACCACCCGAGTTGGTAATGTATAGACGATATATCGATGACGTAATAATCCTGTGGAAAGGAAACAGCGCTAGCCTAAATGAATTTAAACAGAAATTGAACTCTAATGATTTAAACATAAAATTAACATGGAACACAGATGAGAAAGAAATAACTTTCTTGGATTTGACAATTTCACAGGAGGATGGCAAATTGCAGACCAAAACGCATTTCAAAAGCGTGGACAAAAACAGCTACCTCCCAGTAACAAGTTGCCACCACCACAACTGGCTCTTTAACATTCCTAAAGGCCAATTTATGAGACTGAGGAGAAACTGTAGCAAAAAGGAAGTTTTTTTGGATCAGGCTAATTCCATGGGACAGAGATTCTGTGAGAAAGGCTACGATAAGAATACAATTCTGGAAAAAATAACAGAAGTCAAGAATATCGATCGTCGAAATCTTCTTAAAGAGAAAGAAAAAACCTCAGAGCTGGATAAGAATAAGAGATGTAAAGAAGGGACAATAATACTTGACTATAATAGCCAATATAAAAGTATAGAAAATATAATAAAAAAACATTGGCACATCCTATTGAATGATAGGGATTTGCATGAGGTTTTACCATCTAGGCCACATTTTACTTATAGGCGTGCCCCAAATTTGAGAGATATGCTGGTAAAAAATATACCAGATCCCCCCGTGAACAACTACACGTTCTTTACAGGTAAGGGGTTTTATCCCTGTAAGAGGTGCTTTGCATGCACAAGAGCAAGCAAACCTGAAAAAGTGTTTGAATTTTCGTCCACAAGTACTGGTAATCCATATAAAATAAAGATTTTATATGCTGTAATACAGAAGGTGCCGTATACGTTTTGGAATGTAGCTGCGGCCTACAATATGTAGGCCGCACAAAGAGACTTTTAAGGATTAGGCTCAAGGAGCACATACAGAATATTTTAAAGGGGTATGATAAACATAGTGTCTCTAAGCACTTTGCTACTCACCACAAAAAAGACCCCAGGGATTTGAAATTTTGGGGCATTGTCCCTTATGCTAAACACTGGAGGGGTGGACATAAAGGGAGGACCCTAAGCCAATTAGAGTCAACGTGGATATTCACGCTCGACACTTTTAGCTCCAGAGGATTAAATATTGAGTTCGACCTAAACTGTTTTATCAGTAATTTTTAACGCCTTTTTTCATCTCCTCTCTTATATTTCTTTCCTTGACTACATAACTATGATATATTCTTATTTTAATTTTTTAATCTTTGATTTTAAACTTTATACTGTATTTTAGAGGATTAATCTATGGAGAATGACTGAATTTTTATATGTTAACTGTACTGTTAATACATACGTCATTTCCGAGATCCCCCTATACGTTTAAACCTTAGGCCCTTGGAAAATTGAATTTTTTAATTTTTTTCTGTGATTGGTCTCGCCTCTCTATTTTAAGTACTTTTTATAAAAAACTTTTTTTATATAGACATTAGTATAATACATTTTACTCGTATTGATATATATATACATATATACAAGTGTTTTAAATTACCACCTAATTTTAAAGTAATAACTAAAAGAAAAAAAGTTTTTAAATTCTGAGATGTCTCTCTGTGTCTCTAAATAGTAAAAACTACTACTTTTTGTACCATTAAACTAATAGCCGTCTTTGCGTTGATCTTAACCTGGCCCTTGCCATTAAAATAAAGGCTATTTTTTTCGATGATAATTTAGGACTTCGAAAAAATGGCCGACGGGATAATCGTATATATTAGAACATGTAGTACCCGTGTCTACTTCCGTCAGAGTGACATATGTGTAAGTACATTATACGATGTGAATCTTTGCCTTAGATATATAGTTTTACGGTGGATTCGTAATTTTATTTTATTGTCCGGTCGTTGTTTTCTCCTTTTTTTCTCCTTTTCACATTGTCCGCACCCACTCATTACTCGTTACTCCAACGAATTTATTGTGAGTACGGTGGGAGGCGAGATATAGTGCGGGACATATCCCCGGCATTCGAATGGCCCGTTCTACCAACGTACGCCTTAGCTATGCTAATGCTGGGCGATTCTATTGCCTGTCTGTGTGATTACACACTCTAGTTATGTAAACAGTGGGCGGACGCGATCCGCCCAGTACTCTCATATAAGCACTTCCGATCCTTTTAGAAATATCCCAGTTGAAGTCCATTCGTGACGTAACACGTAGGATATCGGAAGTGACGTTCGTATCATCCATCGATTCGTCTAGTTGTGTGTGCCTGTTTATTCGCTCCTGTTTGTGAGTAGATATAGTTTCTTTTACAAATAAATTGTTTGTTTTAAAACTACTACACCATGGATTATATCTTTTACTTGTTATTTTGAGCATTGCTGGTCGACCAAAACTACAAGGAAGAGCGGCACTGTCAGAAGTCCCAGTCACAGCCTATCTGATCCCCCGGAATTCCCTCTGCAAATCTATTTTCTTGCTGTATACCTTACAGCTGTGAGGTAATTATTTAGGAATATCAGCACTGACACGGGATACCGCTTGGAGGAAAACTACCTTGGCACATTGCACTTTATGTTTGGTTGTGAAATCATACTTTAGATCTGCACGATTGGACTGTGTATGGGACACTATCGAGAGTTACAATTTTTTGCTGCTACTTCATTTCCTTTTTACCAAGGATTATATTGTTTCTTTATGTTCTTTTGCACATCTAAATTATCCATAGAATCTTTTTTGATTTATTGCACTAATTTATCGGTACATATATATATTTTTTTGTAGCTTTATCTTGGATGTTTTAATTTTTCTTTTCTGCTTTATCTTAGACGTTTCCCCTTTTTATATAGTTATTGTAATTAACTATTTACACTTTATAGCCGTAGATCTCTTTTTTTCTTATTGTATAGACACTGGAATGATGCACTAGCAATACTATACATCAGATGTTCATTTGTATGCAATCTTTTAGTATCACATACTAAGCACTATTGCACTTGTTTTTTACATTTTGTGAAGAATTGACAGTCACTATTCATCACATAAGTTTATTTTTTCTCTTGGTATCTAAGGAAGCGCAACACACTATCCTTCCCCCTTTTTTCTATTTTTATTGAGAGTTCACTCATAAAAAGTGTCTGCTGCTCCGATTAGAACTACTTTTTTACTTCACTTCCAAAATTGTTCTTCTAGCCATAGAGCGCAGGAGCCCCTCTACATACATATGTCCCTTCACTTAGTTACCCATAGCAACTACACTCCTCTTCTTGTCTCACCAAGGTAACCATTCTGTAGTGGTGTTACTTCATACCCCGTAGTGCTTTACAGATCCAGGTTCTTTGGATACTCCAGAACCAACATGCACCCTTTTGAATAACTTCAGACCAGGCTTAGAACGGTTACTGTAACTTTAATGAACATGATGCAGCACACAGTTCAATATGTCCTGTCCCTAATCTTAACTAGCATATTATAGTCCCCTAGGCATACCCCTATGAAGTGAGAGTCCATGATGGCATTAGCCATGGCTATGGATGTCCTCCGCAATTCCTGTTATCCTCACAGATCAAGACTCCTCTTTACCTTCGTTCTCCCTCTCTGGACCCTAGCCATCCCCTTTTTTATAGCACAGGTGGGTCGACCAGGGCCAAAAGCCCAGAAACTGAGCTAAAAACGATTTTTTTCTTTCCCCAGCCTGGGCCAGCTGCTAGCTAACTAAACTTTACACATTTTCAACCTACCTATGTGCCTGTTAGAATTTAAGTACAATGAGCTGTGCATGCAAAGCTCAGCTTATGTTTATATCTACATACACGGATGAGGCATCATTGCAGCTCCGGCAACCAAGTGGCTCAAGGGTCATGAGATGCAGCACCAGAGGCGATCGCTAGCCAGGTACGTCTGCCATGCTAATATGTTGTGTATACTAGTTCATTATGGCTAAAAGCTCCTGGGAGCCCAAATACAAACGTTTTGCTGCAGGGGTTTCATCCTGCTATAATGTTTAGAGGTAATCTTTCTTCATGTCTAGATATTGGATTCTTGGTATTTATTTTAATGTTTATCAAATGTTATCACCAATGACCGTACGTGTATATTAACCACTTGCCTACTGGGCACTTAAACACCCCTCCTGCCCAGACCAATTTTCAGCTTTCGCTGCTCTAACACTTTGAATGACAATTACTCAGTCATGCAACACTGTACTCAAATGATTTTTTCCCACAAATAGAGCTTTCTTTTCGTAGTATTTGATCAACATATTTTTCTTTGTTTCTGTGATAAAATGTTGCAAGTTATTAATTTTTCTTCATAAATTTTGGCCACAATTTATACTGCTACATATCTTTGGTAAAAACAACTCAAATTAGTGTATATTATTTGGTCTTTGTGAAAGTTATGCCGCGTACACACGTAGCCGACTATCCGGCGGACTTCCCGCCGGACTGTCCGTCGGACTTTCCGAACGGGCTACTTGCCCACACACGACACTTTTTCAGCGGACTTATACGGCGTACTAAGTCCGCCGTACTATCCGCCGTACTATCCGCCGTACTTTTGAAATGAACGGACTCACCCACACACGCGGAGGAAAGTCCGCTCATTTCAATCGCGTCTCCAGGTAGGCAGGGCCCGTGAACGAGACGTCGCTGGCCCCACCACCTGGTATGGACTTAAAGGGGAACCCCAACGCAGGTCCACATCAGACCCTTGTCCGAGCACGCTACCCGGCTGGCCAGGAAAGGGGGGGACGAGCGAGCGCCCCCCCTCCTGAGCCATACCAGGCTGCGCGGCCCCCACTCCAAAGCACCTTGTCCCCATGTTGATGGGGACAAGGGCCTCTTCCCAACAACCCTGGCCGTTGGTTGTCGGGGTCTGCAGGTGGGGGCCGCACGACCACACCTTCCCCAAGGCACCCCCCTTGTTGAGGGCACGTGGCCTGGTACGGCTCAGGAGAGGGGGCGCTCGCTCGTCCCCCCCTTTCCTGGTTGGCCGGGTAGCGCTCTTGGACAAGGGTCTGATGTGGACCTGGGGGGACCCCCACACCGATTTTTTCGGCGTTGGATTTCCCCTTTAAGTCCATACCAGGTGGTGGGGTCAGCGACGTCTCCTTCGTGGGCCCCGCCTACCTGGAGACCCGCTCAAAAATGAACGGACTTTTCTCCGGGCGGGAAAAGTCCGGTCATTTCAAAAGTATGGCGGACTGACATACGCACGGCTGGATTGTCCACCGAAATGCAAGTCCGGCGGGAAGATTGGAGTGCAAAACTACTTTCTAAGTCCGCCGTACTTTCGGGTCAAAAAGTACGCCGGAGGCTACACACGAGGGGATTGTCCGGCGCACTTGAGTTTGCCAGACTTTTCCACCCAATTGTGTGATCATGTGTACGCGGCATTAGAGAGTCTACAAGCTATGGTGCGAATCATACAAAATTGATCACATCTGATGTACTTGTGACCCGAACAAGCCAGGAAAGTACAAATACCCCCCAAATGATGCCTTTTTTGAAAGTAGACATTCCAAGGTATTTAGTAAGAGGCATGGTGAGCTTTTTGATGTTGTCATTTTTTCCCACAATTCTTTGCAAAATGAAGATTTTTTATTCTATTTAAATTTTTTCCACAAAATTGTCATTGTAATAGGTTATTTCTCTCATGTGGCATGCGTATTCCACAAATAATGCCACAAAATAAATTCTGCTACTCCTCCTAAGTATTACAATACCACAAGTGTAGGATTTTTCCACAGCCTGGCCACATAGAGAGGCCCAACATGCAGGGAACACCGTCACGTGTTCTAGGAGCATAAAATACACATCTAACTTGTTGACTACCTATTACACTTTTGAAGGCACTGATGACAGATGCCACTAATACGTGGCACTGATGACATGTGACACTGACAGATGGCACTAATATGTGGCACTGATGACAAATGGCACTTATACGTGGCACTGACACATGGCACTAATACGTGACACTGATGACAGATGGCACTGATACCTGGCATTGATAACAAGTGACACTGATAACAGATGGCACGTGACACTGACAGGTGGCACTGATGACAGATGGCACTGATGACTGATGGCACTAATATGTGGCACTGATGACACGTGACACTGATATGGCACTGATGACAGATGGCACTATGTGGCACTGATGACACGTGGCACTGATAACAGATGCCACTATGTAGCACTGATGACACGTGGCACTGATGACAGGTGGCACTGATGACAGATGGCACTTATACGTGGCACTGGGGACAGGTGGCACTGAGGACAGGTGGCACTGATGACAGATGACAGATGGCACTTATACGTGGCACTGGGGACAGGTGGCACTGAGGACAGGTGACATTGGGGACAGATGGCACTGATGACAGATGGCTCTGATGACAAATGGCACTGGGGACAGATGGCACTGATGACAGGTGGTACTGGGGACAGATGGCACTGATGACAGGTGGCAGTGGGGGCAGATGGCACTGACAGGTGGCAGTGGGGACAGATGGGCACTGTATTTTTATTTTATTTATTTATTTATTTTTTTACACTGACCGCTGAATCTCGCTAGTGGTTCATCTCTCCCTCCTCACACGCTGTCTGTGTGAGGAGGGAAAGCCGCAGATGAGAGATGATCTAATTTGCTGTAAATGGCTGCTCTGATTGGCCGTTTACAGCGATCTGTGACTGGCTGTGTCCGGGGGACACGGCCAGCACAGAACTTCCATGATGCGTGCCCGCGGCGGCGCGCAGAGGGGAAGTTAAAGGGAGGACGTCCAGGGACGCCCTCCCGGCAGTTAGCGTCCACGCTGCAGCCGTCTTTTGGCTATAGCACGGGCACAAAGTGGTTAATCAGGATTACATTTCTCACTATTTACAAAGCTTTGGTTTTTACTAAACTAATTCTATTGTTTTTCTGTAAAGCAGTTCATGTCTGTTCTGTTATCTTGTTAAATTGTAACTCTTCTTGTACAATAAATAGAAGGGAACTCTGTGCTTATGGTGACACTGATCATATTCCATTTGATAAGCTGCTGAACACCTGCCTATAGTTCCATTGGGGAAAATAGTAGTATCAATATATTTATAAGGGTGTAGTGCTAAGGCAAAGTATTAACTAATAAATAAGGCAAATGAACTCCTATTAATACCATACCAACCGTGCTAGATCAATATGTACTGTAAATACATACGTCCATATATGTTACCACAAATCATAATCCATAAAATGCTTCACAGACTTGTTTTAAAAGAGTTTCAATAAATATTTAAATAAATTTACAAAGTGCTCATAACTGTGCCTTGAAAAGTGCCACACCAAAAGTGCTTTCCACAAAAATCAGTGATCTCCAAGTGCCACTCCTCTCACCCCTTGAGAGCCACACTCATCGAACTTTATGTAACCCCTTATATAAATAGGAAGGTCCCAAGAACTTTTTGTTGTACACTGCCTCTTCTCTGGGTTTCCTTCTTACACTCCTTGAGGAAATATTCTTAGATCAGTCATCTATCAGCTCCAGGGAATACATCCAGGGGAGAACCACAAATAGTGTAACACTGCTTTAGTGATAACACTTAAAATATCACAAATTTTGCACTTACAGTGGTATTTGTGAGAATCAGCCTTTCACTTTTTTCTTAGCACCTCTGCTTACTATCCAATATGGCCATGTGTTCCACAACAGTGGAAATGCTGTTACAGATGTGGCTCCATCCAACGCATTTCATGCATACAACGTCTTCAGGGATTGGTCCTGAAAACTTGTGTTTGAGAAATGGATGTACAAATATCCTGTGAAATAAATAATTGCAACAGCCACCATTTTATTTTTCAGGACCTCTGTTTTCAGAAAATATATAATATTTTGGGGTTCTAATTAATTTTCTAACAAACAATTTTGATTTCCATATTTGTTTGAAAATTACAAAAAATTGCCCTGGGCAAATTGGGGTGAATGACATGAATATATTTAGCTCTTTTGTGATTTTGTTGACTCCTTCTTTGGAACACCCTTTTGTAGCCTGTGGCATCAAAATAATAATGCCTTTCTTGCCCAAAATGCCTTACCTGTGCCCACCATATGACAGTTGTTCTGAGGAAGTGCCACTGTAAATGTTTCAGGAGCTTGTCATAACAACCAAAAGCCTGTTAACGTGGAATTAAATCTAAAGCAAATTCAAAAAACCAAGAGGGTCTCTTCTGCCATAAACCCTTCTCCCTGCCTGTTAGTGTTTTTGTAAACTGAACTGTGCATGTGCAGATCAGTGACAGCATCTGTGACTAATGGGAACACTGACACCACAGAACTGGAGGGGATCACTAGCCAGGTAAGTCTGCCATGCTAATATGCTGTATATACTAGCACATTATTCATGTCTACATATTGGATGATGGGTATATTTTTCTTCATTATTTTTTAAATACTGGTGCATCATTAATCTCTGCATGGGTACTGTATATTGATCAGAATTACAATTTTCACTATTTACAAAGCTATGGTTTTCTCTAGGTTTACTAAGATGCAGTTCATGTACACGCTGTTATTTATCTTGTTACACTGTGCCTCTTCTTGCACAATAATATGTGGAGGATTCTTCAGGTTTCATTCCAGTGAGTTTTAAAAACACTTCTCCTTTATTTGTGTCTCTGGTCAGAGTCAGTCGTCCCTGAAGAGAGCTGGCATAAGCTGTGCCTGCAGTATAACATATTCTCCCCAACCACACCAGCGGTTTCCTATCAGATTGTCGGACCCAGTTCACACAGTTCGTGTTAGTGCTGTCAGTGAGGGAGGCTCTGTTCACTTTACAGGTCAGTTCCAGAGTCTCTGATGGCTTCACAGTCCCAGGACCAGACTCCACCATTGTGATTTGTGATGTGACATCTGAAAAATAAATTGTGTTTGATTATATATTAAATTTCTAGTATCTCAGATGGCTTAGAAACTTTAAATAAGCAATCTAAATAAAGAAAAATACACACATTGTACTGAAGACACAATAAAAAGTAACCACAGGAGATGTGTCATGTCTGAAGTTGTGTTTTGGATTCGGTTGCACTGATTCCGATCAGATAACTTTTCCTATATAACGTTCTGTATTTAAGCAGAAATTTACCAGGAATATGTTTTGCATAAACAGAAATGATTGGGTGAGGGGAACTGATGTTATGGTCAATTTGTTTTAAAACACAACTGTTAATTTATACTGCAGAAAGTTCTTCTTTTAAATAAAATGTTTACAGAAAAATAGTTTGCACCGACTGAAAAAGCTGAATTTATCTAAAAGGACAAGTGAAGCCACACAAGTAGAATATTTTATGGTGGCCATACATTTATTGAACTGTTTAAACAATTCTTCACAAAATAACATAATATGATCAGATCTATGAGTTATTGAAAAGACAAATACTATGTCATTGATTGATTTTGACAAAACTGATTGAAAATCTAAATTATTCTGATCATTGTGGATGGAAAATCAGATTGTAGGAAAGTAAATAATTTGGTATATAAATAAGTATTTTTGTGCTGTGAACACTAAATGCAGCTGTAATTAGGTGTGCCAAAAACACCCACAAAATAGCCAATAAGTAAAACAGTGCAAATAGTGTTTAGTAAATACAACATAATGAATATTAAAATCTGCAGGTAAACTGGACAATATTTGCACTCACTTTTCATTTACTGCTATTTTAATATATTTTTTTATTCCATTCACTTACCACTAATAAAACAATTCAGACCAATATACTGTAAAAACAAAAAAAAAAGATAATTATCCAGCACTTGTGTAAAAATACAATACAAGAACATTAATCAATCACAAATGAATACACAGGATTAAAAAGTTAAATGTTCATTGGTAAGCAGGCCTGGACTGGTCATAGGGCCTCTGGGCTGCATGTCCTTGAAAGAGATTCCAAGAGGGTGAGTCCAGGCCTCCTGGGGGCCATCGAGTGCTTCACCGAGCCGCTGGTCATCGAGCAGCCGCTGGGGGTGATGGAGTCGAGGCTGGCGGGCTGTTAATTAATCTCATCGGCCTGTGTGTGTTCTGGCACAGCGCCAGGGCCAGCCATGGGTTCTTGTCCAGAGGAGGAAGCGGTGGACATGGGAACATTCATGGGGGAAGAAGAACTGGGGACGGGGGAGAGATAGGCTGGAGAGGAGGTTTTCTAGACTGGCAGGAGACCACCAACCTGATAGAGAGCTGGGCCAACAGGCTGTCTGTGAAGGTGGTGCTGGGGAAGCATGTTGAGGATCACCCCAAATGTCAGAGCAACATGCCCGTTACTGGGGCCACAAAGTGGCTGCTTTTTTAAATGCACTGATGTTGGCATTTTCTGACTATCACTACATGTCCCTCCAGATAAGCAGCTAAAATTTCACTAATCAACTATTGGCACTTTTGACGCCCAGTAACCTTTTTTTTCTGTTTACTTAAAATCTAATTTCTGAATCAGCCCTTCCCTATCTGTATAGAAGCTAGTCTTAACTTTCTTACTAAAGCTTCTTTTTTTGGGTTTAGTGACCATGTCTGATGCTGGCTATTTTTTTTGCTTAAAAAATCATTTTAGGCCCAAAGATTACATAAAAATTCAAACATATTTTCTGAAAGCAGATGCACTAGAGAATAAAATAGTGGTAGTTTCATTTTTTTTGTCATGTGATATCAGCACAATCATTTTTTAATTGCACAATTTGTATGGTGTGATGTGGTGTGATGCTCCAACCTTCACCACACAGACCTGTTTACCAGAGCTTAAGAATTCAAAGTAACAGAGGTCTGATATGGCTTTATACGCCTCCCTAATTAATATACAGTCAAAGGTGTGCACAGCCTATTGCATTAGGGTGTGCACCCCAAAGCTCAAACACACGGTTTTCCACTGACATTTATGGACAGGAGAAAAGTGCCTGTTTTTTACAAACCATCTGTAAATTTATAGATAATTGGGAACACCAGGCTGGGGTGTACACATGCTGCCCCTGTGAGGCTTTGTTTTGTGCCTGCTGAATGTGACCTATTCAAGTGATTGAGGCGGCTATGCAAGCACCCCTCAACTGTGTGCAATGCAGGAGGGTGCATTAAGCTAGTTCAGCGTTCTAGGGGTTAAAGCAGGTTGTGTGGAGGTGATACAATGCCTCCTTGCTGCCTGCCAAATGCTGGAATGGGGCCAGGGCTGTGCAGGAAGGGGTTAAAACAGAAGCAGCACGGGGGGGCGTGGCCGGCTGGAACCGAGAACGGACGCTTGTATCTAGAGCTCCGTCGGTCTCTCCGCAATCCGCCATCCTCCGCAGCGGATCGCCACAGACTCCCATAAACCAGCCCATCTTGTCCGCAGGGCCCTGCTCCACAAGTCGGGGTGGTTTTGGACATTCCCTGCCATCCCTGGGCCACGGAATTCGGCCCGTTGCGGCCGCTACAAGCCGCCTCACTAGATGCCATTTTGTGGCCTTCCAGGCCTACTTGAGCACCTGCCTCGTCTGCGGAGCATACCGAGGACCGCTCCACCGGCGGATTCGTGTCATGCGGGGAGGAGGATCCCAGCCGCTGCATCCACCAGAACGAGAGCCTCCTGGGAATCCCCTACTCAGCCTTCCTCCGGCCTGGTGAGTCCTCTAAGGGGCCGTTTGGACCTGTCATCCTAGCCCTCCCCCTCCCCATTGCAGGGTGGGCGCATCTTTGGGGACACCACCAGACATCTCTGAGGGGCTGAATTCCCCATCTGTCCGCAGTGGGCCTAGTTAGTACCTTCTGCTGCCCTCTCCAGGCAAGGCCCTGGCTCCGGCCTACACTGGATGCTGGAGGCCATATTGCTACACCCTGCTACACCCAGCATCACATAGTGGCTTTTACCACAGCCTAACAGGGAGTGTGGGAAGTGGCTCCTCCTGGAATTGTTTGTACCCCTCATCAGTTATCACCATGATCTTTATCATCTTTAATCACTGTGACTTTTAAATGAGTTAAAGGGTCTATCTACTCCCCACGACCCCCGCTAAGCCACGCTAGCTATTAACAGCTCCGGGGGTAAGCTTTCCTTTTCTTTACAGTACCAAAGCGCCCCATGGGAAAAATTGGTCAGCAACAGGAACATTACAAACAAATCCCTGATCAGCAGACAGGGCCTATCATGGATAGTTTTGTTACCAGATGTCAACCTATACCCTCTCATTCCCCTCCGGATCGTTTCTCCACCATGGATTCGCCTCTGGGGATCGGGGGTTCTGATACCCCCCAGCTATTGTTTCCCAGGCCTCTGAACCAGGTCCGCCTCCAACACAGGGGATTCTTACACTTGCTATTTTGGATGCCAAGCTGGATGCCAAATTACATCTTTTGTTCCAACAGATTACAACTAATGTCTCAGCCGAGGTTAACAAGCTTGCGGTGGAACTGAGAAAGGAGATTAACCAGCTGGGTGAGCGCACGGACACACTCGAAAAAAAAATTGACAAGATGGTTAGCTATGTCCAGGCCGTCGAAGAGGACAACCATAACCTTCGCCTCTCAGTCTCCCAACTACAGCTGCAACAGGAGGGCCTGGAAATTAGAGGGAGACGTCAGAATTTGCGCTTTAGAGGTATCCCGGAGACTGTGGAAGACGCCGACTTACGTCCTTACCTCCTAGGCCTTTTTAACACCTTGGCCCCTACAGTTGTGGACATAGACTGGCGCCTTGATAGAGCCCACCGCTCTCTGGCCCCGAAGCCTCCTGCTGGAGCCAGACCCAGGGATGTTGTTGTCCGGTTCCACTTCTTTGAAAGCAAAGAGGCATTGATCCAATCCACGCGTAACAAACCTCAAATCCTCTACAAAGGGGTGAAATTGCAGATTTTTAGCGATCTTTCTCCCATCACCCTGGCTAAACGCAGGAACCTCCGGCCGATCACTTCCTACTTGCAACACCATAAGGTTCCATATTATTGGGGTTTTCCCTTTTGTCTGCTGGTGTCAAAAAATGGAGCCCAGCATACCTTACGGGATCTTCAGGAGAGTGAATCCTTTTTAAAGGGCCTTGGACTCCCCCCCCTTCCTGAGGAGGACATACACCCTGCTGAAGCCCAGATTCGCCCACTCCCCAATACTCCAAGCCGCATCTGGACACCCATGAGGAGCAAATCCAGGAGGCATCTCTCTACACCTCAGCGTCCACGGTTCTCCAAACAACCCCCCTGAACTCCTCCACCAGATCCTACTTGGTTCAGTTCTGTACGCTACTTGTACTCCCTCATCTTTTCTCATTCCCCTGTGAATTTGAACGGAGAGGTCTCTGTTGCTATAATAACACTAAGTTTGTCCTTTGTCTTGATAGTTCAGGCTGGGACTATTTTTCCCCATCCATTGGGGCTTCGTCCTTTCAAATGATTATATGGTGTTAATGCTATATGCAAATTTCCACTCTCATAAGGAGAGTAGATGGCCGTTCCACTTTTAAGTTAGACCACCTCCAGTGATCGTCCGGCCATGACCCTCTTGGCCTGGGTTGGTACCCTGGGCCTCCTGAGGCACATAATTCCCTCAGGTCCTCCAGATTTATTCTTTTTTGTTTTTTCTCTCTTTTTTATTTTTCTGATTCTTTTGTTAATGTTTCTGTTCAACGTATTTTGTTCTAAAATGTTCATTTTAACAGCTCTGTTTCACTGGTTTCTTATGCATTACATAGGTACGTTTGGCCTCAGGCTACCCTGGCCCTGGATATTCCTTTTGTTCTCCCATCGCCTGGGTATAATTGACGCTATTGTCACATTCTGTCGAATGATGCCCTGGTTAAATGTTGCTTATATTTGGTTGTACTATAACCCCCAAGTATTTACACAGGCTTATCTATTTAATTTGCCCTTATGGCCTTAAAACTTTTGTCATATAATGTGAAGGGCTTAGGCTCTATACATAAGTGCTGGCTGGCCCTGAAGGAATTCAAGAGACCCATTTTAAAGCAGAAGGCTCCTTTAAATTTGCCTCCAAACACTTCCCTATCTCCTTCCTAGCCTCTGATCCCACAGGCAGGGCAGGAGTTGCGGTCCTGATCAAAAAGTCATGTCCCATTAAGGTTAAAAAATCCCATGCTGACCCCCATGGTAGATTCCTAGTCTTAGAGTGTCAATACTTCAACACCTCTCTGACCCTCGTCAACTTGTATGCTCCTAATGTTGGTCAGATTGACTTTCTTAGTGGCCTGTTTGACTCCCCCCATTACCCATCACAGCTCTTTATGATAGTCGGCGGGGACTTTAACTTGGTAATGTCTCCCTCCAGAGATAGACAAACTCTGTTTTCTTCAACACTCCCCAGGAGGATTGCCTCCCAAGCTACCTCCTTCTGTCAGCTTATTAGATCCCACCGGCTTTTCGACTCATGGAGGATTAAACACCCCATGGCTCAGCAATTTACCTTTTACTCTCCAGTTCATAAAATGTATTCACGGCTTGATCACTTTTTTATATCCGGTCCTCTCATCCCACACATGGTTGAGTCGGAGGTGCTGCCGATTACCTGGTCTGACCATGCCCCCATTACCCTAGACCTCTTGCTCACCCAAGCCTACCCCAGATCTTGCCATTGGTGGCTTAATAATCACCTCTTACAGTCTGAAAGCTCCCGCTCTCTCCTTGCAAAGAGCCTTACAGAATTCTTCCAATTAAACGAAGGGTCGGTTCCTGATTGTTCCACCCTGTGGGAAGCCCACAAGGCCGTTTTTAGAGGCGCTTGTATTGCAGAGAGTTCTAGACTGAAGAGAGACAGAATCGAACATATTTGATCGTTAACTACTGCTCTTCTCTCGGCTGAGCGGAGGCTTTTGGGCTTCCCCATGGTGGAGAGGCTGCGGAGAGTCACTCTACTTAGGGAACAGATTAAAACGGCACAACTCGATTGGGCAGCCAAATCGCTGCTCTGGATGAAGCAGAAATTCTACGAATTTTCCAGTAAACCCCATAAAATGTTGGTTAATAAATTATGTCCTCGCACATTCAATTCCTTTCCTGAGTTCCTCTCCCGGCCTGATGGATCTAGGACCTATTGCCCCCGTGAAATCTCAAACATTTTTGGTGATTTTTACCATAAACTCTATAATTGTCTATCCCCAGAAAATAATTTTCACTTTACACAAGAGAAATTTAGGTCCTTTTTCTCCAACCTGAAACTTCCCAAGCTCTCGTCGAGTGATTTAGAGGCCCTAAATAAATCAGTAACAGCAGAAGAGCTCTTTGATGTAATACGGAAGCTCCCAACGCATAAGTCACCCAGACCTGATGGCCTCCCCTATATCTATTATAAAACCTACCTAGACATTTTGGGACCACATATGCTCAGTCTTTTTGATTCTCTACTAAAGGGCACCCCTCCTCACCCCCACTTTTCACACTCTTTCATCTCAGCCATTCCCAAGCCGGGTAAGGACCCTTCCATCCCAGATAATTATAGGCCTATAGCCCTTCTGAATTCGGACTACAAGATATTTATGAAAATTCTTGCTTCTAGACTATCAGTCCTTGCCCCCAAACTTATCCATAGAGATCAGGTGGGTTTTGTCCCTGGCAGGCATACCGGAGACAACACTCGCCGCACAATTAATCTGGTTGACCTTCTGGACAGGACCAACAAATCAGCACTTTTACTTAGTTTAGACGCACAAAAGGCCTTTGATAGGCTTAGCTGGCCTTATATGTTCGCCACGCTCAAAGTATATGGGTTTAAGGGCCCTTTTTTTAACGCACTTGAGGCTTTGTACTCAACGGTTACTGCCCAGGTACAGATGTCGTCCTTCTTGTCGCCTCGCTTCCCCTTGATAAACGGTACTCGGCAGGGGTGTCCTCTATCACCACTGTTATTTATCTTATGCCTAGAGCCCTTAGCCGAGGCCGTGCGATCCCACCCAGATATTAGTGGGGTGGTGATGCGACAGGGGGAGTATAAACTATCACTCTTCGCGGACGACATCTTGCTAACTATTACCAATCCACAGGTCTCCCTCCCCTCATTGCATAAGTTATTGTCATCCTTTGGGGGTATCTCTGGTTACAAAGTTAACACCTCCAAGACTGAGGCCCTTCCCATTCACATACCCGCTACACAACTCTCTAGACTGAAAGAAACGTATCCTTATAGATGGTGCAATGACTCCCTCAAATACCTGGGGGTCTTTTTGACTCCCTCTTATTCCCACCTGTTCCGTGCAAACTTCCCTGCCCTGTTTCGGGATATAAATAATTCCCTACTGACCTGGTCTAAATACCCTTTGTCCTTACTGGGCAGGATTAACGTCCTTAAAATGTCAGTTTTGCCCAGACTGCTCTACCACTTTGAGACACTGCCAGTTGCCATCCCAACCCCACAGCTTAAACTTCTTCGAAGGCGTTTTCTGAAATTTATATGGGCTGACAAGTCTCATCGCTTTGCCAGTTCAGTTGTGTTTGCGACTAGAGATCGGGGAGGATTGGGGGCTCTGGATATCGTAAAATACTATCATGCTACCCACTTACGAATCATTGCTACCTGGTCCTCTCTTAGTGTCACGAGTCGTTGGGCTGCTATTGAGAAAGGAGTCCTATATCCGGTTCACCCATGCTCCTTGATCTGGGGAACCCTATCTCCACTACACTCTAACCTAAGACGTCAATGCACGGCCCCAATGTCCTTTACCTTGGACCTGTGGCAAAAGTGAAACAAAAAGTACTCCCTCTCCTCAGCGTGCCCCCCGTTACGAATGTCTTGTTTAACCCTATCATTCCTGATGGTCTGTCTCTGGGTAGGATTTCTCCGTGGCTAGATCCCCCCTTTTTCAACTCAGAAACCTGGTACACCCTGTTTCACGTAGACTTCATGCTTTTGAGACTTTACGTGAAAAATATAACATCCCTAAGCACTCGTTTTACTTTTACCTATAGGTTAGACACTTCTTTAGTTCCAAATCTCCAACTTTAATCAGTCCCACGGCCTTTGAGCACCTTTGTGCTCAGGGCCCCCATCAACTACGTTTAATTTCCTCTATTCACCGAATCCTCCATGAGTCGACTCCTTTAATGGAACTTACACATCTATATATGGGTAAATGGTCTCAGTTGTTGGACAAACCTATCACCCTACAGACATGGGATAGGATTTGGACCTCTACCTTTAAATCCTCCAAGTGTGTCACACAAAGGGAAACGGCAATAAAAATCCTCATGTTTTGGTATAGGACCCCCGATGTCATCCACAAATATGACCCCTCAGCCTCCCCACGTTGTCGGCGTTGTGGACTTGACGTTGGGTCACTGTTCCATATTTTTTGGAAACGCCCCCTGATACGACCTTTTTGGACAGCGGTTTGCCCCTCCCGATAGATCCCTTATATTGTTTGTTGGGTCTCCCTGTCCTGGGCCTACCTAAAAATACCAACCGGCTGGTCTCCTACATTTTATTAGCTGCTAAGAGGCTTGTCCCGTTGTGTTGGCTGTCTGGTGCAACTCCTCCCTGGCCTAGATTTCTTCAATTGGTGTCTGAGATTCGGAGAATGGAGTATCTGATGCCCTCTGTGCACAATTTGGTTCCCCAGTTTGACAAAGTGTGGGAAACCTGGGATCGGTCGGAATATGGTTCCCCCCCTACTTGCAGACCCCTTTGATCACAGCTGACGGTCGTAGCTCCTCCTTGTTGGCTACTTCTCCCATCTTCCAACATATAATCCTCCAGGTAACTCAGCCCCTTCGGGGATTCACCATAATGACTATGTAATTGTTTGGTTGCTTTGGCTTTCTCTGGCCTCAGACCTTCTGTTGAACGGAATTATTCGTTTTGGTTTACTCAAACTGCTTTCTACTCACTGGTTAAGATATGAATATGTAGTTCACCCTTGTGCCTGCATATGTGGACATTATTCTCTGTCTTCTGTAATCACTGTTAATGTTATTATTATAGTGTATTTGCTACGAAAATTAATAAAAATTACAATTATAAAAAAAAAACAGAAGCAGCACACACTTATGAGCAGGAACCCCATCAGTTTATCCAACTAGCAGATTGTTACCCATCCCCCAATAGTACTAAATGGGTGATTAGGGTGTGCCTTGGCACACCCTGTGCGCAAGCCTATGTATACAGTATAATATGATGTAATCAGCTGCAACACTCAAAGTTAAGGCCTCATGCACAATGGACTTTATTAAAAACATTAGTAGCATTTGCTGTAGAAAGCAGTAGCTGTAGATTGAGTTTTGCAGTAGCATTTCTCAGTGTTTTTTAACTATAGCGCTTTTTAGTTTTTTTTTTTAGCAAAACTATAATTCCACAAAAGCTTATGGCTCAAAAATGCAGAAAAATGCAGAATAGCCAAGTTTTTCAGTGTTTTTGACATGAATATATTTAGAATATATTAAGCTCTTTTGTGAGTTTGTTAACTCCTTCTTTGTGACACCTTTTTGTAGCCTGGGGCATCAAAATAATCAACCCTAATGCTTTGCTTCCCCAAAATGCCTGGCCTGTGCCCACCATATAGCAGTTGTTCTGAGGAAGTGCCACTGTAAATGTTTCAGGAGTTTGTCATAACAACAAAAAGGCTGTTAAAGTGGAATTAAATCTAAAACTAAAACAAAAAATCAAAAGGGTCTCTTCTGTAATAAACCCTTCTCCCTGCCTGTTAGTGTTTGTGTAAACTGAACTGTGCATGTGCAGATCAGTGTACTTTTATGTAATGACAGCATCTGTGACTAATGGGAGCACTGACACCACAGCACTGGGGGGGGGGGGGGGGGGGGTCACTAGCCAGGTAAGTCTGCCAAGCTAATATGCTGTATATACTAGCACATTATTGCTAAAAGCTCCTAAGGCCCAAATACATTTTTTTTTATTTCACTTCAGAGAGACATTATTTCTTCATGCCTACACATTGGATGATGGGTATATTTTTTCTTCATTATTTTTTAAATGCTGGTGTCTCATTAATCTCTGCATGGGTACTGTATATTGTTTAGAATTACAATTTTCACTATTTACAAAGCTATGATATTCTGTAGGTTTACAAAAATACCTCCACTTCCATTGTTTTTTTTTTATATATATAAAGAAGTTCATGTACATGCTGTTAGTTATCTTGTTACACTGTGCATATCTTGCACAATAATATGTGGCGGATTCTTCAGGTTTCATTCCAGTAAGTTTTAAAAACACTTCTCCTTTATTTGTGTCTCTGGTCAGAGTCAGTCGTCCCTGAAGAGAGCTGGCATAAGCTGTGCCTGCACTATAACATATTCTCCCCAACCACACCAGCGGTTTCCTATCAGATTGTCGGACCCATTCCACACAATACATGTTAGTGCTGTCAGTGAGGGAGGCTCCGGTCACTTTACAGGTCATTTCCAGAGTCTCTGATGGCTTCACAGTCCCAGGACCAGACTCCACCATTGTGATTTGTGATGTGACATCTGAAAAATATATATTATATATTACATTTCTAGTATCTCAGATGACTTAGAATGTTTAAATGAGTAATCTAAATAAAAAAAAATAAAAAAACACACACATTGTACAGAAAACACAATAAAAAGTAACCACAGGAGATGTGTCATGTCTGAAGTTGTGTTTTGGATTCGGTTGCACTGATTCCGATCAGATAACTTTTCCTATATAACTCTCTGTATTTAAGCAGAAATGTACCATGAATGCTTTGCATAAACTGAAATGATTGGGTGAGGGGAACTGATGATATGGTCAATTTGTTTTAAAACAAAACTGTTCATTTATAATGCAGAAAGATCTTCTTTTAAGTAAAATATTAACAGAAAAATAGTTTGCATCGACTAAAAAAGCTGAATTTATCTAAAAGGACAACTGAAGACACACAAGTAGAATATGTTATGGTGGCCATACATTTATTGATCTGTTTAAACAATTCTTCACAAAATAAGATAATATGATCAGATCTATGAGTTATTGAAAAGACAAATACTATGTCATTGATTGATTTTGACAAAACTGATCGATTTAATCAAAATTATTCTGATAATTGTAGATGGAAAATCAGATTGTAGGAAATAAATAATTTGGTGATGCAATGGTAAACGGTAATGGTAAATAATGCAGCTGTAATTAGGTGTGCCAAAAGCAACCACAAAACATCCAATAAGTAAAACAGTGCAAATAGTGTTTAGTAAATACAACATAATAAATATTAAAATCTGCAGGTAAACTGGACAATAATTACACTCAGTTTTCATTTACTGCTATTTTAATATATTTTTTTATTCCATTTCACGTATCACTGATGAATCAATTCAGATCAATATACTGTATGAACTAATTCAGTGCTATTTAGAAAACAAAAAAAAATAATGATAATTATCCAGCACTTGTGTAAAAATACAATACAAGAACATTAATCAATCACAAATGAATACACAGGGTTCAAAATTTAAGAGTTCATTGGTAAGCAGGCCTGGACTGGTCATAGGGCCGCTGGGCTGCATACCCTTACAAGAGAGCTCAAGAGGGTGAGTCCGGGCCTCCTAGAGGCCATCGAGTGCGTCACCGGGCCGCTGACCATCGAGCAGCCGCTGGTGGTGATGGAGTCGGGGCTGGCATGCTGCTCATTAACCTCATCAGCCTGTGTGTTTTCTGGGACAGAGCCAGGGCCAGCCACATGCACTCGTTCAGAGGAGGAGGAGGTGGACATGGGAACGAGCATGGGGGAAGAAGAAATGGGGATGGGGGAGAGATCGCCTGGAGAGAGGGCCACTCTAGACCTCAGGAGACCACAACCTGGTAGAGAACTGGGCCAACGGACTGTCTGTGAAGGTGGTACCGGGGAAGCATGTTGAGGATCACCCCAAATGTCAGAGCACCATGCCCGTTACTGGGGCCACAAAGGGGCTGCTTCTTTTAAAGAATTACTGACAAGTCTGTTTGATTCAGAGGGCATATGTCCTACTGAATCCACACTTTCCGTTAAGCCTCAGCATTATGCCGCGTACACACAACTGGTTTTCCCCTCAGAATAAACTCCGAAGGTTTTTCCGACGAAGCTCCACTGAAACTGCCTTGCATATGCACAATCACCCCAAAGTCCGATTGTTAAGAACGTGGTGACGTACAACACGTATGACGTGACTAGAAAAAGGAAGTTCAATAGCCAGTAGCCAATGGCCTCAGTCACGTTCTTGCTTCAGACCATGCGTAGTTTTTGGTCCGTTGGAACAGCATACAGACAAGCGGTTTTCCCGATAGGAATTGGTTCCGTCGGAAATATTTAAAACATGTTCTATTTCTAGGTCCGTCAGAATTTGGGGCATACACACGATCGGAATATACGATGAAAAGCTTCTGTCGGACATTCTGCTCGTGTGTACGCGGCATTATTGGTGGTGGTGCTCTATCTCCCCTTTTCATGCACGTTCAGTGGTGGCTTGAAAATTATAATTTGGGGCGTCAAGATACATATGTTTTGGACATTTCCATTTCATCAAATACTCTTTCTCATTCAGAGGACTTTTTTTTTTTAATTCTTTTTATGTTTTTTCTATTATTGCTTTTGAGTTTATAATAAGTTGTTCACTGTATTTATGTGTATGATATACATTGGTTTAATCGCTTGATATCACTGTATTTATATGTATGATATACATTGGTTTAATTACCTGACATCATTATTTCAATACTGCACAGGTATACTGTTTGATATATTCACCATTATTCTAACGTTGATATATTTAGATGTGTACCAGGTTATATATGCACATTATGAAAATTAAGTGGGGTACAGGTTGCGCTATGGAGCCTTAGGATTGAATATAAATAAATCAAAATAAATACGAAATAAATTAGTGAATACGGAATAAATTAGGGTAAGAGCAGCCTCTATTAATTTCCACCCGAATGGATGGAAAGATGCTAGAACAAGGAGAGGAAATAGATGTGGCGCTATACCGATAATATCAATTATTATTGCGAACCTCTGTGTGAGGGCTCTATTGTATGTATTTCTCAGTGTGCTGGTAAATTGAGTATGGACATATATGTGCTATCATACTATGCTATTTGTTAGTGAACATCACATGAGTGGGAACACATATAATTCTCAGCGTGCTGGTTAATTTAACACAAAAACACGTATTACATATATTTCTCAGCGTGCTGGTTAAAAAACCAAAAACACAAAAAACACAAAAAATCTCAAACAGTCAGGAAATCAAAAAATCCAAAAAACACAAGACCTTGTGACCATAATATGGGATACTTGTCTCTATACCATAACAGTGTATAATTATTACTAAAGTGCAGGTGCAAATAGTACCTGAAAGTAAGGACATATTATACGGTGATAACTAATAAAATAACCGTGAGCGTGATATTAGTGCTCTAAAATAAAAGTGAATGTCACAGTGGTGGCATAATCTGATAGCTGGTTCAATTATGATAAATAGTACTGTGTAAGCTAAAAAGTTTTTTTGTAATAAATATAAGAATACCATAAAAACTTAAATGCAATAAAATACCATAAAAATTGAATAAAGATTGGAAAAAATAGGAAAAAATAAATAAAAAATGTGCAAAAGTTGCAAGTGAACTGTGAACAGTTAACGTAGTGAAGCAAGTCTCTGATAAGTGACGGAATCTTCCGTGAGTGAAAGAGGGAGGTGATGGTTTCCAGTAGTGTTCTTCACGTTCAGTGGCTACCTATATATTATATATTTATGCTCTCACCGGAAAGAAGACCCCATCCGGGGTGGATCAGCCTTCACAATATCAGCTATTGTGTCACTCTCTGGCTTCCTTTAGATGTACAATTAGAGATCCCTCGTTCCTCCGTGAGTGCGGTGTGCCACGTTATATGAGCTAAAGAAGAGGCACATCCATAGTGTAATACCATTTAAACATTGCTTTTATTCCAAAGAAGATTAAAACTACTTACAAACAAATCATTTAAAATTGCGGTAGTGCATGTAGCTTTAAAAGTCCCGCTCTATTATCTCCGCCTGAGCTCGAGGTGTACGTTGCCTGGCCACGCCCTACGCGTTTCGTCACACGGACGTCATCTGGAGCGATCCATGTGGCGCTATATTATCGGTATAGCGCCACATCTATTTCCTCTCCTTGTTCATATATGCACTTTAGATCACCCATTTAAATTTACAAATTGTCACTAGCGCTGCACCATCACTTTCTCAATTTTACTTTTTGCAATTATCATTTGCGGTGCTGGCAGCTCCCCCCTTCTTTGGACAGCGCGGTATTTAACACATTTTTTTCACTGCTTCTCTTAAATGTACTGATGTTGCCATTTTCTGATTATCACTACATGTCCTTCCACATAAGCAGCTAAAATTTCACTAATCAGTTATTGCCACTTTTGACACCCAGTGACCTTTTTTTTTGTGTTTACTTAAAATTTAATTTGTGAATCTGCCCTTCCCTATCTGTATAGAAGCTAGTCTTAACTTTCTTTCTATAGCCTTTTTTTAGTGACTATTGTTTTGCTTAAAAAGATTACATAAAACCCCAAACATATTTTCTGAAAGCAGACACATCTAGAGAATAAAATAGTGGTATTTTAAAAAAAATTTGTCTCATAATATTAGCATGATTGTTTTTTAAACACTTCAGCCATGGAGGATTTAGCAGCTCAATGACCAAAGTCTTTGGAAAAAAAAATGTCAATAAGCGTATATTTATTGGTTTTTGCAAAAGTTATAGCTTCTACAAACTAGGGTACACTTTCTGGAATTTACACAGCTTTTAGTTTATGACTGTCTATCTCATTTTCTGAGGTGCTAAAATATCAGGGCAGTACAACCCCCCCCCCATGACCCCATTTTGGAAAGTGGATACCCCAAGGAAATTGCTGAGAGGCATGTTGAGCCCATGGAATATTACATTTTTTTGTCACAAGTGATTGAAAAATGACAAAAAAAAAAGAAAATTACACAAAATTGTCACTAAATGATATATTGCTCACACATGCCATGTTTATATGTGGAATTACACCACAAAATGCATTCTGCTGCTTCTCCTCATGTGTGAGACTTTTTGGGAGCATAGCCGTGTACAAGATAGAGCTGCACAATAAATCGTTACGAAATCGCAATCTCGATTCAAACCCCTCATGATCCTAATCCAGCATTTCCACGATTCATGTAACAAGTGCAAAGCCTTTCTCTGCTCAGAGCTGTCAAAGTCCGGCAACATTTATCACAACATTGCTCAGCTCTGAGAGATAAAATTAATCATTTTATCATTTGGTTCTTTTAGAACAAAAGGATGAACTTCAGTCTGCAAATGAGGGCAGTTTAACCACATAAAGGAGAAGTGTAGCCAAAGCTCATTTGGCTGTACTTCTCCTATGGATCACAGGAGTGCAATTCGTTTTGCACTTCTGTGACCTATTTTCAGCAGATAGTGTCTCAAGTCTGCTCTCTGCTGACATTACAGAATGCAGTCCAGGCACCATGTCATCACGACAATGGAAGTTTGGATCCGCCAGGTGCCTGGACTGACACCCTGCTCAGCCCCTCAGTGAGCCGCTGAGATGGCCGCTCCCCACCCTTCCACAGCTCAGTGCTGCAATGAATGTGGAGGAGGCAGAGCTGAGAGCTGCTGATTGACAGTCAGCAGCTCTCTGCTCTGGGAGCTGTCAGAACCGAGTGATTGGAAATGTTTGATCGCTTGGTTCTCAGTGGCACCGGGGGACAGATGCAGCATCGGACTGGTGCTGCATTCACCTAGGTAAGTTTAATTGGGGGGGAAAATAAAACCCTTTTCTTCTCTTTTAAAGACTAAGCCTTTTTCTGACACTTGTTGCTTAAAGTTAAAATCTGTATTTTTTGCTAGAACATTACTTAGAACTCCCATATATTTTATATATATTATTAGCAGAGACCCTTGAAAATAAAATGCCAGTCATTGAAATATTTTATGTCACACTGCATATGTGCAGCGGTCTTTGAAATGCAATTTTTTGGGAAAAAATAAATTTGAATAAAAAAAATAAATTAAAAAAAAACAGTAAAGTTAGCCCAATTTTTTGTATAATGTGAAAGATGATGTTATCCCCAGAATCGTAAGCAAATAGTTATCTTTATTCTAAGCAAAAAAAATTGGATTCTCATTTTATTCAGAATCGTGCAGCTCTAGTATAGGACCCGAAAACCAATCACCACCTTCAGGCTTTCTAAGGGTGTAAAATGGTGATTTCACTTCCTCACTACCTATCACAGTTTCAGGGGCCATGAAATGACAAGATGGCACAAAACCACCCCAAATTACCCCATTTAGGAAAGTAGACACCCCAAGCTATTTTCTGATAGGCATGTTGAGACCATGGAATATTTTATATTTTGCCACAAGTTGTGGGAAAATTGAATTTTTTTTTTACACAACATTGTCACTAAATGATATATTGCTCAAACATGGAATTACACCCCAAAATACATTCTGCTGTTTCTCCGGAGTATGGGGATACCACATGTGTGGAACTTTTTTGCATTCTGACCGCATACAGCACCACCATCAGGCTTTCTAAGGGCGTACATTTTTTATTTCACTCCTCACTGCCTATCACAGTTTCGGAGGCCATGAAATGCCAAGATACCACAACCCCCCCCCCCCCCCCAAATTACCTGATTTTGGAAAGTAGAGACCCCAAGCTATCTGATGAGAGGCATGTTGAGTATTTTGCAGATCTCGCTTTTTGTCACAAAGTTTTGAAAATTGAAGAAAGAAAAAAAAATATTTTTTCTTTACTTTCATTTTTTTCAAAAATAAATGGGATCTACAAAATACTCACCATGCCTTTTAGCAAATACCTTCAGGGCCTCCGTAACTGTGATAGGTAGTGAGGAGTAAAATCACAATTTTACACCCTTAGAAATCCTGAAGGCAGTGATTGGTTTTGGGGTCCTGTATGTGGCTAGGCTCCCAAAAAGCCTCACACATGTGGTATCCCTGTACACAGGAGAAGCAACAGAAAGCATTTTGGGGTGTAATTCCGCATATAACCATGCCATGTTTGAACAATATATAAGTTAGTGACAACTTTGTGCAATAAAAAAAAGTGTAATTTTCCAGAAACTTGTGACAAAATATAAAATATTCCATGCACTCAACATGCATATCAGCAAACAGCTTGGGGTGTCTACTTTCCAAAAAGTGGTCATTTGGGGGGGAGGGTTCTACTGTCCTGAAATGTTTGCACAACATTTAGAAGCTTATGTCACACATCACCCACTCTTCTAATGTAAGAAAAAGCCCTTTCTGACACTTTTGTTTACATGAGAATTTTCATTTTGCAAGAAAATTACTTCGAACCCCCAAACATTATACCGTATATACTCGAGTATAGGCCGACCCGAATATAAGCCGAGGCCCCCAATTTACCCCCAAAAAACTGGAAAACTTATTGACTCGTGTATAAGCCGAGGGTGAGACATGGCTGTCCATCCCTGTGTGTCCGTCCATCCCTGTGTGTCCGTCCATCCATCCCTGTGTGTGTGTCCATCCATCCATCCATCCATCCCTGTGTGTGTGTCCGTCCATCCATCCCTGTGTATGTATCCATCCATCCATCCATCCCTGTGTGTGTGTGTGTGTATTCATCCATCCATCCATCCCTGTGTGTGTGTGTGTGTGTGTGTGTGTATCCATCCATCCATCCATCCCTGTGTGTGTGTGTGTGTGTGTATCCATCCATCCATCCATCCATCCCTGTGTGTGTGTGTGTGTGTGTGTGTGTGTGTGTGTGTGTGTGTGTGTGTCCGTGCAGCCTTGTGTGTGTGTCCAGCCTACCTGTGTCCCAAGCCTCCGTCCCGAGCCACCGTCGTCCCGAGCCTCCTCTGTCCCGTGCCTCCTCTGTCCCGTGCCTCCTCTGTCCCGTGCCTCCTCCGTCCCGTGCCTCCTCCGTCCCGTGCCTCCTCTGTCCCGTGCCTCCTCTGTCCCGTGCCTCCTCTGTCCCGTGCCTCCTCTGTCCCGTGCCTCCTCTGTCCCGTGCCTCCTCCGTCCCGTGCCTCCTCCGTCCCGTGTCGTGCCGATGGATCGCCGCTCCAGGATCGCCGCTCTTCTCGGCGGCCATTCTACAATTCAAAAGCCGCGCCTCCGTCCTCCGCCTGTGATAGGCGGAACACTCAATTTCCCAGCAGCCTGTGTTCCGCCTATCACGGACATCCTCTCATACTCGTCCGTAGTATGAGAATGAACGGATGTCCGTGATAGGCGGAACACTGACTGCTGGGAAATTCAGTGTTCCGCCTATCACAGGCGGAGGCGGAGAAGGAGGCGCGGCTTTTGAATTTTAATGTCCGCCGTCTGTCTGCTCGATACGCTGATCGAGCAGTCAGACAGCGGTGACTCGAGTATAAGCCGAGGGGGCACTTTCAGCCTCAAAAAAGAGGCTGAAAATCTCGGCTTATACTCGAGTATATACGGTAGATATTTTTAAAGCAAAGGCCCTACAGATTAAAATGATGGGTATTGCAATTTAACCACTTAAGCCCCGGACCACCTGATTCAGCACTGTGTCATTTTAACTGACAATTGTGCAAGTGGTACCCCTTTCCGAATAAGGGTGACACCGAGTCCCATAATCTTACCAGCGCTCCTTATGTAGTCAGGGGAGTACTCTGGCTCTCCCCTGGTAAACCATAAAACTATATGTATAGCCTGTAGCCCTATCACAGAGCTTATACATCTTGACCCGTATCTGGCACGCTTGCTGGGAAGATACTGCTTGAATGACAAATGGCCAGAAAAGCAGGGGGTGTGGAGGTGATACAATGCCTCCTCACTACCTACCAAAATGCTGGGATGGGGCCGGGACTGTGCAGGAAGGGGTTAAAACAGAAGCATCACACACTTATGAGCAAGAACCCAGTGCAAGAACATCAGTTTATCTAACTTGCAGATTGTTAACCATCCCCCAATAGTACTAAATGGTTGATTAGAGTATTATGCCCTGTGTGCATGCCTATGTATACAGTATAATGTGATGTGATCAGCTGCAGCACTCAAAGTTAAGGCCTTATGCACACTGTTAGAAAAGTTTTAAATGTTTATTGTGTGACTATTAGAAAAACAATATTCCTTAGACTGATTTTTAAAAACTTACTTCTGAGCACATTATTGTATTAACTTGTTGTATTGTTTTGTCTTAATTAACTCCATAGTAAGTAGGATGATTAGATTTAACTAAATATGATAGCCTAAGAATGTACGAGGAACATGAATAGCAAATAAAGTACCATCCTGTACCATGACATGTTATGTTTCCTCAGCCAATAGAAGCATAGAGGTGTTATTCTTGTGGGGTATGAGGAGGCGGGACACATTCTTTTGGGAGACATCTTTCTTCAGCTTTTGTCCTGTAAGCATGTCTCTCTGTTGTGGGCCACATCAGAAATAAATTGCCTGCTTCTCAATACATCTGGAGTTTTGACTGATCACAAGATAAGATTCCTAACACACACTGGACATTGCCAAGAGGGGGGGAAAAATGTTTGGGACTTTAGATGAAGCACAACATAGTGCTTCCATCCCGGTAGTAGAATTAAAAAATACAGGGTAGTTGGGACTTTAAATGAAGCAGTTGTATAATGGAGATAAATAATAAATAAATAATACTGGATTGATAACATTGTTCCAAAAGCATAAAAAGTATTTATTTAATTCATATATGGATGTACACAATGCACATAAGGCATAAACATGATGAGTAAACTGATATAATCATATAGATACATAATCAGGAAAAACTAAAATAAATAAATATGAGGAACTAATATAATTACCATAGCGTATAAATGCCCCAACAACAAACAATCATGATACACTCCTAACAACACATAATCACACTAAAAGAAATAAATAAATGATTAAAATAATTAATATAATAACTATGGCACATGCGTGCCACAACAATGGACCCAAGACTGGCACATGTTCCCCCAAAATGTATGTAGGTCTATTGGCAAGTATAAAAAACAGTATTAGGCAATATTAATAGTAGCTGGATAGGGATCAATCCATATGGAATAAAACTGTATCATCAAATGTAGCTCGACGCGTTTCGTGGATTATTCCACTCATCAGGAGAAGATGTACCAGAAATTCCTATAGGGTATATAAATTATGTCAATATTTGACCGGTCTCTGTTTGGGGGTTACTGCACACCTGTGTTTCCATCTGCCGGTGGTGCCTTAATGCAGCGTTATGGTATGTTTCTCTTTCTCTTTGGGGATTCGGTGTTTGGTTTTTGTTTTTCACTTTTCATTTTTGTTTTTGTTTTTTCACGGTTTACTCTTTGATTCTTTGGTTCTTTCAAATGGTGGATTTTTTCATGTCTTTAACATTCACATACTCCAATTTTTCACTATTTTATACATCTAATTATTCACATAAAATGCAATCTTTATTCATTCATTCATTTAATTATTCATCCATTATTATTACCAACATTATTTCTTGATATTCTTTACATCACATTAATCATCGTATGGTTAAGCTACACTGGGTTTACTACTTATCTAATTTATTTATAATATATTTTTGTTATGAACTATATACATATTTAATATAATATTTTATTCCCAGATATTCATGCTTCACCCTTCACTCATCACCTATCTTGGTTTTATGACAAACTATTTCTTCACACTCATCTTCTATGTACCTGATGTTGCACTTTCATATTATGCTGCCCCAGCTCCCGCGGTGGGATATATATCCGGGGCCTGCCCTGCGCCAGCCACCGTGCATCACATGCGCTGTCTTGGTTGGTGAGTGTGTTCTTGGTGTGTCGTCTATTGACATACAACATTATGTATAGTTGTATTTTATTTTACTTTAAATATTGACATAATTTATATACCCTATAGGAATTTCTGGTACATCTGCTCCTGATGAGTGGAATAATCCACAAAACGTGTCGAGCTACATTTGATGATACAGTTTTATTCCATATGGATTGATCCCTATCCAGCTACTATTAATATTGCCTAATACTGTTTTTTTTTTGTTTTTTTTTGTTTTTTTACAAAAGTTTTTATTATTATTATTGAGTGCATTCGAATACAATAGGCTTTCATACAAATCACAGTTCAGGTGTTTCACAGTATAATATTAAGTAAAGCAGGCTGTTGCCCAAACGATGCCAACATTTTCTGTGTCTGGGTAAACCCGGGTGTTCACATGACTGCAACAGAAGCTTGTCGTTCAATACTTTGACAGCCCATAGTAATCATCTACTGTAAATTGGAAAGACCAAAGAAAGAAAGAGAAGAAAAGGGGGGGTCGAGGAAGAGAGAGGGGAGGGGGGGAAGAGAGTGGGCTCACAGGGTATGCTCAGCCGATCCTTACAATGACAATATAGCGACATCGAATCTCGGAGAATAATGATACGCGATCCAGGGCTGCCAGACACGTAGGAACTTGGCATGAGTGTCAGAAAGAACAGAAGACAATTTTTCGTTGACCATAACATCATTTAGTCGATTCTTAACTGCCTCGAAGCTCAGGGCTGGGGTTCTCCATGCTCTGGCTATTGTCAATTTAGCTGCAGTAAAAAGATGTTGCGCCAATTGGTGCTCTGGGCGCAATAGCGCATTGATTGGTTTGCCAAGGAGCGCCTCAAACGGATCCCTTTTAAGATTTACTCGAAGCAGGCTACGGAGCAATGCGTACACCCTGACCCATAGTCTGCACACCCGCGGGCACGTCCACCAAATATGGGCCATAGTGCCCTCTTGGGCACATTCCCTGAAACAAAGAGGGGAACAGGATGGGGCAAAGGGAGCCAGGCGCGCCGGGGTATAATACCACCGGTATAACACCTTCTATGCATTTTCCAGAATTACTACGTTGCGTGAGCAGTTGGATATGGCTAGGGTCATTGCCTGCCAGTCCTCCGGATCCAGCTTCTTCCCAAACTCTCTCTCCCATTGCAAATGATAAGTCCGCACTGGAGGTCTCCTCTTAGAGATCAGAGCTGAGTAAATCATAGATATCAGACCAGGAGAGTGGGGCCTGGATCTGCAGATGCTCTCAAATGGTGTCAACCTGTATGGAGCGTCCTGCGATTTAAGGAGACTCTGGAGGAAATGACGGATCTGCGGATATCTGTAATATTCTCGTAGCGGCAGGTCATGCGACGAGCGCGGAACATCATATGTTAAGATCCTAGTGGGAGTAAGCAAGGAATGTACGTCGCCAAATCCATTCATGGTCCACCACTTGAATTGTGCTGGGTGATCAAGACCCGGAGGGAAAAGCGGGCAACGCAAAAGCCGCAACAGCGGGAGATGGGGAGAAGCCAGCCCCGCCGAGTACTTCACCGAGTCCCAAACTCGCAGAGTATGAATCATACAAGGCCCTGTTATCTTAGGGCGATGTATAGGTGGGAGCCATGGTAGTGAAGAGATTGGGATGGGGTCAGTCTCAAGCAGATCAATAGTCGCCCATAGCGGGAGTTGATACGTCTCATGGAGGTGAGAAAGCGGAACAATGGTGGCAGCTACATAGTAGTCTCTTATATTCGGGACCGAGAGGCCACCATTACGTCTGTTGGCGAACAGGATTTGTTTATTAATACGGGGGCGTGACGATCCCCAGATAAATTGCAGGATCCTACGCTGATGGGTATTGAGGACGTGGGAGGGAATCGGGACGGGGAGAACCCTAAAATAGTAAAGTAGTTTCGGAAGGTACGCCATTCTGATGGCCGTTATTCTCCCAAACCATGAAAGAGGTAAAGAGGACCACGCCAACAACATATCCGTTAATTTCGTGAATAATGGTGGATAATTTGCCTGATATAAAGCCTGATATGTCGATGTGAGACGGATTCCCAAATAAGGCAAGGAGGAGACCCACTGGTAAGGAAAGGCCAATTGCAAGTCCCTCAGTAACTCCGCAGAGGGGTTAGTCGACAATGCCTTCGACTTAGATGAGTTAATCTGGAGTCCTGAGAGAGACGCAAAGGTTTGCAACAATGTGTGTAAATTTAGCAGGGAAGTTCTAGGAGAGGTGACGGAAAGAAGAATGTCATCAGCGAATAAGGAAATCTTGTGGGGGCAACCTGCTATTTCTACGCCCTTGATATCTGGATGAGCTCTTATCGCCTCCGCCAGAGGTTCCAGTGCCAACACAAAAAGAAGGGGAGACAGAGGACACCCCTGGCGGGTTCCTCTGCTGACATTAAACATGGGGGATTCAAATCCATAATATTTAACTTTTGCTCGGGGGGAATCATATAGGGCAGACATCCAAGCCATAAAGGAAGTCCCGAATCCATAGTGCCGTAGGACAGACATGAGATAGGGCCAGGATAAGGAGTCAAAGGCCTTATTTATATCAAGGGAGAGAAGCATGGATTCCAGGGAGCGAGCCTGGGCTATATGTTGGAGTTGAACTATACGTCGAATTGCATCTCCCGCCTGTCTCTGAGGTACGAAGCCAACCTGATCTTTTTTTATTAACCGGGGAAGAAAAGAGTTTAATCGAGTCGCCAGGATTTTTGTCAAGAGTTTCATATCTACATTAATGAGTGAGATAGGCCTGAAATTGGCCCAAGATGAGTGGTCACGGTCCGGTTTAGGAATCATCACCACGTTTGCTGTCAGAAGATCAGGGGTGAGAGGATAGCCGTTTTCACCGAATTGTACATTGCCACCAGGTGGGGAGCTATCACCGATGCCAGCTTCCTATAATAAAGCGCGGTATACCCGTCAGGCCCAGGACGTTTGCCCACCTTGAGTTCTTTTATTGCTTGTAGAACTTCGGAGAGCTGAATATCTCTGTCCATGAGGGTAACGTGGGCCTCCGTTAAGGATGGGAGCGAAAGGCTTTCCAGGAAGTCTGCCGTGCCCCGAGCCACACTCCCCCCTGGTGCCTCGTAGAGCTTCGCAAGGCGAAACACGAATTCCTCCAGGACATGCTTCGGGTTTCCCGATAGGACATTGTGTCGATCCCGTAGGGTTATCGGGTTCAATTTAGGAGCAAAGGTTCGGAGTCTGTTAACTAACATACGGTTTGGCTTATTTGCTCTCACATACCACCTCTGGCGGGACCAGCGCAGTACACGCTCAGCGCCCTCTGTGAGACACAGATCAAGCTCCGATCTAGCTAATTCCAGCAACTTACGTTTGCCCGGAGCGGGAGATTGTTTAAAGTTCTCTGATAGAGACACCAATCGGGACTCAAGCTCTTTTTGCTTCGCTTCTCTAGCCCTCTTACGGGCCGAAGCCAGACCAATTATCCGACCCCGCAACACCGCTTTATAAGCCTCTGAAAGGACCACCGGAGATTGCACCGAGCCCAAATTTTCACGAAAGTATTCCTCCGAAGCCTTAACAATATCCGCGGTCACCCCTGCATGTGAAAGAAGGGAATCATTCATCACCCAGGGAGAAAACCGAGGTCTATCTAGGATAGAGTGACAGACAACTAGCACTGGATCATGATCCGACCAAGGAACAGCCAAGATTGAAGCCGATACCACCAACGGAAGATGACGTCTGAGCATAAACATATGGTCTATCCTTGAGTGAACCTGATGGGGGTGAGAGTAATGGGTGTAGTCCCTGCCCTGTGGATGACACTCCCTCCATAGGTCAACCAAGTCTAGCGTTAGCAAGGAGGACGTGAATTTCTTAGCCCCTGCCGATTGTCCGTTTCTCTCGGGCGGATGCTTATCTAGTTTGGGATTTAATATAAGATTAGAGTCACCTGCAAGAAGGAGGGTGCCCCTGCAGTGGGACATAAGCAGGGCGCAGACATGGGTCAAGAAGGGCCCCGGATTTACATTCGGGGCATAGTACGTCAGTATGGTAACCTCCGTGTCATGAATGGTGCCTTGGAGCAATAGGTACCGTCCGTTAGGGTCTGCAATCTGTTTAGTGCAACTAAATGGAACAGATTTGCGAAAAGCCACGAGAACCCCCCTTTGTTTAGTGGGAGCATTTGCAAAAAATACCTGAGGGAACTGAGCATCGAAGTACTTAGGATGAGAGGTCTCAGAAAAATGTGTCTCCTGTAAACAAGCAATGTCTACTTGTTGTTTGCGCAGATATTTAAAAACCTTCACCCTCTTATGGGGTGAGTTCATGCCCTGAACATTCAGGGACAACCAGTTAATTGTCATTGGGACAGCACTGGATGGCCATCAGCCTTGAACCAGAGCACACACCCTGCGAACCCAGAGGGGAAAGAAAGGGATAGAAGCAGTGAAGAGAGAGAGGGAAGAGAGAAGTAATGTATCACATCAGAAAAGGTAGTAGAATCATGCAATGCTGTGAACATATAACTCTGTAACATTAAGGTTGCTATGAGTCGTGGGTTAACCATCCCACTACCTGGTTGGGTGTTGATTCGAACATTAGTTCGGATCAAGTACCACATCGTGAGGGTGCAGTGGTCCATCGGAGACCACTCGGCTTAACTGAAACCATAACCATGAATATAAAAGAACATGTCAACAATGGCATATAGATGTAAACCCCAAGAACTAGTAAAAAAACTGAAAACAATAACTTAAGACAAAAAGAGAAAAATTTCACCATCTGCCTCCCCTCCCCCCCCAGAGAACAGGTCAATGCATGTGGTGACCCCCTGTCCATGAATAAACAGCATGAACCCGGCGCCAGCTGAGTGGAACCCAAACAATGCCTCAGTATACAGAGATCAGGGCCATGAGGGACGAGGGGGGGGGAAAAAGAAAAAGGAAAGGGAATGGGGATTTGAAAAAGCCTATGCGATTGGGGGGGGGGGGGGCAGCAGTCAATACCAAAAGTGCATCATTTGTCCAAAAAAAAAAAGGGACCAAAACAGGTTCCCTGCCAGTCATCAGCAGCTGGCAAGGTGGGTCTTTACCATCCAAAGTTGAAAACCAGCACAGTCTGACTGTAATCAAATAACGACCAGCTTACCACTCCTCAGTGTCTTGGGTCGGAGGTGTCTCGCTCCAGTCTCCTGGTGGAGTTAGTCGCAGCTTGTTCAAGAGGCTGAGGTCTCCCTGCTGTACAAAGGCAGGGAAAAAGAACAAAAACAAAGCACAAGCTTGCAAAAGGCAGGGGCAGCACTTTTCTAGCGATGTCCGTCTGTAGAGGCTTCATGAAACCTCTGAGCCTTGAGAGTGCGGAGGGCTTGGGATCCATGCTGTGAGGATTGCGAGGATCTCGGTGGGGCCCGAGAGGGACCCGGTCGGGCCACTGCTGCTTCGGGTTGAGAAGGAGGG
Source organism: Lithobates pipiens (assembly GCF_037356315.1). Lineage (NCBI taxonomy): Eukaryota > Metazoa > Chordata > Amphibia > Anura > Ranidae > Lithobates > Lithobates pipiens. The sequence goes on along the minus strand of NW_027507696.1, from coordinate 13,901,595 downwards.
AGGTCAAACTGTAGCTCCTGGAATTGCGCCTCAGATCCGGCAAAGATGAGGCATGAAACTGACGTCCCAAATGATAAAAGGAGAGTTTAAAGGGGAACCCCCACCGGTAGCGGATGTTTCTGGCTTGCAGGATTTGCAGATAGGGCTTCATATTCCGCCGTTTAGCGATAGTGACCGGGGAAAGATCTGCGAACAATTGGAGGGAGTTTCCCTGGAATGTAATGTCCGGTAATTCCCTGGCCGCATGAAGAAGCCGTTCCTTGGTTCTGTAGAAGTGAAATTTTATAATCACATCTCTAGGGGGGCCCTCAGTTGGTTTGGGAGCGAGGGACCTATGGATCCGGTCGAATTCCAGGCGTTCCGTGGGAATATCAGGCGCAAGCTCCTGAAAGAACGCTGTAGCTGTACCCTGGAGATCCGTAATGGTCTCCGGGAGGCCGCGGATACGCAAATTTCCTCTGCGGGCCCTATTTTCTGAGTCCTCAAGTTTGTCCTGGAGAGTTACAAGTTCCGCATTCAGTTTCTCCACCTCTTCCTCATGACCCTCCAGTACCGTGGTTGTTAGGTCCATCCGTTCCTCCAACTGATTAGTGCGGTGGCCTAGTTCTTTAAGACCCTTCACCAGTTCAGCAGACAGTTTACGAGAGGCCGAGGTAATCTCGTCCCTTACTATGGTGCGGAATTTCTGTAGCAAAGCATCAGAGTTAGTGTCCACAGGGCTTGCTAGGTTAGAGGGAAACTGTGACAGGCTATCGTCAGAGTGCTGTGTGGTGTCATCAGGTTCCGGCGGTTCGGGCGCCATCTTACCCTTCCCTTTCGCCTTCCCCCGGACCGGAGAGGATTTCTGCTGTGATCTGTTGCGGGGACGGTTCCGGGGTGTATTATACATACCCGCCGGTAGCCCAATAGCGCATGCAGTAGTTGGGGTAGATGTGACAAGAATTGCTAGATGAATATGCCTTATCAGCCAAGTGAAATGTTCATACGGCGCGGTGCTAGGGAATTACGTTGCCATTTTCCCTGCAACCGCGTATGCACTCCCAGTTAAGGTGTAAATTATCACATGTCCATCTCTAGGCCCTCCAGGGCCTCTATATACTGGGTGGATGGTATGCAGTACAGGGGGGGAGCAGAAAGTGCCTTTGGGAGTGTGAGGGGCCTGTAATGGTGGACTGGGTGTACCAAGATGGCCACCGCCTACCTCAGCCTTCTGTGTGTCCTCAGTATTAGTGTGCGGGCTGTCAACACCGGTCCTCTCCGCCGAATTCCTCTCCCAGGCCTCAGGGGGGCTCCTCCGACACCCGATGGGTGGGTGTGTGTCACCGCTGTCCGCGCGGCCCGCGGTATGCGAGCGCGGAGGCTCCGGCGTCCCTGTAGGCCGCAAGATGGCGGCCGGCGTCCAGTTAATGCAGCAGGCCTCGGGCCTAATCGCGGGGCTCCGGCCGGACCGGAGCAGTAATACCGGGATGATAACGTTCCCTGGGCTCTTGGGGAGTAGGCTGAGGTGCCAGCCGGCCTGAATCCTGCTTTGGAACGGCGGATGGATGAGGATTAATTCTCGGCCGGCGGAGCTCAGCCGAGATGCGTCCTCTCCCCAGCACTTCCGGTCACGCCCCCCTCCTAATACTGTTTTTTATACTTGCCAATAGACCTACATACATTTTGGGGGAACATGTGCCAGTCTTGGGTCCATTGTTGTGGCACGCATGTGCCATAGTTATTATATTAATTATTTTAATCATTTATTTATTTCTTTTAGTGTGATTATGTGTTGTTAGGAGTGTATCATGATTGTTTGTTGTTGGGGCATTTATACGCTATGGTAATTATATTAGTTCCTCATATTTATTTATTTTAGTTTTTCCTGATTATGTATCTATATGATTATATCAGTTTACTCATCATGTTTATGCCTTATGTGCATTGTGTACATCCATATATGAATTAAATAAATACTTTTTATGCTTTTGGAACAATGTTATCAATCCAGTATTATTTATTTATTATTTATCTCCATTATACAACTGCTTCATTTAAAGTCCCAACTACCCTATATTTTTTAACACACTGGACATTATAAAAAAAAAACTTTAGCTGTAGATTGAGTTTGGCAGTACTGCCTTTCAGCATTTTTTAGCTATAGCGCTTTTTAGCATTTTTCTTTTAGCAAAACTATACCCCCACAAAAGCTTATAGCTCAAAAACGCTGAAAAATACAGAATGACCACGTTTTTCAGTGTTTTTAAGTTTTTAGCACAGTTAGATCGTTTTTACAGCTGAAATCTCCTCTTAAAACCCAATAGTTCTGGGAGTTTTTCCAGCCAGAAAACGCCCCTTCCAAAAAATGCTGATAACAGCCTATGTGTGAATGGACACATAACATAACATGCTGGGGTGTTTACTGGCTGCAGAAGAAAATGCCTGAAACCAATAACAGCAGCTGTAAAAACTTCCAGTGTGCATGAGGCCTAAGAATAAACTTTCTGATAAATATATAATTGGCGTGTGCTGCGCTGAACTAAATTAATAATAAGTTGCCGAGTATTCAGCAGACATGAATGTGAAGCGTGATGCTAAAATTCTCTAACTAGCAAAATCCAAAGAGCCACGGGTGTTTTATAAATATTCCAAAATTACATATGTGGATAAAAATGTGAAAAGATCATAAATCAATCCGAGAAAAATCCTAAAAGTTCATCTTTCCAAAGACAGTATAAATCCTGATGTTCATGTGATGCCACGTACACACGACCAGACTTTCCGGCAGACTAGGTCAGGTGGTCTTCCCGACGGACTTTCAACAGAGTTCTGACGGACTTTCCAAACAAACGGACTTGGCCACACATGAACGGACTAAGTCCTTTCGAAAGTCTGTTCGTTTTGAACGTGATGACATAAGATGGGACTAAAAAAGGAAGTTCAATAGCCAGTAGCCAATAGCTTCCCTTGCATCGCATTTGGTCCATCAGACTAGCAAACAGACGAACGGTTTTCCCGATAGGAATTGAGTCCATCAGACAGATTTGAAACATGTTCTATTTCTAGGTCCGTCTGATTTTTTTATGAAAAACGATTGGACTAGCCCACACACGATCCCTAGTCTGCCGGAAAGTCTGGTTGTGTGTACGCGGCATTAATCTTCACCACGACGGAGACCTATAGACAGACTTTCACCTCCTCCCATAGACCATAAGATTATAAAAGGACTGGTCACACTTGTTCCCTTTTATGAGCTGGGATCAGCTATGATGAGGGCTCCAAACTCTTGGTTAATGTAACCAGCCATAAAAAGGCACAAAAGGGATGAAAATCGTGCTCTCCATATGATACTATAAGGGCCGATTCACACAGCGATGCGCGGCGAGGCGTCTCCGACTTGCCTCACCGCGACCTGCACGGACCTCAGCGGCGACTTGCAGAGGACTTCTGTATAGAAGTCAATGCAAGTCGCCCCCGAAGTCGCCCCAAAGTAGTACAGGAACCTTTTTTCTGAGTCGGAGCGACTCGAGTCGCTCCTCTCAGAACGGTTCCATTGTACAGAATGGGGGCGACTTGCGGGAGCGAGGCGAGGCGAGCCGTGTCGCCTCGCCTCGCGTCGCAGTGTGAACCGGCCCTAAACCTAATTATTTATCATTGAAATTGCACTTACATTGTAAACAATAACAAGAGGCAAAACAGCAGATACACAGAGAGATGTCTTCCATGGGTCATCGCTTTAACTGCTTCAGCCCCCCTTCCTGACCAGAGCACTTTTTTGCGATTTGGCACTGTGTCGCTTTAACTAACAATTGCGCGATCGTGCAGCATGGCTCCCAAACAAAATGGATGTCCTTTTTTACCCACAAATAGAGCTTTCGTTTGGTTGTATTTGATCACCTCTGCGGTTTTTATTTTTTGCGCTATAAAAAAAAGACAATTTTGAAAAAAACTTATTATTTTTTACATTTTCTATAAAGAAAATATATAAAAAATTAAATCTTAACCACTTTCAGACCGGACCATTTTGCTGGTAAATGACCAGAGGTCTTTTTACAATTTGGCACTGCGCTGCTTTAACTGGTAATTGCGCGGTCATGCAATGTTGTACCCAAACAAAATTTGCGTCCTTTTCTTCCCACAAATAGAGCTTTCTTTTGATGGTATTTGATTGCCTCTGTGATTTTTATTTTTTGCGATATAAACGTAAAAAGACCGCAAATTTTGAAAAAAAATGATATTTTCTATTTTTGTTATTAGAAAAATCCAATAAACTCAATTTTAGTCATACATTTAGGCCAAAATGTATTCAGCCACATGTCTTTGGTAAAAAAAAAGTCAATAATTGTATATTTATTGGTTTGCGCAAAAGTTGTCACATCTACAAACTAAGGTACGTTTTCTGGAATTTACGCAGCTTTTAGTTTACGACTGCCTATCTCATTTCTTGAGGTGCTAAAATGGCAGGGCAGTACAAAACCCCCCCAAATGACCCCATTTTGGAAAGTAGACCCCCTAAGGAAATTGATAAGTGGCATGTTGAGCCCATTGAATATTTTATTTTTTTGCCTCAAGCGATTGAATAATGACAAAAAAAAAATGTTTTTTTTTTTTTTACACAAAGTTGTCACTAAATGATATATTGCTCACACATGCTATGGGCATATGTGAAATGACACCCCAAAATAAATTCTGCTGCTTCTCCTGAGTACGGGGATACCACATATGTGGGACTTTTTGGGAGCCTAGCCGCGTACGGGGCCCCGAAAACCAAGCACCGCCTTCAGGCTTTCTAAGGGCGTAAATTTTTGATTTCACTTCTCACTACCTATTACAGTTTTGAAGGCCATAAAATGCCAAGATGGCACAAAACCCCCACAAATGACCCCATTTTAGAAAGTAGACACCCCAAGCTATTTGCCAAGAGGCATGTTGAGTCCATGGAATATTTTATATTTTGCCACAAGTTGCGGGAAAATTACAAACTTTAATTTTTTTTTTTCACAAAGTTGTCACTAAATGATATATTGCTCACACATGCTATGGGCATATGTGAAATGACACCCCAAAATAAATTCTGCTGCTTCTCTTGAGTACGGAGATACCACATGTGTGGGATTTTTTGGGAGCCTAGCCACGTACGGGGCCCCGAAAACCAAGAACCGCCTTCAGGTTTTCTAAGGGCGTAAATATTTGACTTCACTCCTCACTACCTATTACAGTTTTGAAGGCCATAAAATGCCAAGATGGCACAAAACCCCCACAAATGACCCCATTTTAGAAAGTAGACACCCCAAGCTATTTGCTGAGAGGCATGTTGAGTCCATGGAATATTTTATATTTTGCCACAAGTTGCGGGAAAATTACAAACTTTTTTTTTTTTCACAAAGTTGTCACTAAATGATATATTGCTCACGCATGCCATGGGCATATGTGAAATGACACCCCAAAATAAATTCTGCTGCTTCTCCTGAGTACGGGGATACAACATATGTGGGACTTTTTGGGAGCCTAGCCGCGTACGGGGCCCCGAAATCCAAGCACCGCCTTCAGGCTTTCTAAGGGCGTTACAGTTTTGAAGGCCATAAAATGCCAAGATGGCACAAACCCCCCCAAATGACCCCATTTTGGAAAGTAGACACCCCTAAATTTAGGGGTACACTAGTGAGACTAGGTAATAAATGGCGGGTGCCCTGAAACTATAAAAAAATAACTAACCAACCAGCGTCACCTGTAACAGTTATATGGTGATCACTGGTGAAAGGGTTAACTAGGGGGCAATCAGGGGGCTTTATGCGGTAGTATATGGGGGTCCCTGGCGCTATAAAAAGCTGCGGCGAACCTAAATACCTACCTGCCTAACTAGCGTCACCTGTGACACTAATACAGCGATCAGAAAAACGATCGCTTATTAGGCTGGGTTCACACTGGAGCGATGCGGGAACGCCACGAATCCGCGACGGGTTCCCGCATCACATGCCTCCCGGCGACAGTTCACACTGCCCTATGCGAACTGCTGGGAGTGTCAGTGAAATGTTAATGACACCCCCAGATCAGTTCGCATATCGCAGTGCGATCTGCAAACTCGGATCGCATGGTGTGAACACCCATGCGATCCGATTCTGCTGCGGGCCAAAAAAAGGGTCCCGTGCGAATTTGCGGCGGGTGCGGCGGGTGCGATGCGAATTCAGCCATACTATCTGTATGGCTGAACTCGAATCGCACAGAGATCGGATGTGATTTGCACTGCAGTGCGGTGCGAATCACATTCGTTCTCATAAACCACTGCAATGTGAACCCAGCCTTAGTGACACTGGCGACGGGGGGTGATCACGGGGTTAAACCTTTATTGGGGGGGTTAGGGGGGTACATTAGAACTAAAGGGGGCTAACCCTAACTGCCCTAACAATTATTACAGTCACAAATGACACCAATGCAAAAAAAAAAAATTACATTGGTGTCACTGTGACTGGGGGGCAGGGGTAATTGGGGGGGTGATCGGGGGGGTGTGAGTGTGCCTGGCATGTTCTACTGTGAAGTGTCGTGTTGGTGCAACTCACCGATCCTCTCTCCTCGGTGTCGGAACGAAAAATACCGACACGGAGGAGAGATTACATCACTTCCTCTCCTGTGTTTACATTACAGGAGAGGACGTGATGTCACGAAGGATTTCTATTCGTCGGGAGCGATCGCGAGGGGGTGGCCATGAATGAATGGCCGCCCCCTCATCCCGGATCGCTCCCGAACGAATACTGACCACCGCAGGCACCGGGCCCCCGACCCTCGGGAAGGCAGGGACGTACAGGTACGCCCATATGCCTGCCCGTGCCATGCTGTCGACGTACATCGGCGGTCGGGAAGTGGTTAATAAAAAGAGTCCAGTTTTCATACCATATCATTCCACCAAACGATTCACCACTCATAATTCAAACAATCCCCCTTTGGGGATGCACTCACCAAAACGCCAGAAAAAAAAAGAGCCTTCAGTATAACATCATTCATTTGTGAACTCTTCCTTAGCCACTAGATGTCTCTGTTATTGGAATAGGGCTCCAATATACCATATAGAAGGAACAAAATATACAGCCATAGCGTAATTCCGTTTTATACCTTTTATTATTGAAATGGCCCCCCCCCAATAAAAATAAGCGTACCAAAGATAAAATATCAAGACAGCATTAAAAGTATGTACTGTGCCTTTTTTCCAGATCCCAGTTTGCCAAAAGATCAGCAGGCATTCGCCGAGTACACCGCATATGTCACTTCCGGTTGATTACGTCACTGACGCGTTTCTTCATTTCCGACTTCATCTGAGGGCGTAATCAACAAACCGGAAGTGTTCTTTTATGTACATCACAGTCCAATCTGCACCACGTACAGCATGACAGACAGGACATCCCACTAATCATAACCGATGTCTTCGGATGCCGGGACTTCATGCATATCAGTGATGGGAAACAACACTGTCGTCATTTTAACTATTGAAGCTACGCAGGATGTGTAATTAGTCAATATATCCTAAACGGCATACGTATTCATAAATAATGTACCTTATATCTATACATTTGTACAGTATTAGATACAACAACAAATTGATTCACGGAACAATTATAAAAAAGGAAAGAATAAAAATATAAAAATATATATGTAAATATCTAAAAAAATATATATACGGTATATTAAAAAATATATAAAAAAGGATAAGCCCCAATCTTTTTAAAAAAAACTCATAAATAAGAAGATTCATTCCCAATTTCTTATGTCTCTGTTTTATCCTTCTCTTTTAAATACCATTAAAATATTGTTGAATACTATTATTTCACCATGATCTATAGTGGAATTTAATCTCTACTGCGGTATTAAATCAGTCTATGGGTGAAGGAGCTGATATTTTTTATTAGAAATTCATAATATTGTATTTATATGTCTTAGGTATATTAAAAAAACATATTTTAAATTTGAATTTCACTGATTAATTGATTGAGAATTATACTTTTTAAAGAAACTTTTATAAAAAATTAGAGCGGGATATATTATGAATTATAAAACAGGGAATGATTTAGGAATTATAGGGATTTGGTGCCGTAATGAACCACTAATCTATATTTTAATTAATCAATAACTTAAATAGATTAATAGATGGATTTTGGTTTAAAAATTAATTTTGGTTTAAAAATAAAAATGAATATTTAAAATTATATGTATATTTCACAAGTGCAACTATTTAAAGTAAATACTGTTATAGGTACAGTACATGCATACTTGTGCCCACTGTTATACAATCTTCATTAGTGATGGCCGAACGGTTCGCCCGGCGGTCGTTTCGCGGCGAATTTCGGCTATTCGCGGTCCACCTGTTCGGCGGACTATTGGCGCTGTTCGCCCGGCGGACTTCCGCGTTTACTGTGTAAAAGAACTTTGACCTATGATGACACATCCATCATGGGGTACAGGACAGCCAATTGAGACATTACAGCACATGGACACTTGGACATTCCCCCTAACTTATAAATATACCCGATCCGGCGGCCATTTTACATTCTTTCTTCTGTCACTATAGGGAGAGGTTGCTGTGTGGAGCAGGGAGAGATTACAGTGACCCAAATCGATAGCTATTTGGTACACAAAAGTTATTTTCAGGGCTGGTATAGGTGTTAGGTGTATATAGGTTTGCTGTGCTACTGATTGTTGCAGCAGCCTGAGTGTCTTTTGTCAGTTTAGAGAAAGGGACAGGACGGTGTGTCTGCTGTAGGGACAGTCAGTTTAGTCATCATCATTAGCTGTTAGTAATGATACTATCAGGTCCACAAAAGTGCTATTCCAGTTATTGTTCCATTAGCCTCTGTTTTGTCAGTTTATATAGAGACAGGCAGGAAACAGTGTGTGAGGCAGTGAGGTTCAGTTTAATCAGTAGCTGTTACTATTAGTTCCACAAAGGTTCTTTTCAGGACTGGTAACAGTGGTATGGTAATAGGCTTGTACACGTATAATATTCTTTCTTCCAAATATAGAAAGAATATTATACTTGACTGCTGCCCTTCTGCTGCAGTCTGCTAATCATTCACAACTCACTTGTTCCACAAAGCTCTTTATCAGGACTGGTAACTTGGTCTGTCTAGGGTGCTACAGTACATAGGGTTGAGTGAGGTACAGTCTGCTATTCTATAAGGACTGGTATCGGTCCACAATACATAGGGTTGAGGTGCACTACTGCTGACCGCTGCCCTATACTGCAGCATTCCTTCATCGGTATAGGGACTGACGTACAGTCTGCTAATCACTCACACACAACCTACTTGGCCCACAAAGCTCCTTATAAGGACTGGTAACTTGGTCTGTCTAAGGTGCTACAGTACATAAGGTTGAGTGAGGTACAGTCTGCTATTCTATAAGGACTGGTATCGGTCCACAATACATAGGGTTGAGGTGCACTACTGCTGACCTCTGCCCTATACTGCAGCAGTCCTTCATCGGTATAGGGACTGACGTACAGTCTGCTAATCACTCACACACAACCTACTTGGTTCACAAAAGTCCTTATAAGGACTGGTAAGGTATAGGGTGCTACAATACATAGGGTTGAGTGAGGTACAGTCTGCTATTCTATAAGGACTGGTATCGGTCCACAATACATAGGGTTGAGGTGCACTACTGCTGACCGCTGCCCTATACTGCAGCATTCCTTCATCGGTATAGGGACTGACGTACAGTCTGCTAATCACTCACACACAACCTACTTGGTCCACAAAGCTCCTTATAAGGACTGGTAACTTGGTCTGTCTAAGGTGCTACAGTACATAGGGTTGAGTGAGGTACAGTCTGCTATTCTATAAGGACTGGTCTCGGTCCACAATACATAGGGTTGAGGTGCACTACTGCTGACCGCTGCCCTATACTGCAGCAGTCCTTCATCAGTATAGGGACTGACGTACAGTCTGCTAATCACTCACACACAACCTACTTGGTCCACAAAGCTCCTTATAAGGACTGGTAACTTGGTCTGTCTAAGGTGCTACAGTACATAGGGTTGAGTGAGGTACAGTCTGCTATTCTATAAGGACTGGTCTCGGTCCACAATACATAGGGTTGAGGTGCACTACTGCTGACCGCTGCCCTATACTGCAGCAGTCCTTCATCAGTATAGGGACTGACGTACAGTCTGCTAATCACTCACACACAACCTACTTGGTCCACAAAAGTCCTTATAAGGACTGGTAACTTGGTCTGTCTAGGGTGCTACAGCACATAGGGTTGAGTGAGGTACAGTCTGCTATTCTATAAGGACTGGTATCGGTCCACAATACATAGGGTTGAGGTGCACTACTGCTGGCCGCTGCCCTATACTGCAGCAGTCCTTCATCGGTATAGGGACTGAGAGTTTTGTCACAGGGTCATTTAAAAAATGACAGGCAGAGGAAGAGGCAGGCCCTTCCGCAGGGGTGGTAGGGGTAGGCCAGGAGCAACAGGCTTGAGCCAAAGTGGAAAGTTGCAGAAGGTGCGTTCAATTACTTTAAAGGACGCACCAGACTTGGTTGAATGGCTCGCTCAGCCTTACTCTTCTGCACCCTCCTCATCCTCTCGATCTGCACCCTCTTCTTCACTCTCTGCTATGTGCACCCCCAAAGACACTACCACCAACAACACCACCACCACCACCACCACATACCTTCCGCTTGAGTCACAGGAATTATTTTCCGATCCATATCAAGAGGACATTTCTGATGCGCAGCCACTCTTGGTATTGGATCAGGAAGAGGAGGTAGCAACAACCGCTACTCAGCAGTCTGACGACAGTACCCAGATCAGCCCAAGGAGGAGGTTGGTCCCCGGTGTTGCTGCTGCCTACTCCGAGATCTCTACTTATAGCGGTGGGGAAGGTGACGTTGATGATGACGTGTCTAGTGATGTCACGTGGGTGCCCACAAGAGAGGAAGAGGAGGGGAGTTCAGAGGGAGATATGGACCAGCAGATAGGGAGGAGAATCAGGAATAACTTACATTGCACAGGAGGGACAAAGCAGACTGCAAATGTATCAGGAGCGAGTCATCGACCATGTACGGTCACATCTGGCGCTCCCAGGACACCGGCACATGGCTCCGCAGTGTGGGCTTTTTTTAACGTGTCCGCTGCTGACAATAGCGTTGCCATCTGCAATCTTTGCAGTCAACGCATTAGTCGCGGTAAGCCCAACACTCACCTAGGGACGACCGCCTTAAGAAGGCACATGGGCAGCCATCACCGAGCCGAGTGGGAGCAACGGAACACACAAAGCCACACTGCAGGCTCTCACCGTCCAGCCTCGTCTTCTACTTCTCCTTCTCCTCTCTCCTCACAATTGTCCTCCACTCCACCTTCCATCACGTCAAGCTCACGTTTTTCTGCAAAAAGGCAGGCTTCCGTGGGCCTAATATTCGGGCGTAAAAAAAAGGATGCCGCTGGATAACCCTCTTGGCCAATGGTTGACAGCTGGCTTGTCAGAATTCATAGCTCACCAACTACTGCCATATAAACTGGTGGACTCGGAGGCCTTTCGCAAATTTGTGGCCATTGGGACACCACAATGGAAGGTCCCAGGAAGGAAGTATTTCTCAGAGAAGGGCATCCCAGAGCTATATGGCCATGTTCAACGGCAAGTGAATGTATCTCTGGCACACAGTGCCGGTGCCAAGATACATCTGACCACAGATGCATGGTCTAGCAAACATGGGCAGGGAAGGTATATCACTTTTACTGCACACTGGGTGAACCTTCTGATGGCCGTCAAGCATGTAACCCGTGGCACCCGTGTAGATTTGGTTTTACCGCCACGGATTGCATGCAGGCCTGACTCTTCTTCTCCTCCTCCTCCTACTCCATCCTCCTCCCTCTCCTCCTCAGCTGACTCCTCCTTTTCCGCTGCTAGAGTCTCTTCCGCTGCGCCGCCCAAGCTCCCCAGAACCTATTTGACATGCCAGGTGAGACATTGCCATGCCGTGCTGCATCTGTTGTGCCTGGAAGCCAAGAGCCACACTGGCCCGGCACTCTTTTCAGCTTTGCGTTCACAGGCAGATCAGTGGCTAACACTAATTTGACAGTTGGTAAAATGGTGTGTGACAACGGTGCCAATCTGCTTAGCGCATTGAAACAGGGCAAAATCATGCACGTGCCATGCATGGCACACGTCTTAAACTTGATCGTGCAGCGATTCGTTGTCAAATACCCTGGGGTCCAGGACATCTTGCGGCAGGCAAGAAAAATCTCGGCCCATTTCAGAAGATCTTACACGGCCATGGCTCGCCTTGCTGACATTCAGCGGCGACACAATCTGCCGACGTCTTATTTGCGATTGCCCCACTCGATGGAACTCAACCTTCTATATGCTTGATAGACTGCTCCAGCAGAAACATGCAGTTAACGTCTACCTGTATGAACTCTGCGGCAGAACCGGTTCTGGGGAGCTGGGGTTTTTTTTCACCGCGCCAGTGGCTGCTCATGCACGACGCATGCAGACTTCTGCGGCCATTTGAGGAGATCACCAAACTGGTCAGTCGCAGCCATGGCGCCATCAGTGACATGGTACCTTATGCCTTCTTTATGGAGCATGCATTGTGTCGTGTCATTGATTAAGCTGTGGAGGAGCAGGAGCGGGAAGATGAGGAAGTTGAAATGCTGGATGAATTCCCAGGAGGGGCTACTCTATCTGAGACAAGTCAACAACAGGAGTCTGAAGAAGAGTCAGAGGAGGATGGTGTCGGGGCGGATGAGGAGGATTAAGAAGAGCATGCTTTAAACCTTTCTGGGATCTCTGTTGTGCGTGGATGGGGAGAGGAGAATGAAGAGGACGACATTATCCTGGATGATGAGCAGGAGCCAGGCCACCACACCGTTTCCAGTTTAGTGCAAATGGGGGCCTTCATGCTCCAGTGTTTTAATAGGGACCCCCGTATAAAAAGCATAAGGGTCAAGGACCAGTACTGGGTGGCAACATACTTAGACCCCCGGTACAAACACAAAATGACGGAAATGTTACCGCCGTCGCAGAGGGCTGTCAGAATGCAGCACTTCCAGGCCTTGCTTCGAGAAATGCTGCATTCTGCTTTTGCGTGCGCTGGCAGAGGAGCAATTTCCACTCCCAGAGAAGGAGTTGCGGGTACCAATCCAACAGCGCCTGCAAGAAGAGGTCGGTTTGAAGATGTGTTGGTGACTTCGGATATGAGGTCATTCTTTCAGCCGACCCACCGACAGGTGTCATTCGGATCCAGCATCAGGGAACGCCTAGACCGTCAGGTGTCCGACTACATCAGGTTAACGGCCGATGTGGACGCTCTGAGGAGTGATGAACCCCTGGACTACTGGGTGGGCAGGCTTGACCTCTGGCCAGAGCTTGCCCAATTTGCAATGGAACTGTTGGCTTGCCCCTCATCCAGTGTCCTGTCCGAAAGGACGTTCAGCGCAGCAGGGGGGATCGTGACAGATAAGTGTACTCACCTAGCTCACGACAGTGTTAACTACCTCACATTTCTAAAAATGAATGAGGCATGGATCTCGGATGAATTCAACACATGTGACCAGTAGACCATGTATATGTTTATAAACAATTTTTTTAATCGAGCACACAGACCTTCTTTCTTCATTTGGCTCACTTCCTTATCCAAAAAAGCACACCGTACTATATGCCCGTACCCTCCTCTTTGAATAGGTTGAGCGTTGTCATATTTCTACTGGGGCTGCTTATTATGAGGGGCTCCCACCATCCCTGTGCTGTGCTGACATCCTCCTGGAGCTGTTCCTCTGCTGTGCATATTATGAGGGGATCCCACCATCCCTGTGCTGTGCTGACTTCCTCCTGGGGCTGTACCTTTGCTGTGCATATTTTGAGGTGCTCCCACCATCCCTGTGCTATGCTCATTATGAGGGGCTCCCACCATCCCTGTGCTGTGCTGACTTCCTCCTGGGGCTGTACCTCTGCTGTGCATATTTTGAGGTGCTCCCACCATCCCTGTGCTATGCTCATTATGAAGGGCTCCCACCATCCCTGTGCTGTGATGACTTACTCCTGCGGCTGCTTATTATGAGGGGCTCCCACCATCTCTGTGCTATGCTGACATCCTCCTGGGGCTGCTTATTATGAGGGACTCCCACCATCCCTGTACTTTGCTCATTATGAGGGGCTCCCACCATCCCTGTGCTATGCTCATTATGAGGGGCTCCCACCAACCCTGTGCTATGCTGACTTCCTCCTGGGGCTGCTTACGGTGCAGGTGTCAGTGCTGTATATCACGGTGCTGATGTCAGTGCTCTCTGTCATGGTGCTGCTGTCAGTGCTGTATATCACGGTGCTGGTGTGAGTGCTTTATGTCACGCTGCTGATGTCAGTGCTCTCTATCACGGTGCTGCTGTCAGTGCTGTATATCACGGTGCTGGTGTGAGTGCTTTATGTCACGCTGCTGATGTCAGTGCTCTCTATCACGGTGCTGCTGTCAGTGCTGTATATCACGGTGCTGGTGTGAGTGCTTTATGTCACGCTGCTGATGTCAGTGCTCTCTATCACGGTGCTGTTGTCAGATGACTCTATCACGGTGCAGGTGTCATTGCTGTATGTCACGCTGCTGATGTCAGTGCTCTCTATCACGTTGCTGTTGTCAGATGACTCTATCACGGTGCAGGTGTCATTGCTGTATGTCACGCTGCTGATATCAGTGCTCTCTATCACGGTGCTGGTGTCAGATGACTCTATCACGGTGCATGTGTCATTGCTGTATGTCACGCTGCTGGTGATCATCTCCTGCACCCTCTTCTTTGCCTACCTTGGTCCCTGACCTTCCCTCTCCTCCATTGCCTTCATGTGCTCCACAGTCCTGAATTGTCACAACAATTTCCCATATAAAAAAAGAATGCTTGTAGTTGTCGATCCCAGATTCACCTCATACATGTGTTATGTCACTGGCCATGTGGTGGGACTATGTTTGCACAGCTATTAATTATTTTGTGGCTGCAAATTTGACCTGTAGGTTTGCGAAGTTCGCCTCCCATTGAAGTCAATGGGGTCCGCCGCGAACGTTCCGGTACGCCTACTATAGGTCGCGTTCGCGGTCCACGTTCGTGAAACGTCCCGTCGGAAGTTCGTCCATCACTAATCTTCATCTCTTTCCATTTTTTTATGCACACTACTATATGGTTATCACTAAATTATATATATGTGCTTTCGTCTCATCTTTTTTATGCAAGATCGTCCCTATTTTTTCTTTCATATATGTGAATAACCATTAATATGATAACCCTATATAGCTACCCCATCCCAATAATGCATGGATGAAGGGGCTATCCGTTATCTAATAGACCAGAAGAGCCACATACATGTAATTAAAATAATTTGATCAAGTATCACTTATAAAGCAATTGATGTGCAGCTCGATGTTCAAGCCTTTATGACTCAAAAGGTCAGCTAAGTATATCCATTGGGTTTTGTGTTTTGACAGTTCGCGTACCATATTGACCCTCTCCAATAAGGTTTAATCTGCTCTATTCCCCAAAATTGGAGGCCTGTGGCGTCCATATTGTGTTTTAGTTTGAAATGTAATGACACATTATGATCTTTGAATCCAATTTTGTTATTGTGTATATGTTCGGCAATTCTCACTCTTAATTTTCTTTTTGTCCTTCCACTATACATCAAACCGCAAGGGCATGTTAAAGCATATACTACGTGAGTGTTATTGCATGTAATAAACTGTTTGATGCTGAACACTCAATTATTCGACGATGAAGAGAAATTGTCTACAGATCTAACAGGTCTTGCATTATCTGGCCTTTCGGAATGTTCCGTAACCAGTGTGGATGATGTCCACTTGATGTGAGTAAGTTACTATTGCGATCAGTTTTTTTTTTTAAATACTTTTGTTTCCAATTTGTCACTTTTTCTATAAACGTTCACATCAAGGAAATTAATTTCCTCTTTATTCCATTCCGAAGACAAGCTGATGTTGCGATCATTCATATTGAGTTTTTTCATAAAAAATTCTAATTGCTCTAAATTTCCAGCCCAAATGAAGAATAAAATCATCAATGAAACGTTTGTAGAAAATCAATTCAGAAGGAGGATTACTGAATATGACCTTATCCTCCCATTTGGCCATAAATAGGTTGGCTATACTGGGTGCGAATTTTGCACCCATTGCTACACCCCTCTTTTGTAAATAAAAAGCTCCATCATACCAAAAATAATTGTGGCCGAGGCAGAAGTCCAGTGCATCTCTAAGAAATACTTTTTGGACATGGGGAAGATCTTCTCTTTGGCTAAGTGCCCAATTTAATGCTAAGAGGGCATCTTCATGCTGGATGATGGAATATAGCGATGCTACATCAGCCGTGACCAAAAAAATTCCCTTTTTTTTTCTTAAATCTACTTTTTGTAGAAAGTTTAAAAAACTTTTTGTATCTCTTAGAAATAACCTCGTGTTCAGTATGCTTTTTTGTAAAAAAGTGTCCAGGTACTGGCCTAATCTTGACTATACCGAACCAATGCTATTAATTGGTCTAGCTGATGGATTCTTCGGATCTTTGTGTATTTTGGGTAAAGTATATAGTGTCTGTACCCGATTGCTTAAAGGGAGAAGATACTTTTCCTTTTTGTTCGTGAGAACTCTCTTCTTCACCCCAAAATCTATAGTGGGGTCTGCATCTAGTTTTGTATAAGTTTGAGTGTCTGATAGCATCTCAATGATTTGGTTATGATAAAAATCTTTAGTAAGAATAACCACTCCTCCTCCTTTGTCTGCTTGGCGTATTATGATTTCTTTCCATTTTTCCAGCATTTCAGTCCCTTCATCTATACGTCTGAAATGTGATGATTTTTTAGGTTTTAACGTTTCTAGGTCTTATAGGACTAAACCTTTAAAGACCTCTAATTGATGATTAGGATGATTGGGTGGGTTAAAAAGAGATTTATTTTTTAAACCACCGTTTATTGCTGTATTTGTATACGTTATTGGCAGTCCCATTTGGGGATTACTTTTTTATATTAAGTTTGCGTATATACTTGTGGACATCTATGAATACATTACATTTATTCACTGTTTTTTTTCATTCCACACTTGAAATCCATATTTAAAATATTTTGCTCTTTGTGAGTTAGATCTGTCTGTGCTAAATTAAAAATACTCCCTATTCCGATTCCCTTCTGTTTTGTTGGATCCTCCGACCGGCCCTACAGTCCCTGAATTTACTTCTTTCCATGTAGGGAGTGCTCTGCTGTTTTGTTGCGGGCAGTCTTTCTGTACATAATTTCCGGGGTGTATTAAGTTCTCTATGCCATTGTACCAGAGTTCACAAATGAATGATGTTATACTGAAGGCTCTTTTTTTTCTGGCGTTTTGGTGCGTGCATCCCCAAAGGGGGATCATTTGAATCACGAGTGGTGAATCGTTTGGTGGAAGCTGTTTTTTATCTAGTCACAATAAGAACTGTCTAATCACCATTAAGCAACATTATCAAAAACACAGAAAGAAATCAACAGTTATTCACTTAGAGGAAAGTGACTCAGCGCTGCTATATATGAAAACTGGACTCTTTTTATTAAGATTTCATTTTTTATATACTTTCTTTATAGACAATGTTGACACAAAAGCAGCAGCTTCTGCATAATTGATTTAAATGGTTATAATTTTAAATCGATCAATTATTTATCTGTTTATATCATTCACAAGTGCAGACTAGTGTTCAAATAGGGCGGGTTATATAGTTTTTTAGCATACTTATTGAAAGATTTTTTACATCTTGCTATAATAAATATCCTACAAAAATATATAAAAAAACATTTTTTTTTCCTCAGTTTAGGCTAAAACATATTCTACTACATATTTTTGATTAAAAAAAATCTCAATAAACGTTTATTTATTGGTTTGCACAAAAGTTATAGCATATACAAAATATGAGATAGTTTTATGGCATTTTTATTAATATTTTTTTTTTACTAGTAATGGCGGCAAGCTGCAATTTTTTATTGTGACTGTGACATTATGGCAGACACGTCAGACATTTTTGACACATTTTTGGGACCATTGCAATTTATACAGCAATCAGTGCTACAAAAATTGCACTGATTCCTGTGTAAATGACACTGGCAGTGAAGGGGTTAACCACTAGGGGGCAGGGTAAGGGTTAAGTGTGTGCTGGGGTTATGTTTCTAACTGTGGGGGGTGTGGCTACGTGTGACACATCACTGATCTCTGCTCTCGATCACGATCGTGGGTATCCCCGCGGCGATCCATGACCCGCAACCCGACTCACGGAGGTCCCGGCTGTCGTGCGTCACCGGCGCCACGCACGCGATAGCGTGGTGGCAAATTTAAAGGGACGTACCTGTACACCCATTTCCCTGTCTGTGCCATTCTGCCGACGTACTTCAGCGTGCGTTGGTCGGGAACCGGTTAAGCAGGTCTGAATGATAACTCCAGACAAGCAGTATACCTCGGTCTGCTATTGGGGACAAAGAATCTGCTCCAAAGACTGAATGATTTATCTGCAATAGCAGCCCCAGGTATACTACTTGTCTGGAGCTGTTGGAGGGACCTGTTTGAAGTGATGATTTTTGGAAGACATCACGCTGTGTGTTTGCTCTTTTTACCTCCCGGTAGGTAAACTGAATAAAACATTTTGTTTTTGCACAGTTGATGTTTGATGGAAAGCATTCGTAGCTTACTTCGGTGTCTGAAATTACTCTTTAAAACAGCAATCTTTTTCCACTTAAGGCGCCGATTTCAATGCATGTGAATGCATGGAGGGCCGCATTCACCTGCTAATAGATGAAGATAATAATAATCCTAACATAGCAATAACAACAGTGCAGGTTTACCTCACTTTAAAGTGCTTCACTAATACAAAGCCAGTTCACCCTGCGGGAGCTTGTGGCTAGGGATTCGGATTTTACTGCCCCTCCCCCATATTGGCACCCAGGGGTGGTTGATGCCAGCCCTACCAGCCAGCATGGTTTGGAAATGGGGTTCCTGTCCCTAGGGGTGATGAGGTCCCTGACCCCAGGGATGATGAGGTCCATGTCCCCAGGTGAGAAGGGGTTCCTGTCCCCAGGGGAGAAGAGGAACCTGTCCTCAGGGGTAATGGAGTCTCTGTCGCAAGGTGAGAAAGGGTCCCTGTCACCAGGTGAGAAGGGGTCCCTGTCGCCAGGTGAGAAGAGGTCCCTGTTGGCAGGTGTGATGGAGTCCCTGTCCCCAGGGGTGATGGGGTCCCTGTCTCCAGGTGAAAAGGGATCCCGGCCCCCAGGGATGATGTGGTCCCTGTCTTCAGGGGTGATGGGGTCCCTAATAGGGTGCCCCCCTATTGTAGTGTTTTCTGTACCCCATAGCAGTGTGCTCTGTACCCCTTCACATTGCTCCCATAGTGTCCTCTGCCCCCAAGCTGCCTGTGTCCCCAACGCAGTGTCCTCTTTCCCCACCATAGTGTCCCCTGTACCCCCATAGTGTCCTCTGTCCCCACCATAGTGTCCTCTGTCCCCCCATAGTGTCCTCTGTGCCCTCCATAGTGTCCTCTGTATCCCCCATAGTGTCCTCTTCCCTCATCATAATGTCCTCTATACCCACAATAGTGTCCTTTGTACCCCCGTAGTGTCCTCTGTCCTGACTATAGTGTCCTTTGTACCCCCCATAGTGTACTCTGTACCACCACAGTGTCCTTTGTCCCCACTATAGTGTCCTCTGTGGGGGGTACAGAGAACGCTATTGTGGGGACAGAGGACACTATGGGTGGGGACAGGGGACACTATGGTGGGGACAGGGGACACTATGGGGGGTACAGAGGACACTATGTGGGATACAGAGAACACTATGGGTGGAGACAGAGGACACTATGGGGGGTATGGAGTACACTATGGTGGGGACAAAGGACACTATGGGGGTACAGAGGACACTATGAGGGGTACAAAAGACACCATGGTGGGGACAGAGGACACTGTGGGGTACAGAGGACACTATTGTGGGGTTACAGAGGACCCTGTGGGGGTACAGAGGACACTATTGTGGGGGTACAGAGGACACTGTCCCCACAATAGTGTCCTCTGTACCCTCACAGTATCATCTGTCCCAACCATGGTGTCCTTTGTACCCCCCATAGTGTCCTTTGTACCCCCCAGTGTCCTTTGTCCCCACCATAGTGTACTCTGTACCCCCATAGTGTCCTCTGTCTCCACCATAGTGTCCTGGGTCCTCTGTTCCTACCCATAGTGTCCTCTATCCCCACCCATAGTGTCCTCTGTCCCCACCATAGTGTCCTCTGTATCCCTCAGAGTGTCCTCTGTACCCATTATAGTGCCCTCTGTACCCATTATAGTGTCCTCTGTCTTGTCATGGCTTAAGCACTTTCCACTCACACAATAGTCGAATGACAGCTACAGCACAGGTTTCCAGTGCTGGGAGGGCATCAATAGACATCCTGCAGTGATCATTCTGCTCGTTCACTGCCTGGTGCACACGCTCGGCACGCACTGTTATAACTGAGTCCTTTGGACTTGGCTGTTCACAGAACAGGGTAAAGGGTCAATCACAGCGGGCCCTTTACCACGTGATCAGCTGTCAGCCAATGACAGCTGATCAGGAAGTAAACAGGACCCGGTGACCTGATTTTTTTTCTCCCCACAATCAGAGTGTGGAGAAAAAATAAAGCCAGTGACCAGCTTCTGTTACAGGGACATGGATCCTGATCTGTGCTACCCATCAGTGCCCACAAATGCTGCTAATCAGTGCCCACAAGTGTCGTCTATAAGTGCCAATCAGTGCCCACGAGGGCCACTTTGCAGTGCCAATCAGTACCCATGAGTGCCACCAATTAGTACTGCCTATCATTGCTGCCTATCAGTACCAAACAGTGCTCATCAGTGCCGTCTATAAGTGCTCATCAGTGCCGCCCATCAGTGTCACCTATCAGTGCCACCTACCAGTGCAGCCTCATCAGTGCCCATCGGTGCAGCCTCATCAATGCCCACCAGTGTAGCCTCATCAGTTCCCATCAGTGTCCACCAGTGCCCATCAGTACAGCCTAATCAGCGCACATCAGTGAATTAGAAAAGTGACCTGTTTGCAAAATTTTGAAACTATGAAAAATAACATATTTTTTTCAAAATATTTGGTCTTTTTTTGTTTATTAAGCAAAAAAAACAAAAAACAGTGGTGATTAACTAGATACTGACCGCCGGCCGGTCCTGAGTACCTGTCCCAGTCCATCAGAGTACTCGAGTACCTGTCACAGTCCATCAGAGTACCCGAGTACCTGTCACAGCCCATCAGAGTACCCGAGTACCTGTCACAGTACATCCGAGTACCTGTCACAGTCCATCCGAGTACCCGAGTACCCATCACAGTCCATCTGAGTACCTGAATAACTGACACAGCCTATCAAAGTACCCGATTACCTGTCACAGCCCATCAGAAAACCTGAGTACCTGTCACAGTCCATCCGAGTTCCTGTCACAGTCCATCCGAGTACCTGTCACAGACCATCCGAGTACCTGAATACCTGTCACAGTTAATCTGAGCACCCGAGTGCCTGTCGCAGTCCATATGAGTACCTGAGTACCTATCACCACCCTTCAGAGTACCCAAATACCAGTCACCAGGGCATCAGAGAACCTGTCAACAGTCCATCAGAGTACCCCAGTACCTGTCACCAGGCCATCAGAGTACCCCAGTACCTGTCACCAGGCCATCAGAGTACTCAAGTACTTGTCACCAGGCCATCAGAGTACTCAAGTACCTGTCACCAGCCCATCAGAGAACCTGTCACCAGGCCATTAGAGTACCCGAGTACCTGTCACCAGGCCATCAGAGTACTAAAGTACCTGTCCCCAGCCCATCAGTGTACAAGAGTACCAATTTGCAGCCCATCAGAGTACCTGAGTACCTATTTGCAGCCCATACCTCATAGAATATACGTTGGGGTGTTTGCTTTCCAAAATGGGGTCATTTTGTGGGTAATTTCACTGTCCTGGTGCTCCAGGACCTTCAAAAGTGTGATGGGTAGGAATGAAATGAGATGTGTCGTTTATGCACCTAGAATGCACCTAGAATGCCTGAAGGTGCTACTTCAATGTTCGACCTCTGTATGTGGCCAGGCTGTGTAAAAGTCCTACACATCTACACATCTCGGGAGGAGTAGAAAATGTGTTTTGGGGTGTAATTTTTGCTATATACATGCTATGTGTTAGAAATATCTTATAAATTGACAACTTTGTGTAAAAAAAAAATGCATTTTCATTTTTTCCACATTTTCCAAAAACTTCTGGAAAAAAAATGAACCGTTCAAAAGACTCATTATGCCTCACAGATTATACGTTGGGGTGTTAGCGTTCTAAATGGGGTCATTTTATGGGCAATTCCATTGGGCAATTCCATTGTCCTGGTACTCCAGGGCCTTCAAAAGTGTAATAGTTGGCTGTGAAATGAGATGTGTCATTTTTATAGGTAGAACGTCTGAAAGTGCCACTTCAATGTTGGTGCTCTGTATGTGGCCATGCTGTGTAAAAGTCTCACACATGTGGTATTGCCATACTCGGGAAGAGTATCAGAATGTATTTTGGGGTGTAATTTGTTGTATACATATGCTGTGTATGAGAAATAACCTGATAATATGACAATTTTGTAAAAAAAAATAATAATAAAAAAAAATCTTCATATTGCAAAGAATTGTGGGAAAAAATGGCACCTTAAAAAAACTCACCATGCTACTTACTCAATACCTTGGAATGTCTACTTTCTAAAAAGGGGTCATTTGGGGGGTATTGTATTTGTACTTTCCTGACTTGTTAGTGTCTCAAGAAATTAGATATATCCGATGTACTGAAGGCCTGATCAGATGTGATCAATTTTCAGTGATTGGCACCATAGTTTGTAGATAACTTTCACAAAGACCAAATAATATACACTACTGTGGGTTATTTTTTACCAAAGATATGTAGCAGTATGAATTTTGGCCAAAATGTATGAAGAAAAATTACTAATTAGCAAAATTGTATGACAGAAACAAAGAAAAAGGAATTTTTTTCACAAAATGTATGTATTTTTTTATGTATAGCACAAAAAATAAAAAACCCACTAATGATTAAATACCACTAAAAGAAAGCTCTATTTGTATGGAAAAAAAGGCGCAAGTTTCATATGGGTACAGTGTTGCATGACTGAGTAATTTTCATTTAAACTGTGAGAGCTCTGAAAGCTCAAAATTGGTCTGGTCAGGAAGGGGGTGTAAGTGCACTGTATTGAGGTGGTTAAATACCAGCTCTATCTATGTGGAAAAAAAAATGATAAAAATGTTGTTTGGTTACAGTGTTGCATGACCACACAATTCATTCACAGTGTGAAAATTTGCCTGGTCAGGAAGGGGATGTAATTGCCCAGTAGGCAAATGGGTAAAAGGGGTGTGGTTACATAGAGTCTGAGATGTGGTAATGTTAAATATGGAATGTACAGTGGTGGGTAGTATGTGCAGGGGAGGAGTGCGAAGTGCAAAGCAGTGGGTAGTATTTGCAAGAGAGGAGTACAGAATGTATGTAGGTGGGTAGTATGGGCAGGAGAGGAGTACAGAGTGTATGGAGGTGGGTAGTATTTGCAAGAGAGGAGTACGGTGTGTATGTAGGTGGGTAGTATGGGCAGGAGAGGAGTACGGAGTGTATGGAGGTGGGTAGTATGGGCAGGAGAGGAGTACGGAGTGTATGGAGGTGGGTAGTGTAATGGAAATTTGTAGGTTCTGTATATAATTGTATTCTATTTTATATGTATTGCACAATACCCTCACTGTGCACACAGCACTAATAATGTTTTCAGTACATGTTTTGCATTCTTTCGAGTCCTGATTAGAATTAGCCTGCCTATGTAACGCCCCTTGTTATCATAAACGTACAATTGTAATATTAATGTGATACCTACGTAGTCATGTGTATAAAAACCTTCAAATGCGTCATAATAAAGGAGAACGGTTATTTGGAAAGATGCTGAACGTATCTTTTGTGTCTGTTCCCTACTGAAGTAGTAGTTATTAATTTGGAACCACTAATCAATATGAGGATAGGAGTTGCCTATCTACATAATATCCATTTCAGGTGGCGAGCTTGGCCAGCAGGGGTTACCAGGTGACCCTGAGTATCCGAAAGGAGGAACTTGAGACGATCCGGGACTTTCTGATAATCAGCCGGCTGAGGTAAGCCTTTTGCTTACATTTGAGTTATCAGACTTCCTTGATCGGTAAGGCATTTTCGGGACAAAGGGTACCTATTTTACTCCCCTTAATCGAACTGTATTGATTGGTGGTTATGTGGTATGTTGTCACTGTCTACTGTTCATCGGAGTGTTATAGATAAAGGGAAGAATAGTGCTGTTCACAGGTATATGTAGTACATCTGCTAGATAAAGTAGTTTAGAGGCAAGAGGGTATAGGCACACGTAGAGAAGTCTGGCCTGTCATTATGGGCATTAAATTAAGTAAGGGAATGAAGGGTAAGAGACCCTCAAAAATGCCCAGCGCAAGAAGAGCGCTATATATGAACCGAAGGTGCGGTTCCGCCTATACTGAGCCCCTAGATTAATGGTTAAAGTGGACAGGGATCCACAAAGGGTAACTGGTTTACCACCAAAGTCCACATGGACGAAGAATCATGCAGAGTATACAGCTAGAGAAACAGCTATCTATCTGAGCAGGATGGATCAAGGGTGACAATTAACACTAGACAGAAAGGGACTTTTTGATGTTAAGTTGTGGGATGAATTTGGGGTCAGGCACTACAACTAGTAAAGTCAAGAAACAGAGAAATGAGAGTTAAAATAGAATGCTTTATATGTTGTCAGAGAGGGAAGATGGGACGAGCACTATGGCTGCCCGTCTGATCATAGAAGATACAATATGTGAAGTATAGTATTACAATGCATTGGATGCAAAGGATATCAGAACAAAATAAAGAAAGCAGAAGTTTAAGCAAGGAAGGATTAAAAAGCGTTAAAATAAAGTGAGAGAATGATATGCATGTGTTGTGTGCAAATGGAAATAATGTAAGCGATTTTAGAGAGATATTTGTGTATGTTTGTGAATGCTGAAATCTTTAGTTCTATTGCTTGGATGTGTCATGTACTCAGATGTGACCCCCTCCTTTGTGCTCTCTTGAAAGAATGTAGCTGGGTAGAGAGGTTGGTGATAAGCTGGAAGGACACCATGCCAATTTCAGCTTTTTTAGACAAAACATTTATAACAAAATGTGCCGGGTTAACGAATCGAATGATAAACAATGTGATCACAATTATTTTTGAATCTGTTTTCCAAACATGGTAAAATGAAGGTTACATTTAACCGTGTCTTACACAAATTGAATATCCTGTGATAGTGGAAACAGTGCATTAAAAAAAAAAGAGAAATTGAGTAAAATTAAGTAATATGTCCCCCTTTAAGGACATTTATCTGTGCATATATATTAGTGTGTGATATTGAAATTATCATATGAGTATTAATTTGTAATATGAGTTTAACAATTTTATTAATAAATATAGATATATTGAAACTGGTTTAGACAACCTTCGGTTGGAAATTAAATCCAAGTAAATGGGGAAATTGGTAAAAATGGGATTAGTTTAGATTAAGATAAATATTTTGTAATTTTACATTTATTAAGTGGAAAGAAAAAAAAAGATTAAGATGAGGTTGTTAATTTGAATACAGCTGCAATAATGTTTAACCACTTGCTTACTGGGCACTTAAACCCCCCTCAGTCCCAGACCAATTTTCAGCTTTCAGTGCTCTCACATTTTGAATGACAATTACTCAGTCATGCAACACTTTAACCAAATGATTTTTTTGTCCTTTTCTGCATACCAATAGAGCTTTCTTTTTGTGGTATTTGATCACCTCTCAGTTTTTTATTTTATGCGTTATAAATGAAAAAAGACCGAAAATTTTGAAAAAAAAATGAATTTTTCTTAGTTTCTGTGACAAAATTTAGCAAATTAGCAATTTTTCTTCATAAATTTTGGCCACAATTTATACTACTACACATCTTTGGTAAAAATAACCCAAATTATTGCATATTATATGATCTGTGTGAAATTTATAGAGACTACAAGCTATGGTGCAAATCATAAAGATTTGCAAAAAAAAGATCACATCTGATGTACTAAGGCCTATCTCCATTCTTGAGACCCTAACAAGCCAGGAAAGTACAAATGCCCCCCAAATGACCCCTTTTTGGAAAGTAGACATTCCAATATATTTAGGAAGAGGCATGGTGAGTTATTTTAAGTTGTCATTTTTTCCCACAATTCTTTGCAAAATTACGATTTTTTTATTTATTTATTTTTTTTTCACAAAATTTTCATTGTAATAGCTTATTTCTCCCACACGGAAAGTGCATACCACAAATAACACCCCAAAATACATACTCCTACTCCTCCTGAGTATACATGTGTGAGACTTTTACACAGCCTGACCACATACAGAGGCCTAATTTTGAAGTAGCACCGTCAGGCATTCTAGGAGCATAAATTACACATTTCATTTCTCAACCACCTATTACAGTTTTGAAGACCCTGGAACACCAGGGCAATGGAAACGTCCAGAAAATGACCCCATTTTGGAAGGCTAACACCCCAACGTATAATCTATGAGGCATAATGGGTCTTTTTAATGGTTCATTTTTTTCCAGAAGTTTTCGGAAAATGTGGAAAAAAATGAAAACGCATTTTCTTTTACACAAAGTTGTCCGTTTATAAGATATTTCCAACGCATAACATTTACATAGCAAAAATAGCACCCCAAAATACATTCTCCTACTCCTCCTGAGTATAACGATACCACATATGTGAGACTTTTACACAGCCTGACCACATACAGAGGCCTAATTTTGAAGTAGCACCTTCAGGCATTCTAGGAGCATAAATTACACATTTCATTTCTCAACCATCTATTACAGTTTTGAAAGCCCTGGAACATCAGGGCAATGGAAACGTCCAGACAATGACCCCATTTTGGAAAGCTAACACCCCAACGTATAATCTATGAGGCATAATGAGTCTTTTCAATGGTTCATTTTTTTCCAGAAGTTTTCGGAATATGTGGAAAAAATGAAAACGCATTTTTTTTACACAAAGTTGTCCGTTTATAAGATATTTCTAACGCATAGTATTTACATAGCAAAAATAGCACCCCAAAATACATTCTCCTATTCCTCCTGAGTATAACGATACCACATGTGTGAGACTTTTACACAGCCTGACCACATACAGAGGCCTAATTTTGAAGTAGCACCTTCAGGCATTCTAGGAGCATAAATTACACATTTCATTTCTCAACCACCTATTACAGTTTTGAAGGCCCTGGAACACCAGGGCAATGGAAACGTCCAGAAAATTACCCCATTTTGGAAAGCTAACACCCCAACGTATAATCTATGAGGCATAATGAGTCTTTTCAATGGTTCATTTTTTTCCAGAAGTTTTCGGAATATGTGGAAAAAAATGAAAACGCATTTTTTTTTTACACAAAGTTGTCCGTTTATAAGATATTTCCAACGCATAGCATTTACATAGCAAAAATAACACCCCAAAATACATTCTACTACTCCTCCTGAGTATGGCAATACCACATGTGTGAGACGTTTACACAGCCTGGCCACATACAGAGGCGCAACATGCAAGAAACACAGTCGGCGTTCCAGGGACACATAGCCTGCACATACCAAGAATTACACCCCCAAATACATTATGCTGAGCAAAGGGTAAAGAAAAGATTACCTGTGGTTTTAGAAGCGCAGTTGTCCACAGGTGGATATCACTGGTCCAGGCAGCAGGCAGGGACTTGGTCAGCAACAGCGAACACAGTTTTTCAGGCAGCAGGCAGGGATACTGTCCATATTACAGTCCAGGGTCAGTGCAGAGTCAGCAGTGCCAAAAATATTGGTCCTGGTAGTAGGCAGGTCCTTGTGGTGTGGTCAGTGCGGCATGACGGCAGTAAGTCCTACAGGCAGCAGACAGAAGTAGAGTCTCGTTCAGACAGAATGGGGATAGGGGTAGAGGCTTCTCCCTCCCAAATCTCTTTGAAGCCTTCGAGGCTCCAGACCCTAATCTAGGAATAAGAAAACAAAGAAAATTGTTTTCTTCTTCCAGAAAAACTATACTGGAGCCCCTCACATATGTGAGACAGCGTGTTGAATCCCACTAGTCCAGTTGCAGAATACAAGATCAGTCCAAGAGGCAGGCAAATATCGTTGTCAAACAGTCCAAGGTCAGTTCCAGATCAGGCAGAGAAATGTACAGAATCGTTAGACAGAAGCATGGTCGAATAACAGTCCAGGGTCAGTTCCAGATCAGGCAGAGGTATGTACAGAATTGTTAGGCAGAAGCATAGTCGAATAACAGTCCAGGGTCAGTTCCAGATCAGGCAGCGGTATGTACAGAATCGGCAGACATAAGAATGGTCAAATAACAAGCCAGGGTCAGTTACAGAGCAGGCAGTGGCATAAGGGGTGTGAAGGTGTATGAAGGCAGGAACTGAGGATTATGTTTACCATACTTCACAAAAAATTTATTGAAGTATGGTAACGCCGAAAACAGTCGCCTATGCAGAGGCCTGGTTGGGAAGGACATTGTGCACAATAATAAGATGTGTCTCTTCTGACTCCTGCTCTGGTACACACCTTACATCTTTTTTGACGTCTTTGGCCTGTTGGTTTGGGAGGGATTTTATCGGGAAAGTGGCGCTCGGAGAGTCGACTAATAACATCTGATCGGATATTTTCTGGTGGGAAAATAAGGGCAGTGAAAACTTCCTCCTGGTAGCCAAAGAAACGTTTGGGGTTTTTGGTGGAGTTGCGGTAAATTACATAGGAATTGTAAATGGCCAATTGAAAAAAATAAATTGCTACTTTCATCATCATCATTTGGTCATTGAAGTCGACTCCCCCCATGAACAAATTGTATTCATAAATGCATTTGGGTCTCTTTACGGGGCCATTCCTTCTGGGGATTTCCACAAAGGTATCATTGTGGATAGAAGACAACATATACACATCCCTTCTGTCCCTCCACTTCACTGCCAGAACCTCCTTGTTTCTCAGACTTGCGGTTTCTCCTTTTCGCAGCTTCTTATTCACAAGACTTTGAGGAAAGCCCTTCCAATTCCTTTTTACGGTTCCACATGCTGGCGTCTTCTTCCGGTGAAGGTTGTAGAACAGGGGCAGAGATGTGTAGAAGTTATCTACATACAGGTGGTAGCCTTTATCCAATAGGGGGTATATGATGTCCCAAACAACTTTTCCGCTGGATCCCAAGTAGTCCGGACAATTAGGGGGCTGCAGCTGGGTGTCCTTCCCTTCATACACTATGAATGAATATGTGTACCCTGTGGCTCGGTCGCATAATTTGTAGACCTTCACCCCATAGCGGGCCCTTTTGCTGGGCATAAATTGCTTCATTCTAAGCCTGCCGCTAAATTTCATAAGGGACTCATCCACACATATGTGTTGGTCCGGGGTAAACAATTTGGGGAATGTTTCTGAAAAATAATTAAGTATTGGTCGAATTTTATAAAGCCTGTCGTAATTTGGGTCATTTTGTGGAAGGCACTGGGAATTGTCGCTGAAATGTAAGAACCTCAGGATCATCTGATACCTGGTTCTGGGCATTACCGCGGAGAAGAGCGGTGAGTGGTGGAGGGGGTGGGTTGACCAATAGGTACGCAATTGATTTTTTTTGTTGAGTCCCATGTTAAATGTGAGGCCTAAAAAAACCTCCTCCACCGTTAGGTCTCTCCATTTGTAGGGACGGGCATAATAAGAGGTTGGATTTTGCAAAATAAATTGTTGTGCATACAGGTTGCACTGGGCCACAATTGACGACAACATATCCTCCGTAAAAATTAAATTAAAAAAATCTATTGGGGTAAAATTCTCCGTGTCCACCTGGACTCCTGGCTGGGCAGTGAAAGGGGGAACATTGGCCTCTCCTGAATTAGGAGGAAGCCACAAGGGGTTCTGAAGGGCATAGGGAAGGCCGGCATGGCTCCTAACCCTTTGGGGCTGAGATGACACCCCACTGGTACTTGGCCTTTCTTGCCGGGGCACTACGGTGCTGGTGGATGGCACTGTGGTGCTGGTGGATGGCACTGCCTCACTATAACGCCTTCGTTTGATGGGCCGGATATCTTCCTCCTCAGATTCAGTCAGTGTTTCACTGCTGAGGACTGGCTCATAATTTATGTCGGCTTCAGAATCCGAATCTGAAAAGGAATCTGAAGAGGAGAGCTCCCCGTTGCTCTCGTCGGGCGTGGAAATAATTTGGTACGCCTCCTCGGTGGAAAAGACTTGTTTAGCCATGGTTGCTGGTTAAGCCTGAACTGATGGGCACTGATGAGGTGGCACAGATGTGCACTGATGAGGTGGCACAGATGTGTACTGTTGAAGCAGCACAGAGGTGGCACGGATGGGCACTGATGAATCGGCACAGATGTGCACTGATTATACAGATGGGCGCTTTTGAGGTGGCACAGATGGGCACTTTTGAGGTGGCACAGATGGGTGCTTTTGAGGTGGCACAGATGGGCGCTGTTGAGGCGGCACAAATGGGCACTGATGGGTCGGCACAGATGTGCACTGATTTATTGCACAGATGTGCAGATTTATTGCACAGATGTGCACTGATGAGGCAGCAGATGGGCACAGATGGGCACTGCTGAGGCGGCATATGGGCACTGCTGAGTCGGCACAGATGGGCACTGCTGAGTCGGCAGATGGGCACTGATGGGTCGGCACAGATGTTCACTGATTTATTGCTCAGATGTTCAGATTTATTGCAGATGTGCACTGATGAGGCAGCAGATGGGCAAAGATGGGCACTGCTGAGGCGGCACAGATGGGCACTGCTGAGGCGGCACAGATGGGCACCAATTGGTACAGATGGGCACCGATTGGCACTGGCGGGCACTGGCGGTGCACAGATGGGCACTGGCGGGCATTGGCGGGCACTGGCGGTGCACAGATGGTGCACAGATGGTGCACAGGTGGGCACAGGTGGGCCACAGGTGGGGTAGAGATGGGCACTGGCAGGGTAGATCTGGGCACTGGCGGGGTAGATCTGGGCACTGGCAGGGTAGATATGGGCACAGATGGCACAAAATAGTTTTTTTTCTCAACTCACAGTATCTATCTCCTCACACGCTATCGCTGTGTGAGGAGACAGATTCGGCAATAGGTGATGATCTCATTTGTTTACATTTGAGATCATCACCCATTGGAGGTGGCGATCGCGCTGTGAACGGCCGCTGCGATTGGCCGTTTACAGCGATCTGTGATTGGCTGTGTCCAGGGGACACGGCCAACACAGATTTTCCCCCGATGCGCGCTCCCGGGAGCGCGCGGGGAGCCCTTAAAGGGGACAACGTCAATAGACGTCGTCCCGGAATTTGAGATCCACGCTGTAGCCGTCATTTGACTATAGCGTGGATCTCAAGTGGTTAACAATGCCAAGATTGATGGGATACATAAGAAGTTTTTCTACAAAAATGAAATCTTAAAGTCTGATAATAACTTGATGTGCGGTCTATGATGTGAGAGTAATAATAAATAAAATTTAAATATAACAGACCCATCACATCACGTCCACACACCCTGTTAGGACAGATGCCTCCTGCAGCCAGTTTTTTTTATAGTTTTTGATGTGGCTGAGCGCTTTGTTTTTATGTATTTTTATTTTTGAAATCCAAAGCAGAATGTGTGGATTGTGAATTGATGCGCCCCTTTTCCTTGTAAGTGCAGTCGGTATAAGTAGAAGAATATTTTGGATTTATGGACATCTCTGCATGACCGCAGGGCATTCTTATCATTTATTATAATATTGCTAGGAAAAAGTTGTCTTTTTGAAACATGAAACTGGGGTTCTTACACAAACAGCATGATAGAAAACAAGCCATTGTTATATTTATGCAAGCTGGACCCAGTAATGAAGGGTTCACCCCGATATATCAGAGCTGTAGCTTTATGCAAAGTTGCTATTAGACAAAGTTACAGACATTATTTTGGTTGAATATTTAATTTTTAATGGTCCGACATTCTGCACAGCAAATATATAGCTAAATAAATGTTTGTCTAATGAAAGGTTCAAAATATGAATGTGTTTTGTGTGTTTATGTACAAATCTAACAATGAAAAATGCGTACATTAGAATCCAGCCACCTTATTGCCTCTATTGGAGGAGGCTGGAGACAAAGAAAAACCACATGTGTTAAATTGATGACGTAGGAATCAGCTGCTGTGAGCCCAGTGCAGGACACACTCCCTAAAGACCCGAGTATTTACTTTTTTGTAGTGTTATTCCTGGTTTTATACTGAGGATGCAGTTTATCACCCAGAAGGATTCTCTGTATTCAGAGTTATTGGATCCTTTTTCCCCAGCTCAAGAAGCAGAGCTCCATGTTTTAGAAAAGCCTGTGAGCTATAAAAAGAGTGGATATTTATATAGATAGTTGAGATATAGAGAGCTTTTGGTTCCATTAGAAGGGCCAGAAGTTTGTTTATACTTCAGCAGCTAAGCCAATCAAGCATGCTAAGTTAATTTGATCGTCTGTTTTCAGCCTTCCGGGTTCTTGCTGAGGTAGCCATACTAACAGTAAAACTCACATATGGAAGCAGACCAGGCGACTCTAAGGATGCTGCATTTACAGCCCCGGACACTTGCTGGGTCTGTGCAACTCACAGATTCCACCCTAGTTCTGGCCCAGTATAGCTGGGATTAATAATTCAACTTTAAGGACCCTAGAACGATAAGAACAAGTAGTCCACAGAGGGCAACTTCTTACGAAAAGGTGATCATTTATTTCTGCCAGACACTCTTTTCCCTCCAGCTTGACACATGGACCGTGTCATCAGTCACAAGCAGTTATGGCTGCCTTAGTAAATGAGCATGGGATAGAGCCAGGGTCCTCCACAGTTTGTTTTTATAACATATCACTTCTTGTTTTACCTGTTACCAAAGGTGTTACCAAAAGCTGAACATCCCTTCCAGAGATAACAAAAAGATATATCCAGATGCCCAAGTCAGGATCATACGAGTAGGGATGAGCTCAGGCGTGTTCGCATGGAACACGTGCAGAGCCCGCCAGGAAGTAAGCGCAGCGCTGCGCTAATCACAGGCAGTGAGACATTGCCCGATCTCTGCAGCCGCACATCGGGGCAATGTCTCACTGCCTGTGATTAGCGCAGTGCTGCACTGACTTCCTGGCGGGCTCTGCATGTGTTCCATGCGAACAGGCCTGAGCTCATCCCTACTTACGAGTATGTTTTTTGTTTGTATGGACATGTTTTCTGGATGTCCAGTGGCAAATGCTACCGCAAAGGCCACATTAAAAAGTGTTATCAGAAGTAGTTTGTAAGTACAGAGTGCAGAATCTACAGAGAGTAACAGGGGAAATCATTTTTATAGGAGAGTCCTTACTAGAAGTTTTGAGGTTTTATTTTTACACCCCCTACTGTCTACAATGTAGAGGACAAATTAGAGTAAGAAGCTAGAAAACTTTTGCCTGAATGTTTTATTGTTTTATTATATTTTATCAAGCCCCTAAGGAAATGTTGGACTCTCTCCCTATGGGAATTGGTTTGGGAGTGTGTTACTCACTTGCTTATATTTTGTCTCAGCAGCTGAAGTCCTACATTCAGATCTCACAGAGAATGTTGCTGATCTTTTAAGGTTTTTGACAAACTCATTTATGTGTTTTCTCTCCAATTCCAGATCCTAAAAGTTTAGAAGGATCTAAAATTAAAGCCAGGTGACTTGTGGATTGTTAAGAGACATTTATATATAAGGAAATGTTTGGAGACTCAATACAGCGTCTATTTCATGTACAATTTTGCAAAACTTGAAGGAAATGTCACCTGGATCCACACCAGACACTGCAAAAATGACTAAATGAAAGAAATCTCTGTGTTTGATTTGTTTCCCTCTTGAGATCACAGTCTAGAGTACGTTTTGATTCAATTACTTTAATTGTAAGGGATATATATATATTTGAAAAGTAGTTTAGCCATGTTAAAGTCATATGTGTCTTTTGTACCTCTTCCATTTTATGTAGAATTGTCTGTGTTTACATATGCTGATAAGTCAGCATACCAACAATTAAGCTAGAAGGCCATTCTGGCCACAGGAGTGTACAGCCAGTACTCTGTAAATATGTCTTATCAATTATTTGTTTTTCACAATGAAAAGTCATTATTTTCTCCACAATGGAGTTTTTGCCTCTTTGGCCAAGACTACCTCCACCTAAGCGTGTGGAGGTTCCAGGTTAAAGGTGATAGCAGGTATGGTTAGTGATGAAAATATTGATCAAAAGAGAGGAGACTGTAATGGAAATTTCTAGGTTCTGTATATAATTGTATTCTATTTTATATGTATTGCACAATGCCCTCACTGTGCACACAGCACTAATAATGTTTTCAGTACATGTTTTGCATTCTTTCGAGTCCTGATTAGAATTAGCCTGCCTATGTAACGCCCCTTGTTATCATAAATGTACAATTGTAATATTAATGTGATACCTACGTAATCATGTGTATAAAAACCTTCAAATGCGTCATAATAAAGGAGAACGGTTATTTGGAAAGATGCTGAGCGTATCTTTTGTGTCTGTTCCCTACTGCAGTAGTAGTTATTAATTTGGAACCACTAATCAATATGAGGATAGGAGTTGCCTATCAATATAATATCCATTTCAGTAGTATGTGCAGGAGAGGAGTGTGGAGTGCATGGCGGTGGGTAGTATGTGCAGGTGAGGAGTACAGAGTGCATGGCGGTGGATAGTGTGTGCAGGATGGTGTTAATAAGGCAGTTGACAGTGTCAGGAGCTCTTTATTTTAACTTTTTTATTCTTTTTTATAATTTCATTTTTTTTATTTTTTTCAAAATGCTTTTTGGAGGCCAGTGGATGGTGTCAGTAGGGCAGTGGATAGTCAGTAGAGCAATCCACAGTGCCAAAATCTTTTTGTATTATTTCATGAATGAAAGAGAGGGAAGTGGGCCGTTGGACAGTGTCAGTAGGGCAGTGTATGGTGTCAGTAGATTTTGTTTTTATTATTTTATTTTCTATTATTTTTTGCAATTTTACTTTTTATATATATATCTTTTAAATGTATATTTTTTATGTTTTTCTTCAAAGTGCTTCTGGTGGGGGGGGGGGGGGGCAGTGGACAGTGTCAGTGGGGCAGTGTCAATAGAGCAGTAAATAGTTTCAGTAATTTTTTTTATTTTTATGTATTTTTTTTTACAATTTTTTAAAAATGATTTATTACAATTTTTTTTTTTTTTTTTCACTATGCTGTTTTTTGTTTTTTTTGAGGAGGGGGTGGGTGTGTGCTTACATTTAAATGCCCATCAATGCAGCCTGATCAGTGCCCATCTGCAGCCTTGTCCATCTGCAGCCTTCCCAGTGTCCCTATGCGGCCTTCCCATTGTCCCTATGCGGCCTTCTCAGTATCCCTATGCCACCTTCCCAGTATCCCTATGCAGCCTTCCCAGTGTCCCTATACAGACTCCCCAGTGTCCTTGCAGCCTTGTGTCATTGCAGCCTCCCCAGTGTCCTTGCAGCCTTGTGTCATTGCAGCCTCCCCAGTGTCCTTGCAGCCTTGTGTCATTGCAGCCTCCCCAGTGTCCTTGCAGCCTTGTGTCATTGCAGCCTCCCCAGTGTCCTTGCAGCCTTGTGTCATTGCAGCCTCCCCAGTTTCCTTGCAGCCTTGTGTCATTTAAAATTGGCGCTGATCAGAGGAGAGGAGCGAGCGCCGCCAACATATACAAAGCCGAGAGTACTTCGGCTAGACTCGGCTCCTCTCGCAGTCCCTCCCATCTCCCCTGATTTTGAGAGGAGAGGAGTGATCGCCGTCGACATACACAAAGCTGAGTGTACTTCGGCTAGACTTGGCTCTGCTCACAGTCAAGGGCGGGACTGCGAGAGGAGCCGAGTTTAGCTGAAGTACACTCGGCTTTGTGTATCTCTGCTCCGCTGGCTCCTCTGCTCTCGCAATCAGTGGAGATGGGCGGGACTGCGAGAAGAGGCAAGTCTAGCCGAAGTACACTCGGCTTTGTGTATCTCGTCTCCGCTTGCTGCTCTCATCACAATCAGCGGGGATCGGCGTATAACACACACCCACGATTTTCCACTGATTTTAAGGGGAAAAAAGTGGGTGTTATACGCCGATACCAATACATACGGTATATATATATATATATATATATATATATATATATATATATATATATTTTTTTTTACAATTAAATTTTTTAATATTTATTGTAATTAAATGTTTTTATTATTAGTCTTGTTGGGGGGCTTTGGTGAGGTTTCAGGGGTCTAAAAAGACCTTTGACATCTCCCCTTTGAGAAAGAGACTGAGGACAGAAATTCACCAGTCCCTTTTCATTCATAAATTAAGAATTGTAAACACAGTGATCATTGACCCTGTTCAGTCAGGAAAGGAAGGGGCTGGTAAATTACATATTTGCTGGCCCCTTCCTCTGCTCTCAATTCTGACAATTCCAGCAGCAGCCAGCAGGAGGGGAGAGAAGTCAGCAGTGCTATGAGGGAAGGAGGGGGGCTGAGGAGCACAGGAGGGAGGACATGGGGACTGAAGGAGGGTACAGAAAGACACAGGGGGTTGGAGAATTACATAGGAGGGCTGGAGGAGAACACCGGGGGTCGGAGAGTACACAGGATGACAGTCGGGGGTGATGGGGACAGTTACAGGCAATCTCCCTCTATAGCATGCAATGTGGCAGCTGACAGCGGCAGTAGGAAAAGCTCCTCCCTCTCTACTTCTCCCTTCCATTACTGTCAGCTGCTTCATTGAAAGCTATACAGGGAGGTGCCTGTAACTTCCCCAAAACTTCCCAACCATCCCAGGATTTTATGCAAGTCCAGGCAAATCAAGTCCGGATCCCAGAGTGGAGCCCAAGCGGGTTCTAAGGGCTTCTCCAGCAGGAACGCTCTAACATGGGCACTGGTTGCCTCTGCCTGTGCAGAATGTATGAGGTACTACACACCATGATCCAGTCTTTTTATTGCAGCCAACATCTCCCTGCCCGCTGCCTGTCACAGTATGACCAGTGCTGGAACAAGGCGGGGGAGGGGTGTCAGTGATCACTAGCACAGAGCATTTGCCAAAGTCTCTTGCAGGGTGTTCCTGGGTCTCCAGCACTGTGATCGCCACCACCATATCAGCCTGTATCTCTCCCAGCTGGCTGCATGTTTACAGCAGCTATAGTGTCAGAGCACCGAGGGACGTTTCCCATAGGTTCCGTCTCAGCTTGGACATGTGTTCTGACCGGACAGGAGGAGGAGCCTGGGAAGGAGATCTCCTGGCACTGAGGTCCCGGGAACTGTCTGCGGAGTCTGTGCAACTGAAGTCTGAGATGTGTATGTGGGGGGGGGCTTAGGGGGGATAAGAGAATTTGTGTAAGAAGAGAGGTTTGGATTTATACTGGAAAGGGTATATTGGGGGGAGTATTGCAAGAAGGATGGATTTGAGGAGGATTTATGCTGATAGGAGGGATATAGGAGGATTTGTGCTGAGAAGGGGATCTATGCTGGAATGGGGGAGATGTTGGGAAAGAGAATTTTTTATGAGAAGTTTGGGGATTTATGCTGCAAGGAGGGATATGGTGACATTTTGTGCTGAGAGGGGGGATTTGTTTTGGAAGGGGGTACATGGGGCAGAGTATGTTTGCTGAGAGGGGGATATGGGGGGGACTTTTGCTGTGAGGGGGTATTTGAGGAGGCAAGAGGATTTGTTCTAGAGGGAGGTCTTTGAGGTGGGAGAATATTTATACTGGAAGGGGAGATTTGGGGTGGGATTTGTACTGGGAGGGGAATTTAGGTCAGGGGGATAAAAGAAATTGTGCTAAAAAGAGAGATTGGGGAGGGGGGTATTTGTGCTGTGGGAATGATTTTGGGGGAGAACAGAATTTATACCAGAAGCTGTATTTGTGTGTGGGGTGGGGGTGTGCTGGGAGGGTAAATTAATTCATGTTGGAGGGATTGGGATGGAGAAGATCCCATGGTAGAAGGTGGGAGAGGATTTGTGCTGGGGGGAGGGAATTGGGGGAAGAGGATTTGTTCTGTGTGGGATTAGTGAGTAATTTAGTGTTGGATTTTGCGGAGGGGGGTGCATATTTATGCTGAAAGGGTACATTGGGGGAGAGTATTGCTTACATTAGCACAAGTCATTTCCGCTCCTAAAGCACCCCTCCCCCAGTATATATCTGTCCTCAACTCTACCCCACATTCTAACACATGTCCTCTACCTCCCAAAGTGACCCCCAGCACATACCAGAAGCTAAGCACGCCGCAGGCTTTTCCCTCCCTCAAGTGTCCCTCATTCTCAAGTTTGAAAGTTGGGAGGTATGTGCCCCCACCCCACGACCACACGATCATCCCTGACTGTCAACCAGGCATGGATCATCCATGATTGCAGGGTGTACCAGAGCACAATGCCCCCCCCCCCACCCCTTGGGGGCCTGTGTTTAGTGAACACCCTGCAACCATGGATGATACGCCACTGCGTCTCACCAATCACTGCATAGATACATTCATCAGGTATATCGATTGCATTTTTCACTATTTAAAAAGCTTTGATTTTTGATAGGTTTACTAAGATGCCTCCACGTCCAATGCTTTTCTGTAAAGCAGTTCATGTACATGCTGTTAGTTATCTTGTTACACTGTGCGTATCTTGCACAATAATATGTTCCGGATTCTTCAGGTTTCATTCCAGTGAGTTTTAAAAACACTTCTCCTTTATTTGTGTCTCTGGTCAGAGTCAGTCGTCCCTGAAGAGAGCTGGCATAATATGTGGCTGCATTATAACATATTTGTCCCAACCACACCAGCGGTTTCCTATCAGATTGTCGGATCCACATCACACAGTGCATGTTAGTGCTGTCAGTGAGGGAGACTCCAGTCACTTTACAGGTCTTTTCCAGAGTCTCTGATGGCTTCACAGTCCCAGGACCAGACTCCACCATTGTGATTTGTGATGTGACATCTGAAAAATATATTATATTTGATTATATATTACATGTCTAGTATCGCAGATGACTTAGAAACTTTAAATGAGTAATTTAAATTAAAAAAAGAAAAAAAACACACATTGTACTGAAGACACCATAAAAAGTAACCACAGGAGATGTGTCATGTCTGAAGTTGTGTTTTGGATTCGGTTGCACTGATTGCGATCAGATAACTTTTCCTATATAACGCTCTGTATTTAAACAGAAATTTACCATGAATGTGTTTTGCATAAACTGAAATGATTGGGTGAGGGGAACTGATGTTATGGTCAATTTGTTTTAAAACAAAACTGTTAATTTATACTGCAGAAAGTTCCTCTTTTAAATAAAATGTTTGCACCGACTGAAAAAGCTGAATTTATCTAAAAGGACAAGTGAAGCCACACAAGTAGAATATTTTATGGTGGCCATACATTTATTGATCTGTTTAAACAATTCTTCACAAAATAAGATAATATGATCAGATCTATGAGTTATTGAAAAGACAAATACTATGTCATTGATTGATTTTGACAAATTTTATCGATTTAATCAAAACTATTCTGATCATTGTGGATGGAAAATAGTGTTTAGTAAATAAAACATAATGAATATTAAAATCTGCAGGTAATCTGGACAATAATTGCACTCAGTTTTCATTTACTGCTATTTTAATATATTTTTTATTCCATTCACTTATCACTAGTGATGGATGAACTTCCGACGGGACGTTTCGCGAACGCGAATTGCGAACGCGGCCGATAGTTCGCGGACCGGAGAGTTCGCGGCGGGCCCCATTGACTTCAATGGGAGGCGAACTTCGCAAACCTATAGGTCAAATTTGCAGCCACAAAATAATTATTAGCTGGGCAAACATAGTCCCACCACATGGCCAATGACATAACACATGTATGAGGTGAATCTGGGATCGACAACTACAAGCATTCTTTTTTTATATGGGAAATTGTTCTGACAATTCAGGACTGTGGAGCGCATGAAGGCAATGGAGGAGAGGGAAGGTCAGGGACCAGGGTAGGCAAAGAAGAGGGTGCAGGAGATGATCACCAGCAGCGTGACACACAGCAATGACACCTGCACCGTGATAGAGTCATCTGACAACAGCACCGTGATAGAGGGCACTGACATCAGCAGCGTGACATAAAGCATTAACACCAGCAGCGTGACATACAGCATTGACAGCAACACCGTGATAGAGAGCACTGATATCAGCAGCGTGACATAAATCACTCACACCAGCACCGTGATATACAGCACTGACAGCAGCACTGTGATAGAGAGCACTGACATCAGAAGCGTGACATACAGCACTGACATCAGCACCGTGATATACAGCACTGACAGCAGCACCGTGATAGAGAGCACTGACATCAGAAGCGTGACATACAGCACTGACATCAGCACCGTGATATACAGCACTGACAGCAGCACCGTGATAGAGAGCACTGACATCAGCAGCGTGACATTAAGCACTCACACCAGCACCGTGATATACAGCACTGACAGCAGCACCGTGATAGAGAGCACTGACATCAGCAGCGTGACATTAAGCACTCACACCCGCACCGTGATATACAGCACTGACAGCAGCACCGTGATAGAGAGCACTGACATCAGCAGCGTGACATTAAGCACTCACACCAGCACCGTGATATACAGCAATGACAGCAGTATCGTAAGCTGCCCCAGGAGGAAGTCAGCACAGCACAGGGATGGTGTGATCCCCTCATAATAAGAACCCCCAGGAGGAAGTCAGCACAGCACAGTAATGGTGTGATCCCCTCATAATAAGCAGGCCCAGGAGAAAATCAGCACAGCACAGGGATGGTGTGATCCCCTCATAATAAGAACCCCCAGGAGTAAGTCAGCACAGCACAGGGATGGTGTGATCCCCTCATAATAAGCAGGCCCAGGAGAAAATCAGCACAGCACAGGGATGGTGTGATCCCCTCATAATAAGCAGGCCCAGGAGAAAATCAGCACAGCCAGGGATGGTGTGATCCCCTCATAATAAGAACCCCCAGGAGGAAGTCAGCACAGCACAGGGATGGTGTGATTCCCTCATAAGCAGCCCCAGTAGAAATATGACACCGCTCAACCTCTTCAAAGAGGAGGGTAGGGGCATATAGTATGGTGTGCTTTTTTGGGACAAGGAAGTGAGCCAAATGAAGAAAGAAGGTCTGTGTGCTTGATTAAAAAAATGGTTTATAGACATATACATTGTCTACTGGTCACATGTGTTGAATTCCTCCGAGATCCATGCCTCATTCATTTTTAGAAATGTGAGGTAGTTAACACTGTCGTGAGATAGGCGAGTACCCTTATCGGTCACGACCCCCCCTGCTGTGCTGAACGTCCTTTCGGACAGGACACTGGATGAGGGGCAAGCCAACAGTTCGATTGCAAATTGGGCAAGCTCTGGCCAGAGGTCAAGCCTGCCCACCCAGTAGTCCAGGGGTTCATCACTCCTCAGAGCGTCCACATCGGCCGTTAACCCAATGTAGTCGGACACCTGATGGTCTAGGCGTTCCCTGATGCTGGATCCGGATGACACCTGTCGATGGGTCGGCTGAAAGAATGACCTCATATCCGAAGTCACCAACACATCTTCAAACCGGCCTCTTCTTGCAGGCGCTGTTGGATTGGTACCCGCAACTCCTTCTCTGGGAGTGGGAATTGCTCCTCTGCCAGCGCACGCAAAAACAGAATGCAGCATTTCTCGAAGCAAGGCCTGGAAGTGCTGCATTCTGACAGCCCTCTGCGACGGCGGTAACATTTCCGCCATTTTGTGTTTGTACCGGGGGTCTAAGTACGTTGCCACCCAGTACTGGTCCTTGACCCTTATGCTTTTTATACGGGGGTCCCTATTAAAACACTGGAGCATGAAGGCCCCCATTTGCACTAAAGTGGAAGCGGTGTGGTGGCCTGGCTCCTGCTCATCATCCAGGATAATGTCGTCCTCTTCATTCTCCTCTCCCCATCCACGCACAACAACAGGGATCCCAGAAAGGTTTAAAGCATGCTCTTCTTGCTCCTCCTCATCCGCCCTGGCACCATCCTCCTCTGACTCCTCTTCAGACTCCTGTTGTTGACTTGTCTCAGATAGAGTAGCCCCCCCTGGGAATTCATCCAGCATTGCGACTTCCTCATCTTCCCGCTCCTGCTCCTCCACAGCCTGATCAATGACACGACGCAATGCACGCTCCATAAAGAAGGCATAAGGTACCATGTCACTGATGGCGCCATGGCTGCGACTGACCAGTTTGGTGATCTCCTCAAATGGCCGCAGAAGTCTGCATGCGTCGCGCATGAGCAGCCACTGGCGCGGTGAAAAAAACCCCAGCTCCCCAGAACCGTTTCTGCAGCAGAGTTCATACAGGGAGACGTTAACTGCACGTTTCTGCTGGAGCAGCCTATCAAGCATATAGAAGGTTGAGTTCCATCGCATTGGGCAATCGCAAATAAGACGTCTGACCGGCAGATTGTGTCGCCGCTGAATGTCAGCAAGGCGAGCCACGGCCGTGTAAGATCTTCTGAAATGGGCCGAGATTTTCCTTGCCTGCCGCAAAATGTCCTGGACCCCAGGGTATTTGACAATGAATCGCTGCACGACCAAGTTTAAGACGTGTGCCATGCATGGCACGTGCGTGATTTTGCCCTGTTTCAATGCGCTAAGCAGATTGGCACCGTTGTCACACACCACTTTACCAACTGTCAAATTGAGCGGTGTTAGCCACTGATCTGCCTGTGAACGCAAAGCTGAAAGGAGTGCAGGGCCAGTGTGGCTCTTGGCTTCCAGGCACAACAGACGCAGCACGGCATGGCAACGTCTCACCTGGCATGTGGAATAGGTTCTGCGGAGCTTGGGCGGTGCAGCGGAAGAGACGCTAGCAGCGGAAAAGGAGGAGTCAGCTGAGGAGGAGAGGGAGGAGGATGGAGTAGGAGGAGGAGGAGAAGAGTCAGGCCTGCATGCAATCCGTGGCGGTAAAACCAAATCTACACGGGTGCCACGCGTTACATGCTTGACGGCCGTTAGAAGGTTCACCCAGTAGGCAGTAAAAGTGATATACCTTCCCTGCCCGTGTTTGCTAGACCACGTGTCTGTGGTCAGATGTATCTTGGCACCGACACTGTGTGCCAGAGATACATTCACTTGCCGCTGAACATGGCCATATAGCTCTGGGATGCCCTTCTCTGAGAAATACTTCCTTCCTGGGACCTTCCATTGTGGTGTTCCAATGGCCACAAATTTGCGAAAGGCCTCCGAGTCCACGAGTTTATATGGCAGTAGTTGGCGGGCTATGAGTTCTGACAAGCCAGCCGTCAATCGTTGGGCAAGAGGGTTATCCGGCGTCATCATTTTTTTACGCTCGAACACTAGGCCCACGGAAGCCTGCCTTTTTGCAGAAAAATGTGAGCTTGGCGTGATGGAAGGTGGAGTGGAGGACAATTGTGAGGAGAGAGGAGAAAGAGAAGTAGAAGACGAGGCTGGACGGTGAGAGCCTGCAGTGTGGCTTTGTGTGTTCCGTTGGCTCCCACTCGGGAGAAGTGGGAGCCACCACTTCCACTCGGCTCAGTGATGGCTGCCCATGTGCCTTCTTAAGGCAGTCGTCCCTAGGTGAGTGTTGGGCTTACCGCGACTAATGCGTTGACTGCAAAGATTGCA
The DNA here is from genome assembly GCF_037356315.1 of Lithobates pipiens. NCBI lineage: Eukaryota > Metazoa > Chordata > Amphibia > Anura > Ranidae > Lithobates > Lithobates pipiens. The sequence continues at coordinate 13,857,900 of NW_027507696.1, read as the reverse complement.
GATGGCAACGCTATTGTCAGCAGCGGACACGTTAAAAAAAGCCCACACTGCGGAGTCATGTGCCGGTGTCCTTGGAGCGCCAGATGTGACCGTACATGGTCGATGACTCGCTCCTGATACATTTGCAGTCTGCTTTGTCCCTCCTGTGCAATGTAAGTTATTCCTGCTTCTCCTCCCTATCTGCTGGTCCATATCTCCCTCTGAACTCCCCTCCTCTTCCTCTCTTGTGGGCACCCACGTGACATCACTAGACACGTCATCATCAACGTCACCTTCCCCACCGCTATAAGTAGAGATCTGAGAGTAGGCAGCAACACCGGGGACCAACCTCCTCCTTGGGCTGATCTGGGTACTGTCGTCAGACTGCTGAGTAGCGGTTGTTGCTACCTCCTCTTCCTGATCCAATACCAAGAGTGGCTGCGCATCAGAAATGTCCTCTTGATATGGATCGGAAAATAATTCCTGTGACTCAAGCGGAAGGTATGTGGTGGTGGTGGTGGTGTTGTTGGTGGTAGTGTCTTTGGGGGTGCACATAGCAGAGAGTGAAGAAGATGGTGCAGATCGAGAGGATGAGGAGGGTGCAGAAGAGTAAGGCTGAGTGAGCCACTCAACCAAGTCTGGTGCGTCCTTTAAAGTAATTGAACGCACCTTCTGCAACTTCCCACTTTGGCTCAAGGCTGTTGCTCCTGCCCTACCCCTACCACCCCTGCGGAAGGGCCTGCCTCTTCCTCTGCCTGTCATTTTTTAAATGACCCTGTGACAAAACTCTTACTCCCTATACCGATGAAGGACTGCTGCAGTATAGGGCAGCGGTCAGCAGTGGTGCACCTCAACCCTATCTATTGTGGACCGATACCGGTCCTTACAGAACAGCAGACTGTCCCTCACTCAACCCTATGTACTGTAGCACCCTTCACCGAGTTACCAGTCCTTATAAGGACCTTTGTGGACCAAGTAGGTTGTGTGTGACTGATTAGCAGACTGTACGTCAGTCCCTATACTGCTGAAGGACTGCTGCAGTATAGGGCAGCGGTCAGCAGTGGTGCACCTCAACCCTATCTATTGTGGACCGATACCGGTCCTTACAGAACAGCAGACTGTACCTCACTCAACCCTATGTACTGTAGCACCCTTCACCAAGTTACCAGTCCTTATAAGGACCTTTGTGGACCAAGTAGGTTGTGTGTGAGTGATTAGCAGACTGTACGTCAGTCCCTATACTGCTGAAGGACTGCTGCAGTATAGGGCAGCGGTCAGCAGTGGTGCACCTCAACCCTATCTATTGTGGACCGATACCGGTCCTTACAGAACGGCAGACTGTACCTCACTCAACCCTATGTACTGTAGCACCCTTCACCAAGTTACCAGTCCTTATAAGGACCTTTGTGGACCAAGTAGGTTGTGTGTGAGTGATTAGCAGACTGTACGTCAGTCCCTATACTGCTGAAGGACTGCTGCAGTATAGGGCAGCGGTCAGCAGTGGTGCACCTCAACCCTATCTATTGTGGACCGATACCGGTCCTTACAGAACGGCAGACTGTCCCTCACTCAACCCTATGTACTGTAGCACCCTTCACCAAGTTACCAGTCCTTATAAGGACCTTTGTGGACCAAGTAGGTTGTGTGTGACTGATTAGCAGACTGTACGTCAGTCCCTATACTGCTGAAGGACTGCTGCAGTATAGGGCAGCGGTCAGCAGTGGTGCACCTCAACCCTATCTATTGTGGACCGATACCAGTCCTTACAGAAAGGCAGACTGTACCTCACTCAACCCTATGTACTGTAGCACCCTAAACAGACCAAGTTACCAGTCCTGATAAAGAGCTTCGTGGAACAAGTGAGTTGTGAATGATTAGCAGACTGCAGCAGAAGGGCAGCAGTCAAGTATAATATTCTTTCTATATTTGGAAGAAAGAATATTATACGTGTACAAGCCTATTACCATACCACTGATACCAGTCCTGAAAAGAACCTTTGTGGAACTAATAGTAACAGCAACTGTTTAAACTGACCCTCACTGCCTGACACTCTGCTTCCTTCCTGTCCCTATACAAACTGGCAAAACAGAGGAGACTGAAACAATTACTGGTTACTCGAATAGCACTTTTGTGGACCTGATAGTAACAGCTAATGATGATGATGATGACTAATCTGGCTGTCCCTAAAATAGCAGCACACAGCGCTCTGTCCCTTTCTCTAAACTGACAAAAGACACTCAGGCTGCTGCAACAATCAGTAGCACAGCAAACCTATATACACCTAACACCTATACCAGTCCTGAAAAGAACTTTTGTGTACCAAATAGCTAGTGGTTTATCTCTCCCTGCTCCAAACAGCAACCTTTCCCTATAGTGACAGAAGAAAGAATGTAAAATGGCCGCTGGATTGGGTGTATTTATAAGTTAGGGGGAATGTCCAAGTGTCCATGTGCTGTCATGTCTCAATTGGCTGTCCTGTACCCCATGATGGATGTGTCATCAGGTCAAAGTTCCTTTACACAGTAAAAACACGGAAGTCCGCCGGGCGAACGGCGCCAATAGTCCGCCGAACTGGCGGACCGTGAACAGCCGAAATTCACCGCAAAACTGTTCGGCCATCCCTACTTATCACTGATAAAACAAGTCAGACCAATACACTGTATAAACAAAAAAAAAACAAATGATAATCTAGCACTTGTGTAAAAATACAATACAGGAACATTAATCAATCACAAATGAATACACAAGGTTAAAAAGTTAAGTGTTCATTGGTAAGCAGGCCTGGACTGGTCATAGGGCCTCTGGGCCGCATGTCCTTACAAGAGAGCTCCAAAGGGTGAGTCCGGGCCTCCTGGGGGCCATTGAGTGCTTCACCGGGCCGCTGGCCATCGAGCAGCCTCTGGGGTTGATGGAGTTGAGGCTGGCGGGCTGTTCATTAATCTCATCGGCCTGTGTGTGTTCTGGCACAGCGCCAGGGCCAGCCACGGGTTCTCGTCCAGAGGAGGAGGCGGTGGACATGGGAGCTTGCATGGGGGAAGAAGAACAGGGGACGGGGGAGAGATAGGCTGGAGAGGAGGTTTTCTAGACTGGCAGGAGACCACCAACCTGATAGAGAACTGGGCTAACGGGCCCTCTGTGAAGGTGGTGCTGGGGAAGCATGTTGAGGATCACCCCAAATGGCCACAAAGTGACTGCTTCTTTTAAATGTACTGATATTGGCATTTTTTGACTATCACTACATGTCCTTCCAGATAAGCAGCTAAAATTTCACTAATCAACTATTGGCACTTTTGACACCCAGTGACCTTTTTTTTCTGTTTACTTAAAATCTAATTTGTGAATCAGCCCTTCCCTATCTGTATAGAAGCTAGTCTTAACTTTCTTTCTAAAGCTTCTTTTTTTGGGTTTAGTGACCATGTCATACATAAAAATTCAAACATATTTTCTGAAAGCAGATGCACGAGAGAATAAAATAGTGGTAGTTTCATTTTTTTTATGTCATGTGATATCAGCACAATCATTTTTTAATTGCACAATTTGTATGGTGTGATGTGGTGTGATGCTCCAACCGTCACCACACAGACCTGTTTACCAGAGCTTAAGAATTCAAAGTAACAGAGGTCTGCTATGGCTTTATACGCCTCCCTAATTAATATGCAGTCAAAGGTGTGCACAGCCTATTGCATTAGGGTGTGCACCCCAAAGCTCAAACACACGTTTGTCCACTGACATTTATGGACAGGAGAAAAGTGCCTGTTTTTTACAAACCATCTGTAAATTTATAGATAATTGGGAACACAAGACTGGGATGTACACATGCTGCCCCTGTGAGGCTTTGTTTTGTGACTCTGGCATTATGTACAACCTCAGTTGTTTTCTGTGGGCACATTGCCTGCTGAATGTGACCTATTCAAGTGATTGGGGCTGTTATGCAAGCACCCCTCAACTGTGTGCAATGCAGGAGGTTGCATTAAGCTAGTGCAGCATTCTAGGGGTTAAAGCAGGTTGTGTGGAGGTGATATAATACCTCCTCACTGCCTGCTAAATGCTGGAATGGGGCCAGGGCTGTGCAGGAAGGGGTTACAACAGAAGCATCACACACTTATGAGCAAGAACTCCATCAGTTTATCCAACTAGCAGATTGTTACCCATCCCCCAATAGTACTAAATGGGTGATTAGGGTATGCCCGCCTATGTATACAGTATAATATGATGTAATCAGCTGCAACACTCAAAGTTAAGGTTTAATGCACACTGGACATTATAAAAACATCAGTAGCATTCGCTGTAGAAAGCTGTAGCTGTAGATTGAGTATTGCAGTAGCATTTCTCAGTGTTTTTTAACTATAGCTCTTTTTAGCTTTTTTTTAGCAAAACTATAATTCCACAAAAGCTTATGGCTCAAAAACGCTGAAAAATGCAGAATAGCCAAGTTTTTCAGTGTTTTTGACATGAATATATTAAGCTCTTTTGTGAGTTTGTTGAGTCCTTCTTTATGACACCTTTTTGTAGCCCGGGGCATCAAAATAATCAACCCTAATGCCTTGCTTCCCCAAAATGCCTGGCCTGTGCCCACCATATAGCAGTTGTTCTGAGGAAGTGCCACTGTAAATGTTTCAGGAGCTTGTCATTACAACAAAAAGGCTGTTAAAGTGGAATTAAATATAAAACTAAAACAACAAATCAAGAGGGTCTCTTCTGTCATAAACCCTTCTCCCTGCCTGTTAGTGTTTGTGTAAACTGAACTGTGCATGTGCAGATCAGTGTACTTTTATGTAATGACAGCATCTGTGACTAATGGGAGCACTGACACCACAGGACTGGGGGGATCACTAGCCAGGAAAGTCTGCCATGCTAATATGCTGTATATACTAGCACATTATTGGTAAAAGCTCCTAAGGCCCAAATACATTTTTTTTATTTCACTTCAGAGAGACATTATTTCTTTATGTCTACATATTGGATGATGTGTATATTTTTTTCTTCATTATTTTTTAAATGCTTTTTAAATATGTTCCGGATTCTTCAGGTTTCATTCCAGTGAGTTTTAAAAACACTTCTCTTTTATTTGTGTCTCTGGTCAGAGTCAGTCGTCCCTGAAGAGAGCTGGCATAAGCTGTGCCTGCATTATAACATATTCTCCCCAAACACACCAGCGGTTTCCTATCAGATTGTCGTATCCAGTCCACACAATACATGTTAGTGCTGTCAGTGAGGGAGACTCCGGTCACTTTACAGGTCATTTCCAGAGTCTCTGATGGCTTCACAGTCCCAGGACCAGACTCCACCATTGTGACTTGTGATGTGACATCTGAAAAATATATTATATTTGATTATATATTACATGTCTAGTATCTCAGATGACATAGAATGTTTAAATGAGTAATCTAAATAAAAAAAATAATAAAAAACACACACATTGTACTGAAGACACAATAAAAAGTAACCACAGGAGATGTGTCATGTCTGAAGTTTTGGATTCGGTTGCACTGATTCCGATCAGATAACTTTTCCTATATAACTCTCTGTGTTTAAGCAGAAATTTACCATGAATATGTTTTGCATAAACTGAAATGATTGGGTGAGGGGAACTGATGATATGGACAATTTGTTTTAAAACAAAACTGTTCATTTATACTTCAGAAAGTTCTTCTTTTAAGTAAAATATTTACAGAAAAACAGTTTGCATTGACTAAAAAAGCTGAATTTATCTAAAAGGACAAGTGAAGCCGCACAAGTAGAATATTTTATGGTGGCCATACATTTATTGATCTGTTTAAAAAATTCTTCACAAAATAAGATAATATAATGAGATTTATGAGTTATTGAAAAGACAAATACTATGTCATTGATTGATTTTGACAAAACTGATCGATTTAATCAAAATGATTCTGATCATTGTGGATGGAAAATCAGATTGTAGGAAAGTAAATAATTCGGTGATGTAACGGTAAACAGTAATGGTAAATAATGTAGATGGAATTAGGTGTGCCGAAAGCAACCACAAAACATCAATAAGTAAAACAGTGCAAATAGTGTTTAGTAAATACAACATAATAAATATTAAAATCTGCAGGTAAACTGGACAATAATTACACTCAGTTTTCATTTACTGCTATTTTAATATATTTTTTATTCCATTTCACGTATCACTGATAAAACAATTCAGATCAATATACTGTATGAACTAATTCAGTGCTATTTAAAAAACAAAAAAAACTAATGATAATTATCCAGCACTTGTGTAAAAATACAATACAAGAACATTAATCAATCACAAATGAATGCACAGGGTTCAAAATTTAAGAGTTCATTGGTAAGCAGGCCTGGACTGGTCATAGGGCCGCTGGGCTGCATACCCTTACAAGAGAGCTCAAGAGGCTGAGTCCGGGCCTCCAAGAGGCCATCGAGTGCGTCACTGAGCCACTGACCATCGAGCAGCCGCTGGTGGTGATGGAGTTGGGGCTGGCATGCTGCTCATTAACCTCATCGGCCTGTGTGTTTTCTGGGACAGCAGCAGGGCCAGCCACAGGCACTTGTCCAGAGGAGGAGGAGATGGATATGGGAACGAGCATGGGGGAAGAAGCAATGGGGATGGGGGAGAGATCGCCTGGAGAGAGGGCCACTCTAGACCTCAGGAGACCACAACCTGGTAGAGAACTGGGCCAACGGACTGTCTGTGAAGGTGGTACCGGGGAAGCATGTTGAGGATCACCCCAAATGTCAGAGCACCATGCCCGTTACTGGGGCCACAAAGGGGCTGCTTCTTTTAAAGAATTACTGACAAGTCTGTTTGATTCAGAGGGCATATGTCCTACTGAATCCACACTTTCCGTTAAGCCTCAGCATTATGCCGCGTACACACAACTGGTTTTCCCCTCAGAATAAACTCAGAAGGATTTTCCGACGGAGCTCCACTGAAACTGTCTTGCATATGCACAATCACCCCAAAGTCCGATCGTTAAGAACGTGGTGACGTACAACACGACGTGACTAGAAAAAGGAAGCTCAATAGCCAGTAGCCAATAGCCTCCGTCTCGTTCTTGCTTCAGAGCATGCATTGTTTTTGGTCCGTTGGAACAGCATACAGACGAGCAGTTTTCCCGATAGGAATTGGTTCCGTCGGAAATATTTAAAACATGTTCTATTTCTAGGTCCGTCAGAATTTTCGTTAAAAAAAAAAGTCAGATGGGGCATACACACGATCGGAATATACGTTGAAATGCTTCTGTCGGACATTCTGCTCATGTGTATGCGGCATTATTGGTGGTGGTGCTCTATCTCCCCTTTTCATGCACGTTCAGCGGTGGCTTGAAAATTATCATTTGGGGCATCAAGATACATATGTTTTGGACATTTCATTTCATCAAATACTCTTTCTCATTCAGTGGACTTTTTTTTAAAATTCTTTTTATGTTTTTTCTATTATTGCTTTTGAGTTTATAATAAGTTGTTCACTGTATTTATGTGTATGATATACATTGGTTTAATCGCTTGATATCACTGTATTTATATGTATGATATACATTGGTTTAATTACCTGACATCATTATTTCAATACTGCACAGGTATACTGTTTGATATTTTCACCATTATTCTAACGTTGATATATTTAGATGTGTACCAGGTTATATATGCACTTTAGATCACCCATTTAAATTTACAAATTGTCACTAGCGCTGCACCATCACTTTCTCAATTTTACTTTTTGCAATTATCATTTGCGGTGCTGGCAGCTCCCCCCTTCTTTGGACAGCGCGGTATTTAACACATTTTTTTCACTGCTTCTCTTAAATGTACTGATGTTGCCATTTTCTGATTATCACTACATGTCCTTCCACATAAGCAGCTACAATTTCACTAATCAGTTATTGGCACTTTTGACACCCAGTGACCTTTATTTTGTGCTTACTTAAAATCTAATTTGTGAATCTGCCCTTCCCTATCTGTATAGAAGCTAGTCTTAACTTTCTTTCTAAAGCTTTTTTTTTTAGTGACTATTTTTTTGCTTAAAAAGATTACATAAAACCCCAAACATATTTTCTGAAAGCAGACGCATCTAGAGAATAAAATAGTGGTAGTTTAAATTTTTTATGTCACATAATATTAGCACGATTGTTTTTTAACCAATTCAGCCCTGGAGGATTTAGCAGCTCAATGACCAAAGTCTTGGGAAAAAAATGTCAATAAGCGTATATTTATTGGTTTTTGCAAAAGTTATAGCTTCTACAAACTAGGGTACACTTTCTGGAATTCACGCAGCTTTTATTTTATGGCTGCCTATCTCATTTTCTGAGGTGCTAAAATGTCAGGGCAGTACAACCCCCCCCCCCCCCCCATGACCCCATTTTGGAAAGTGGATACCCCAAGGAAATTGCTGAGAGGCATGTTGAGCCCATGGAATCTTAAATTTTTTTGTCACAAGTGATTGAAAAATGACAAAAAAAAAGAAAATTAAACAAAATTGTCACTAAATTATATATTACTCACACATGCCATGTTTATATGTGGAATTACACCCCAAAATGCATTCTGCTGCTTCTCCTAAGTATGGGGATGCCTCATGTATGAGACTTTTTGGGAGCATAGCCGCGTACAGGACCCCGGAAATGAATCACTGCCGATTTGTAAGGGCGTCATTTTTTATATCACTCCTCACTACCTATCACAGTTTTGATAGCCAGAAAATACCAAGATAGCACAACCCCCCCCCCCCCCAAATGACCCAATTTTGGAAATTAGACACCCCAAGCTATTTGCTGATAGGCATGTTGAGTCCATGGAATATTTTATATTTTGCCACAAGTTGTGGGAAGATTAATTCATTTTTTTTGCACAAAGTTGTCACTAAATGATATATTGCTCAAACATGCCATGGGCATATGTGGAACGACTACCCCAAAATACATTCTGCTGCTTCTCCTGAGTACGGAGATACCACATGTGTGAGACTTTTTGGGAGCATAGCCATGTACAAGATAGAGCTGCACAATAAATCGTTACGAAATCGCAATCTCAATTCAAACCCCTCATGATCCTAATCCAGCATTTCCACGATTCATGTAACAAGTGCAAAGCCTTTCTCTGCTCAGAGCTGTCAAAGTCCGGCAACATTTATCACAACATTGCTCAGCTCTGAGAGATAAAATGAATCATTTTATCATTTGTTTCTTTTAGATCAAAGGGATGAACTTCGGTCTGCAAATGAGGGCAGTTTAACCACATAAAGGAGAAGTGTAGCCAAAGCTCATTTGGCTGTACTTCTCCTATGGATCACAGGAGTGCAATTCATTTTGCACTTCTGTGACCTATTTTCAGCAGATAGTGTCTCAAGTCTGCTCTCTGCTGACATTACAGAATGCAGTCCAGGCACCATGTCATCACAACAATGGAAGTTTGGATCTGCCAGGTGCCTGGACTGACACCCTGCTCAGCCCCTCAGTGAGCCGCTGAGATTCTGAGATGGCCGCTCCCCACCCTTCCACAGCTCAGCGCTCCAATGAATGTGGAGGAGGCAGAGCTGAGAGCTGCTGATTGACAGTCCGCAGCTCTCTGCTCTGGGAGCTGTCAGAACCGAGTGATTGGAAATGTTTGATCGCATGGTTCTCAGTGGCACCGGGGGACAGATGCAGCATCGGACTGGTGCTGCATTCACCTAGGTAAGTTTAATTGGGGGGGAAATAAAACCCTTTACTTCTCTTTTAAAGACTAAGCCTTTTTCTGACACTTGTTGCTTACAAGTTAAAATCTGTATTTTTTGCTAGAACATTACTTAGAACTCCCATACATTTTAAATATATTATTAGCAGAGACCCTTGAAAATAAAATGCCAGTCGTTGAAATATTTTATGTCACACTGCATTTGCACAGCGGTCTTTGAAATGCAATTTTTTGGGAAAAAATAAATTTGAATTAAAAAACAAAACAAAAAAAACTAAACAGTAAAGTTAGCCCAATTTTTTGTATAATGTGAAAGATGATGTTATCCCCAGAATTGTAAGCAAATCGTTATCTTTATTCTAAGCAAAAAAAATTGGATTCTCATTTTATTCAGAATCGTGCAGCTCTAGTATAGGACCCGAAAACCAATCACCACCTTCAGGCTTTCTAAGGGTGTAAAATGGTGATTTCACTTCCTCACTACCTATCACAGTTTCGGAGGCCATGAAATGACAAGATGGCACAAAACCGCCCCAAATGACCCCATTTTGGAAAGTAGACACCCTAAGCTATTTGCTGATAGGCATGTTGAGTCCATGGAATATTTTATATTTTGCCACAATTTGTGGGAAAATTGCTTTTTTTTTTTACACAACATTGTCACTAAATGATATATTGCTCAAACATGGAATTGCACCCCAAAATACATTCTGCTGTTTCTCCGGAGTACGGGGATACCACATGTGTGGAACTTTTTTGCAGTCTGACCACATACAGCACCACCATCAGGCTTTCTAAGGGCGTACATTTTTGATTTCACTCCTCACTGCCTATCACAGTTTCGGAGGCCATGAAATGCCAAGATACCACAACCCCCCCCCCCTCCCCCCCAAATTACCTGATTTTGGAAAGAGACCCCAAGCTATCTGATGAGAGGCATGTTAGGTATTTTGCAGATCTCACTTTTTGTCACAAAGTTTTAAAAATTGAAAAAAGAAAAAAAATATTTTTTCTTTACTTTCTTTTTTTTCCAAAATAAATAATCACAATTTTTTACACCCTTAGAAATCCCGAAGGCGGTGATTGTTTTTGGGCTCCTGTATGTGGCTAGGTTCCCAAAAAGCCTCACACATGTGGTATCCCTGTACTCAGGAGAAGCAACAGAATGCATTTTGGGGTGTAATTCCACATATAACCATGCCATGTTTGAACAATATATAATTTAGTGACAACTAAAAAAAAGTGTAATTTTCCCGAAACTTGTGACAAAATATAAAATATTCCATGCACTCAACATGCATATCAGCAAACAGCTTGGGGTGTCTACTTTCCAAAAAGTGGTCATTTGGGGGGGGGGTTCTACTGTCCTGGAATGTTTGCACAACATTTAGAAGCTTATGTCACACATCACCCACTCTTCTAACCACTTGAAGAAAAAGCCCTTTCTGACACTTTTGTTTACATGAGAATTTTCTTTTTGCAAGAAAATTACTTCGAACCCCCAAACATTATAGATATTTTTTTAAACAATAAATTTTTATTCAAGTTTTTCACAGGGTATAAAAATATAAAAACTGACTTTCGTACATAAAACATTTGGTTGTAACAGTCCACTTCAGAAGGAGACAGTAGAGACAGATTCCAGTTACAAGGTAAGTGCAAAAATAGCAGGAGAATGCGATACATTACAGACACACATTGCTATACAAATATTATCTCCAATAGCTAGGACCGTATTGCCCTCCCACTGCAGGTGCCCCTTGCGGGATCTTACTGCACCCCCACAGGAGAGCCCGGACAGAGCCATTGTACAATCGTGTGTCTTGCGAAAAAAAGGAAAAATCCAACAACATGCAATACCATTACTCCGCAGGTATAAGAATTACTCAAAATTCTACAGTGCTGGCTCCCTATGATATCTGCTACACATCATAAAGAAAGTCATGAAATAGACAAGAAAAAAAACAAAACCATAACAGGTGGGGAAGAAAAGGGGAGGGGGGAGGACAGGGAAGGAACCCATAATTAGGTTCCAGAGCAGGATGCTGTCATTCGCCAAAAGGCGTTAGTCGTAAAAAAGCAAGGTAAGGTGTAATACATCAAATGGCTATGGTACATTAGCCTCATACCAGTCGCACTACGGTTGCCAATTATTCAGAAAAGCAGTACGTTTGCCTGATGCCGACGCCAAGATTAGCTCATAGTTATAGTGAATAGCGAGAGTCCGAATGACCTCTATGGCATCCGGGAGATGAGGGGCTTTCCAAATCCTGAGAAGTACTAATTTAGCGGCCAAGAACAAGTGGGTCGTAAACTGTCTAAGTGAGGGCGGAACATCCTCTATCCCTACATTAAGCAATGCCAAAGCATTGGAGGGGGGTAGTATGATTCCGGTGACCTGACGGAATATTTCAAAAATTCTCAACCAAAACCCAGCTAATTTACTGCAGGACCACAGTACGTGGAGGATAGTCCCCACTTGGGAGCAATTCCGCCAACACAGAGAAGAGATAGAAGAGTTGAACTTGGCTAAACGGTACGGAGTAAGATACCATCTTTGCGTAGTTTTGTGCGCTAATTCCCACAGGGAGGTACATTTGGTGGCAGAATATGTGCGGTGGATCGCTAATCTCCATTGCTCTTCGGTGATACGGATACCAAGATCTCTCTCCCAGGCCAGCATGGGCCCAGTCTTTTCTAACAAAGATTTGTCATCAAGAACGTTATAAAATAATGAGATCCCGCCTTTTTTCTCACTCCCACTGTCAAGATACTGCTTGACACGCCAATGAACCTTATAAGGTGTAAGATGTTTACCGGTAATGTAAGACTGGACTCGATAGTAATTAAAGTATTCCGAGTACGCTAGTCCATACTCCTCTTGCATTTTTGCAAAGGGTTTGGGCTTGGATACACTAAACAAGTCGTGAACCCAATGGATTCCCGAGTTATACCAATTTTGCAAGGAGAGCTCCGGGATTAGTAGTGGTAAGATTGATATGGGTATTGGTATTGTGGAGGATAACCCACTCCGGGGTTGTGTAGAAACCAGTAGTTTCCATGAATGCAGGGATGCCAACACCGGGAGCGGAAGACCAGCCGGCGTCCGCGCCAGGTGCGGGAATGCCAGAGCGAAATTTCTCAAGTTGTTACCCGGGACACAATGCTGCTCTATTGCCCCCCACAGCGAGGATGGTTTGGTAGCAAACCAGTCTCTCAGCTGAGCTAAGATAGCTGCTCTGTAATAATCCGCCAGCACAGGCAAGCCGAGGCCTCCAGCTTGCCTAGCTTTACTCAGTTTTTTGAACGCGCTCCTAGCTCTCTTACCCTCCCAGAGAAATCCTGAGAGCATAGTCTGTAGTTTATTAAAAAATTGGTTTGTAACCGGAACAGGGACCGTCTGGAAAATATAAATCAGCTGGGGCAATATTTGCATTTTGAACGCCGCAAGGCGTCCTGACCAGGATAGAATATGTTTACTGAGGGTTTGGAGACCAGACTTCAATTTGTCCACCAAGGGAATATAATTAGCTTTAAAGAGTTGGTTAGGATGGGAGGTTAACGTAATCCCTAAATAAGAAATCCCCAAATCTTGCCATAGAAAAGGGTAAGTATTCTGCAGGAGCTTCCTTTCGTATAAGGGGATCCCCAGGTCCAGAACATAGGACTTGGATGAGTTAACTTTGTAATAGGAGACTTTACTAAAATTATCGAGAATCTTGGTAACATGCAACAGAGAACCCGATGGTCTAGAAAGCATTAGAATCACGTCATCTGTGAAAAGACTGATCACGTGTTTGCGACCATTGATTTAGAACCCGTGAACATTAGGGTCTTGTCTGATGCACACAGCCAATGGCTCAGTAAGCATATTAAAGATCAGGGGGGATAACGGACACCCCTGTTAGGTGCCATTCGTAATTGGGAAAGGCTTTGACATCATTCCAGAGGAGTATACCCTAGCTGAGGGAGAGGTATAAAGAGCCAGTATGGCAGATAAAATATGGCTGGTAAAACCGAATGCCCCCAGCACCCCAGACAGATAACCCCAATGGACCCGGTCGAACGCCTTCTCCGCATCCAAAGCAAGTAGCAAAGAAGGCGTTCGCCGAGCCCGTGGGGAAATCAATTACATTAATAACATGCCTCGTGGCGTCTGAGGTCTGTCGTCCCTTAGTGAAACCCGAATGGTCAACATTAATGATAGTAGGTAGCATCGGCATCAGGCGTAGTGCAAGCATTTTAGCATATATCTTAAGGTCATTGTTTAACAAAGAAATAGGCCTAAAATTTTGAGGAACCTCCGGGGCCTTACCCGGTTTAGGCAACGTCACAATAATTGCTTCCAACATTTCTGGCGGGAAGAGGGCAGAGGCAGCAGCATTCTCATAGACCTTGAGAAGATGGGGTCCTAGGACAGCCTTGAAAATCTTATAATATTCCCCGGTCAGTCCGTCAGGGCCAGGGGATTTGTTGCTTGGTAATATGTCTATAGCCCTACACATCTCAGTAAGTGTAAAAGGCAGATTCAGGTTATCTAGCTGTTCAGAAGTTAAAGTAGGAATCTTCGTTGTTGCTAAGAACTTCGCTATATCCTCCCTAGAAGGCTGTGGGGTAGAACTATCTTTGCCCAGATTGTAGAGAGATTCATAGTAATCGCTAAAAGAATCAGCTATCCTTTGCGGATCATATTCCCTGTTATTAGTCTTGGGGTTGAGCAAATGAGGTATCTTCGATTTAAACCGTTGTCCCTGAAGTCTACGCGCCAAGGCCTTCCCGGCCTTATTGCCCGTGGAATAAAAGGACAGTTTTAACCTCTGCTCCATACGCTCAAACTTGTGTAACAACACGAGTCTGAGTTCATGCCTCAAACGTCCTAAAGCTGTATGATAAGATGGAGAGGGAGCGGTTTTATTCTGGTTTTCTAGAATTGTAATCTAGTTAAGAAGGTCGTCTGTCTGCTTCTGCCTCTGCCTCTTCAGCCGTGCCCCCTGCTGAATAAAAATTCCCACGAATAACCGCCTTATGGGCATTCCATACTGTGACAGGAGAAATCTCAGGGGTAGCATTGATCTGAAAATACTCAGAGAGGCGCTCCTCCAATAAACGTTTGGTAGTGGGGTCCTGCATTAGTTGGGAATTAGCTCACCACAAATAGGCGGCGTTGGGGGGATTTTTATTTTCAATGTTTTTATTGATTTTATGCAAAACAAAACAATAGAATAACATGACAAGTCAGGCTTACAACATCAAGCAGTAATACATTAGACTATTGATAGTAAACTAAGACTGTCGAACAAGAGGCGTATGGTGTCGAAAAATATAAATCATATATAATTTGAATCATATACGAAAAACAGAGGGGGTAACAGAACCGTACATGTATTGAACAGTGGTCAGGATCTGGGTAGGTATACCAGTAGACCAATTTGGAATAAAAAAAAGGAATAACTTCAAGGAGAACAACCATGCATGGATCCCAGCCATCCAGATAAGTTGGACCGTTAGAGATCACTTGGATAGCCAATTGTCACTGCTCAGTATTGTTATTGGGGGTGCATCTCACACCTGCACCCTATTGCGCGCGGACCTGGGCAGAGTGACCGAAGGCCCCCCACCACCCCGAAAAGGGCTCTTGCTGTGGTAGGGTACCTTCCCACCCAACCCAGACCTGGATAGTCCGTCAGAGTCTGGACAGATTACCGAAAATTTTTAGATCAAACCTATAAGCCAAAAATAGCACAGAAGACTGAGTCCCCTAGATAAACCCAGGAAGCCCAGGCTGCGTCGTGCTCCTTATGAACACAGTAACTAAGACCAATCTAGATTATAGTTACCGTTACCCCCTGTTCCGACCATAGAAATTAAAAGGCCGTGAAAACCATACGGTGGGCATAAAAAACAGTTAGATGTTCAGATATCATGGAGAATACAGGAATAGTCAACTCAAATCAGAAATAAAAACGGTCCAATAAAGAGGTGTAAAAGAGGGGAGAGGGGAGGAAGGAGAAGGGGAATCAGGGAGGGGTGGGGGGGTCTACCAGGGTATCGGAGAGAAATAACAAATCACGTTTATAGTCCCGGGAAAAGGGGGATTTTGTGGAATGTGGCCCAGGGTTCCCAGACTTTCTCAAAGAAAGAGGCCTTGTCCATCATGCGACTGACCAGCTTCTCTTGAGCCATAATCCATGAGATCTTTCGTTTGACAGCCCTGAATGGGACTGAACGTTGTTTCCAGTGAGCAGCTATGGTGATTTTGGTGCCTAGAAGGATAAAAAATATGAGTGCCTGGGATGATTTGTTAGCTTTTTCCACTTTGAGGTTAAGCAGTGCCACTTCAGGACTTTGGGGAATCGGGACTGATACCAGTTTGCGAAGGAGGGCAAATACCCTGTTCCAAAGGCCCCTAATATATGGGCAATTCCACCATGTGTGGAGTAATGAACCTACGTGACCGCAACCACGGAAACAAAGAGGGGACGCCTCCGGAAAGATCTGGGCCAGTCGAGCGGGAACCCTGTACCACCTAGTAATAATTTTGAGGCTAGCTTCAATCAGGGAAACATTGAGGATCCCAGTAAAGGATCTCTGGAAACAGGAGAACCAGAGGTCACTATCCCATGAAATATTGAGGTCATTTTCCCAGGCTATCGCATAGGTAGGTTTGCACATTGCAGAAGCTAGAGACGTATAGATCGTGGATATCCCTCCCCTTTGACTCGCGATGTCTGAACACCATGACTCATATGCCGTGACAGAAGGGGGTTCTGGTCTATTGGGCCATCTGGAGTGAAGGAAATGGGCTAGTTGGGAATATCTAAAATGTTCGGTGCGGGGCATCTCAAGTTTCTTCAAACAGTACGAAAGTGAAATTGGGCCTGAAGCGTTGAAAAAGTTGCCAATCCTCAGAAGACCTTTGTTGAGCCACCAACTAAATGCCAAAATATTCATGCCTGGTGGGAAGTCAGGGTTATGGAAAACATGCGTTAACGGGCGTATTTCCGAGATCAATGCAGTATTTTTGTGCAGCCGATCACATAGGGCAAGCGAATGGGAGAGGGTGGGAGACATGATAGGGGGTCTGTTTCTGGGAGGAGCCCAGATGAGGTAGTCAATGGTGTGACGGGGAGCAGCCTGTCTTTCAATAGTAACCCAATCAGGTTTGGGACCCCTGGAATAAACCATAGATATCTGCGTCAATTGTGCCGCTTGGTAATACCACCAAATGTTGGGTAGCGCTAAACCTCCCTGTTTTTTGAGTCTATATAATAATTGTTTTGATCCTCTACAACCCTTGGAACCCCAGATGAATTGGAGGATTTTTGATTGAAGTGGTTGAATTTGGGCTTTCTTTACGGGTATTGGAAGGGATCTAAACAGGTACAAGATGCGGGGCAGGAGCGTCATCTTGATCGCGAAAATGCGACCTAGCCATGAGAGACCAAGATGGGACCAGTTTAGTAAATCTGCATATAATTTTGCAAAGGCTGAGGGATAATTAGCCGAGTAGAGAGTATTAACAGAAGGCGTTAGGTAGATGCCCAAATAAGGCAACGAAGTGGGGCACCATGTAAAAGGGAAGTGATTTTGTAGTGTATTAACCAAAGTCAGGGGCACCGAGACATTTAAAGCTAAGGACTTTGAAGCATTCATTTTTAAGCCCGAGGCCAATCCGAACGTGTCCAGGAGTGCAAATATATTAGGAGTGGAGATCAGAGGGGAAGTAATAAAGAGGAGGAGATCATCCGCGAATAGGGCACATCTATGTTCTTGCTGACCACAACGCACTCTTCTAATGTCAGGGTGAGCTCTGATGGCAATGGCTAGGGTCTCTATTGCTATAGCGAACAGCAGGGGTGAAAGCGGACACCCCTGTCTGGTGCCTTTTTCGATGCTAAAAGTCTCCGAATAACAACCTTGCAAACGAACTTGAGCGCTCGGTGTAGAGTACAAAGCTCGGAGGGTCCCCAGAAAGAGTGGACCGAAGCCCCATCTTTCCAGGACTTGAAATAGAAAAGGCCATGTCAGCGTATCAAAAGCCTTTTGCAGGTCAATAGACAGCAAAAAGCCTTCCTGTGAGGGACCGCCATCCCAATGAGAGTTAAGGATAGAAATGATGTCCACTGCTCGCCGAATTTGGTCCGGTCCTTGTCTCCCCGGGATAAAGCCCACCTGGTCCTTGTGAATATATCGGGAAATAAATGTTGAGATCCTATTAGAAAGCACCTTAGTTAAGATTTTTAGATCGTTGTTGATAAGTGAAATCGGGCGATAGTTTTGTACCAGGGAAGCGTCTTTGCCAGGTTTAGGGATGACAGAAACATAGGCTAAATTCAGGGCTTTATCCAGGGGAGAGCCAGACCGGGTGGAGTTGAAGAAAGCAACCATAGAGGGGGCAAGGATCGGGGCGAATTTTTTATAGTATCCCACAGAGAATCCATCAGGCCCCGGGGCAGAATTGTTTTTGAGTCGTTTGATCACCTCTAGGACTTCAGGCAACGAAATTGGTTCCTCTAATAGGGTAGAATGGTCTGGGGACAGCTTTGGAAGGGAGACAGAGTCCAAAAATTGAGCCACTGGGGTCCGCGGAATATCTTTATCGTCCTTATACAAGGAGGTGTAAAATTTGTGGAAGGAAGACATAATGCGGAGGGGATTCTGTGTTAGGATCCCATCTTGGTCTCTGATTTTCGGGAACGCATAAGAACGTAGCCTCGGGGATAATTTGGCTGCGAGTTTAGCCCCTATCTTGTCCTTCTGATAGTAAAACCGTGCCCCTGACCATCGCAAATGTTTCTCCGCTTCAGTAGTAAGAGCCAGATTGAGGGCAGTCCTGGCTGTGTGCATGGCTTCCATGGATTCTCTAGTGGGATTACGCTTATGAGCTTTACTTAGCAAACGGAATTCCTTGGATAGAGAGTCTATGTGAGCCTTCCGCCCTCTTTTTAGTTGAGAGGCGAGTTGAATGATTTTCCCCCTGATCACAGCTTTATGCGCAGCCCAGACAATGTCCGGGGCAGTATGGGGTTCCTTGTTAAGGGAGAAGTATTCTTTGATGGCATTTGAAATTTCCGCACTATGTGCAGGATCACTAAGGAGACCCTCATTAAGTCGCCAAGTGAATCTAGTGCAGGGGTTGTGCGTGGACTGAAGTCGAAGGAGCACAAGCGAGTGGTCAGATAGTGACGTGTCCCTGATTTCTGCTGTTATGGCCAATGGAATAGTGTGTGATTGTACAAAAATGTGATCAATCCTGGCATGTACCTGATGGGGGGCTGAGTAATGCGTAAAGTCTTTACCAGTGGGGTTCTTTTCCCTCCAGATGTCCACTAAACCTCTCGCGTTTAGAGTAGTCGCAATCTTAGTGCTCTGTTTAGGAGGTTTTCGATTGTGCGCTGACCTATTACCTGCTTTATCCAGGGTGCGGTCAAATGGGAGGTTGGTATCTCCCCCCATTATTATCTTACCCTCTAATAGGGGGTCTAAAGTGGACATCATGGAGTTAAAGAAAGCAGATTGTCCCTTGTTGGGGGCATAATATGACACAAAAGAGTAGATAGTTCCTTCCAGGGATCCCTTAACCATAATAAACCTACCTTCTTTGTCTCTGAATATTTCTGAAGAGGTAAATCTAAGGTTCTTAGATAAACAAATTGCTACTCCCTTCGTTTTGTTTTTGGCATTAGACAGAAAGAACTGAGGGAAACGACTATGTAGGAAGGAGGGATTGTAAGTGGATTTAAAGTGCATTTCCTGCATGAAAATCACATCTATCTTTTGGGCTTGGTAAAATTGAAATAATTTCCTCCGTTTGATGGGAGAGTTCATCCCCTGCACGTTATGTGTAGCTATACAAAAAGAGGGGGGGTGTTTGTGGTCAGGCATAACGAGTCAAAGGGGTTAACAAAAGCGTTATAGAGGGGTTTCTTACCATACCCCTACGGCGATAGGGATCATCCCAGGCTAGGAAAGCAACAGGCCAAGGAAGAGAGGTTGTCAGCGTAGTGATGCCCTGGTAGACCCGGAAAAGGGGGGGTGGGAAAGAGGGGATAGGGAGGAGATGACTAATCCTGCGGAGATAAAACAAAAGCGATATTAACCACCTGTGAACTTTGGTGAACTGTGAGTGAACATAAACTAACATAACACATATAACACATAGAACTAAATGCAGGGGAGGTGGACACATGTCAGTCCCCTGCATGTAGGGCCCGAGAGACTAAGTCTCGGGAGAAATTCCCAGCGAAGGGGAAAGTGTGGGAGTCTCTGAGTGAGAGGAATGAACAGTCCGTCACTCGGAGACTGGAGGGGGCGCAGTGCAAACCACCCCGACCGGATCCCACCTGAGGCCCAATACCCAATCAAAAGAAATGGGGGGCTTCTACAGCCCCCTCAATGAGAAGAAACAAAATAAAGAGAAAAAAATAAATAAAAAAAATATAATTTTTGAAAAAGAAAAAAAAAAAAAAAACAGCATAAAACATGGAACAAGAAATTTAAACCAAACAAAAATTGGGAGAGCCTTAAGCTTGCGATGTTTGTCAAATGCCATGTGGAGAAGAGCTTCTGCTCGTAGTGGCAAAGCCCAGCTAGGGCTGTAGTGAAGAAAGGGAAAAGCCTAAAACAAAAACATATAAAATAAAAAGTCAAAAGTCACGTAGGAAGTCCGTGGCAGTGCGGATCGCACCCGTCTGAGGGGATATACTCTCGCAACCCGAAAAAGGGGGGAGCAATTGAAAATGCGCAAATTAAGCGCCTTTACCAAAGAGTGAAAAAGCAAAAGGTAGTGTCAAGGAAGTTCAACACAGAAGACTCATCCAGAATTGTTCCCGCTCAGGTAGGACGTCCATCTTTAGACCGTTTAGCCTTCTGCTTCTGCCAGAGGGGCTTGTCTGGGCTCGCTGGGGGTGGTCTCTTCGAGGAACTTGAGGACTTGGGGTCTGCGGGGTCGGTAGGAGAATGAGAGATAATGCCCAGTTGAAGGAGCAGGCGTTCGCCATCAGTGAAGTTAGAAAAACCATACGACTTGTTTGCATGTGTAAAATGTAGCCTGAATGGGAATGCCCAACCGTGTATGGGGATAGATCCGAAAAGATTTGGACTGGATGACCTTGAAAGGAAAGATTTTCAGTCTCTCTGGCCTTTCACATGACCTCTTCCTTAGTTTTAAAGAAGTGGGGTTTGACCACAATGTCTCTAGGTAACCCATCTTGGCGAGGGGGTTGAAGAGCTCGGTGAGCGCGATCTAGCTCTAGACGATGTTCCGGCAGATCTGGTAAGAGTGACGAGATGAAGGCGCGTACCACCGTATCTGTATCTTTAAAAGATTCAGGTAGGCCTCGGAGCCTAAAGTTGTAGCGTCGATTCCTGTTTTCGAGGTCATCTAATTTAGAATAAGCAGTGTCCAACTGCTCCTGTAGTTCAGAGATCCTGTCAGTATTCTGTATGGTCCTGGCTACAGTCTGATCAGTTTTTATTTCTATTGCTTCAATCCTGGTCCCAAGGAGCTGTAGGTCAGCCTGAATAATTGAGGTAATATGGGAAGCATTCTGAGCAAGGCCTCTCGATAGCATTTGGGAGAATGTTTCCAGCAGAGCAGGCATATCAGTGGGATTAGTGTGGGCAGATGGGGTAGCCCCACGCGCTGCTGGAGAGGAGAGATAATCTTCCATAGGAGTGAGAGGAGATCCCCCATGAAATCTCCCCAGCAATGATTCCGTGGATGCTGGGGATGATAAGGACATCTGCGGGTAACTCACATTATGAGGAGGAAGATCCTTGGAGTGTGGATCAGACGGGATCCGATCTGTGATGGATGGCATCAGATTAAGATTCCGGCCTTGTGCGTGGGAAGCGTTGTCCGCCATCATGGCGGCGGATGCGGCCTGGATCTCCGGAGCTAACTGCCGGGATAAACTGCGTCTCGCCGTGGTAACCGTTCGCCGGGTAAATGGCACCGGTCCGCTGGAGTGTGAGGGCGAGTTGGCGGTGAGGAGCTCTTCTCCGTATGGCTCAGCAGCGGGAAATCACGGTCGGAGTGTACGGAGCTCTCAGGACCTGCGACCGTCCATCGAGCTGCCGCGCATGCGCCTCCGTTGGGGGGATTTTTATCTGCAATAGTGACCAATACTGACGCATGATCTGACCATGTGATTGAATTAATTTTAGTGTGCATAATATTCTGGAGGAGCCACCTGTCCGAGAGGAAGAGATCAATCCTACTATACGAACGATGCCGATGAGAGTAGAAAGAATAATGTCTCTCATCCGCATGTCTACAACGCCATACATCAAAAATATCATTGGTTCTGAGGAAGTTGTTCAGAGAATGAGATGTTCTAACGGAAGCACAGGTGGAGTCCATCTTTGGATCTGGTACAATATTAAAGTCTCCGCATAACAACAGTGCTCCTTGTCGAACTTTATCTACTTTCCTCATAAGTCTGTTCAAGAAACGGATCTGACGGACATTAGGCACATAGACATTCACTAGTGTATACCGAGTATTGTCAATATCGCACACTAATATGATGTATCGACCATTAGAGTCGGACAGTTCCTGGTGCAATGTAAAGGAGACAATATCTCTAATAGCTATCATGGTACCTCTCTTCTTCTGCTGGGCGCTAGATAGAAAATAGTGTTGGAAACCTCTTGATGTGCATTTGGGGGGGGGGAATCTTTATGGAAGTGCGTCTCCTGAACACAGAGCACATCGCAGTGCGATACCTGGGCCTCTTTCCACATAGAAAATCTCTTAGCCGGGTGATTTAGCCCGTGGGCATTGGCTGACATGATGTTAAGTGGCATGACATCTATAGAACGGGAAGCTGTTCACGGGGAAACGTTGGTACTTACTGCCGAACACATCTGGGTGTAGCTTGGAGTAGTAGCGGCATTGAAGCAGTAAGTAGATTGTCTCCACCATGGCCTCACCAAATAGCGAGAGTGTTGGAAACCTGGATCTGGTAAGACTTGGACTTGAAAGTAGAACAGACAGCTCCTGACAGCTCCTGCGGGAAAAATGAAAAGGGGGAAAAACAACCAAAACAAAAACTAAGGAGTAAAAGGAGGGTTAACATTACCCGTGTGCAGATCTTATCTGCTCAGGTAAATGGGGTCTGTATTGACCAACAGAGCACGGCTCCGTCAGGCGGGGCCCAAAAAGGGCTGGGAAAAAGTGCACAGCGGCCGCCAGAAAGCAGCCAGACTATCTTCCAGTATCCTAGTGCAGTTATTCAGCTTGCGACCGACCTTGTGGGCTACGTGTATCAGTGGGTGGGGGAGAGTCGTCGGTGAGGATCTTCCATTTCCTTAGAAGCTGAAAGCCCTTGTCAGGTGAAGAAATCACATAATTAGACCCCTCTCTGTTCACAACCAGCTTAGTGGGGAAACCCCACTTGTAATTGATGCTGTGGTTCCTGAGAACTTTGGTGATGTTGTTCAGGTTTTTGCGAAGTTGCAAAGTATGCTGTGAGAGGTCCGCATAGAACTGAATGTTAGCAAACTCTGTGTTGCGGTGCTCCCCTCTCCTGGTAATTTGCATTAGACGGTCCTTGGTCTGGTAAAAATGCATGCGAAAGAGGACATCCCTGGGGATATTTTCAGGAATAAATGAAGGCTTGGGGATGTGATGAATTCTGTCTATAGACGCCTCTATAGATGAAAGATCTGGCATAAGAGTGGTCAGTAGGTTGGTAACATAGGGGCGCAGGTCTGCTGGGGTCACTGATTCAGGGATACCCCTGAGCTTCACATTGTTCCTCCTGGCCCTGTCTTCCAGGTCTGCCAGTTTAGCTTTAATCCAATGTTGCTCTTCCTCCACTGAGTCATGGGCATCAATGAGATTGTTTATGGTGGTGGCATATTCCCCCATTTTGTTTTCAACATGACTCACCCTGTCTCCCACTTCCTTGAGTTCAGAACTGAACCTTCTCATACAAGACATCATGTCTGTATGGATAGTGCTGCGCAGAGAGATAAGCATGTCTTTGAGGGTGGTGTCAAGAACAGGTTGATTCGATGTAGGAAAGGCAGTAATGGAGTCAGGGAGTTCCCTAGTGTCATCCTGGGAGTCAAGGGGGGATCTCACCTCATGCTGCTGGTGTGAATCAGCGCTGTCCCTTCTGCTCCCGGCCTTGGCTGGACTCCTGGTCAGCGGGGTGGATGCCTGTGAGTCCCCCGGGGATTGCTCGCCACTAGACTGTATTTTGTCTGCGGATCGTTCCAGGCTTCTGGATGTGGAGAGCGGAGTGGAGGATGCGCCGGCGCCATCTTGGCCATGCTGTCTCGGCGGCTGCATGAAGTATGCAGTCAGTTTGCGGGGCTTTCTCTCCGCTCTTTTTCTCCTGGACATGTCTGCGAGTCTTGCCCGGACCGAACCGCCGCTATAGGGCTGCAATCCAGCGCCTCTGTGCTCCGTGAGCCGCTCCGTAATCCCGCACTGCACCGGAGCTCTGAGCTTATGCTGCCATCTTGGCTAACGTCAAGCCACGCCCCCCCCATAGATATTTTTTAAAGCAAAGGCCCTACAGATTAAAATGATGGGTATTGCAAATTAACCACTTAAGCCCCGGACCAGAAAGTTTTTTGTGATTCAGCACGGCGCCGTTTTAACTGACAATTGTGCAAGTGGTACCCCTTTCCAAATAAGGGTGACACATAGTCCCACAATCTTACCAGCGCTCCCTATGTAGTCAGGGGAGTACTCTGGCTCTACGTAACTATCTCTTCCCTGGTAAACCATAAAACTATATGTATAGCCTGTGACCCTGTCACAGAGCTTATACATCTTGACCCCGTATCTGGCACGCTTGCTGGGAAGATACTGCTTGAATGACAAATGGCCAGAAAAGCAGGGGGTGTGGAGGTGATACAATGCCTCCTCACTGCCTACCAAAATGCTGGGATGGGGCCAGGACTGTGCAGGAAGGGGTTAAAACAGAAGCATCACACACTTATGAGTAGTGATGGCCCGAAACCTCTGATGGGACGTTTTGCGAACGCGGACCGCGAACGAGGCCGACCGTTCGCGAAACCGAACATTCGCCGCGGGCCCCATTGACTTCAATGGGAGGCGAACGTTTCAAACCTTTAGGTCGAATTTGCAGCCACTAGGTAATTATTAGCAGGAAAAACATAGTCCCACCACATGGCCAATGACATAATACATGTATGAGGTGAATTTGGGATCGATAACTGCAAGCATTCTTTTTTTATATGGGAAATTGTTCTGACAATTCAGGACTGTGGAGCGCATGAAGGCAATGGAGGAGAGGGAAGGTCAGGGACCAGGGTAGGCAAAGAAGAGGGTGCAGGAGATGATCACCAGCAGCGTGACATACAGCAATGACACATGCACTGTGATAGAGGCATCTGACAACAGCACCGTGATAGAGGGCACTGACATCAGAAGCGTGACATACAGCAATGACACATGCACCGTGATAGAGGCATCTGACAACAGCACCGTGATAGAGGGCACTGACATCAGAAGCGTGACATACAGCACTGACATCAGCACAGTGATATACAGCACTGACAGCAGCACCGTGATAGAGAGTACTGACATCAGAAGCGTGACATTAAGTAATAACACCAGCATCGTGACATACAGCATTGACAGCAACACCGTTGTTGTGAATTCATTAAGAAAAAAATAATAATAATACATTCATATTTACTGTCAAAGAGGTGAGATTGTTTAGGCTTTAGGAACAGACGAACTACAATGTTGATATTATTGGACTAGGACCTCTTGGAGAACTTTAAAATGCAAAGTACAAGATCTCACAGGTTTTCTAAATGTTAAAGGGATTAGCTATCTTTTCCAATTTTACAAGTCTGTACTGAAAAATGTGTGGCCTGAACAAAGGGGATGTTTGGTCACAAACACCAGAGGAAATCTTATCTACCTCATTTAATGGCCAAGGAAGGCCATGCAAATATATATGGCAAGGTTTGGGCTATACTCAGGAGTACCTGTGACCAACAGCCATTAAACCTGAATGACCAGAACAAATATCCCATTGTCTCAGTAAGTGAGAGATCAATAAGCCAAGTAGTCAAGGTTGTCCTAGCTTCTCATGAGACAATGGCTAAGATATGAAATGGAGATCTCCCCCACAGGGCAATAAGACACCTCTATTAGAAAAGTAAACAATGGGACTGTATGCATGAATGTTCACTGTTCAATTGAAGACACGACGAGGAAACATTGAAAATTGTGTATTTTTTTTTTACATCATAATATACGTATATTAGAAGCCGGGATATGATATCTTATTATAGAGTTCATCTCAAAACCTGCTGTAAGATTCATATACCAGTATCATCAATATTTTTCTAAGCCATTCAAATTATATATATAGGTCACAACTGAGATTATAATTTTAGTATCTAATGATCTAAAGAACTTGGTCACAAAGAAATTATATATGAAAGTATGATTATAAGTAGAAGTGTTTTAGCAACAAATTAGTATTATAAAAAACATAAATCATGATTAGAATTGTATAAGAATTTAACCTATGTTTAGATAAACAAATATTGATTGGATACCCAAATTATACATGTATCCATATAGATAATAATTGTATGTGATTTTTTGATATATATCTAACCTGTGTCCTTTCTAAACGGACTAAAGATTAACAGATATACATTGATATACATATATATCAACAATTTATGCAAGTGATTATTGAACTTTATGTCAAGGAGTATTTTATATTATGCCATAATTCGTGAACACTCAAAATATATTCGTTAGAACATATATAAATAACGAGCGCACATTACAGAAATAGAAAAATATTAACTTAAAGAAATAAAACACCAAACCCATGTGAGACACCTGGTGGTGGAAGGTGCTATTACCTTAAAATCACGAGACTCCCGGGAAAGCTAACCATTAAGTCTGTCGGCCAATGAGGAGGGAACACATATCCTCTGGGCAGAACTTAGTATAATTTTATGATCCTTTTGTTTAAAAGGATATTTAAGAAACTAGAAAGATGGAGAAAGAGAAAAGAAAGCTCGGAGGAGAGCTGGGGGTTTTCTCTAAATTTATTTTTCATTATAAATTTCTTTTTGCATAGATGCCAATTTTATTGACAAACAAATGTCTAATTTATTTCACACTGTTAACCACTTACTTACCTGCAGTATAGTAACGGTTGGATGTGTGAAATATAGACATTCTGTTTAATTGTCAAATATTAAAAGGTTATTGATTCTACCGAGAAGTGATAATGGTGATAATTGTGTCCAAGGTACTACTACGCCCAGTTGGAGGGTGTTTCCAGTAATTGTCAAAATGATAAAGTAATGCAATCTGTATTTTAATATTTCATGTAATTATTTGTTTTCTGTCAACCAATAAATGTAGCTATTTTGTATGATCACTCGTCTCCGTGAATAAGTTTCACATATATAGACTGTGTCATATAGACTGATTCTGTATCTTAAAAATATCTTCGTTAAAAATTACTTAATAAATATTGTGCGGGAAAATTTCCTTAAAAAGCACAACACCGTGATAGAGAGTACTGACATCAGGAGCGTGACATTAAGCACTGACATCAGCACCGTGATATACAGCACTGACAGCAGCACCGTGATAGAGGGCACTGACATCAGAAGCGTGACATACAGCACTGACATCAGCACAGTGATATACAGCACTGACAGCAGCCATGTGATAGAGAGTACTGACATCAGAAGCGTGACATTAAGCACTGACATCAGCACCGTGACATACAGCACTGACAGCAGCACCGTGATAGAGGGCACTGACATTAGAAGCGGGACATACAGCACCGACATCAGCACAGTGATATACAGCACTGACAGCAGCACCGTGATAGAGAGTACTGACATCAGAAGCGTGACATTAAGCATTAACACCAGCACCGTGACATACAGCATTGACAGCAACACCATGATAGAGAGTACTGACATCAGAAGCGTGACATTAAGCACTGACATCAGCACCGTGATATACAGCACTGACAGCAGCACCGTGATAGAGGGCACTGACATCAGAAGCGTGACATACAGCACTGACATCAGCACAGTGATATACAGCATTGACAGCAGCACCGTGATAGAGAGTACTGACATCAGAAGCGTGACATTAAGCACTGACATCAGCACCGTGATATACAGCACTGACAGCAGCACCGTGATAGAGGGCACTGACATCAGAAGTGTGACATACAGCACTGACAGCAGCACCGTAAGCAGCCCCAGGAGGAAGTCAGCACAGCACAGGGATGGTGTGATCCCCTCATAATAAGAACCCCCAGGAGGAAGTCAGCACAGGGATGGTGTGATCCTCTCATAATAAGAACCCCCAGGAGGAAGTCAGCACAGCACAGGGATGGTGTGATCCCCTCATAGTAAGCAGGCCCAGGAGAAAATCAGCACAGCACAGGGATGGTGTGATCCCCTCATAATAAGAACCCCCAGGAGGAAGTCAGCACAGCACAGGGATGGTGTGATCCCCTCATAGTAAGCAGGCCCAGGAGAAACTCAGCACAGCACAGGGATGGTGTGATCCCCTCATAATAAGAACCCCCAGGAGGAAGTCAGCACAGCACAGGGATGGTGTGATCCCCTCATAGTAAGCAGGCCCAGGAGAAACTCAGCACAGCACAGGGATGGTGTGATCCCCTCATAATAAGAACCCCCAGGAGGAAGTCAGCACAGCACAGGGATATCATAAGCAGCCCCAGTAGAAATATGACACCGCTCAACCTCTTCAAAGAGGAGGGTAGGGGCATATAGTACAGTGTGCTTTTTTGGGACAAGGAAGTGAGCCAAATGAAGAAAGAAGGTCTGTGTGCTTGATTAAAAAAATAGTTTATAGACATATACATGGTCTACTGGTCACATGTGTTGAATTCCTTGCGAGATCCATGCCTCATTCATTTTTATAAATGTGAGGTAGTTAACACTGTCGTGAGCTAGGCGAGTACGCTTATCAGTCACGATCCCCCCTGCTGCGCTGAACGTCCTTTCGGACAGGACACTGGATGAGGGGCAAGCCAACAGTTCGATTGCAAATTGGGCAAGCTCTGGCCAGAGGTCAAGCCTGCCCACCCAGTAGTCCAGGGGTTCATCCCTCCTCAGAGCGTCCACATCGGCCGTTAACCCAATGTAGTCGGACACCTGACGGTCTAGGCGTTCCCTGATGCTGGATCCGGATGACACCTGTCGATGGGTCAGCTGAAAGAATGACCTCATATCCGAAGTCACCAACACATCTTCAAACCGGCCTCTTCTTGCAGGCGCTGTTGGATTGGTACCCGCAAATCCTTCTCTGGGAGTGGGAATTGCTCCTCTGCCAGCGCACGCAAAAGCAGAATGCAGCATTTCTCGAAGCAAGGCCTGGAAGTGCTGCATTCTGACAGCCCTCTGCGACGGCGGTAACATTTCCGCCATTTTGTGTTTGTACCGGGGGTCTAAGTACGTTGCCACCCAGTTCTGGTCCTTGACCCTTATGCTTTTTATACGAGGGTCCCTATTAAAACACTGGAGCACGAAGGCCCCCATTTGCACTAAAGTGGAAGCGGTGTGGTGGCCTGGCTCCTGCTCATCATCCAGGATAATGTCATCCTCTTCATTCTCCTCTCCCCATCCACGCACAACAGGGATCCCAGAAAGGTTTAAAGCACGCTCTTCTTGCTCCTCCTCATCCGCCCCGGCACCATCCTCCTCTGACTCCTCTTCAGACTCCTGTTGTTGACTTGTCTCAGATAGAGTAGTCCCCCCTGGGAATTCATCCAGCATTGCGACTTCCTCATCTTCCCGCTCCTGCTCCTCCACAGCCTGATCAATGACACGACGCAATGCACGCTCCATAAAGAAGGCATAAGGTACCACGTCACTGATGGCGCCATGGCTGCGACTGACCAGTTTGGTGATCTCCTCAAATGGCCGCAGAAGTCTGCATGCATCGCGCATGAGCAGCCACTGGCACGGTGAAAAAAACCCCAGCTCCCCAGAACCGTTTCTTTCGCAGAGTTCATACAGGTAGACGTTAACTGCACGTTTCTGCTGGAGCAGCCTATCAAGCATATAGAAGGTTGAGTTCCATCGCGTCGGGCAATCGCAAATAAGACGTCTGACCGGCAGATGGTGTCGCCGCTGAATGTCAGCAAGGCGAGCCATGGCCGTGTAAGATCTTCTGAAATGGGCCGAGATTTTCCTTGCCTGCCGCAAGATGTCCTGGACCCCAGGGTATTTGACAAGGAATCGCTGCACGACCAAGTTTAAGACGTGTGCCATGCATGGCACGTGCGTGATTTAGCCCTGTTTCAATGCGCTAAGCAGATTGGCACCGTTGTCACACACCACTTTACCAACTGTCAAATTGAGCGGTGTTAGCCACTGATCTGCCTGTGAACGCAAAGCTGAAAGGAGTGCCGGGCCAGTGTGGCTCTTGGCTTCCAGGCACAACAGACGCAGCACGGCATGGCAACGTCTCACCTGGCATGTGGAATAGGTTCTGGGGAGCTTGGGCGGTGCAGCGGAAGAGACACTAGCAGCGGAAAAGGAGGAGGCAGCTGAGGAGAAGAGGGAGGAGGATGGAGTAGGAGTAGGAGAAGAAGAGTCAGGCCTGCATGCAATCCGTGGCGGTAAAACCAAATCTACACGGGTGCCACGGGTTACATGCTTGACGGCCGTCAGAAGGTTCACCCAGTGGGCAGTAAAAGTGATATACCTTCCCTGCCCGTGTTTGCTAGACCACGTGTCTGTGGTCAGATGTATCTTGGCACCGACACTGTGTGCCAGAGATACATTCACTTGCCGCTGAACATGGCCATATAGCTCTGGGATGCCCTTCTCCGAGAAATACTTCCTTCCTGGGACCTTCCATTGTGGTGTTCCAATGGCCACAAATTTGCGAAAGGCCTCCGAGTCCACCAGTTTATATGGCAGTAGTTGGCGGGCTATCAGTTCTGACAAGCCAGCCGTCAACCGTTGGGCAAGAGGCTTATCTGGCATCATCATTTTTTTACGCTCAAACATTAGGCCCACGGAAGCCTGCCTTTTTGCAGAAAAACGTGAGCTTGGCGTGATGGAAGGTGGAGTGGAGGACAATTGTGAGGAGAGAGGAGAAGGAGAAGTAGAAGACGAGGCTGGACGGTGAGAGCCTGCAGTGTGGCTTTGTGTGTTCCATCGCTCCCACTGGGCTCGGTGATAGCTGCTCATGTGCCTTCTTAAGGCGGTCGTCCCTAGGTGAGTGTTGGGCTTACCGCGACTAATGCGTTGACTGCAAAGATTGCAGATGGCAACGCTATTGTCAGCAGCGGACACGTTAAAAAAAGCCCACACTGCGGAGCCATGTGCCGGTGTCCTGGGAGCGCCAGATGTGACCGTACATGGTCGATGACTCGCTCCTGATACATTTGCAGTCTGCTTTGTCCCTCCTGTGCAATGTAAGTTATTCCTGCTTCTCCTCCCTATCTGCTGGTCCATATCTCCCTCTGAACTCCCCTCCTCTTCCTCTCTTGTGGGCACCCACGTGACATCACTAGACACGTCATCATCAACGTCACCTTCCCCACCCCTATAAGTAGAGATCTCGGAGTAGGCAGCAACACCGGGGACCAACCTCCTCCTTGGGCTGATCTGGGTACTGTCGTCAGACTGCTGAGTAGCGGTTGTTGCTACCTCCTCTTCCTGATCCAATACCAAGAGTGGCTGCGCATCAGAAATGTCCTCTTGATATGGATCGGAAAATAATTCCTGTTACTCAAGCGGAAGGTATGTGGTGGTGGTGGTGGTGATGGTGTTGTTGGTGGTAGTGTCTTTGGGGGTGCACATAGCAGAGAGTGAAGAAGAGGGTGCAGATCGAGAGGATGAGGAGGGTGCAGAAGAGTAAGGCTGAGTGAGCCACTCAACCAAGTCTGGTGCATCCTTTAAAGTAATTGAACGCACCTTCTGCAACTTCCCACTTTGGCTCAAGGCTGTTGCTCCTGCCCTACCCCTACCACCCCTGCGGAAGGGCCTGCCTCTTCCTCTGCCTGTCATTTTTTAAATGACCCTGTGACAAAACTCTTAGTCCCTATACCGCTGAAGGACTGCTGCAATATAGGGCAGCGGTCAGCAGTGGTGCACCTCAACCCTATCTATTGTGGACCGATAGCGGTCCTTACAGAACAGCAGACTGTACCGCACTCAACCCTATGTACTGTAGCACCCTAGACCAAGTTACCAGTCCTTATAGGAACTTTTGTGGACCAAGCAGGTTGTGTGTTAGTGATTAGCAGACTGTACTTCAGTCCCTATACCAATGAAGGACTGCTGCAGTATAGGGCAGCGGTCAGCAGTGGTGCACCTCAACCCTATCTATTGTGGACCGATAGCGGTCCTTACAGAACAGCAGACTGTACTGCACTCAACCCTATGTACTGTAGCACCCTAGACCAAGTTACCAGTCCTTATAGGAACTTTTGTGGACCAAGCAGGTTGTGTGTTAGTGATTAGCAGACTGTACTTCAGTCCCTATACCAATGAAGGACTGCTGCAGTATAGGGCAGCGGTCAGCAGTGGTGCACCTCAACCCTATCTATTGTGGACCGATAGCGGTCCTTACAGAACAGCAGACTGTACCGCACTCAACCCTATGTACTGTAGCACCCTACACAGACCAAGTTACCAGTCCTGATAAAGAGCTTTGTGGAACAAGTGAGTTGTGAATGTTTAGCAGACTGCAGCAGAAGGGCAGCAGTCAAGTATAATATTCTTTCTATATTTGGAAGAAAGAATATTATACGTGTACAAGCCTATTACCGTACCACTGATACCAGTCCTGAAAAGAACCTTTGTGGAACTAATAGTAACAGCAAGTCTTTAAACTGACCCTCACTGCCTGACAACACTGCTTCCTTCCTGTCCCTATACAAAGTGGCAAAAAAGAGTAGACTGGAACGATTAGTGGTTACTGGAATAGCTCTTTTGTGGACCTGATAGTAACAGCTAATGATGATGATGATGATGATGATGACGACTAATCTGGCTGTCCCTGTAGCACACACCGTCCTTTCCCTTTCTCTAAACTGACAAAAGACACTCAGGCTGCTGCAAGAATCAGTAGCACAGCAAACCTATATACACCTAACACCTATACCAGTCCTGAAAAGAACTTTTGTGGAACTAATAGTAACAGCAAGTCTTTAAACTGACCCTCACTGCCTGACAACACTGCTTCCTTCCTGTCCCTATACAAAGTGGCAAAAAAGAGTAGACTGGAACGATTAGTGGTTACTGGAATAGCTCTTTTGTGGACCTGATAGTAACAGCTAATGATGATGATGATGATGATGACGACTAATCTGGCTGTCCCTGTAGCACACACCGTCCTTTCCCTTTCTCTAAACTGACAAAAGACACTCAGGCTGCTGCAAGAATCAGTAGCACAGCAAACCTATATACACCTAACACCTATACCAGTCCTGAAAATAACTTTTGTGTACCAAATAGCTAGCGTTTTATCTGTCCCTACTCCACACAGCAACCTTTCCCTATAGTGACAGAAGAAATAATGTAAAATGGCCACCGGATCGGGTGTATTTATAGGTTAGGGGGAATGTCCAAGTGTCCATGTGCTGTCATGTCTCAATTGGCTGTCCTGTACCCCATGATAGACGTGTCATCATAGGTCAAAGTTCTTTTACACATTACACACGTAAGTCCGCCGGGGCGAACAACGGCAAAAGGCGAGCGAACGAGCGGAGCGTGAACAACCGAAATTCGCCGCGAAATGACCGCCAGGCGAACCGTTCGGCCATCACTACTTATGAGCAAGAACCCCATCAGTTTATCTAACTAGCAGATTGTTAACCATCCCCCAATAGTACAAAATGGTTGATTAGAGTATGCCCTGTGTGCACACCTATGTATACAGTATAATGTGATGTGATCAGCTGCAGCACTCAAAGTTAAGGCCTTATGCACACTGGACATTATAAAAAAAAACTTTAGCTATAGATTGAGTTTGGCAGTTTCAGGATTTTTTAGCTATAGCACTTTTTAGCATTTTTCTTTTAGCAAAACTATACCCCCACAAAAGCTTATAGCTCAAAAACGCTGAAAAATACAGAATGACCAAGTTTTTCAGTGTTTTTAAGTTTTTAGCAGAGTTAGATCGTTTTTACAGCTTAAAAACTCCTCTTAAAACCCAATAGTTCTGGGAGTTTTTCCAGCCAGAAAACGCCCCTGCCAAAAAATGCTGATAACAGCCTATGTGTGAATGTACACATAACATAACATGCTGGGGAGTTTACTGGCTGCAGAAAAAAATGCCTGAAACCAATAACAGCAGCTGTAAAAACTTCCAGTGTGCATGAGGCCTAAGAATAAACTTTCTGATAAATATATAATTGGCGTGTGCTGCGCTGAACGAAATTAATAATAAGTTGCCGAGTATTCAGCAGACATGAATGTGAAATGTGATGCTAAAATTCTCTAACTAGCGCAATCCAAAGAGCCACGGGTGTTTTATAAATATTCCAAAATTACATATGTGGATAAAAATGTGAAAAGGTCATAAATCAATCCGAGAAAAATCCTAAAAGTTCATCTTTCCAAAGACAGTATAAATCCTGATGTTCATGTGATGCCACGTACACACATGACCAGACTTTCCGGCAGACTAGGTCCGGCGGTCTTCCCGACGGACTTTCGACAGAGTTCCGACGGACTTTCCGAACGAACGGACTTGGCCACACATGAATGGACTAAGTCCTTTCGAAAGTCTGTTCGTTTTGAACGTGATGACGTAAGATGGGACTAAAAAAGGAAGTTCAATAGCCAGTAGCCAATAACTTCCCTTGCATCGCATTTGGTCCATCAGACTAGCAAACAGACGAACAGTTTTCCCGATAGGAATTGAGTCCATTGGACAGATTTGAAACATGTTCTATTTCTAGGTCCCTCTGATTTTTTTTATGAAAAACTATTGGACCAGCCCACACACGATCGGATTGTCCATTGGACTGATTCCATCAGACCTAGTCTGCCGGAAAGTCTGGTCGTGTGTACGCAGCATTAATCTTCACCACCACAGAGACCTATAGACAGACTTTCACCTCCACACATGAACCATAAGATTATAAAAGGACTGGTCACACTTGTTCCCTTTTATGAGCTGGGATCAGCTATGATGAGGTCTCCAAACTCTTGGTTAATGTAACCAGCCATAAAAAAGGCACAAAAGGGATGAAAATAGTGCTCTCCATAAGATACTATTAAACCTAATTATTTATTATTGAAACTGCACTTACATTGTAAACAATAACAAGAGGCAAAACAGCAGATACACAGAGGGATGTCTTCCATGGGTCATCGTTTTAACTGCTTCAGCCCTGGAAGATTTTACCCCCTTCCTGACCAGAGGACTTTTTGCGATTCGGCAATGTGTCGCTTTAACTACAATTGCGCGGTCGTGCAGCGTGGCTCCCAAACAAAATGGACGCCCTCTTTTTCCCGCAAATAGAGCTTTCTTTTGGTGGTATTTGATCACCCCTGCGGTTTTTATTTTTTGCGCTATAAACAAAAAAAGAGCAACAATTTTGAAAAAACATATTATTTTTTACATTTTGCTATAATAAATATCCTCCAAAAATATATAAAAAAACATTTTTTTCCTCAGTTTAGGCTAAAACATATTCTAGTACATATTTTTGTTAAAAAAAAATCGCAATAAGCGTTTATTGATTGGTTTGCACAAAAGTTATAGCGTATACAAAATAGAGGATAGTTTTATGGTACTTTTATTAATATTTTTTTTTACTAGTAATGGCGGCAAGCTGCAATTTTTTATTGTGACTGCGATATTATGGCAGACACGTCAGACATTTTTGACACATTTTTGGGACCATTGTCATTTATACAGCAATCAGTTCTGCAGAAATGCACTGATTTCTGTGTAAATGACACTGGCAGTGAAGGGGTTAACCACTAGGGGGCAGGGTAAGGGTTAAATATGTCCTGTGGCGTGTTTCTAACTGTGGGGGGCGTGGCTACGTGTGACACGTCACTGATCACTGCTCCCGATCCCGATCATGGGAATCTCTGCGGCGATCCATGCCCCGCAACCCGACTCACGGAAGGTCCCGCCTGGCGTGCGTCATTGGCGCCACGCACGTGATAACACGGTGGCAAATTTAAAGGGACATATCTGTATGCCCATTTGCCTGTCCGTGCCATTCTGCCAACGTACCTCAGCGTGCGCCGGTCGGGAACCGGTTAAGCAGGTCTGAATGATAACTCCAGACAAGCAGTATACCTCAGTCTGCTATTGGGGACAAAGCATTTGCTCCAAAGGCTGAATGATTTGTCTGCAATAGCAGCCCGAGGTACACTGCTTGTCTGGAGCTGTTGGATGGACCTGCTTGAAGTGATGATTTTTGGAAGACATCCCACTATGTGTCTTCTGTTTTTACCTCCCAAGATAGGAGAACACCAGTTAAACTGGTAGTTAAACACATATACAAAAGTGCTAAAAAAGACCCAAGTGGTGAACTGAATAAAACATTTTGTTTTTGCACAGTTGATGTTTGATGGAAAGCATTAGTAGCTTATTTTACTGTCTGAAATTACTCTTTAAAACAGCAACCTTTTTCCACTTAAGGCGCCGATTTCAATGCATGTGAATGCATGGAGGGCCGCATTCACCTGTTAATAAATGAAGATAATAATAATCCTAACATAGTAATAATAACAGTACAGGTTTACCTCACTTTAAGGTGCTTCACTAATACAAAGCCAGTTCACCCTGCGGGAGCATGTGGCTGGGGATTCAGATTTTACTGCCCCCTCCCCCATCTTGGCACCCAAGGGTGGTTGATACCAGCCCTGCCAGCCAGCATGGTTTGGGGATGGGGTTCCTGTCCCTAGGGGTGATGAGGTCCCTGACCCCAAGGATGATGAGGTCCATGTCCCCAGGTGAGAAGAGGTTCCTGTCCCCAGGGGAGAAGAGGAACCTGTCCTCAGGGGTAATGGGATCTCTGTCGCCAGGTGAGAAAGGGTCCCTGTCGCCAGGTGAGAAGGGGTCCCTGTCCCCAGGGGTGATGGGGTCCCTGTCTCCAGGTGAAAAGGGATCCCGGTCCCCAGGGACAATGTGGTCCCTGTCTTCAGGGGTGATGGGGTCCCTAATAGGGTGCCCCCCTATTGCAGTGTTTTCTGTACCCCATAGCAGTGTGCTCTGTCCCCCTTCACATTGCTCCCATAGTGTCCTCTGCACCCCTCCTCCTATAGCAAGCTTCCTGTGTCCCCAACGCAGTCCTCTTTCCCCACCATAGTGTCCCTTGTACCCCCCATAATGTCCTCTGTCCCCACCATAGTGTCCTCTGTCCCCACATAGTGTCCTCTGTAGCCTCCATAGTGTCCTCTGTACCCACCATAGTGTCTCCTGTATCCCCTATAGTGTCCTTTGTATCCCCCATAGTGTCTTTTGTACCCACCATAGTGTCTCCTGTATCCCCTATAGTGTCCTCTGTATCCCCCATAGTGTCCTCTGCCCCCACCATAATGTCCTCTATACCCACAATAGTGTCCTTTGTAACCCCATAGTGTCCTCTGTCCTGACTATAGTGTCCTTTGTAACCCCCCATAGTGTACTCTGTACCACCACCGTGTCCTTTGTCCCCATTTTAGTGTCCTCTGTGGGGGTACAGAGGACACTATTGTGGGGATAGAGGACACTATGGGTGGGGACAGGAGACACTATGGGGGGGACAGGGGACACTATGGGGGGTTCAGGGGACACTATGTGGGGTACAGAGGACACTATGGGTGGGTACAGAGGACACTATGGGGGGTACGGAGTACACTATGGTGGGGACAAAGGACACTATGGGGGTACAGAGGACACTATGAGGGGTACAAAGGACACCATGGTGGGGACAGAGGACACTGTGGGGGTACAGAGGACACTGTGGGGGTACAGAGGACACTGTGGGGTACAGAGGACACTATTGTGGGGTACAGATGACCCTGTGGGGGTACAGAGGACACTATTGTGGGGGTAGAGAGGACTCTGTACCCTCACAGTATCCTCTGTCCCCACCACAGTGTCCTTTGTACCCCCATAGTGTCCTTTGTCCCCACCATAGTGTACTCTGTACCCCCCATAGTGTCCTCTGTCCCCACCATAGTGTCCTCTGTACCCTCAATAGTGCCCTTTGTACCCATTATAGTGTCCTCTGTCTTGTCATGGCTTAACCACTTTCCACTCAAACAACTGTCAGCCAATGACAGCTGATCAGGAAATAAACAGGACCCGGTGACCTGATTTTTTTTCTCCCCACAATCAGAGTGTGGAGAAAAAATAAAGCCAGTGACCAGCTTCTGTTACAGGGACATGGGTCCCGATCTGTGCTACCCATCAGTGCCCACAAATGCTGCTAATCAGTGCCCACAAGTGTCATCTATAAGTGCCAATCAGTGCCCACGAGTGCCACTTTTCAGTGCCCATGAGTGCCACCAATTAGTACTGCCCATCATTGCCGTCTATCAGTACCAAACAGTGCTCATCAGTGCTGCCTATAAGTGCTCAGCAGTTACCAATACTAATATCACTGACACTGAACAATATGAACTATTCCTCACTGATCCCAGCGCCCAAAAGGAAAGCAAGTTCTCAAAATCTCATCCAATTAACACCTGCTATCATAAATTAAATTACCAATAATATAGACATATAGTATAAATCAATCCTTATCTTTCATGACATTACACTATATTGACAGCGCTAAATAAAAATATTTTACAATCCAATATACATAAAAAATATATATATACGGAAAAAGATGACAGTTTCTCAAAGAATAGAATGCACCAAAAAGTTTTTTTTTTAAGTCCAAACACAAGTGTTTGAATGCCATCCATTGCAGTATTCCCGAGGTGATGAGAAAGATAGTCCATCTCCCAGTAAAAGACACCAGTGCGTAGTAGCTTCATACCCAGTGGCACCCCTTATGGTAAAACACTTACCAGAACTTAAAGGGTTACAGGCACATCACAAAACACATTGGATCCTCAGATTCCTTATAGTAATGCTTCCAATCAAACCAAATGCCAATACGGTTGTCAGCAATAGTAGTTTAAATACTCCTTTGATTTCTTTATAACTATATCTTTGGTTCAATAGTACTCCATTCAGCATAGATTCACATGTAGGAAAAATAAAAAATATTCCATAGTGCAAACCATTTTATTTATTTAAAATTCTTATGCACTTAATGAAACATACGTACACAATATACAATCATCAAGTCATTGATCATACGCGGAGCGATCAGGTTTGTCTCACCGCAGTCCTGAGATTCAAAGATAGTAAGCGTTCTCAGCTTCCACGGCGGGTCCCGGGTAAAATTTTAAACCTTCTGCCCTGCGATGACGTACAGCTGCTTGGTCACGCCCATAGGCTTTTCGTCACTACGTCTTCGTCTGTGGGCGTGACCAAGCGGCGCAGCTCATACGTTTATGTACAAGACGGGCGGTGCACTGACAGGGGGATGTGGCACAGAGACACTCCTCCGTTCAACCTCCCGACTGATCAGCACCGCCTACCCTCAATAGCAAAACTATTGAGGGGTGAAGTGCTGTTAGATAAACAGTTTTACCACGCCCAACTCATGCCCAACTCAGTGGGATGCTGTCTGATCAAGTAACATACACATTATTGGAAAAGCACCCCACTAAGGAATACCGAAGTGATTTGGTGAATTTAGTGGATTTTGGATATTATATGCGGATCCTTACAAAAAAAGAAAAATTATTTTTGGTTCTGAGTTTTAGCAGAATTCCCAAAATCTACACGTTGCCTAAGATACATAAGAATGTAATTGAACCACCAGCTAGGCCGATTGTCAATGGAATAAATTCTGTGACATCCAGAATAGGCCAATATTTTGATCACTTTTTACAGATGAGTGTGGTAATGACCCGAGCCTATTTGAAAGATACTACAAGTTTCTTACAGCTGTTGCGAGAGGTTGAATTTTCAGAAGAATCTGAAATCTTCCTAGTAACAGCGGATGTGTCGTCTCTCTATACAATTATACAACATGAGGATGCCTTGTTGGCACTCAACTGGGCATTCTCGCAGAGAGACGACCTTCCCTTTGTTCAAAAAAAGTTTTTACGAATGGCTTTAGAGTTCTGCCTCTCACACAACTACTTCTGGTATGATGGTAAATTTTACAACCAGAAGAAAGGGGTAGCGATGGGTTCTAAGTTTGCGCCGAGTCTGGCGAACTTATTTATGAGCCAGTGGGAGGACATACGTATCTTTGCAACCAGGAGACAGGAATTACTTTTCTACCAGAGGTATATAGACGATTTATTCTTTATTTGGCAGGGCACCGAAGAAAGTTTGAAATTATTCGCTGGTGGTTTGAATATTATTAATAATAATATCAAATTAGATTTTAATTGGAGTAAGGAATC
This sequence comes from Lithobates pipiens, assembly GCF_037356315.1. Taxonomy (NCBI): domain Eukaryota; kingdom Metazoa; phylum Chordata; class Amphibia; order Anura; family Ranidae; genus Lithobates; species Lithobates pipiens. The sequence continues at coordinate 13,817,796 of NW_027507696.1, read as the reverse complement.
AATCCACTTTTTGGATGTTACGGTAATGAGGGAGCGTACCCATTTACCTACTAAAGTGTTTTTCAAGCCAACAGACAGGAATAGCTATATTCCGATCCAAGGTGGTCACCATCCACTGTGGCTGCTGGGTATAACCAAGGGACAGTTTCTCCGTATTCGTAGAAACTGCACCTCTGATGATGATTATTTGACACAAGCATCTCTTGTAAGAGATAAGTTTATAGAGAAAGGGTATTCCTCTGATATTCTAGATCAGGAGTTAAATCAAGTATTACAGATATCTCAAGAGACTTGCCTTCAACCAAAAGTAAGATCTGTGGGTACGAGTCATGAATGGGGCTTTATTAGCACTCTACACGGACAATATAAAGAGGTTGAGGATATTGTCCGGAAATACTGGAACATCCTTAAATTGGACCGCATCCTTAAAGAGGCTATTCCAGATAAACCCAGATTTATATATAGGCATAGCCCTTCCTTTGGTGATAAAGAGGTTAAAAAAGATTTGGATCCACCGTCTAGGCCACATATGTTCTGGGATAGGACAGGTTTCTTTGCCTGCCGTAGGTGTAAGGCCTGTAAATCGGTCGGTACCCATCTGAGGGGTGTTGACCAATTTACTTTGACCTGGAATGGACACAATTTTAAAGTGGAACATTTCATCACATGCATAACTACGCATGTGGTGTATGCTCTTCAGTGTCCATGCGGCCTCATGTACATAGGGCGAACGAAAAGAAAGTTATGCAAGCGTGTGGCTGAACATATTTATAACATCTCTATCGGATATAGAGACCACAGCGTTTCTTTACATTTCAGACTTAAGCATAATAGGGATCCCACAGGTTTAAAATTTTGGGGCATAGATAGGATTTTTCCTGTATGGAGGGGTAGTAATTTAGTAAGAGAAATATCAAAACGAGAAACTGAATGGATTTTTCGTGCTAATACGTTGAGTCCCCGCGGCTTAAATATAGAGGTGGATGTGAACTGCTTCATCAGTGATTACTGAGGGTAGTGCCCAGCCCTCTTTTAGGGAATTTTAGGGATCACCAATGGTAGCGTCCAGCCCTCTTTTAGGGAATTTTAGGGCCATTTGTATTAACAAGGGAGTTCCATATGTGGTTACTGTCATTTTTATTGTTGATTGGTTTAGTTATATTTATTATTTATTTATTTATTTATTTATTTATTTTTTATTGTATTATTTTATTATTTTTTATTTTTATTTTTTATTTTTTTATTTAAATTTTTTTCATTTTATTTATTTATTTATTTATTTTTATTTATTTTATATTTTTTATTTAGTTTTTAATTTTTAATTTTTTTTATTTCTATTTTTATTTTATTATATTTTTTATTTTAATATTTTTGTTGTTTTGGCGGATTTTTTAATATGAGTAATTTATCTTAATAATTACTGAGGTAGGATTGGTATTAATTCTATCGGTGTTAAATATATTACTGTTTTCAGTGATATTTGTGGAAAACAACTATTACTGATTTTCAGTGTAAAATCTTGAGAGGTTTTGATGTGTAAGGGATTAGGAATATATTTCCCCCCTTTTTTTATTTAATTGTTTTATTTGTAATATTTGTATACTAATTGTTTTACGAATTGCAATTTTCTGCAAATACTTCATGTAATGAAAATGCTAGATTATTGTCATTTTCTATTGGAGTTGTTTATTATAAGCTTGATGTATTATTCTGAGCCATCAGATATATATTGTTGCTAGATTTTTTGTTTCGATTAGCTACTGATATTTAACTGTAGGTAGGATGGATTATTAATAAATACTCTATGAGCGGGAATGGCAATGGGTATCATAGATGTATGACTGCCTTACAATGGATGATCTTAGTATCTATCTTTTGTTTGCACTGAACACTCCAGCAGGACACTGAGGATCAGGTCATCTGACATTGGTCAGTGCGCTGTGAGTCATGGTGTTTTGGTAACAGCGTATCTTGTCATTCCCGCTGCGAGTTTTGCTATTGAGGGTAGGCGGTGCTGATCAGTTGTGAGGTTGAACGGAGGAGTGTCTCTGTGCCATGTCCCCCTGTCAGTGCGCCGCCCGTCTTGTACATAAACGTATGAGCTGCGTCGCTTGGTCACGCCCACAGATGAAGACGTAGTGACGAAACGCGTATGGGCCTGACCAAGCAGCTGTACGTCATCACAGGGGAGAAGGTTTGAAATTTTAACCGGGACCCGCCGTGGACGCTGAGAACGCTTACTATCTTTGAATCTCAGGACTGCGGTGAGACAAACCTGATCGCTCCACGTATGATCAAAGACTTGATGATTGTATATTGTGTACGTATGTTTCATTAAGCGCATGAGAATTTTAAATAAATCAAATGGTTTGCACTATGGAATATTTTTTATTTTTCCTACATGTGAATCTATGCTGAATGGAGTACTATTGAACCAAAGATATAGTTATAAAGAAATCAAAGGAGTATTTAAACTACTATTGCTGACAACCATATTGGCATTTGGTTTGATTGGAAGCATTACTATAAGGAATCTGAGGAACCAATGTGTTTTGTGATGTGCCTGTAACCCTTTAAGTTCTGGTAAGTGTTTTACCATAAGGGGTGCCACGGGTGTGAAGCTACTACGCACTGGTGTCTTTTACTGGGAGATGGACTATCTTTCTCATCACCTCGGGAATACTGCAATGGATGGCATTTAAACACTTGTGTTTGGACTTTTGAAAAAAACTTTTTGGTGCATTCTATTCCTTGAGAAACTGTCATCTTTTTCCGTATATATATATATATATATATATATATATATATTTTATGTATATTGGATTGTAAAATATTTTTATTTAGCGCTGTCAATATAGTGTAATGCCATGAAAGATAAGGATTGATTTATACTATATGTCTATAACATCTCGTTACCGCTTACAGTACACATCAAGCACACTGATTGCCCCCCCAATAAAGAGGACATATCACCACCCATCATAGTAACTGTCACTCACAGTCCATCGGAGTACCCGAGTACCTGTCACAGTCCATCGGAGTACCCGAGTACCTGTCACAGCCCATCAAAGTACCCAAGTACCTGTCAAAGCTCATCATTGTACCCAAGTACCTGTCACAGCCCATCAGAGTACCGGAGTACCTGTCACAGTTCATCTGAGTACCTGAGTACCTGTCCGAGTCCATCTGAGTACCCGTGTACCTGTCCCAGTTCATCTGAGTACCTGAATACCTGTCACAGTTCATCTGAGTACCCGAGTACCTGTCACAGTCAATAAGTACTTGTCACCAGCCCATCAGAGAACCTGTCACCAGGCCATCAGAGTACCCCGGCTACCTGTCACCAGGCCATCAGAGTACCCGAGTACCTGTCACCAGGCCATCAGAGTACAAGAGTACCAATTTGCAGCCCATCAGAGTACCCGAGTACCTATTTGCAGCCCATGCCTCATAGAATATACGTTGGGGTGTTTGCTTTCCAAAATGGGGTCATTTTGTGGGTAATTTCACTGTCCTGGTGCTCCAGGACCTTCAAAAGTGTGATGGGTAGGAATGAAATGAGATGTGTCGTTATGATCCTAGAACGCCTGAAGGTGCTACTTCAATGTTCGGCCTCTGTATGTGGCCAGGCTGTGTAAAAGTCCCACACATGTGATATCGCCATACTCGGGAGGAGTAGCAGAATGTGTTTTGGGGTGTAATTTTTGCTATATACATGCTATTTGTTAGAAATATCTTATAAATTGACAACTTTGTGTTGAAAAAAATGCGATTTTATTTTTTCCAAAAACTTCTGGAAAAAAATGAACTGTTCAAAAGACTCATTATGCCTCACAGATTATACATTGGGGTGTTAGTGTTCCAAAATGGGGTCATTTTATGGGCAATTCCATTGTCCTGGTACTCCAGGGCCTTCAAGGTGGCTGTGAAATGAGATGTGTCATTTTTGCTCATAGAACGTCTGAAAGTGCCACTTCAATGTTGGTGCTCTGTATGTGGCCATGCTGTGTAAAAGTCTCACACATGTGGTATCGCCATACTCGGGAAAAGTAGCAGAATGTATTTTGGGGTGTAATTTGTTGTATGCATATGCTGTGTGTGAGAAATAACCTGATAATATGACAATTTTGTAAAAAAAAAATAATAACAAAAAAAATCTTAATTTTGCAAAGAATTGTGGGAAAAAATTACAACTTAAAAAAACTCACCATGCTACTTACTTAATACCTTGGAATGTCTAAAAAGGGGTCATTTGGGGGGTATTTGTACTTTCCTGACTTGTTAGCGTCTCAAGAAATGAGATACACCTGATGTACTGAAGGCCTGATCAGATGTGATCAATTTTCAGTGATTGGCACCATAGTTTGTAGACTCTATAACTTTCACAAAGACCAAATAATATACACTAATCTGGGTTATTTTTACCAAAGATATGTAGCAGTATAAATCTTGGCCAAAAATTATGAAGAAAAATTACTAATTAGCAAAATTTTATGACAGAAACAAAGAAAAGGGCATTTTTTTCACAAAATTGAATTTTTTGTTTTTATTTATAGCACAAAAAATAAAAAACACACTAATGCTGAAATACCACTAAAAGAAAGCTCTATTTGTGTGGAAAAAAGGACGCAAGTTTCATATGGGTACAGTGTTGCATGACTGAGTAATTGTCATTCAAACTGTGAGAACGCTGAAAGCTGAAAATTGGTCTGGTCAGGAAGGGGGTGTAAGTGCACTGTATTGAGGTGGTTAAATACCAGCTCGATTTATGTGAAAAAAATATATAAAAATGTTGTTTGATTACAGTGTTGCATGACCACACAATTCATTCACAGTGCAAAAATTGGCCTGGTCAAGAAGGGGATGTAATTGCCCAGTAGGCAAGTGGGTAAAGGGGGTGTGGTTACATAGTCTGAGATGACATACATAAAACGTAGAATGTGGTAATGTTAAATAGGGAACGTACAGTGGTGGGTAGTATGTGCAGGAGAGGAGTGCGAAGTGTAAGGCAGTGGGTAGTATGTGCAAGAGAGGAGTATGGAGTGTATGTAGGTGGGTAGTATGGGCAGGAGAGGAGTACGGAGTATATGGAGGTTGGTAGTATGTGCAAGAGAGGAGTACGGAGTGTATGTAGGTGGGTAGTATGGGCAGGAGAGGAGTACGGAGTGTATGTAGGTGGGTAGTATGTACAGGAGAGGAGTGTGGAGTGCATGGCGGTGTGTAGTATGTGCAGGTGAGGAGTACAGAGTGCATGGCGGTGGATAGTATGTGCAGGATGGTGTCAATAAGGCAGTTGACAGTGTCAGGAGCTCTTTATTTTAATTTTTTTTATTTTTTCAAAATGCTTTTTGGAGGCCAGTGGATGGTGTCAGTAGGGCAGTGGATAGAGTCAGTAGAGCAATCCACAGTGCCAAAATCTTTTTGTATTATTTCATGAATTTTTATTATTTTTTTTATAATGTTTTACAATTTGTTTTAATTATGTTTTCAAAATTTTTTTGGGGGGTGGGGGGAGTGGAAAGTTGGACTGTGTCAGTAGGGCAGTGTAGATTTTGTCAGTAGATTTTGTTTTTATTATTTTATTTTTTATTTTTTTTGCAATTTTACTTTTTATATATTTTTTTAAATATATATTTTTTATGTTTTTATGTTTTTCTTGACAGTGCTACTGGTTGGGGGGGGCAGTGGTCAGTGTCAGTGGTGCAGTGGACAATGTCAATAGAGCAGTGGATGGTGTCAGTAGTTTTTAATTTTTATGTAATTTTTTTTTTTTACAATTTTTTAAAAATGATTTATTACAATTTATTTTATTATTTATTTTTTTCACAATTTTTATTTTTTTTTTTGAGGAGGGGGGTCAGTGTGTGCTGTGTCAGTATTTCTTTTTTATTTTATATTATTTTTTACAATTGTATTACCATATTTATCGGCGTATAACACGCACCCCAAGTTTAGGAGGGAATTTTAAGGAAAGAAACTTTTAGGAGGGAAGTTTACGGAAAAAAAAACTTACATTAAAATGCCCATCAATGCAGCCTGATCAGTGCCCATCTGCAGCCTTCCCAGTGTCCATCTGCAGCCTTCCCAGTGTCCCTATGCGGCCTTCCCAGTGTCCCTATGCAGCCTTCCCAGTTTCCCTATGCAGCCTCCCCAGTGTCATTGCAGCCTTGTGTCATTGCAGCCTCCCCAGTGTCCTTGCAGCCTTGTGTCATTTAAAATTGGCGCCGATCGGAGGAGAGGAGCGAGCGCCGCCGACATACACAAAGCCGAGTGTACTTCGGCTAGACTCAGCTCCTCTCGCAGTCCCTCCCATCTCCACTGATTGTGAGAGGAGAGGAGCGATCACCGCCGACATACACAAAGCCGAATGTACTTCGGCTAGTCTCGGCTCTGCTCACAGTCAAGGGCGGGACTGCGAGAGGAGCCGAGTTTAGCCGAAGTACACTCGGCTTTGTGTATCGCAGCTCCGCTGGCTCCTCTGGTCTTGCAATCAGTGGAGATGGGCGGGACTGCGTGAGAAGCCAAGTCTAGCTGCAGTACACTCGGCTTTGTGTATCTAGGCTCCACTCGCTCCTCTCATCACAACTCTGCGGAGATTGGTGGGGATCGGCGTATAACACACACCCAAGATTTCCCCCTGATTTTAAGGGGAAAAAAGTGCGCGTTTATATGCCAATACCGATACATACGGTATATATATTTTTTTTTTACAATTAAATTTTTTTATATTTATTGTAATTAAATGCTTTTATTATTAGTCTTGTTGGGGGGCTTTGGTGAGATATCAGGGGTCTAAAAAGACCTTTGACATCTCCCCTTTGAGAAAGAGACTGAGGACAGAAATTCACCAGTCCCTTTTCATTCATAAATTAAGAATTGTAAACACAGTGATCACTGACCCTGTTCAGTCAGAAAATGAAGGGGCTGGTAAATTACATATTTACTAGCCCCTTCCTCTGCTCTCAATTCTGACAGTTCCAGCAGGAGGGGAGGGAAGTCAGCAGTGCTGTGGGGGAATGAGGGGGGCTGAGGAGCACAGGAGGGAGGACATGGGGACTGAAGGAGGGTACAGAAAGACACAGAAAGACACAGGGGGTTGGAGAAGTACATAGGAGGGCTGGAGGAGAACACAGGGGGTCGGAGAGTACACAGGGTGACAGTCGGGGGTGATAGGGACAGTTACAGGCACCAATCTCCCTGTATAGCATGCAATGTGGCAGCTGACAGCCGCAGGAGGAAAAGCTCCTCCCTCTCTGCTTCTCCCTTCCATTACTGTCAGCTGCATCATTGAAAGCTATACAGGGAGGTGCCTGTAGCTTCCCGAAAACTTCCCAACCGTCCCAGGATTTTATGCAAGTCCAGGCAAATCAAGTCCGGATCCCAGAGTGGAGCCCAAGCTGGTTCTAAGGGCTTCTCCAGCAGGAGCGCTCTAACATGGGCACTGGTTGCGTCTGCCTAGAAGATTGTGCAGAATGTATGAGGTACTACACACCATGATCCAGTCTTTTTATTGCAGCCAACATCTCCCTGCCCGCTGCCTGTCACAGTATGACCAGTGCTGGAACTAGGCGGGGGGAGGGGTGTCAGTGATCACTAGCACAGAGCATTTGCCTATGTCTATTGCAGGGTGTTCCTGGGTCTCCAGCACTATGATCGCTACCACCGTATCAGCCTGTATCTCTCCCAGCCGGTTGCATGTTTACAGTAGCTATAGTGTCAGAGCACCGAGGGACGTTTCCCATAGGTTCCACCTCAGCTTGGACATGTGTTCTGACCAGACAGGAGGAGGAGCCTGGGAAGGAGATCTCCTGGCACTGAGGTCCCGGGAACTGTCTGCGGAGTCTGCGCAACTGAAGTCTTAGATGTGTATGTGGGGGGGGGGGGGGCTTTGGGGGATAAGAGAATTTGTGTACGAAGAGAGGTTTGGATTTATACTGGAAAGAGTATATAGGGGGGAGGATTGCAAGAAGGATGGATTTGAGGAGGATTTATGCTGATAGAAGGGATATAGGAGGATTTGTGCTGAGAAGGGGGTCTATGCTGGAAGGGGGGAGATGTTGGGAAAGAGAATTTGTATAAGAAGTTTGGGGATTTATGCTGCAAGAAGGGATATGGTGGCATTTTGTGCTGAGAGGGGGGATTTGTGTTGGAAGGGGGTACATGGGGCAGAGTATTTTTGCTGAGAGGGGGATATGGGGGGACTTTTGCTTTGAGGGGGGATTTGAGGAGGCAAGAGGATTTGTTCTAGAGGGAGGTCTTTGAGGTGGGAGAAGATTTATACTGGAAGGGGAGATTTGGGGTGGGATTTGTACTGGGAGGGGAATTTAGGTCAGGGGGATAAAAGAAATTGTGCTAAAAAGAGAGATTGGGGAGGGGGGTATTTGTACTGTGGGAATGATTTTGGGGGAGAACGGAATTTATACCAGAAGCTGTATTTGTGTGTGGAGTGGGGGTGTGCTGGGAGGGTGAATGAATTCATGTTGGAGGGATTGGGATGGAGAAGATCCCATGGTAGAAGGTGGGAGAGGATTTGTGCTGGGGGGAGGGAATTGGGGGAAGAGGATTTGTTCTGTGTGGGATTAGTGAGTAGATTAGTGTTGGATTTTGCGGAGGGGGGGTGCATATTTATGCTGAAAGGGTAAATTGGGGAGAGTATTGCTTACATTTGTACAAGTCCTTTCCCCTCCTAAAGCACCCCTCCCCCAGTATATATCTGTCCCCAACTCTACCCCACATTCTAACACATGTCCTCTACCTCTCAAAGTGACCCCCAGCACATACCAGAAGCTAAGCACGCCGCAGGCTTTTACCTCCCTCAAGTGTCCCTCATTCTCAAGTTTGAAAGTTGGGAGGTATGTGCCCCCACCCCACCACCACACCGATCATCCCTGACTGTCAACCAGGCATGGATCATCCATGATTGCAGGGTGTACCAGAGCACAATGCCCCCCCCCCCCCCGGGGCCTGTGTTTAGTGAACACCCTGCAACCATGGATGATACGCCACTGCGTCTCACCAATCACTGCACAGATACATTGATCAGGTATATCGATTGCATTTTTCACTATTTATAAAGTTTTGATTTTTATTAGGTTTACTAAGATGCCTCCACGTCCAATTCTTTTCTGTAAAGCAGTTCATGTACATGCTGTTAGTTATCTTGTTACACTGTGGCTCTCTTGCACAATAATATGTGGCGGATTCTTCAGGTTTCATTCCAGTGAGTTTTAAAAACACTTCTCCTTTATTTGTGTCTCTGCTCAGAGTTAGTCGTCCCTGAAGAGAGCTGGCATAATATGTGCTTGCATCATAACATATTCTCCCCAACCACACCAGCGGTTTCCTATCAGATTGTCGGACCCAGTGCACACAATACATGTTAGTGCTGTCAGTGAGGGAGGCTCCGGTCACTTTACAGGTCATTTCCAGAGTCTCTGATGGCTTCACAGTCCCAGGACCAGACTCCACCATTGTGATTTGTGATGTGACATCTGAAAAATATTTATTATATTTGATTATATATTACATGTCTAGTATCTCAGACCACTTAAAAACGTTTAAATGAGTAATCCAAATAAAAAAGAAACACACATTGTACTGAAGACACAATAAAAAGTAACCACAGGAGATGTGTCATGTCTGAAGTTGTGTTTTGGATTCGGCTGCACTGATTCCGATCAGATAACTTTTCCTATATAACGCTCTGTATTTAAGCAGAAATTTACCATGAATGCTTTGCATAAACTGAAATGATTGGGTGAGGGGAACTGATGATATGGACAATTTGTTTTAAAACAAAACTGTTACTTTCTCCTGCAGAAAGTTCTTCATTTAAACCTGAATTTTATAGAAATATATTTTGTACCAACTGAAATAGCCGAGTTTATCTAAAAGGAGAAGTGAAGCCACACAAGTAGAATATTTTATGGTGACCATACACTCAATGATTTGATTGAACGATTCTTCACACAATAAGATAATATGATTGGATCGATGAACTATCAAAAATACACATACTGGGGGTGATTTACTAAGAAGAAGGCACTGCACCAGTTCACACATTATTGGTGCGCCGGAAAAGTCATTAATCGAACGTGCGAACCAGCGCATATTGAAAAGTAAATAGCCATAATAAATATCCACATATGTAAACCGCAACTGGCACCAGGGTAACTGCGGTTTTCTCATTACTAATAGCGTACACCCAATACAATCGGTTAATTTCATCTCATTGTATGTGTCTTGTTAGGCAATTAGTAGATGTTCTCAGTTAATTAACCCTTTTGATACTAATCTCATTCCTATCACTTCTAATATATCTTTGAAATATGTTTATTGTTTTTTTACCCAAATCTTTTAATACATTACAAAGAACAGAGAAGTGTTTCTAAACCCAATAAATTAATATTTTCAGATCTTGATCTTTAATGGTGACCATTCACTGCAATCAGTTAGATCTTAGACCAAGAAAGATTGCAGCCAAAACTGGCGGAAGAATTTGTCAGGATACAAAGAAAAACCCACAAGTAACCACAGGAGAAATACAGGCTGCTCTCCAAAAAGGCGATGTGGTTGTTTTTAACCACTTCAGCCCGGGGAGGATTTACTCCCTTCCTGTCCAGAGCACTTTTTGCGATTCGGAACTGCGTCACTTTTTTTTTTTTTAAACATGTTTTTATTGAGAAAATTGAACAAAAGACATTAAGACAGGTTACCATCAGACTTTTCGTGTAGTACAGCAGTGATATAAAAAAGAAAAACAGGGGAGGGCACAAAGGGAGATCATCAAAGCAGAGCATGTAAAGACAATTACAGTTAACAGGGCTGATGTATAAGCCAAGGAGTTAAACACATAGGGGGATAGATAGCATGAGAAGGCTTCTTTAGTGAGACCAAAAACAGTCTTCTTATGAAAACATAGCCTAAGCTAAAATACCGTAACTAGATGAGTAAAGTGAGCATAGAAAAACTGGATGGATCTGTGTACTAACCACTGGGAAACAAGAAATGATTGACATGATGGAAAACAAAATTTCAACCGGGAGAAAACAAGAAGGGCGGAAGGGGGGGGGCGTGGGGGGGGGTGGCGGTTGCCAAAGGAGAAAAAAGTCTTGATGGAGTAGTCCCAGGTATATGGAATGAGTGTTAACACGATCACCAGAGACAGCAGTGAGCAGGGAGATCATGGGTAGGCATTCGTTTTCAGAGATCGGCTCATCAAAGGAGAAAGCTAGAGTGGAAAAAGCACGTTGGTCATCTGAAGAAAGGGCTGAAGAGATAAAATGTTGCCACCGGAGAAGAAAACGGGACCTGGATTTGGCATTTTTAAAGTCTGTAAGGAGACGTTCTCTGTACAGGAGGGCAAGAGATTCATGTTTGAGTTGGGAGATAGTAGGGCTTTGAGAGGAGAGCCAGTTCCTGAGGATAAGGCGTCTAGCGATGAGTAGGCAAATCAGGATCCAATCTCTGGAGGGAGGAGGGACGGCCGGCTTAGCAGGGGTAGAGGCTGTGGAGAAGAGAGACCAGGGCAGCAAAACTGGGTCCCAGTAGCCAAAGATCAGTAGGAGGGGGTCCTTGGGCAGTTTCAGTAGGGTGATCTCCAAAATAAAAGCTATAACTTGATCCCAAAAGGAGGAGATGAAAGAACATGACCAAAAGCGGTGGGATAGTGAGGGTCTAGAAGCCGAGCATAATGGGCAGAGAGTTCCGTCAACCGTGGATTTCGAGGAGAGGAAAGGAATAAACGCTCGGTGAACTATTTTTAGCTGGGTTTCTCTCCAGGTCTCGTTAGGTGTGAGGCGGAGGACCTCCCGGAGGCCTTGCAGAAGTTTGTCAACTAATCCCGGATCCGAGAAGTCTTTGCGCCAGTTGACAATAGATGTAGACAGAAGCGGTGGAGAGAAGCTCAAAAGGAGAGGTTTGTAGATGTCAGAGATGGAATACTGTCCAGATTGAAGCAGGCGGTCCAGGAAGCTAGGTTTGAATCTCAGAGGTTTGGCTTTACATGTACTGGAGATGAAGCTGGTGCATTGGTTGAAATAGAAAGCGCGTGAGACCGGTAAGGAGAACAAAGATGCCACGGTCGAGAAGGGCAGCGGCTTTCCAGATGAGGGGTTACACAGTGAGGAAAATTTGGAGAGTCCATGTTGCCCCCATATGCCGTAGGAGTTGTAGTGGAGACCAGGTAGAAAGGCAGGGTTCCCTTGAATCGGCAGGTGGCACGAGATGAGAGCCGGGAGCTTGAGGAGTTTTCTGACCTCTCTCCAGGCCAAAGCCGTGTCTCATAACAAAAGGTTGTGTTGAAGCGGGAGAGGGACAGTCTTCCATCTGCAATGAAGGAGGGCTACTAAGGAGTAGGGGTGAGCCATAGCAGATTCCAGAGTAAAGTTCGAGTGACGGGATTGTTGGGCAATCCAATCAAGGCTAGTCCTGAGTAAACAAGCAAGGTTATACAGTCTAATGTGAGGTAAACCAATACCCCCCTCGCCCCTAGGAAGGTGCAGTTTTTTTAACGCTATACGAGGCTTTTTGCCATGCCATAAAAATTTAGAGATATTCAAATTGAGGGCAGTAACATCTTTATGTTTAAGCAATAGGGGAATAGTTTGCAGAGGGTATAACAGTCTAGCGAAGCTAATCATTTTGACCAGGTGGCACCTTCCCAGGAGCGACAGGGGGAGATCCATCCAGTTAGATAACTCCTGATTGAGTTTAGTAAAAAGAGGGGGAAAATTGAGGTGGTATAGTGAGGAGGGCAATTTCCCTATTTTTATACCCAAGTAGGTGATGTGTGACGGAGCCACCTGGAAAAGGGAATGATGTATCCAAGGGGGTGAGGGATGAGTACCAATGGGGAGGATTTCGCTCTTGGCATAGTTAATACGGAGCCCTGAACATAACCTGAAGGTGTTAAAGATACTTTTAATATGTAAGATGTCAACAGCTGGATTTGAAGTGAAAATGAGGATGTCGTCTGCGAAGAGAGATGTCCGGAGCTCAAAAGGTCCTACAGAGATGCCGCTCAAGGGAGCGACCTGAGAGAGATATCTGGGGAGGGGTTCTAGGGCGATGTTAAACAATAAAGGGGGCAGAGGGCAGCCTTGCCTAGTGCCCTTGTGGAGACGAAACTCCTCGGAGAGGAGTCCCGCTGCCACCACCCTGGCTGAAGGGGTTGAATACATGGTATTTATGAGATGGCAAAAGGGACCCGAAAAACCCATTTTGGTAAGGGACAGTGAGAGCCAATCAAAGCTGACATTATCAAAGGCTTTTTCAGCGTCCAGGGTAATGATGGCATAGTCTCCCTTTGGATCTCGTTTAGCTTGTTCAAGGGCCAGGAGTACCTTCCGTATATTCAGAGTGGGCGTACGACCCTTAACAAAACCGGATTGGGCAGGGTGTATGAGGTCAGGGAGGATATCCGCCAACCTAGTGGCCACAATTTTTGACAGGATTTTAACATCCAGGTTGAGCAATGAAATGGGCCTGTAAGAACCTGGTTCCAAGGGGTCCTTTCCTTTCTTGGCCAAGAGTTTAATAATGGCTTGGTTGCCCGTGGGCAGGTACGGGCCCCCCGACCAGATACCTGAGAAGACAGAATGTAGCACAGGAGCAATGATATTAAGGAGGGTTTTGTAGAACTCACCGTTAAACCCGTCAGGGCCAGGGGCTTTGGAAGGGCGAAGGTGTTTGATGGTGTGTTCTATTTCGGTTAGGGTGATAGGGGAGTTCAAGGTTTCAAGCTGGGCGGGGGAGATGTGGGGCAGATGAACTTTGTCAAGGAAAGACCGGGCAGTAGGCACATCGATCGGGTCAGGGCCATAGAGAGCAGAATAGAATTCCAACATGGTCTTGTTGATGGCAGGGGGAGTAGAGTGGATGGACCCCGATTTATCCCGAAGGGAGGTAATGTGAGTCGGGCGGGTGGGGCCCTTGCATAGTCTGGAGAGGAGCTTTCCGGACTTGTTCCCAAATTTGTGCAGGGTGGCGTCAAAATGTGCCTTTTTAGTGAGCTCAAGGGTGGAGGCCCAAGTGTCAAAGGAGGATTTGGCGGCGGCCCATTCATCTCTGTCCGCAGAGGAGGTAGAGGTGTTAAGGGAGATTTGGGCTTTGTGCAGTCGAGTGCTAGCTGATTTAAATTTGAGCATGGAATGGCGTTTAAAGGTAGAGGCATAGGAAATGATACGTCCCCTCAGGAATGCTTTCCCAGCATCCCAAAGGAGGTTGGGGTCGCCCAGATGGGGGGAGTTGGCCAAGGAGAATTCCTCCCAGGAGCGTTCCATATAGGCCTTGAAGTCAGTATTACCGTGCAGGAAGGAGGGGAATCACCATATGTTGGGATGAGGCGGGAGATCTAGACGATCCAAAGTGAGAGCTATGGGGGCGTGATCTGAGATAGCTATATCCCCCACCTCCGAGTCAGAAATCAGGGGAAGGAGATTATCGGAGCCGAAAAAGTAATCTATCCTGGTCAGGACCTTGTGGGGGTTGGAGTAAAAAGTATATTCCCTATCTATTGGATGGGATAGACGCCAGATGTCTGTGAGGTGTAGTGACTCTATAGTAGAGGCTAAAGAGGTAAGCGTGGCTTGAGAGGGAATAGCGGGAGGGGACTTCGGTGAGGATCTGTCGACTACCGGATCCATAAGGTCGTTAAAGTCCCCACCAATTAAGTGAGGAACGTGTGAGACATCGAGGAGCCAGGTGGATAACTGGCAATAAAAGGCTTTGGAGGGACTGTTGGGGGCATATACATTGGAGATCTGGAGTTCCTTTGACCCTATTTTTACTCGGGCCGAAAGGAACCGCCCTTGGTCATCTGCGTGAGTGGATAGGACGGAACAGGGAAGGTTTCTGTGAATTAAGAGGAGAACACCCGCTTTGCGTCCAACCGACTCTGAACCCAATACCGAGCCCACCCACAGTTTCTGCATACGATGAAAATCAGAAGCTGGGAGGTGGGTTTCTTGTAGCAAGGCTATGTCAGTCTTCAATCTTTTAAGATGGCGAAGGATCTTCATCCTCTTGTGAGGAGAACGGAGACCCTTCACATTCCAGGAAACTACCCTAAGAGATTACAATAAGGAGGGGGATAAATAGAGCGGCCGTGTAGGCAAAGTATCAGCAAGAGGAGAGCATAAAATGTATTTAGAGTTGGGACTGATGTAGTGCAAAGGCAACCGTCCCACAGGCAAAGCGCACCTGGGGGGCAAATGGACAGGGAGGGTGACAGGGGGAGGAAGGACAGAGAGGTCGGGGTAGGAAGGGATATTAAACAATATACAACATCTATTAGTGCAAACTTCACTTTTTTCCGCATGAGAACACTGTGCGAGACGGCTCCCCACACGGGACCCCGTGCAGAAAAAAGGGTGTCAGTACAGCCCGAGTACCCGAGAGCCACAGGGGGGATATAGGGGCTATGGGGGTCGGGACCACCTGATAGGGGATGGCCGGAGTAAGGTGCACAGCGGACTCCTGAGGAAAAAGACAAGGCACACGTCCAACATAGATCATAACAACATAACAACAGCTATATGCCATAACTTAATATGACGGGTACCTGTGAACCAAAAGGGATTAAACAGCAAGTACAAATAAAATAGAGTAACAATTACAATGCGGTAGGATGGCCGAGGGGCCAAGTAATGTGGATTAGGGAGAGAACAACCGGGTGGGCTGCTAAAAATGGTTAGCTATTGACTATTAATTAATAACTGTAAGCCCCAGGATGGGGCCATGACCGGGGCTGGATAGGTTCCTTTAGACCGGCAGGGAGCCGGAGGCTAAAAGTTAGATCTCGGCTGCAACAGGAGGGCAGCGAAGTCAGGTCAGGAGTAGGATAGGGATAAGTCAGGTGCTCTGGAAGAAACCAAGAAGAAAAACGAAAAGAAATAAGGAGGGAGCACCCGGGGAAAACAGTAACCAAGTCATACGACCTGAGGTAGAGAGGTAGAAATCCAGTGAACGAGCCAATGGAGATCAGCGCAGGGTGTTGCGGTTCCGATGGTCGGGAGCTGAAGGCCGGAAACGTTTAGGAGAATCCTTGCGCGTGCTACGTTGATCCAGGGAGCGGAGATTTGTTCCAGATTTGGAAGGCATGTGAGGGTGTAAGTCCGGTCTCAACGTGTTGAGGTAGGATTCCGCTTCCGATGGGTCCTGAAAGTAGAGTTGGTCACCTAGGCGACTTTATCCGTAGAGTAGCCGGGAAGGCCAGAGTAAACTTTATTTGCTGCTTGAACAGTTCAGAACAAATCGGCTGGAAGGCCTTCCTCCTCTTGGAGACATCAAGAGAGTAGTCGGCAAAAAGGAGTATTCTAACCCCATCAATGTAGAGGTCGGGGGACTGTCTAAATTTCTGGAGGATGAGCGACTTGTCAGCATAGTTGAGGTATTTTGCAATGATGGGACGAGGGGACTTTCGTTCAGCATTGAAGGAACCCATGCGGTGGGCGCGTTCGACCGTGAAAGGGCCTGGTAGGCCCATAGCCTCCGGGATACGTTTGGAGCAAAACTCCGATAGGGCAGTTGCAGGGAGCGACTCAGGGACGCCAACAAAGCGCAAATTGCTCCTTCTGGACCTATTTTCCAGGTCTTCTAATATTTGGAGGATGAACTGATTGGTTTTATCCTGGGATCGTTCTGTGGCCTGAGCTTGGTAGAGTTCATCTTCTACCTCTGAGACATGATGTTCTAGTTCGTTAAGTCTGGTGGTGTGTTCAGTAAGTTGCGTTTTCAACTGTTGCATCCCAGCGTTGACCGCCTTCTCCACAGAGGCTGCTATCATGGGGGTGAGGAGAGCAGCCACGGCCTGTGCAATGCGATGTGTGTGGCCTTCATCCCCGGGGGGACTGTGGGGAAGAGTGACCCCTGGAGGGGTCTGGTGTTGAGCCAGAGAAGGGTTCTGTCCCTGGGGAGGAGCGGGAAGTGAGGAGGGGAGAGCCTGTGCAGCAGCGCCACTAACCTCCATGTCAGACACCTGAGCGTTCGATCCGGTATTGATGTAGGCCGAAGCCGGGGGCTCGATTTGCGGCCTGTCCGCGGAGGCCGCCGCGGCCGCGTACGACCGGGCGCCGGTTTTCTCCACAAACCGGTCCATCTGTGCCAGGAGGTAGGGGGGGGATCCCCGGTGGCGATATCTGGGCTGAGGGGCCACTCAGGCCGAATTTATAGGCTGATTCAGGGAGCCCGGAGCGGGAGCTGAGAGAAGGTGCAGCTAGCACATGCGGCGCCGGAACCGGAAGTCCACTGCGTCACTTTAACACAGTCGTGCGACGTGGATCCCAAACAAAATGAATTTCCTTTTTTCCCCACAAATAAAGCTTTCTTTTGGTGGTATTTGATCACCTGTGCGGTTTTTATTTTTTGCACTATAAACAAAAAAAGAGCAATCATTTTGAAAAAAACGCATTATTTTTTACTTTTTGCTATAATAAATAGCCCCCAAAAATATATATAAAAAAAAATTTTTTCCTCAGTTTAGGCCGATACGTATTCTTCTACATAAAAAAATTGCAATAAGCGTTTGATTGGTTTGTGCAAAAGTTATAGCGTCTACAAAATTGGGGATAGTTTTATGGCATTTTTCGTTTCAAATATTTTTATTGAAAAGTCAAGCAGGGTACAGTAAAGTAAGCAGAACAATTTACAATGGGTATAGTGACGGAAAATAATCAAGTAAGCTGCTACCTAAGCTTTATAAGAGTGAATATATCTGAACAATCTTAAGGTAGGCCCATGGATCCTGCATGTGTGAGGTAGGATGAAGTTACAATAGTTAAAGAAGGGGCCGGACGGAAGCAGGCCAATGAATTCCAAAGAAGAAAAGTCAGTAAACAAACATTTTTACACTAACAACCATTGCTTAGGGTAATGGCGGAGAAAAGTAGTCCCGCTTGGTGAATTTTTCCATATATAGAAAAGAGAGTAAGGAGGAAAGGATGTAGAAAAGAGAAAAGGGAAGGAGAAGAAAAAAGAAATAGGGACACAAGAAGAAAGGGAGGGGATATCAGAGGGCAAAGAAAAGGAGGGAAGAGGGGAAGAATATGGTCGGAAGGCCCACGGGAACCACGGACCACAAACCGTTGTCCTTTCTGAGTTAAGGGGCCATAAGGCGAGTATCGAAGTCTTTCGGTAGGAAATGGTCCACCCAAGGTTGCCATATTTTAGTAAACAATGGGAACTTATCTAAGGTTATTGCTTCTATCTTAGCATGGATCATTGCCTGTGTAATTCTGTGTTTGGTTTCAGCTATATGCAAGGTAGGTGTGCTCCAGGCTCTCGCGATCATTTGTTTGGCCGCAGTTATTACTTGGAGGGAAAGTCGATTTTGGGCTTTAGTAAAATCTTGTGGCAACCAATTCAACAAGGCCATTGCTGAGTTAGGAGTCACGGGGTGTTGTAGCAATTTAGTTAATATGTGGAAGACTGAGGACCAGAAATTTACCACGATGGGACAAGTCCACCAAATGTGGAGATGGGTACCCCGGTCCTTGCAACCTCTAAAATAATCGGGTGAATAGTTAGGTACATATTTGGAGATTCTGGAGGGGACCAAATACCACCGCATCAAGACCTTGTAGTTCGCTTCAGAAGCCACTACATTTTGTGAGGAATTTTTGGTATTGGTCCATATAATAGTCCATGATTTTGTATCAAGACTAAGTGATAAGTCCGTGGCCCACGCAGTAGCATAACTCGGAAGGTCTTCAGATGCGGTGGAAAGGCAAGAGTAGAGGCATGATATAATGCCTGGGGCATGTGGATCAGAGGAGCATATAGTTTCAAATTGGGACATAGATCTGAGATTGGGGCCAATTTTAATATGAGTTTGAAAGAAACGGGCTATCTGTGAGTAGCGGAAGCATTCCCTAGGGGGTAACTGGGCTTGCGTCTGGAGGTCAGGAAATGGAGTGAGAGAGGCTCCCGAGGACAGATCACATACCCGAGTGAGGTGTGCACGGAACCAAGCCGAAAAGGCGCCCGGCTCCGTGCAGGCCGGAAAAAAGTCTGGGTGACCCAGGAATGAGAGTAAGGGGAGGTGAGGAGATATTAATTTAAAAGGGGTGCTTATCTTATGCCAAATTTTGAGAGAGTGGCTTGTAATGGGGTTAGTAAGTGATCTACGTGTCTGAGGGGGAAGCCAAAGCAAATTGGAGACAGAAATAGGGTGGGCTTCCACTGCTTCTAGGCTGACCCATAATGGGATTTCAGACACAGCGTGATAGAGGGCCATTTGCGATAGTTGAGCAGCATAATAATAGTGTTTAAAATATGGTATCCCTAGGCCCCCCTGAAGCTTATGCCGAAAAAGAACAGACTTAGAAATTCTAGGTCTTGTGTTGCCCCAAATATATTTGAAAGTTCGGCTTTGAATAGCATTATGAAAATATAGAGGGACCGTGACCGGGAGAACTCTATATAAATATAGTAATTTGGGCAGTAGGGACATTTTTACAGCCGCAATGCGTCCGAGCCAAGAGACACATAGAGGCTGCCAAGAGGTGAGGGATAGTGACAAATTACGCAACATGGGGAGATAGTTAGTTTGATAGAGGTGAGCAGGGTTACTAGTTAATTTAATACCTAAATAGGGAATATAGGACGTGGACCATTGAAATGAGTAATTAGCACGTAAACTTTGAAGGGTCTCTGTAGAGAGGGATACTGCAAGGGCTCTAGACTTAGTTTGGTTTACCTCAAGACCTGAGACATTTTATGGCATTTTTATAAAAAAAAAAAAATTGTTTTACTAGTAATGGTGGCAAGTCATTTTTATCTTTTTTTCGTGACTGCAGCATTATTGCAGACACTTCGGACAATTTTGACACATGTTTGGGACCATTGGCATTAATACAGCGATCATTGCTATAAAATTGCATTGATTACTGTAAAAATGTCACTGGCAGTGAAGGGGTTAACCACTAGGGGGCGGGGAGGGGTTAAGTGTGTCCTGAGGGAGTGATTCTAACTGTCTGGGGGATGGGCTAGCTGTGACATGGCACTGATCGCTGCTCCCAAAGACAGAGAGCAGACGATCAGTGTCCTGTCACTAGGCCGAATGGGGAGATGTTGTTTACATCGGCATCTGCCCATTCTTCAGCTCCTTGACACGATCGCAGGTATACCAACGGCGATCGAGTCCACGGGTCCCATGGGCATGGCCACGGAGCTCGCGGCAGGCGCGCACACATGCATGGTGGGAAATTCAAAGTAACATACGGGTACGTTCTTTTGCCCAGCAGTGCCATTCTGCCGATGTATATTTGCTGACAGCGGTCGGCAAGTGGTTAAATAAATTAGATTTAGTGCAAAAGCCTGTTTGATTTCCTAAAATTTGAACTAATTGTTCAAGTGCGTCTTCCTATTACCTAGTTTGCCTAAATGTCGAGTTGTACAGAGATTGACCATATTGCATAGTGCATGACCATCATAAGTGCCAAATTTGGCATGTAGATGTGCCATGGCCCACTTGTATTTTCCAAACAATATTTCTTGGGCATTGTACAAGGCACAGACATACTAGAGTGATCAGGAATCTTCAAACTATGGCTCTCCAGCTGTTGCTGAACTACACATCCCATGAGGCATTGTAAAACTCTGAAATTCACAGACATGACTAGGCATGATGGAAATTGTAGTTCCTGAACAACTGGAGGGCTGTAGTTTGATGAATTGGGAGTGTGGCATCTACCCAACATATAGATATACAGTTTCTCACAAAACTGAGTACACCCTTGACATTTTTGTAAATATTTTATTACGTCTTTTTATGTGACAACACTGAAGAAATGACACTTTACTACAATGTAAAGTAGTGAGTGTACAGCTTTTATAACAGTTTAAATTTGATGTCCCCTCAAAATAACTCAACACACAACCATTGGCAGTCCCCACCCCCTTTCCTGACCGTCCGGCTCTGTGCTCAGATAAGGGTCTGGTATGGACCTTGGGGGGACCCCCACACAGTTTTTTGGCATAGGGAGTTTCCCTTAAAATCCATACCAGACCTAACGGCCTGGTATGCACTTGGAGGGCATTCCCTCTCGCTCTCGCTGTGATAGGAAAATGTGTACAGTACCTGTTGCCGAGAACCAGCACAATTTTTTTTTGTTTTGCCATGCCAATCAGCCTAGTTAAGCTGCATCTGGGAAATCTATTGCATGGAAATAGTTTTTTTTTTTTGGGGGGGGTTGTAAAATGCATTACTTGGATTGAGAATGCACCTGCAAAACAAATTAGTAACAAAAACACATAAAACATAAAAAATTGCTACAAATTTTATTGGTCAACAAAACAGGACTTAGAAAATTGCAAGGAAAGCAAAAAACATATATATGTTAATTTGAGACTAACAGAATATGGTTTTGAGGTCTGACCATTTTGCAGAGGAAATTAACAGGAGTTAAAAAGACTACACCCACAAATGGAAAGTCTCTTAAGGATTTAAACAGTTATTACATCTTGAGGAAGATTTTGCACAATAATGCAGCACAGACAATTAAATCAAAGTGAAATTAACAACCTACAAACGACACACATTGACAACATCAAACCCCCCAAAACATTTTTTTTTTTTATAAAGAAACAAAAGTAAAAAATACTTGCTCTAAAACACATCTGTTTTTCAAAGACATAACAAACAAAATATAAAGAGACAATACATGTGTTACAAACTCTATAAGGACACCCAAATGTACTCTTTTTTATTTTTTTTTCCACTTCAGAAAACTCTATTGAGAGACTACTCAGCTTGACTCTCATTCACTGTCTCCAACAAGGTCTTAGCCCTTGTACACACGGTCAGAGATTCCGACGGAATGTGTCCGATCAGACCGTTTTGTCGGATATTCCGACTGTGTGTGGTCTCCATCGGACTGTTTCCATCGGAGTATCTGACGGAACAAGTTTTCCAACTTGTTGGTAAAATTTTCAGACAAAATGCTTCGATCGGACATACTCCGATCATGCGTAGAAAATTCCGATCAGACAAAGTGCCACGCATGCTCAGATCAAATTCCTACATCAAAGCTATTGGCTACTAGCCTGAACGTAGTCCCGTCGTAATGAAATAACGTCATCACATTCTGAGCGATCGGATTTTCAGACAACTTTGTCCGACCGTGTGTATGCAACAGTTTCGGACAAAATCCGATGGATTTGGTTGTCGGAATGTCCGACTGTGTGTACAAGGGCTTACATCATTGTGGAAGAGACTTCATTTTTAATCAACATCCTCCATTTTTTAAACTTCCACATGCCTTCGGCATCCACATTTCTTTTTATCCAACACGAAAAAGAAGTATAGCTTGCTTAGCCATAATCCTATACATTGTTTACTGTCTAATGAAACCTTTTATATACATACAAGTTGTGTGCATCCCACAACACTTCCTTAAATGCACATAACACCAGTCACAATACTCTGTTTATCTTTTTCCAGTTTCCCCAAGCCATGCATAATTTTTCACTCACTCACCTTCACTCCTGTTATTTCTTTCACCAGTTCTTGACTCTTATTGATCAAATCTTTCGCTGCACTACACCCCCAAAACACATGCTCACTGTCTTCTACACCCTCACAATTCATTCTTGGACAAATATTAGACACACACAAATTCCTCCTTTTGATAAATAGCCTTGTAGCTAGACATTCATGCAAACTCTTCCATACTATCTGTCTCTGCACATTTGTCAACCCATATACACTAATTTTCTTCCCTACTTCCAAAACTACAGACAAATTAACTCCCTTAAGGTCACACACATACTCCTTCTCTATCAACCACGTTCTCACCTTCACTTTATCCCTCTTCCCTTCTCCTAAATCTGCCAACTTAAACTCTACCCTAAACTTTTCTAATACCCAGTAGTTGTGTGCCAGCATGTAGGCCACCGGTATCCTTGAATCCCTTCCCACCCACCTCCATCTCCTAAAACACCACCCACCCGAAAAAGATATCAACCTAGCACACACTCCACCGTTCCTCAAAATTTTCACCATGCAAAACCAATAATGAATTAACAAAAACACTCTCACATTCGGAAAACCCAACCCACCATTACATTCACATCTACACACATATTCTCTCTTGACTCTTTCCATTTTCAATCTTCATAAAAAAAGTAAACAATAACATTAATTTTCCTCAAGATTATCTGCCCAGGAGGGAAGATATTGCTTGCATACAAAATTAAATGTAAGATTACTGCCTTGACTTCTAAAACTTTCCCATAAATCGACAATTTTCTTAGACAACAAACCTCAACGTCTTAACTATCTTTTCTCCCACTTCATTCTAGCATGCTTCCCCTTTCATTCCATGGTCAAACACAATACCCAAAATCCTCACTCCATCCTCAACCTTCCCAATCTGATCATCTACACATTTGTCTCCCTTTCACACCCAAACTACACATAATCCAATTCAGACTCATTCCCGCACATACACAAAAAATAGACAAAAGTAACTTCAACCTTCTTACACCCACCACCAACTGCCAACTGACACACTGCCAGCACGTTATCCATATAACCTAAACGTTTCACAATTCCCCCCACCCATGACTCCTTGGCACCAAAAAGCCCCTCACCAACTTATCCGTTTGTATCATCCTTAACAGTGGATCAATAAAACAAATAAAGAGAATAGGGGACACCCCTGTCTCACCCTATATTTAAACAAAAAAGCCCACCCCAAACTCCCATTAACCAGAACCTGACTACTGATCCCCCAATACAACCCTTTTTTTGCATTAATGAGCTGCTGTGTTATACCTATCCTAAAATTAAATTCTCTGAAATCATTCCACTCGGCACTGCACAGGTGTGCTTCTCGCTAACCATCCTACTAATGACCTTAGATAATCTCCCCCCACCATTTTTGCAAATACCTTGTAGTCTGAATTTAAGGGGAACCCTGTGTCAAATTAAAAAAAAAAATTGACGTGGGGTTCCCCCTAAATATCCATACCAGACCCTTCAGGTCTGGTATGGATATTAAGAGGAACCCCGCGTCAAATTTTAAAAAAAATTGACGTGGGGTCCCCCTAAAAATCCATACCAGACCCTTTATCCGAGTACGCAACCTGGCAGGCCGCAGGAAAAGAGGGGGCGGGGTCAGGTGACGGGTGGCCCCGCCCTCCGCATATAACAAACGTCAGGCCGCCGGAATCCCTGCAGTGTCTCCTCAGTGGAGACAGAAGATGGATGGATTCGCTGTGCTGATTCAGATGAGCCATCGCTGGACCCCGAAGAGATGATCGTCCACCGCTGGAATCTTTTTATTTATTTTTTTATTTTTAGTAAAGGAATTTTTCAAAAGTGTGTTTGTCTTATTTAACAATTTTTTACACTTTCTTTGTGACATGGTAAGGGTACTTTTGTACCCCCTTACCCTTTCAAACAGGAGGGGGCTGGGATCTGGGGGTCCCCTTGTTACAGGGGGCTTCCAGATTCTGATAAGCCCCCCGCCCGCAGACCCCCACAACCACCAGCCAGGGTTGTGGGGATGAGGCCCTTGTCCTCATCAACATGGGGACAAGGTGATTTGAGGGGTCACAGACCCCCCAAAGCATCCTCCCAATGTTGAGGGCATGTGGCCTGGTATGGTTCAGGAGGGAGGGGGGGCGCTCTCTCGTCCCCCCCTTTTTTCCTACGGCCTGCCAGGTTGCGTGCTCGGATAAAGGGTCTGGTATTGATTTTTAGGGGGACCCCACGTCAATTTTTTTTTAAATTTGACGCAGGGTTCTCCTTAATATCCATACCAGACCTGAAGGGTCTGGTATGGATATTTAGGGGGAACTCCACGTCAATTTTTTTTAAATTTGACGCAGGGTTCCCCTTAATATCCATACCAGACCTGAAGGGCCTGGTAATTGAATTTGGGGGACCCCCACGCTTTTTTTTTTTTTTTTTATCAATGACTTTCAATGAGTGTTCTCTGTATTACGGAGCCGACAATTCATAATAGCTGCGAGTGAATTTAAAGGACTTTTTTTCCTGCATAAATGACACTTTGTGCAGGGACAGTTCTAAGCACCAGAAACATGAGCCCCTTCACAGGCATACTATAGACACCCCCCCCCCCCCCCTACGAAATTGTTGTTTCACTTTAATCATTATTAAAATCACTGCTCCCGAAAAAACTGCCGTTTTTAAAACTTTTTTTTGCATTGATACATGTCCCCTGGGGCAGGACCTGGGTCCCCAAACACTTTTTAGGACAGTAACTTGCAGAATCTTTTCTCTCTGTCAAATCTTTTTTCTCTGTCAAATATTTTCTCTATATAATCTTGGACTAATAGAGGTAAGGTTAGGCACATTCGACCACAGGTTCTATAGACACAGATTGTTTTTGTCAGAGTCACGTCGAATCTCCTATTCTATATCGAACTGTTGTAACAACGAAAAAGAAAATAAAGCATTTATTTATGTCGGATCTTTCGTTTTTCTGATCCTGTGCTTTCGTTATCGTTTGTCAAAACGAAAACGAAAATAGCTGAAATTCGGACGAAAATGCATTCGGATGAAAACGAATGCACATGTCTAATGCATATCCCAGCATTCCTATTGTCCCCAAATGCCAACCACATGTAATCCACCACCCACTCATCCAGAAACTCCTGGCTAGGCAACATTGTGGCCGGCTGAAAAATTCCTGGCATCCCCAGACTTAGTGCTGGTGATTCTACCTCCACTCCGACATCCCCCAGGACTTCAAAGGGGTTACTTGTTTCAACTCCAGCTGCCTCTACATTCAGTTTCTTAGTATTGGCACCCAGTGTCTCCATCTTTTCCATCTCCTCTTCTTGGGCTTCCTGCACCTCCGGCTCACACTATAAGGCTGCTGCCAACTCCTCCATAGCCTCCTACACTGCCCTCTCCACCTCTGCTCCACTTTCCGCTGTTAATGGCTCCACACTCCACACTCCACATCTTCCACACCCTGGTGTCCACTTTCTTCCTCTTCCACCTCCACTTCCCCCTCCTTTCCCTGTCTTTCATTAGAGTCAGACAGCACCTGTGTAGACACTGTTTTATCACTCTCAGCGTGGCACCTGACAGCTTCAGCATAAGAGACATAGACCCTTCTTTCTTTTGGATAATTCTTCACTGTGTGATTGTGCTGTCCACATATATCACAGGCCCGCTTAACCAAGCAAACCCCAGCCTCATGTCCCTCCTCCCCACAGTTCTGGCAGTGCATCTCCACATTATATTCATCTCTGGTATGCCCAAACTTATGACATCTCCTTCAGTATGTTGGTTGACTAGAATAGTAGAGAAACCCTCTATTTCCTGCTATTGAAAATTAGCTGGTGGATGATGCACTCCACAATCACTTCAGAATCCACCTTAAGTTTGACAAAAAAATTCAATTTGCCATTAAAGATCCCCATATGATTAGTCAGCCTGAAGCCTCCCTTCACCAAAGAGCAGTATTTCTTCAAAAAGGCCACTACCAAAGCAATGTCAGTGAAGAGGTTAAACAGGTGAACAACCAATGGCTTCTCCTCTACAGCATACAAGGGTTCCACTATGAAAGACCTTATGGACTCATGGTTAGCTTTTTCCAATTCCTTACACTTCTCAATAACTCCGGTGCAAAAATTGCTATGCACAAAAGAAATATCATAGTACCTTGGTGCTGCATGGTCCTGGATACAATAGATGTGTTGTGGTTCCACTCCAACGGGTTTCTCCAGCAAATCCTGCACAAGGAACTCCAAACTCACTTTATGCAAATGACCAGGCATAACCTTAAACCGCTAGGTGTTCTGAATCCCCCTTCACTCCATCAAGCTCACCAAAGAAAACTCAGGCCATTAAGCAATCTTGCCTCTTTTCAGGGCAAGGTAAAGAATGCTATCTGCAAACTTTATATAACATAGGTTTGTTAATTTTGACTTATTAATTTTGCTAGTCCCCACTTGGTTGGCTTATATTCTAGTAATTGGCCTTAAAATGGTATGGGGGGGCCAGGTCCCATATATACCTATACATATATCAATGTCACCAATTTGGACAACCCCAAAATCAAAACAAGAAGTGCCTTTAAAAGGGCAAAATTGCTTAAAAGCTAGTAACTGGGGGGGGGGGGGGGTGGTCTTGCTATGCCTCATGCCAACAGCTGGAGGTCCGCTAATTTCATATCCCTGATGTACAGGTTTAGTGAAAACTTACAAATCTACATTGCAGCTGCAAGATCTTAACCTCCCCCAAAAAATAGCCTCTCCCCCATACATACACAGCTATTTGGGTCTGTTAAGACTTAAAATGAGAACCCCCACGTGAAAAAAATCACCCCAAACTAAAAGAATATTGTGCCCCTCCCACACACTAACAAACCCCTAGCCAAAAACACAGAAGGGCAGCACATGAAAGCCTTTTGAGAATAGTGTGGAGTGTGGAGTGTGGAGTGTGGAGTGTGGAGTGTGGAGTGTGGAGTGTGGAGTGTGGAGTGTGGAGTGTGGAGTGTGGAGTGTGGAGTGTGGAGTGTGGAGTGGAGTTCCCCTTTAAAAGCAAAAGTTAGCCCATGGAAATCCAAAGGATTAGAGGGGGAGACAAGAGCATTGTAGAATGGAGTGTGGAGTTTTCCTTTAAAAGCAAAAGCTAGCCTAAGGAAATCATATGCATTAGATTAGATATGCAATATTAATGATGGAAAATAAAGCCCAATGAAGTCCAAAAAATTAAAAGTGAATGAAAACTGTAATTAAACAAACACCACCAACGCGTGATCTACCACCACATAAATTGCACACTTACCAGAGGCAAGCTTAAATAAAGCCTGTAAATGTCCAAACACCAACTCGATAATTGTGCTTCCACAGACCACCTGGATGATATTCATGCAGTGGGAGACGTTTTCAGATTCAATTCGCTGGCATCACCCTTTCTTAGTTAAACGTCAATGATGGACAGGAGGTAGCAACGACGGAATGGAGCGCACCTCCGTCACGAATTCATAAAATTGAGAGAAAGACTGGCCATAGTGTAAATCCGTAAAATATTGTTTAATAAAAGATAAAGGTTGCACTTACATAAGTAGCGTGAAATTAAGCAGATAAAAAACACTGTTTGCCAGCCGGCAGCATACACCCGTTCTGATACAGGTCGCGATGACATCAGCGCATCAACCTCCCTACATACATTTCACCTAGAGATGGGGAACGCGTCTGGGGAACGGGCGACGCACTGACTACTGTACTTAAATACACTCAGGGATATTCACGCCTCGTTGTGAGCCCTCAATGGCAGAAACCCATAATGCCAAAGCATGTTAACATTCTAAAAAACAGATCTCAATAATAAAAAATAAAAAAAACAATAGCGGACAGGAGCAACACAAGAAATATCAGATTAAACTAATCCATAACTTATAATTAATATTTTATGATTATATCAATATTATCATAAATCTAAGAAAAATTGTTAATAGTGTGGATATAATTCCCACACCGCCATCTAGTGGGGAAGAAAAAAATAGCTCCATGAGTTTCCCCATACAAAGCCAATTCAAAAAAAAACATAAGTATAGTGCCTTGATGAGAGGCCCAATGATAGATTATATTGAATGTAGTTCTAAAAAATAAATGAAATAAAAATATAAAAAATAAAATTAAAATAAAAAATGAAACATGAAATAAAGATTAAATATAAATAAAAAATGAAAAATAATAATAATGAAAATATGAAGGTAAGGGAAAATAAAGGAACGTCATAGGTTGCCATTGAAGCCTCACAACAAGTATGCAAAAATGATCCAAATCAAGAATTATCTATACATGAATTCAAATCAACGTCAACATTGAGCCCAAAGTGGGTATAACATTTAATTTTATGTATCCATGCCATTTACAATCTGGAAATGCCACAGACCATAGAGCCATCCCTCCATGGCGGAATATATTTATCAATTGCCAAAAAAATGGTTTTAGAGGGATCCTTATCATAGGTCTCTAAATAGTGCCTAGATACTGGATGTTTGGGGAATATTTGTCACATGTTCATTCAAGCT
This sequence comes from Lithobates pipiens, assembly GCF_037356315.1. Lineage (NCBI taxonomy): Eukaryota > Metazoa > Chordata > Amphibia > Anura > Ranidae > Lithobates > Lithobates pipiens. The sequence continues at coordinate 13,788,775 of NW_027507696.1, read as the reverse complement.
AACCCTGAGGGGGCGTTTAGTCCTGCCCACATACTGTAGCCCTCAGGGTATTGGAGCAGGTAAACCACGCCCTCAGTGGAACACGTGATGAACGGTCTAATTTAAAATTCAACCATAGTGCTGGTTGATCGGAATTTTTTAGTAGTTCTGACGGGACCGCACAGGAGCCCAGAGGATCACCGGAGAGCCTAACGGCAATCATGTAATGCATCATGGCATAAGTAAGTTTGTGTCAAAGTCAGCAGGTAGGAAGTTATCCACCCAAGGATTTTCGAATGTTGGGGGATATGGTCTAAAATTGTGGCCTCAATCTTGCTGTGGATCATGGCTTGGGTTACTCTATTTTTCATTTCCACTATGTGGAGTTTTGGGGTTTTCCAAGGCCCTGGCAATAGTCTGCTTAGCAGTTGTAGTTAGCTGGAGGAGAAGGCGGGTTTGAGCCCTAGTATAACCCCCTTGTATGTAATTTAAGAGTGCCATGGCCGGATCAGGGATTAATGTTTTGTGGAGTAAAGTGGAGGCCATTTGGAAAACTACTGTCCAAAATTGTTGTGCAACCTGACAGGCACCAGATATGAACATGAGTACACCTCTCCCCACAGCCTCGGAAGCATGCCAGTGAATAAGATGGTAGGTGGTCAAAACCATCCCGGATGGTGCAGTGCCTACTCCGGAGGCGGGGTTGTGGGGTGGCTCAGATGCGTTATGTAGTCCCGATAGTGCGGCGTGGAGTGCGGAGCTCTAGTGGAACACGTCCGCCATGTTGAGCTTCGCACATGCACCGCCATGCCAATGTTTTTTAATGAGTTGTCCCACGTTTCTATGCTGGATTGAATATGCAATAATGAAAGGGAGGACCAATTTGTTATCATCTCTCTGAGATCTTTCTTTGAGGAGATCAGTTAGATTCATTAATGTTACCTCATCTAAAGTGGTCCTCAGAGATATCTCTGAGTATCCCTTTTCTAAAAAATGTTGGGTCAAGATTTCAGCCTGAAGGGAAAAATCCCTTGAATCAGAGCAATTCTGCTTTAAACGTACAAACTGGCTCTTAGGCACCGACTTGAGCCAGGCCTCATGGTGACAACTGGAAATATGGAAATGTGCATTGTGTCTCGCCTTTTGTAAACCACCCCCAGTGTGTCATCAATTGATCTCAAGCAAAACTGATCGACTTAAAATGATTTAGATCAATCTGGATGGAAAATCTGATTGTAAGAAAGTAGATATTTTGGCATGATCATTAGGTGTATGGTAAACAGAACATTCTAAAAAAGGTGTAATGTCATCAGTGATACTCACAGTAGCGCAAATGATACAAAAACAAAATCAAAACAAATTAACATAAAGAAAAGGGAGAGGGATCTGCACTTTCACTGTGGTGATGGACTTTTGGTGTGTTATCTCCATTTAGAAGAAACAAAACACTATTTCTAGCACTTTGATGGATATATTTTTCATCACTTTTATGGACATTTGCTATAGAACTTATTTATTCGTTTATGATACTTTTTTATTTGAATTTGCTTTGATTTCTTTTTTTTGTATCATTTGCTCTGTTTTAGTATATTTTGCTCACAAAGTAGAAGCTGTGAAAGCGTGATTATACTAGCATGGGATTTATAGTCTTTGAGAGCTGTGAGCATTTGTATTTAATTCTAATTAGAACATTGTTTTTGATCATCCGATCAGACATTATTATCTAACAAAAATACAAATATTTTTGTTATTTGTTGTGGGTATTTATAAAAATGACTGTGATAATGATAGTGTAGTACTGTGCAACATGCTGTGTCCTGGGTATTATAAACGTAATTACAATGACATCATCGGTGTGTGGAGACCTCTCTTTCTCTCCTAAAAAAGTAGAATGTAAAGGATTAATTCATCTTTACAAAACAACTGCCTATGCAGGTAAGGGGTGTTTGTAGATAAAAACAAACTGTGCAACTTTGACTAAAGTTAAATAATGCTCTTGTTTTATGTGTAGGCCATTTATATAAATTACAAAGCCTGACTGGAATACTACCAGGATGTTGCTAGGTTTTAAGTGAGGCCTAGTCGTTACTTCTCACCTCCACCATCACAAGAGGGAGTCTTCCTCTGATTCAAACCCCCTCACATGCTCTTTCTCTCCCTTGATACTGTAGCTGTGAGCTCAGCATTTGAGAGCTCTCTTCTGTGATAATGTGTATATTATCTTACACTTCCTCAGTACCCAAATACTAATGTATGTTAGTGGTAATATGAAACAAAGTGGCTGCAAACAAATTATCGTCTTCCCACAACTGCAAAATGTTATATAATGACATACATCTTGTTGCGCCTTCCTCTATTTCGCAATAATACCTTCCTATTACTGTGTTATTTACAAAGAACTCTGTGATATTAACCACAAAAAATGCTGTAGCTGTACTTCGGTACTTTGATGCTAAATACCGTTGTTATGGCAGTAGCTAGCTGCCATAACTTCGGTATTTTCAGAATTGGCGGCGGTCCTCTTTTAGATAAAAGGAGTCTCTATGGCGGATTCGCTGCAAAATCACTTTTATCGGGGGCGGGAGAGGGCCCCCCCTCCCACCGCGCTCCGGTCGTCTCTGCTGCTTACTCGAGCCATTGGAAGCGGCGGTGACAATTGCATCCTCTCCCCTGACAGGCCTGGAGCCGAGTGAGGGAAAGATGGCCCCCACTCGGCTCCATAACATTGGATGACAGAAGAGACGTCAAACATCACTTCCGCCCAATCCTAAAGGGGAATTGTTTTTTTTTAAACTATTACATTTTTTGTGTAAATGTGAGATCTGGGGTCTTTTTGAGCCCAGATATCACATTTAAGAGGTCCTGTCATGCTTTTTTACTGTTACAAGGGATGTTTACAGTCCTTACAATAGGAATAAAAGTGACCCATTTTTTTTTTTTTGTAGTTCCAAAACATCTGGGGTGCCCAAGTTCTCCATCACTGCTCTAGGGTGTCTGAAAAAAAAAATAGTTTGGGGGTTCTAAGTCATTTTCTAGCAAAAAAAAAAAGATTTTAACCCATAAACAACAAGTGTCAAAAGGAGGCTCAGTCCCTAAGTGGTTAAATCAGTGTTTTTGATAAATGCTCATTGTAAAGGTAGGTCCTTGCTCTGTTAGGTGCTCGATTTCCCTCTTCCTATCTTTCCTAGGCCGTGGTCTGGATGTACTTGGGAGTCCCATTCACCGGTGAGATAACCAAAACTCATACACGAGATGTATGCGAATAATGATTACGATTTAATGTTTTGAATACAACAGGTTATATGCTGAAACAGTTGGGGTGGCGCCCTGTGGAGTAGCCAATCAGGGATGCGCTCGTAGCTATACACCAAGCTTTTCCTAGTAACAGGTTTATTGACAGAACAAGCAAAATAAGCAGAAATTGTCTTCACGGCAAAGCACGTCATTAACCTTCACGAGATAAGAATAAGTCTACGATATTCAACAATATTCAACAATATTGTGCTAATAGTCTGTGGTCCAGACGTTCTAGGTCAGAGACAATATAAGATAGTTGCATATCTTGGCTTTCTCTGTACAAACTCTCGCGGCCAAGGGCATTCTAGGAAAACAGCATGTTTTCCAAATAGCAAGCATTTATGTCAAAAGTAATTAGAATTCTAGCTTGGTCATACAAAGTTTTAAAATGGATGACAGTATAACAAAATGGAGACTTGTTAATCCTTATAATCCCTCCTGTGATCATAACTTTGGCACGAAGTTATCGATCATCCTCTATACCAGACATTCTTGGAAAAAGCCATAAGTGCTTTCTCTTGTCATTGGGCTTGGTTGCTATTGTTGGATGGGAAACCTTGGAGGCTGCTATGCAGCAGCACTTGGCGATCACATAGAACATTACTATCAACAACACTATCATCACTAATACGAGAAATATTTTCTTGAAAAATCCCAGTATTGTTGGGGCTAAAGAAAACGTTTTACTGTCCTGGGGGGGTAATTTGTTCCGTGCTACCTTTACTTCTAAACCTTTGTTATTATTATTATTATTATTACTGGGCCTTGGAACTAATGCTCTTTTGTCTAGCGGTCGGTTCTCAGTACCTTTTGAGCTTCTTGTAAACCCACATGACCCTGTCATGATACATGTCATCATGACTATAGAAAAAACCACAAAAGTCAATACTATCGACCAGAGCAAAATGGTGTGTAGTACATACTGATCTTCTAAGCCCCTGTCCCTTTCTTTTTGCAAAGACTTCAGTCCGAGCTGGTGGGAGGAGGAGGAAAGTCCAGGGAGATTCTGACGAACTGTTCCTGGAGGGTCTGTAGGTTCGTCTCTGGGGTCCCTTTGGTGGTGGCGTCCTCCTGTTGGCCTTGGGCAAGTGTCCTCTGGGGGTGTTCTGGAGTCGGTGGAGGTTCGGGGCATTTTTTTAGTCTGCTGGCATGGATCCACTGAGGGGTTTAGTCTGTGAGGACAGCAGTCCTGGAGACCTTCTCCACATTCCATGGACCGGAGTAGATGGGCCCCACGTGCTTCCGTTGGGCAAGCTGCTTGATCAACACTTTATCCCCCGGGATGAAGGGGTGAGTAGGTTCTGTTGGAAGAGGAGAAAAGGTGACAGCAACTTGTTCATTATGTTCTTCTATTGTACTTACCAGATGTTTCACGTACTCTTCCTGTAAAGAATATATGTTAATGTCAGTCTGTGCATCTAATGCTTTTAGTTGGGTTTGTGCTGGGACACCCATTAGGATTTCGAATGGTGACAAACGTGTCCTAGAGTGGGGGGTGGTTCTGATTTGGAACAATATTCCTGGAAGGAAATCTATCCAGTTTTTCATGGTTCTTTAGATTAACTGTGCAGAAAGTTTTTTCATACAGCTGTTGCAAGGGTTGGGACCCTATATGTCCGGGACCATGCAGGTAGGAAAGGATGAGGGCCGAGCTGGCTTCAGGGATCCCAATGACCCCTCCATTTGTCCAAAGGCCTCTTTGGTCTTTGGACAATCCTTGCTGGACCCAGAAAAGGACATCAGCGTCTGTGGCCATGGATTGGATTTGGGCTGCAACTGAGGGGAAATCTGGCGCTGAAAAATCTTGTTGGAAAAATATCGTGGTAGGGGCGGGTGGATGTGTGGAGGAATTTGCCGCCGCTCGAGCGCATCTATCCGCAAGGGCGTTGCCTCGGGCAATGTAGCTACCAGTGGTGGTGTGAGCCTTGACTTTAATAATCGCCAAATGTTTGGGCAGTAGTATAGCCTGGAGAAGGGCCAGGATATGCTCCTTGTTGGCTATAATTTTGTTGTCAGCCGTTCTAAACCCCCTGTTAGCCCAGATCACCCCGAAATCGTGAACCACGCCGAAGGCGTATCGACTATCAGTGTAAATATTGACATCCCTATTTGTGAACAGGATACATGCTCTGGTGAGGGCTACCAGTTCCGCGACCTGTGCCGAGGAAGGCGGAAGTGGCTTAGCCTCCAGAACCAGATCTGGGAGTTGTACTACCGCGTATCCTGTCAGGAAAGTGAAATCCGAAGGGCGCGAGCAACTGCCGTCCACAAAAACTTCCTCTGCACCGGCCAGAGGTACGTCTGTTAAGTCCCTACGTGGGGAGGTGACTTGGTCCAACACTTTTGTGCAGTCATGCATTTTGGATGGTTCACCATAATTCATGAGTTTGAGCAGAGAATGTAATAGCCTGAGGATGGGGGAGGTGTCAGAGGTGTGTTTGATGGTCAGATTGGAGGTGTTTAGAAGAATGATTTCATACCCGCTGGCTCTTTGGGTGGTCATATGTTGTGTATTGAGGTTTTGTATAAGGTGGGTTACTGAGTGGGTAGTGTATACAGTTAGGGGGTGTCCCAGAACTAACTTGTTGGCTTCTTGAATGGCCATGGCACATGCGGCCATGTTCTGGAGGCAAGCAGGCATGCCCTGGACCTGGAGTGGGAGTTTCTTTGAAAGGAAAGCCACCGGTCGGTAAGAATTACCGTGCTCTTGGGCAAGAACTGCTGCAAAGGCAGATCCATTAACTACACAATATAGATAAAAAATTTTCCTGTAGTCCACTAGTCCTAAGGCCAGGGCGGAGGCAAGGGAGGAGAGGAGGGTGTTAAATGAGTGTAACATTTCCTCCGTCCATTCCACCACTTTTGGCGCAGTGGAGAGCGTGGCCCTCCTCAGAATGGAGTCATGAAATGAGCAGTCAGGGATCCATTGCCGGCAATAGACGATTGCTCCTAGGAAAGACAAGAGGGCGGCCTTGTCCCTGGGCGGCTGCAGAGCGTTAAGGGCTGCGGCACGGTGGGGGGGAAACACTTCTCTCTCCCTTGTTGAGGATGCACCCCAAGTACTCTACAGTAGGGGTCACCCACTGTATCTTTTTCCGTGAGGCCAAGTGACCTGCCTTGGCTAGGTGATCCAGCAAGTTTTTTGAGTCTTCTTCACAAGCTTCTGGGGTGGGGCTGCAGAGAAGGAGGTCATCCACATATTGGATGAGTACCGACCCGGCGCTCGATTGCCAGGATTTGACTGTCTCATTCAATACCATAGAGAAGGCTGCCGGGCTGTCCACATAGCCCTGCGGTAGGCGGGTCCAGGTCAGTTGCCCCCTCCCCGCCCCCCCCCCAAGAAAAAGCAAACATGGGCTGGGCCAGTGGATCCACAGGGATGCTAAAAAAAGCGTTAGCTAAGTCAATTACTGTGTAGGCCACAGAGTTTGCCGGTATGCAAGAAAAAATAAAGGCAATGTCTGAGACCAGAGGGGGGAGGGGAACCACCATTTTGTTGACTGCCCTGAGGTCCTGTACCAAGCGCCATTCCCCACTTGCCTTTCTCACTGGGTATATGGGGGTGTTCCATGAGCTGATGACGGGTGTCAGGATGCCCATGGCTACATACCTATCGATGAGGGGTGTAATCCCCTGAATTTTGTCAGAATGTAGTGCATATTGTTTTTGAAAGACAGGTACTGAGTCTGGGCGCATTTGGGGGGTGTAAGGGGTACATGGGATGAAACCTACACTCGCGTTATTCTCTGCCCAAATAGCATGGGTTTCCAGGGAGGCAGGTAAGAGTACAAAATACCCTTTTTTGGATTGTCTCTTTGGGCCTTGTAAGTCGCAGAGTGCGGAGCTGGCAGTTACTGCTCCCTGTGGATCAAATTTGATCACCACTCCCAGTTTGGACATTAAGTCCCTTCCCATCAGGGAGACTGGGCATTGGGGCAGGATGGCAAACTGTTGTTGGCAAAGTAGCACCCCCTCCGGGGTGGTTACTGATAAGGGTGGGGTGATAGGGTGGGTAACAGGAGTCCCATTAATACCTATGGAGCTTCCCTCAGAACATTGTGGCGTGTCAAAGGTCACATCATTGATGGAGCTAGAGGTGGCACCAGTGTCAATGAGAAAACAAATGCGTTTTCCATCTACACCCAGGATCACCTGGGGTAGGCTCCTCCAGGACACATTGTAACATACCAGGCTGAGGGAAGGGACATACTCCAGGCAGCCCTATGTCCTGCTTGAGGGTTGGGTGGCAGGCCATTGCATGGGAATAGGGGCTGGTGGGGGTGGTGGAACACGAAGGGCGGCATTGTTAGGTGGAGGGGGTCCTTGGGGTCCTTGATAGGGCTGGTGATATCTGGGGCCTGACACTGGTCCTTGGTAAGTTGGGGGACGTTGATGTTGTGGAGTGGAAGGAAAGGCGTTAGGGTAACGCCTTCGTCCATTTCCCTTCCCCCAAGGTCCCGTTTGGCCCCTACGGTAGGGACAATTGGATTTCCAATGTCCCATTTGACCACAGTTGAAACAACCCTGGTCTGGTGGTTGGCGGGCATATTCTGGTCTTCGAGTGGGGGCATATGGTTGGAGTGCCATTAAAGGGGTTGGGGGTTCAAATGTGTTATAAAATAACCCCCCTTTTTGTTCAAAAACCCCGGAAGTTTCCCTGGAGCGGGTGTCTGACATGAAATCCTCTGTGGGTTGGGTAGCCCATTTGGGGTTAATTAATTTTAGCAGCTGTACTACTTTTGGCTCCCCTCCGGCCATTACAGTAGTGGTAAAAAGGGACCCATCCGCCCCATCTACCGCTTTCCAGAGGTTGTATACTCGGGTACAAAAATCATAGAATTTTTCCTTCGGGGCTTGTTTTGTTTGGACCAGATCTTGCAGAGCTGTGACCCCTTTGTAAAGGGTGCTCCAATGTTGTCCTAGGGTTTTCCAGAAATCTGGCCAGCCCCCTTTTCCCTGGACATGGGCATTAAACAGGTCTTTTACCTTTGGGGGGTCGGGGCAGTCGGGGTCTAAAATATGTATTATACTCTCAAGATCAATCGGGTCCAGATTTGACCCGGCGCACTGGCGCAACAGGAAAGTGGCAGCTTCCCTAGGATGTTTTCTGGGGGATGGACAGAGTTCTTTGAGTTTTGTCAGTGTGCCTAGGGGCAGGGGTAGGTGAATTTCTGTGTTACCTATGGTCATAAGGGGGGCCTTAATATCGGGGGTGTCCTCATCATCCTCGTCAGTAACTACGGGGGTGGCCATAGGTGAGATAATGGGTCCTGGTACTGGTATGGGTACGGGTAGTGGTTTCTCGGTAGCCAACTTGATCTTGACCTTACTCCTGGTGACCACTCCCATCTTAGAGAGTTTTTCCATGGCCTGATTGTCTTCGGGACTCAGGACTACAGCCTCACCCTCAGTGGGATCACTGCTTTGGGAGTTTCCCGGGCTCTGGTCCGGGTCTCCCTCTGTTTCTCGTTTTGTTTGTGCTAGGGCGGCTCGGGCTTCCCTCAAAATTCTATGTCCCCATTCTATTTTAGCTCTGGCTGTCTCTACTTCAAGGGCAAACAGTTCCTTCTCTTCCCTAAAGTCTTTTTGCTCAGGGGTCTCCCTCGCCCTCTCGTCAGCTTCCACTTGGTCCTGGTACTCCTGACCCTCCCTGCTTGGTAAAGCAGAGGTGATAGCAGAGGAAAAGCTTGGTAAGGGGGCAGAGGTGATAGCAGCCAGTGGCACGAATCACCTGTTGTTGAACTTCTTCCAGGGAAGATTCAGCAAGGAGGTGGGTTTCACTGACTGGGCTATGCAGGTTTATTCTGACTAGCGGGACAATGGGAGAAATTTCGTCCTGGGGGTACACGGGGCGTTCTAGTCTAGTGGAATATCCCCCTGGGCGAGTGGCTATCAATATCAGGATATCAATTTGTTTAAGAAACAATAAACCAACAGTACAGTGAGGGCAAGGGTTAACAATTTCACAGCAATCTGGATCACAAGGTAACGACATTGAAAGAACAGCAAAATACAAAAAAACTATTGAAAAGGCAAGTTTGAAATACTTACGTAACCTGGAAAGAAAAACATGAACAACTGAATCACATACAATCGTTTTACATGACTAGATAAAATGTGCACTGTGTTTGATTTGATCAAATTACCCTTCGGGCGTCCCTTGAACATCCGACCTTATTTGGGGAGGGCGCAATCTATTGCTTCCCTTCCCTGTAATGTTCCTCTTTAATCTATTTTACTTAATAGTTTTAAGTCAGGCCAACCTAGCCGGACTCTCTTTTAATCTATTTTACTTAATAGTTTTAAGTCAGGCCAACCTAGCCGGACTCTCTTTTTTTAGGTACGAGCCCTCTACTTCTCCCGATGGGCCAGCCTAGCCCACCGCGGAGGCACAGCAGCAATACAGGTCCCGCACGTGGCGGTCACCGCGGCAGTATGAGTGACACCAAAACCAATAAGGTAAATAAATCAGTAGTCACTCACCTGCCGATCGATGACCCCACTTCTGGTACCAGCTGTAAAGGTTATTGTTTTGGTTTATTTGATTTAATATCAAAGAGTTCTTTGTAAATAACACAGTTAAGGGAAGATATTATCACTCCTGTGATACTGAAGGGTGAGCAATAATGACTGGGCCTCACTTAGAAACGTCCTGGGAGTATTCCAGTCAGGCTTCATGAGGTATGTAAAGAGCCCACACCCATAGCAAGGGCATTATTCAATTTCAGTCAGAGCTGCACCGTTTTTGACTTCTCTTATCTGCATAGACAGCTTACTAACCCTATAAATATTTGAAGATCCTGCAGCCCCATATCAGTGAGGACAAGGAATGGCCAATAATCAAAGTAAAATATATAAACACACTATATTTTCAAAAGTATTGGGACACCTGCCTTTACATGCGTGTGAACTTTATTGGCATTCCACTCTTAGTCTGTAGGGTTCAATATTGAGTTTGCCCACCTTTTGCAGCTCTAACAGCTTGGTGGGCGTCATTTCCATCTGTCTGGTTCTGGTCCTTGGAACACATATCCGTTGTAAAGATTACATGTGCATGTAGCTCGCGTGATGCAAGCCTTTTTATAATGTGAGTAGTATACTGTATGGTTTTACATTGTTTTAATTAATGGAGTCACACTATGGGATGCTGTACAGAAGTCCTCAAAATTTCCACTTGCCTGTTTGGATTTAGCGAATGGAAATTAGCCGACTGGGCTTACGCTTTCCTGACTGATCACTTCTGGCAGAAGCGGTACAGCGTTTTTTACAGGGCACAGCTCCGGCTGGAGGGCCATTGATAGTGAGACAGCAGCCACAGGAGCTCGGTGACGTAGGAGTGCCTGTATAAAAGAGATTCTACAACAACCGATATTTAATATTACACACAGTGTACTCAGTACAAAGTAATTCGTATTATCAACATCCATTGTTCATTTTACATAAATGCACCCTCAAAATCTTCATTGCTAAAAGTCATTAATAAAACAATCAACATTAATTTCTACGCTAAGTCCCTTTGGCACCAATGTTGTTAATTCATAGATCTATTTGAATTCTATTTTTTAGATCTTTTATTGTAATGTTGTGCTTTTAAGGACATTTTCCCGCACAATATTTACTAAGTAATTTTTAACGAAGATATTTTTAAGATACAGAATCAGTCTATATGACACAGTCTATATATGTGAAACTTATTCACGGAGACGAGTGATCATACAAAATAGCTACATTTATTGGTTGACAGAAAACAAATAATTACATGAAATATTAAAATACAGATTGCATTACCTTATCATTTTGACAATTACTGGAAACACCCTCCAACTGGGCGTAGTAGTACCTTGGACACAATTATCACCATTATCATTTCTCGGTAGAATCAATAACCTTTTGATAATTGACAATTAAACAGAATGTCTGTATTTCACACATCCAACCGTTACTATACTGCAGGTAAGTAAGTGGTTAACAATGTGAAATAAATTAGACATTTGTTTGTCAATAAATTGGCATCTATGCAAAAAGAAATGTATGAAAAATTTAATTTAGAGAAAAATCTAAAAGGCGGTTATTGATTCGGGAGAAGTATTTAAATTATAGAATATTCAAAAACATCAATATTTAAGAGAACATAAAATAGATGATAAACATATATTTACCCATTTCCAATATGGCTATTAGTGTGGAGTATTAGTTACCAGGAATTTTAAGATGGCTGCCGTGGCTTCAACATTCCAAGGAGCAGGGATCTTCATGAATGTAAAATGTGTATTCATGCATGTCTTCCAGTGTCCCTTCTCAGGGGTGTCCCTAAGCTTCCCCCTGACTCTCTCCCCCCAGCTCTCCTCCGAGCTTCCTTTTCTTCCTCCCTCTTTCTAGTTTCTTAAATATCCTCTTAAACAAAAGGATTATAAAATTATACTAAGTTCTGCCCAGAGGGTATGTGTTCCCCCCTCATTGGCCGGCAGACTTAATGGTTAGCTTTCCCGGGAGTCTCGTGATTTTAAGGTAATAGCACCTTCCACCACCAGGTGTCTCACCTATGTTTGGTGTTTTATTTCTTTAAGTGAATATTTTTCTAATTCTGTAATATGTGTTCGTTATTTATATGTTCTAACGAATATATTCGAGTGTTCAAGAATTAGGGCATAATGTAAAATACTCTTTAACATAAAGTTCAATAATCACTTGCATAAATTGTTGATATATATGTATATCAATGTATATCTGTTAATCTTTAGTCCGTTTAGAAAGGACACAGGTTAGAAATATCACAAACAATATCACATACAATTATTATCTATATGGATCCATGTATAATTTGGGTATCCAATCAATATTTGTTTATCTAAACATAGGTTAAATTCTTATACAATTATAATCATGATTATATGTTTTTCATAATACTAATTTGTTGCTAAAACACTTCTACTTATAATCACACTTTCATATATAATTTCTTTATGACAAAGTTCTTTAGATCATTAGATACTAAATTTATAATCTCAGTTGTGACCTATGTATAAATTGAATGGCTTAGAAAAATATAGATGATACTGGTAGATGAATCTTACAGCATGTTTTGGGATGAACTCTGAGCTTCCAATAAATGATTAAATGGGTTAGCTGTGTCCTTCAATATGTTTTTGGATGAGGCGTCAGCTATTTGCACGGTTGTATATTGTCCAAATAGTCTTTTACTTACGTACAATGGGGTTCTCTAGTTAAGGGTTATTTCCATGTGATAAATACTTATGCAAGTTTGGCCTTCTCACTCTAACCAACAAAATAAGTAAACAGCTTTTTATTTGGTGACAGAAGATACCATTGTTTCAGCGAGTTTCTGTCCCAATGCATGCTTGTAAAGGTTTTCAATAGTTAATGTAGTGATCATGTATTTTGTGTTCTTCAAGAGGGTAATAGTTCAATGATAGCAACATTGTAGATCATCTGTTCCTAAGGCCTAAACAATCTCACCTCTTTGACAGTAAATATGAATGTATTATTATTATTTTTTTCTTAATGAATTCACAACAGTAATAATTCCCTTCTGATGTTTCTTATACTTTTCAATGCCCCAAAACTAAAGTGCTCTGAAATGCATTGCCAAGGCTCCCTCCCATCCTTCAGATGTGAAGTAAGGTCCAGCCGCTCCATGCGGTCATCCACTCCACTGCTAGTCTCTGCTGTCGGCTCACTAACTTACACAGCATTCAGACTTTGTGTAGATGCCACTGTGCATCTCCATATTTCTGGGAGCTTTTATATGTGACCTGAGGCTGATTTTAACTATGCTAGTTTATTGTTAGAAATGGATTTATTATTCTAAATTCATAATTCGGCACAATTAAAATTATATTATTAAAGCAAGCTTGCAAATATTTGATTTTTATGATTAATCACAATTGATAGATTTGTGGGAAAGAGCTTTGTGTGGCTTATTCAATAATGTGTAATTTTAGAGCTAAGTTTTAACAAACCAGAGATATGCTTTGGTAAGGTATGTAAAAAATGGGGACAGAAATATTTTTGAAGTAAAATGATTACAGTGGAATTGTCAGAGGCCAGAGTGCTGAGAGGGCTCCCCTTGCGGCTAAGTGCAGAGCACCCCTGAAGGTGGAAGATTGACAGTTGTTGACAAAATTCACATTTCTTTTGTAATTCTTTTTTCATTCTCTGACAGGAATGCAATTAAAAGTTAAGGAAATAGTCAGAGAGCTACAGTATGTTCTTATAAAAGAATCAACAATACCATAGCTCATAACTGTCCCTAAGGCCCCTTTCACACATGCGGACAGTATGTCCGTATTTCATCCATCCATTTGCGGATGAAATACAGACATACATGCATTCCTATGGGACAGCGGGTGTCTGCGGATGAACATCTGCAGACACCCGCTATCATCCGCCTCCGCTATTGTCCGATTCTGCAGGGTTCCCCTTAATATCCATACCAGACCTGAAGGGTCTGGTAATTGAATTTGGGGGACCCCCACGCTTTTTTTAAAAATGTATTTATATATTTTTTTTATCAATGACTTTCAATGAGTGTTCTCTGTATTACGGAGCCGACAATTCATAATAGCTGCGAGTGATTTTAAAGGACTTTTTTCCTGCATAAATGACACTTTGTGCAGGGACAGTTCTGAGCACCAGAAACATGCGCCCCTTCACAGGCATACTATAGACACCCCCCCCCCCCCACGTACGAAATTTAAAGGAATATTACACTTTTATTGTTTCACTTTAATCATTATTAAAATCACTGCTCCCGAAAAAACGGCCGTTTTTAAAACTTTTTTTTGCATTGATACATGTCCCCTGGGGCAGAACCCGGGTCCCCAAACACTTTTTAGAACAGTAACTTGCAGAATCTTTTCTCTCTGTCAAATCTTTTTTCTCTGTCGAATATTTTCTCTATATAATCTTGGACTAATAGAGGTAAGGTTAGGCACAATCGACCACAGGTTCTATAGACACAGATTGTTATTGTCAGAGTCACGTCGAATCTCCTATTCTATATCGAACTGTTGTAACCACGAAAATGAAAATAAAGCATTTATTTATGTCGGATCTTTCGTTTTTCGGATTCTGTGCTTTCGTTATCGTTTGTCAAAACGAAAACGAAAATAGCTGAAATTCGGACGAAAATGAATTCGGACGAAAACGAATGCACATGTCTAATTTGTACCTCATTTTGGTCTGATCAATATAGTTGTATATAAAATGTACTTTTTATCTTCCAAAATGTTTTTCACAGTGCTAAACCTTTTATCCAATTTCTAAATTGCTGCATTCAAAAGCAAGTATAAAGGAATAGTAGTGGGAAAAAAAGCACCTGTCAGGTTTAACTAATAATTTTTTGTTTAACCCTTTCATGACTAAGCCTATTTTTGGCATTTGGTGTTTACAAGTTAACCACTTGCCGACCGCCTCACGCCGATGTACGTCATCAGAATGGCACGGGCAGGCATAAGCACATATATGTACGTCCTTTGCCTCCCGCGGGTCGGGGGCCCGATCGGGCCCCCGCCCGGTGCCTGCGGCGGTCGGTTTTCGTTCGGGAGCGATCCCGGACGAGGGGACGGCCATTCATTCATGGCCACCCCCTCGCGATCGCTCCCGACGAATGGAAATCCCCGGTGACATCACTTCCTCTCCTGTAATGTAAACACAGGAGAGGAAGTGATGTATTCTCTCCTCCGTGTCGGTATTTTTCGTTCCGACACGGAGGAGAGCGGATCAGTGAGTTGCACCAACACATCCCACACACAGTAGAACATGCCAGGCACACTCACACCCCCCCTTTACCCCCCGATCACCCCCCCAATTACCCCTGCCCCCCAGTCACAGTGACACCAATGTCATTTTTTTTTTTTTTTTTTTTTTTTGCATTGGTGTCATTTGTGACTGTAATAACTGTTAGGGCAGTTAGGGTTAGCCTCCTTTAGTTCTAATGTACCCCCCTAACCCCCCCAATAAAGGTTTAACCCCGTGATCACCCCCCGTCGCCAGTGTCACTAAGGCTGGGTTCACATTGCAGCGGTTTATGAGAACGAATGTGATTCGCACCGCACTGCAGTGCAAATCACATCCGATCTCTGTGCGATTCGAGTTCAGCCATTCGCCGCACCCGCCGCACCCGCCACACCCGCCGCACCCGCCGCAAATTCGCACGGGACCCTTTTTTTGGCCCGCAGCAGAATCGGATCGCATGGGTGTTCACACCATGCGATCCGAGTTTGCAGATCGCACTGCGATATGCGAACTGATCTGGGGGTGTCAGTAACATTTCACTGACACTC
Source organism: Lithobates pipiens (assembly GCF_037356315.1). NCBI lineage: Eukaryota > Metazoa > Chordata > Amphibia > Anura > Ranidae > Lithobates > Lithobates pipiens. The sequence goes on along the minus strand of NW_027507696.1, from coordinate 13,773,194 downwards.
CCAGCAGTTCGCATAGGGCAGTGTGAACTGCCGCCGGGAGGCATGCGATGCGGGAACCCGCCGCGGATTCGCGGCGTTTCCGCATCGCTCCAGTGTGAACCCAGCCTAATAAGCGATCATTTTTCTGATCGCCGTATTAGTGTCACAGGTGACGCTAGTTAGGCAGGTAGGTATTTAGGTTCGCCGCAGCTTTTTATAGCGCTAGGGACCCCCATATACTACCGCATAAAGCCCCCTGATTGCCCCCTAGTTAACCCTTTCACCAGTGATCACCATATAACTGTTACAGGTGACGCTGGTTGGTTAGTTATTTTTTTATAGTTTCAGGGCACCCGCCATTTATTACCTAATAAAGGTTTAACCCCCTGATCACCCGGCAGGTGTCATTTGTGACTAATAACTGTTAGGGCAGTTAGGGTTAGCCCCCTTTAGTTCTAAGGTACCCCCCTAACCCCCCCAATAAAGGTTTAACCCCGTGATCACCCCCCGTCGCCAGTGTCACTAAGGCTGGGTTCACATTGCAGCGGTTTATGAGAACGGATGTGATTCGCACCGCACTGCAGTGCAAATCACATCCGATCTCTGTGCGATTCGAGTTCAGCTATACAGATAGTATGGCTGAATTCGTGTCGCACCCGCCGCAAACTCGCACGGGACCCTTTTTTTGGTCCGCAGCAGAATCGGATCGCATGGGTGTTCACACCATGCGATCCAAGTTTGCAGATCGCACTGCGATATGCGAACTGATCTGGGGGTGTCATTAACATTTCACTGACACTCCCAGCAGTTCGCATAGGGCAGTGTGAACTGCCGCCGGGAGGCATGCGATGCGGGAACCCGCCGCGCATTCGTGGCGTTCCCGCATCGCTCCAGTGTGAACCCAGCCTAATAAGCGATCGTTTTTCTGATCGCTGTATTAGTGTCACAGGTGACGCTAGTTAGGCAGGTAGGTATTTAGGTTCGCCGCAGCTTTTTATAGCGCCAGGGACCCCCATATACTACCGCATAAAGCCCCCTGATTGCCCCCTAGTTAACCCTTTCACCAGTGATCACCATATAACTGTTACAGGTGACGCTGGTTGGTTAGTTATTTTTTTATAGTTTCAGGGCACCCGCCATTTATTACCTAGTCTCACTAGTGTACCCCTAAATTTAGGGGTGTCTACTTTCTAAAATGGGGTCATTTGGGGGGGGGGGGGTTTGTGCCATCTTGGCATTTTATGGCCTTCAAAACTGTAACGCCCTTAGAAAGCCTGAAGGCGGTGCTTGGTTTTTGGGGCCCCGTACGCGGCTAGGCTCCCAAAAAGTCCCACATATGTGGTATCCCCGTACTCAGGAGAAGCAGCAGAATTTATTTTGGGGTGTCATTTCACATATGCCCATGGCATGCGTGAGCAATATATCATTTAGTGACAACTTTGTGAAAAAAAAAAAAAGTTTGTAATTTTCCCGCAACTTGTGGCAAAATATAAAATATTCCATGGACTCAACATGCCTCTCAGCAAATAGCTTGGGGTGTCTACTTTCTAAAATGGGGTCATTTGTGGGGGTTTTGTGCCATCTTGGCATTTTATGGCCTTCAAAACTGTAATAGGTAGTGAGAAGTGAACTCAAAAAATTACGCCCTTAGAAAGCCTGAAGGCGGTGCTTGGTTTTCGGGGCCCCGTACGCGGCTAGGCTCCCAAAAAGTCCCACATATGTGGTATCCCCGTACTCAGGAGAAGCAGCAGAATTTATTTTGGGGTGTCATTTCACATATGCCCATGGCATGCATGAGCAATATATCATTTAGTGACAACTTTGTGAAAAAAAAAAAAAAAAAAAAAAGTTTGTAATTTTCCCGCAACTTGTGGCAAAATATAAAATATTCCATGGACTCAACATGCCTCTCAGCAAATAGCTTGGGGTGTCTACTTTCTAAAATGGGGTCATTTGTGGGGGTTTTGTGCCATCTTGGCATTTTATGGCCTTCAAAACTGTAATAGGTAGTGAGGCGTGAAATCAAAAATTGACGCCCTTAGAAAGCCTGAAGGCGGTGCTTGGTTTTCGGGGCCCTGTACGCGGCTAGGCTCCCAAAAAGTCCCACATATGTGGTATCCCCGTACTCAGGAGAAGCAGCAGAATTTATTTTGGGGTGTCATTTCACATACGCCCATAGCATGTGTGAGCAATATATCATTTAGTGACAACTTTGTGTAAAAAAAAAAAAAAAATTTTTTTTTTGTCATTATTCAATCGCTTGAGGCAAAAAAATAAAATATTCAATGGGCTCAACATGCCTCTTATCAATTTCCTTAGGGGGTCTACTTTCCAAAATGGGGTCATTTGGGGGGGTTTTGTACTGCCCTGTCATTTTAGCACCTCAAGAAATGAGATAGGCAGTCGTAAACTAAAAGCTGCGTAAATTCCAGAAAACGTACCTTAGTTTGTAGATGTGACAACTTTTGCGCAAACCAATAAATATACAATTATTGACTTTTTTTTTACCAAAGACATGTGGCTGAATACATTTTGTCCTAAATGTATGACTAAAATTGAGTTTATTGGATTTTTCTAATAACAAAAAGTAGAAAATATCATTTTTTTTCAAAATTTGCGGTCTTTTTACGTTTATATCGCAAAAAATAAAAATCGCAGAGGCAATCAAATACCATCAAAAGAAAGCTCTATTTGTGGGAAGAAAAGGACGCAAATTTTGTTTGGGTACAACATTGCATGACCGCGCAATTACCAGTTAAAGCAGCGCAGTGCCAAAGTGTAAAAAGACCTCTGGTCATTTACCAGCAAAATGGTCCGGTCTGAAAGTGGTTAAAATCCATATTTTTTGCTAGAAAATTACTTGGAACCCCCAAACATTATATATATATTTTTTAGCAGACACTCTAGAGAATAAAACAGTGATTGTTGCAATATTTTATGTCACACTGTATTTGCGCAGCGGTGTTTTAAACGCAACTTTTTGAGAAAAGGGACACTTTCATGAAAAAAAAAAAAAAAAAACAGTAAAATTAGCCCAATTGTTTTGCATAATGTGAAAGATAATGTTATGCCGAGTAAATAGATACCAAACATGTCACACTTTATAATTGCACGCACTCGCGGAATGACGACAAAGTACGGTACCTAAAAATCTCAATAGGCGACGCTTAAAATTTTTTTTACGGTTACCAGGTTAGCGTTACAGAGGAGGTCTAGTGCAAGAATTATTGCTCTCGCTCTGACGATCATGGCGATACCTCACATGTGTGATTTGAACACCGTTTACAAATGCGGACGCGACTTCCGTATGCGTTTTCTTTGCTTTGCGAGCTCGCGGGGACGGCAGGCACTTTAAAAAAAATTTTTTTTTTATTTTATTTATTTTAAAATGAATAAATTGTTAAAAAAAAAAAAACGATCACTTTTATTGCTGTCACAAGGAATGTAAACATCCCTTGTGACAGTAATAGGTGGTGACAGGTACTCTTTATGGAGGGATGGGGGGGTCTATCCCTCCTTTACACTTCAAAGTATTCAGGTCGCCGAAAACGGCGATTCTGAATACTGTATACTTTTTTAAAACCGGCGCCATTGGCAGCCGAGTAAACGGGAAGTGACGTCATGACGTCGCTTCCGTGTTTACTATTAGGAGGCTGGAATGACGATTACGGCATCATTCCAGTTCCTCCCCAGCAGCCAGAGGCATCCGATCGTGAATCGGTGCTCCCAATCGAGCGAGAGCACCGGTAACAGCGGCGGAAGGCGGCGGGAGGCGGCGGGGGGGGGAGTCCCCTCCCGCTCCTCCGGCATAACAGCCTAGCGGCTTTTAGCCACTTCGGTTATTATGCCTGGATAGCCGATCGCCCGCTGTAAAAACGGTACCGGGATGATGCCTGCAGGTGCGGCATCATCCCGGTATCACCCCCAAAAGCCGAGTACGCACATCTGCATACGCTCGGCGGGAAGGGGATAATTCTCCTTTAAGGGGCATGGCAGGGTGTGTGTCCTATGCCTACATACTTTAGCTAATTGGTGTCCCTCATTCCCATCTCATGAAGTTGGGATATATGACAATACAGCTGATTAGTTAGAATTTGGGTGTAGTAGTATATTCTCAGTTATAATTCAGTATAGCTATGCGTATTTGTTTAAAATATATATGCTTATAATTTTTATACAAGTCTGTTAAAGCCATGTCATACTGAAATGTGCAGCAATGTGACCTGTAAAGGTGAAAACCAGAACAGCGTATTGCTGAATGTGCTTGCCAATCAAGATGTATGTGAGGCAATGAAAATTTGTCAATCAAATAAATATACTATATATATATTTAGAGCAGTGGTTCTCAACTTCTGTCCTCAGGACCCAGTAACAGGCCAGGTTTGTAAGATAACTTAAATACATCACAGGTGATCTCATGTGCTTCTCAGTGATTGCAGTATTCTAGTCTGCATCTCCCCAAGGTAATATTTAAAATCTGGCCTGTTAGTGGGTCCTGAGGACAGGAGATGAGAACCACTGATTTAGAGGATCATTGGGAATACTCCTCCTACTAACTAGCAAAAAGGTGATAGCACATTAAGGTCAGTTTCTATTAGGAGGCATAACTTTACTGGAAGGAGGTCTTAAAGACTAGTTAAAGTGGTTGTAAACCCTTACAAACCACTTTGACCTACAGGTAAGCCTAGATTAAGGCTTACCTGTAGGTCCAAGAAATATCTCCTAAACCTACACAGTTTAGGAGATATTTGCCGAAAGACAGGCACCTCTGGCTATGGCACATGCGCCATAGACAGCGGTGCGCAGGCACACTGAGCGCGCCGCTGTCAACGGTGATATGCCATGTGTGGCGGCTCCCATGCGCATGCGCAGGAGTGACGTCATTGCGGCTTCGTCGAATGACAGCGGCAGAGCAGCGAGACCCACCGAGAAGATGGATGCTGCGGACTACAGGGGACAGCGGTGACTTCGCTGGCTCCTGTGTCAGGTAAGTGACACATAATGGACTACTATGCGATGCATGGTAGCCCATTATGCTTTACCTTTGCAGGAAATCAAAGAGGAAGTGAACCCATCAGGGTTTACTTCATCTTTAAAACATATAACAAGTGTCTGGTATTTGAAGGTCAGAGACACGCAAATACACAGACACACATTTATTTTACTTAGGTCCATATGCACTGACATACACCAACAGGTGCTTTCCCCTCACTCTCTCTCACAGCCTAAGATACATCATTTCCTTTTCACTCAGAAGGTAAGAAATACTTGATATAGGACAGACATGTTTCTATGAGATTGTCACATTTTCCTAGCCATAAATAGCGATAAGCCGAACACCCTCCTGTTCGATTCGCATGTGAACAGGCAAAAAATTTGGAAGAACACACAAACAATGTTAAAGTCTATGGGACACGAACATGAATAATCAAAAGTGCTCATTTTAAAGGCTTATATTTAGATTTTTTTCACATTTTGCATTGGCGTCAATGCCCGTTTAGTCACGCAAGCTTTCAGACACTTTTATCTGTCTCTATTCAAAATCCGTGGTTCCCTATGGGAGCCCATTGATTTGAATAGAAGTTGCACCAGAAGTCAGATTAAGATGATCCGACTTGTAGTGCGACTTGTGTGCTGAGAATCTTGAAGGGGAATCCCAAAAAAGTTTTGCGTGAGGTTCCCCCCAAGCACAAAAAAACGGCTGTAAAAACATCCGTGGGCATAAGGCCTTAAAGTGAAACAATAAATATGAAATATTCCTTTAAATTTCGTACCTGGGGGGTGTCTATAGTATGCCTGTAAAGTGGCTAATTTTTCCCGTGTTTAGAACAGTACCATAGCAAAATAAAATTTCTAAAGGAAAAATTGTCATTTAAAACTGATCGTGGCTGTAATGAATTGTCGGGTTTTGGTAATATAGATACAACTCATTAAAAAAAAAGAGCAGGGGATCCCCCTAGTCCATTACCAGGCCCTTTGGGTCTGGTATGAATATTAAGGGGAACCCGAACCAAAATTTAAAAAAAATTGCTTGGGGTCCCCCTAAAATCGAATACCAGGCCCTTCGGGTCTGATGTGAAAATTAAGAGGAACCCTGCACCAAATAAAAAAAAATGGTGCAGGGCCCCCCCCAAAATCCATACCAGACCCTTATCTGAGCACGCAACCTGACAGGCTGCAGGAAAAGAGGGGGGATGAGAGAGCGTCCCCCTCATAAACCATACCAGGCCACATGCCCTCAGCATGGGGAGGGTGCTTTGGGGTAGCAAACATAGCTGTATTGGTACAAATATATTACATACTGTATATATTAAATTAGTATTGCATATCACACAAGCTGTTCTATATACTTACAGAGGTCAAATTAAGACATATAGGGGGTTATTTACGAAAGGCAAATCCACTTTGTACTACAAGCGCAAACTACAAGTGCAAAGTGCACTTGGAAGTGCAGTCGCTGTAGATCTGAGGGGTAGATCCAAAATGAGGGGAAGCTCTACCGATTTTATTATCCAATCATGTGCAAGCTAAAATGCTGTTTTTTTTACTTTCTTTGCATGTCCCCCTCGGATCTACAGCTACTGCACTTCCAAGTGCACTTTCAGTGCAATTTCAAGTGCACTTTGCACTTGCAGTTTGCACTTGTAGTGCAAAGTGGATTTGCCTTTCGTAAATAACCCCCATAGTGTATATGAAGCACATACGTTTCTGCTGGATATGGTAATCATACAAATGAGCCCCACAGCCAGTGGGTAAGGAGATCACCGTTTATCCCAAACCCAGGACCCTAAATAGGGCAAATTGCCCTGAAAAGCGCCAGCCAGTCAAACTAGTGATCTGAAAACAAACAGTAGGAATAGTGGTATAATCTTAGGGTATAGAGGTGGTTGGGAATTTTTTAAAGAAAAAAAAAAATTTTGCTACAATAAATATCCCCCACAAATATATAAAAAAACTGTTTTTTTTCCTCAGTTTAGTCCAATACATATTCTTCTACATATTTTTGGTAAAAAAAAATCGTAATAAGCGTTTATTGATTGGTTTGCGCAAAAGTTATAGCGACTACAAAATAGGGGATCGTTTTATGGCATTTTTATTAATAATTTTTTTTTACTAGTAATGGTGGCGATCAGCAATTTTTGGGACATTTGGCATAAAATGCACTGATTACTGTAAAAATGTCACTGGCAGTGAAGGGGTTAACCACTAGGGGGCAGTGTAGGGGTTAAGTGTCTGTGTTTTTTTTAACTGTAGGGGGCATGGCTTGACGCCTGACATCACTGATCGTCTTTCCCTATAACAGACGATCAGTGACAGGCTTAGTAGGAAGCACAAGGAGAGGATTGTTTACACTTACCTCTCTTCGTTCTTCAGCTCTGTTACCCGATCGCAAGACACCAGCGGCGATCGGGACCCACGGTCACGGAACTCAGGACCAGGTCGAGAGTGCGCTACCGGCGGCGCGCTTGCGACCCATGGCTGGGCACTTAAAGAGCAACGTACCTGTATATGCTTGTGCCCAGCCGTGCCATTCTGCCGATGTACATCGGCGTAAGGCGGTCCTTAAGCAGTTAAACCCCATCCATAGGGAGGAAAGAAGCACCTCCTAGTATCAACCAGAGGTAATAATAATGTATACAATAAAGAAGGGCGCAAGTTCAGTATATGTCAAACATAAACCGCAATTTATTCTAAAAACACTTGCAGCTGCCGACGCTGTCCCACTCATTCACTTTATGGGACTCCCTCAGGGGTAACACACACCTAATTTCTTCTTTAGAACCCCTGAAACACTTATTTCACAACCCAGACTTCTACCCGGGCCTAGACATCAAAGCATTCCAGTGGTGGCTAGACAAGGGGCTCTACAGAATTGGTCACTTTCTCAGACCTTTAGGCCCCCTAACGAAGGCCTATTGTGTGAGTAAACTGGACATGCCCAGATCTGAATTCTTCAGATTTACACAGATTTCCACATTTCTTCACAAAAAATGCAGACCTTTCCCAGATGGACCACAAATTACCCCTTATGAACAATGGTGTGGGCAAGGCATCGAGCAGAGGGGTGGGATCTCACTGGTTTACAAGGCACTCTCGGGCAAACAGTCCAAAACCTCTTACATGTTGGCTTGGGAAGATGATTTAGCCCAATCTTGGAACCTGGAGACTTGGCAAAGGAATTTTTCCTACTCATACAAGGGCATCATGAATACCGGTCTCATAGAAGCGAGCATTAAAGTACTCACCAGGTGGTACTTAGTACCCACAAAACTTGCCCACATCTTCCCGTCAGCATCTCCTCTATGTTTCAGGGGCTGTAACCTTAGGGGTGACATGCTTCATGTTTGGTGGTCCTGTCCCAGGATTCGACATTTCTGGCGTAAAATTTTCTCCTGGATAAGCATAATTACCTCACGGCCTATCTTACCATCACCCCTCATTGCACTTCTCAACTTCCCAGTCACGGGAGCGCCCAAGATTACACAACGCCTCATCCACTTTATTTTACTGGGTGCCAAACTTACCCTGGCAAAAGCCTGGAAGACGCCTTCTGTATCACCCAGAGTAGCTAAGAAAAAAATTTCTTGGATCATGAATCAGGAAAAAATGGCCGGTGTAATCTTGGATCGTTCTGAGAAATTCTATCATACTTGGGAACCTTGGGCATCTTTTGTTGGGATCTCCCTCCCACACTGAAATTGCTGTACCCCTGGCTGTCGCTCACTTCTCCGGACGACCTTCTCCACCTCCCTTTAGCTCCTTTTACACTCTTCTGCGCTAATTGCCTCTTTCCTCTACTTTCCCTGCTCTTATTTTCTATGTCTATCCCCTTTTCCTCCTTTACCCCTCTTCCCCTCCCTGTAGGGATGCTCCCTTTGGCTGCAAATATTCTTTGTGATTAGTTAACATTTCACTTATTGGATTTCTTAATCTATACGCTGAAAGGAAATCTTCATTTGTTCTACTGTGTTCTTTTGTTCTTCCTCCCAGATATTGAGTATATATCACTTGTAAAGTGAAAAATCAACCAGCGCTAAAAACACAACAAATACAGTGAAAAAATATATAAAAATGCAGCTAGAATACTGTAGGTCAAATTACCAAATCCCACATCTCAAAATCAAAAAATATCAGTACAGCGCAAATACAAAATCATACAATAAATATCATAAAGTGAAAAAATGAAAAGTCCATATAGTGAAAGAGAAGTTCAGAAAGAGTCCACTTGTGTAATGTATCTTCAATCAATATATCAAGTGACGATGTGATCCCTTCACCATTGAGCAAGTTGAACTCTCACCTCAACAAGTGGACCTCTGATAAATCAGATAGGTCAAAAACGCATGTTCCCATCAAGGGTAGATCATAAGGTTACAGCAGACCAAGCGGAAGCATTTCCAGGTAAGGTTCTCCTCCGTATCGTCAGATCAATGTGATATCATATATGAAAAAGAACAGGCAAATCTAGTGCTCTCCGTTGATGCAAATTTATTAAACAAATGAATAAAAGACAAATACCACTCACATTTGAAAGCACTGATCTCCAGTGCTGAGTGCTCAGATAAAAAGTACCATGCATGGATCAGTGTGTCAGCTGGCGGATGACGTCACGACGCAGGTCACGTGGTCCGTACGCGTTGCGTCCCAGAAAGTAGGCGGGACTTCATCAGCGGTCAGACCGCTTATATATCACTTGTGCCTCATTCAGTTGCATAACTCATGGTTCTCACTTGCTATATTTCGAATGCATAACCAGTGTAGTTGGCTGACCTGTCCCTTTTGCTGGGGGGTGGGGGGCTCTGGGGAGTTGCCCAGTCGCAGTGTGTTCCCATTTGGGGCGGCTGGGCGATCTTCCCTGGGCCCGTCTCGGCCCCGGGTGGAGGGTGTTAAGGGGGGGTCTCCGGGTCCCCACGAATCGGGAGGGGCCTCGTTGACCCCTTTTTCTTGAATGTACTACTGCTATCACGCGCTCTCATTCTCGGACTGGTCAAGGTTTATTCTCTTACCTTCTATATTGCAACCATGGTCTGGGGAGGGATATGTTTCTTAATTGTTTTCTCATTATATGCTTTACCAGTATGATGCATTTGTCTTTTAGGGGGCATCTCGCCCTACTGCCACTTATTATTGACATGTTTTGTAAACTGTTGTTCTATTTAACAATAAAAATCTATTGCAACCAAAAAAAAAAAAACACTTGCAGCTAAAAATGCTGTATACTGCACACAGGGCTGGTAGAAGCAGTCTCGATGGACTGGAGAGTGGCCACAGTAGCACATGCCAGGAACATCTGGAGCTCTAACACACACCACTGTCAGTTTGTCTATCAGGTTAACCTGATGAAGGAGGTGGGGCCTCAGAAACACGTTGTACCCTGCCCCCTCACCTGTTCTACCAGCCTGTGGACAAACTGACAGTAGCATGTGTTAGAGCTCCGGACGCCCCTGGCGTGTGCTACTGCGGCCACACTTCAGTCTATCGAGACCGCTCCTCCATTCTACCAGCATAGAATTCTATCATTCTACCATACTGCATGCAGTATACAGCATTTTTAGATGTAAGTGCTTTCAGAATAAATTGTGGTTTATAATTGACATATACCAGTCTTGAGGGGACCCCATACCCATCAAGGAGCTGCCGGTGACTGCACATGTCTTTTCTCCTATCAAGCTTACCATCCTTCTGCATATGTCCTCTGCAGATTTTAAATGACTACTTGTCTGCCAGTGGAGCACTGACTCACCTGCTAATTTAGTGAGTGATTTGTGTAGAGGTAAAAATAATACCTGCAAATCAGGAAAATTCCATGTGTCCTCAGACAGCATGCACCATGCAGTGACTGATGGCTGTGGCACTCCATAAATAGCATGGCAATGGATTTCAGCTGGCTGGCGGCACCAAGATGCTCGCTTTATCCACTGAAATGGAGAGCGGCATCTATCTTGGGTACCCTGACGTCATCCCACGGGGCAGGATGACGTCACATGCCACAAGGTCGCTGATGCACACAAAGCCACAGACCCACATACCAAGCTGGCCTGCAGATCAGAACAAGGGTAGTGGTCACCTCAGATAGAAAAGGGGTGTGGCACGCATCCCACAACCAAAACACTGACCATCCTCTTTCCTAGTGAGGTCGAGGAGGGTCATGGCGCATTGGTTGAAATCTGGGCCACAAGTGACACCGGCATCCAAAGGTCATGGCGGGCATCATCATACCCATTAAATCCATATATTTATATAACTGGGCATGCATACAACAAATACAAAAATCTAAATAAATAAACAGCAAATATACAGAAATTACAGACATAGCATATTTAATTTGTTATCCAAAATTTCTCTTTAACCACTTCAGCCCCTGAAGAATTTACCCCCTTCCTGACCAGAGCACTTTTTGCGATTCACCGCTGCGTTGATTTAACTGACAATTGCGCGGTCATGCGAAATTGTACCCAAACAAAATTGACATCCTTTTTTCCCCACAAATAGTGCTTTCTTTTGGTGGTATTTGATCACTGCTGCGGTTTTTATGTTTTGCGCTATAAACAAAAAAAGAGCGACAATATTGAAAAAAACACATTATTTTTTACTTTTTGCTATGATAAATATCCCCCAAAAATATAAAAAACATTTTTTTCCTCAGTTTAGGCCGATATGTATTCTTCTACATATTTTTGGTAAAAAAACCCGCAATAAGCGATTATTGATTGGTTTGCGCAAAAGTTATAGCGTTTACAAAATAGGGGATAGTCTTATGGCATTTTTATTAATATATATATTTTTTTAAATGCCGGCGATCAACGATTTTTATCATGACTGCGACATTATGGCGGACACATCGGACATTTTTGACACATTTTTGGGACCATTGTCATTTATACAGCAATCAGTGCTATACAAATGCACTGATTCCTGTGTAAATGAGGCTGGCAGTGAAGTGGTTAACCACTAGGTGGCAGTGTAGGGGTTAAGTGTGTCCTCGGGGTGTGTTTCTAACTGTGGGGGGCGTGGCTATGTTTTACAGATCACTGATCTCTGCTCCAATCACAGAGAGCAGAGATCAGTGTCACTTGTTGATAGGCAGAATGGGGAGATGCTGTTTACATCGGCATCTCCCTGTTCTTCCTCTCTGTAAGGCGATCGTGGGTATCCCCACGGCGATCAAGTCAACGGGACCCCCGACCGGACTCCCACGGGTGCGCGAGCGTGCCTCCAATGTCACGCACGCACGCCCCCGCCGCCTCTTAAAGGGCAACATACAGGTACGTGATTTTGCCAGTACGTGCCCTTCTGCCGACAGAAAATATTGGAGTGATGCGGTCGGGAAGCGATTAAAGCAACTCTGTCAGGGGTCAACTAAATCATATATGAATGAAACGACCTTAGACCCCTTTTACACTTGTATGACCTGAAAGCAATGCTTGAAGCAATGCCTGTGTAATCTTAAGGTCTAAGTCAGACCAAAGTAGTGCAGGGACTACTTTGAAGTTGCTGCAACTTCAAATCACACAGATATGAGCGGTACTCATTGGAAATTATGGGGTGTGACTTGTCAAGTGACTTTGCGGTCCCAAGTCACAGGACAAGTCGCACAAGTATGAAAGGGGACTTATACATACCTGTCAGTTGGCCTATTTACTAAACTTTCACTCAGTTGGAGAACTCTAGGTGCCAATCTGATTTGACTACTCAGGCTGGTAGAATAACTGGTGCACCCATGGACGCTGTGGTCCCTCCTGCTGACCCCCAGTCACTACAGTACACAATAGTGACATAGAGGTCATTAGGAGGAACCACAGCGAAGGACACACAATTCCGCACATCTGAAAGTATGGAATCAGATCAGTGCTGGGAGCTCAGATACAGAATGATGTTTTAGCAGACAGACCAATGGACAAATATATATTAAGCTGTTTCATTCACAGGTTAGCTTATTTGCGATTTTTTGTGGACTACTTAGCAGGGTAGCTTTAAGACTAATTTCTTTGTGACACCTTTTTGTAGCCTGGGAAACCACAATGGACAGAAGCCCCTTTGGTGCGAGGAATCAAAACAACAGTAAGGCTGTTAATGTGGAATAAAATCTAAAATAAATAAATACATAAATACGTTAACAGGTTGGATTTTTATGACAGAAAATTATTATTATTGGTTTCTTCTTTCATGACTGCCCGTTTGCGGGGTCACCTGCGCCCATGCACAGGGGAGTACCGTTCGTGAAGAGAGCTCATCGTAACCCAGGACCAGGAGGAGACTGTGGATATGTGAACAATCTGACTTAGAGGTGAGCCTTCACTGTGTATAGTAATAAAGTGCAGAGTTCCTCTGAAAAGAGAATTGTCCTGTGTCACTACACACTTGTAGCACTTACCCCCGAAGGAGCTGCTGGTTTTGATTGGGCCTGCACTCTACCTAGAAACCCCACTAACGAATCAATCACCTTGGCACAGCTGTGGTGCAATATAATACAGTACAATATACAATAATGCAATGTACCTGTATAATACCCTCAGGATCCTCTGGCTCCACCTGGTGGGGAAAAACAGCACGCCACACAACTAGGCACTTAACCAGAAATATTTTTACTGCAAGTATACTAAAGCAGGTGGTTACAGAGATTGCACTGCCATCCTAACGTAGGATGTCAATACAATATAAATCAACAGACAAATACAATATGAAAGAGATATATATATATATCTATGTATTTAAACCTGGGAGCTCCCGCTACTTTAAAGTTATACGTGAGGCCTCACTTAAAGTACTCTCTCTCGTATCTTCGCTGGCTAGAGATGACTCCTCTGATATTTGTAATTCATGGAAAAACAAATAAGAGAAGAAGGCTATGTGAAAAGCCAGATACCAACGGTGTGGAAAAAATGGGAAGAGTTTCGGTCCTCAAAAGGAATGGTAGAATATTTATAATTTAAAGAAAGGGGGGGGGGGGGAGGGAGAGGAGGAGGGAAGGGAGGGAGAAAAGGGGGATTGTGTTTTTTTTTTTTTTTTATTATATTAAATGAAGAGTAAAATGTTTGGGTTTTATGTATGATGTTGTATGATGATGTTGCAAATGGATATGTATGTTTTATGATTATTATAAAAATAATAAAGAGAAGATTTGAAACAAAAGGTAAGTAAGAGTTAGCTAAAGGTACTCCAGGTATAACTCCAATAACTTATACACAACGCTTGGGCACTAAAGTGAAGTAGGCCTTAAGCCTGCTCAATGTCAGTTGCTCTGTTACGCCTCCGTGGAGCAACAGGTTCCAGCGAGGCCTGTAAGTGAGTCTAACTGTGTTCAGCAAATTAACAAATGGTGGGCCGTAACCCGCTCACCAACTGGATCGGAGTTCTGGGTGATGACTTTAATCCGGCAACTGTAGCTTGCTTCTGTATCAGCTGGGCAGATGCTCTGTGTCACTACGCTAACTGGATCTGGTCCTCCGATAGTCCGATAAGCGTCTCTGGGCCTCGTCAATCTAATCACCAGCTCTCAGGCTCAGTCAAAACACCTTGCAACAAGCAGGTTTGTAATTCGTAGTGACAGTCTGCAGCTGTCTCCAGGAAATCTCCTCCTCAATCTCCTCATCTCCTCACAGATCCGCACAGGCAGGCAGCGTGGTCCCAAGAGACCTAAAATGGCCGCTGCTGTCCCTTATATCCCCTACCCAGCATGCACTGCGTAAGAGAGTGTTCATGGGTAGGTCACACACAGACTACTGGTTAACGAGGTCAACCTTCAGAATCCCCAAAAAAACAGTCACTTCTTGTACAAGTCTTTAGGTTGTTCTGAGGTAAATCATAAAACAGGTGCGTTACCCACATTTAGCCACTAGGTGGCTCTAGTGTGAAACCACAGTACTGTCCATATACCTCACATTAAAGCATGTATAATCACATCAATAAACCATGATGTCAGCGCTACACACTGTAACTTGTATGTTGCATTAGGGGGGATGTGTTGAGCCTGCGCCCATTCCACCACTCCAGAGTACCTCTGTTACCTCACTTCCAGTAACAGAATGGGTTCCCATGAGCACAGAGCGTGGACCTCATACACGCTCTCACTCAACTCTTTTCTTCCGGTACCTTGTGACCCGGCCATAGAGCTCCATAACGCAGGTTCGGATCCAGTTGCTATTGGATACCAACTGCTAGGGAGGGTGCCAGGATATTGACTCCGTCACTATCGGAGGACCTATCACCCTACCAGGTAACACACTTAACGACTGGTTGCTTGTAGCTTGTCCCTTCACTTAGTTACCCATAGCAACTATACTCCTCTTCTTGTCTCACCGAGGTAACCATTCTGTAGTGGTGTTACTTCATACCCCGTAGTGCTTTACAGATCCAGGTTCTTTGGATACTCCAGAACCAACATGCACCCTTTTGAATAACTTCAGACCAGGCTTAGAACGGTTACTGTAACTTTAATGAACATGATGCGGCACACAGTTCAATATGAACAATGTCCTGTCCCTAATCTTAACTAGCATATTATAGTGGCCCAGGCATACCCCTATGAGGTGAGAGTCCATGATAGCATTATCCATGGCTATGGATGTCCTCAGCAAATTCCTGTTTTGCTCACAGATCAAGACTCCTCGTTACCTTCGTTCTCCCTCTCTAGACCTTAGCCACCCCCCTTTTTTATAGCACAGGTGGGTCGACCAGGGCCAAAAGCCCAGGAACTGAGCTAAAAATTATTTTTTCTTTCCCCAGCCTGGGCCAGCTGCTAGCTAACTAAACTTTATACATTTTCAACCTACTTATGTGCCTATTAGAATTGAAGTACAATGAGCTGTGCATGCAAAGCTCAGCGTTTGTTTATATCTACATACACGGATGTGGCATCATTGCAGCTCCGGCAACCAAGTGGCTCAAGGGTCATGAGATGCAGCACCAGAGGGGATTGCTAGCCAAGTACGTCTGCCATGCTAATATGTTGTGTATACTAGCTATTATGGCTAAAAGCTCCTGGGGGCCCAAATACAAATGTTTTGCTGCAGGGGTTTCATCCTGCTATAATGTTTAGAGATAATCTTTCTTCATGTCTAGATATTGGATTCTTGGTATTTACTTTAATGTTTATCAAATGCTGTCACCAATGACAGTACGTGTATTTTAACCACTTGCCTACTGGGCACTTAAACACCCCTCCTGCCCAGACCAATTTTCAGCTTTTGGTGCTCTCACATTTTGAATGACAATTACTCAGTCACGCAACATTGTACCTAAATGAATTTTTTGTCCTTTTTTTCCCCACAAATAGAGTTTTCTTTTGGTGGTATTTTATTACCTCTGGGGTTTTTTTTGCACTATAAATGAAAAAAATAACGAAAATTTTGAAAAAAAATGCATTTTTCTTTGTTTCTGTGATAACATTTTGCAAATTATTAATTTTTATTCATACATTTTGGCCACAATTTATACTGCTACATATCTTTGGTAAAAAATAACCCAAATTAGTGTATATTATTTGGTCTTTGTGAAAGTTAGAGAGTCTACAAGCTATGGTGCGAATCATACAAAATTGATCACATCTGATGTACTTGTGACCCGAACAAGCCAGGAAAGTACAAATACCCCCCAAATGACGCCTTTTTTGAAAGTAGACATTCCAAGGTATTTAGTAAGAGGCATGGTGGGCTTTTTGATGTTGTCATTTTTTCCCACAATTCTTTGCAAAATGAAGATTTTTTATTTTATTTACATTTTTCCACAAAATTGTCATTGTAATAGGTTATTTCTCTCAAGTGGCATGTGTATTCCACAAATAATGCCCCAAAATAAATTCTGCTACTCCTCCTGACTATTAAGATACCACATGTGTGGGACTTTTCCACAGCCTGGCCACATAGAGAGGCCCAACATGCAGGGAACACTGTCTTGTGTTCTAGCAGCATAAAATACACATCTAACTTGTTGACTACCTATTACACTTTGGAAACCCTGAAGCACCAGGACAATGACACGTGACACCGACGTGGCACTGATGACAGATGGCACTGATACGTGGCACTGATAAGTGGCACTGATGACAGATGGCACTAATACGTGACACTGATGACACGTGACACTGACAGATGGCACTAATATGTGGCACTGATGACAGATGGCACTTATACCTGGCACTGATGACACATGGCACTAATACATGGCACTGATGACAGATGGCACTAATACATGGCACAGATGACACGTGGCACTGATGACAGATGGCACTGATACCTGGCATTGATGACACGTGACACTGATAACAGATGGCACGTGACACTGACAGGTGGCACTGATGACAGATGGCACTGATATGTGGCACTGATGACTGATGGCACTAATAAGTGGCACTGATGACACGTGCCACTGATAGGGCACTGATGACAGATGGCACTACGTGGCACTGATGACACGTGGCACTGATGACAGGTGGCACTATGTAGCACTGATGACACGTGGCACTGATGACAGATGGCACTTATACATGGCACTGGGGACAGATGGCACTGAGGACAGGTGGCACTGGGGACAGATGGCACTGATGACAGATGGCTCTGGTGACAGATGGCACTGGGGACAGATGGCACTGATGACAGGTGATACTGGGGACAGATGGCACTGATGACAGGTGGCAGTGGGGGCAGATGGCACTGACATGTGGCAGTGGGGATAGATGGGCACTGTATTTGTATTTTATTTTTTTATTTTTTTACACTGACCGCTGAATCTCTGCAAAAATGCATTTTTCTTTGTTTCTGTGATAAAATTTTGCAAATTATTCATTTTTCTTCATAAATTTTAGCCACAATTTATACTGCTACATATCTTTGGTAAAAAATAACCCAAATTAGTGTATATTATTTGGTCTTTGTGAAAGTTAGAGAGTCCACAAGCTATGGTGCGAATTATACAAAATTGATCACATCTGATGTACTTGTGACCCGAACAAGCCAGGAAAGCACAAATACCCCCCAAATGACTTCTTTTTTGAAAGTAGACATTCCAAGGTATTTAGTAAGAGGCATGGTGAGCTTTTTGATGTTGTAATTTTTTCCCACAATTCTTTGCAAAATGAAGATTTTTTATTTTATTTACATTTTTTCCACAAAATTGTCATTGTAATAGGTTATTTCTCTCACGTGGCATGCATATTCCACAAATAATGCCACAAAATAAATTCTGCTACTCCTCCTGAGTATTACGATACCACATGTGTGGGACTTTTCCACAGCCTGGCCACATAGAGAGGCCCAACATGCAGGGAACACTGACACGTGTTCTAGGAGCATAAAATACACATCTAACTTGTTGACTACCTATTACACTTTTGAAGGCCCTGGAGCACCAGGACAATGACACGTGACACCGACGTGTGGCACTGATACGTGGCACTGATATGTGGCACTGATGACAGATGGCACTAATACGTGGCACTGATGACACGTGACACTGACAAATGGCACTAATATGTGGCACTGATGACAGATGGCACTTATATGTGGCACTGATGACACATGGCACTAATACATGGCACTGATGACAGATGGCACTAATACGTGACACTGATGACAGATGGCACTGATACCTGGCATTTATGACACGTGACACTGATAACAGAAGGCACGCGACACTGACAATTGGCACTGATGGCAGATGGCACTGATATGTGGCACTGATGACTGATGGCACTCATATGTTGCACTGATGACACGTGCCACTGATATGGCACTGATGACAGATGGCACTACGTGGCACTGATGACAGATGGCACTATGTAGCACTGATGACACGTGGCACTGATGTGGCACTGATGACAGATGGCACTTATATGTGGCACTGGGGACAGATGGCACTGAGGGCAGGTGGCACTGGGGACAGATGGCACTGATGACAGGTGGCTCTGGTGACAGATGGCACTGGGGACAGATGGCACTAATGACAGGTGGCACTGGGGACAGATGGCACTGATTACAGGTGGCAGTGGGGGCAGATGGCACTGACAGGTGGCAGTGGGGACAGATGGGCACTGTATTTTTATTTTATTTTTTTATTTTTTTACACTGACCGCTGAATCTCAGCAGTGGTTCATCTCTCCCTCCTCACACGCTGTCTGTGTGAGGAGGGAAAGCCGGCGATGAGAGTTGATCTCATATGTTTACATATGAGATCATCTCTCATTGGGCACGCTGATCACGCTGTAAACAGCTGCTATGATTGCCCGTTTACAGCGATCTGTGACTGGCTGTGTCCGGGGGACACAGCCAGCACAGAACTTCCCTGATGCGGGCCCGCGGCGGCATGCAGAGGGGAAGTTAAAGTGAGGATGTCCAGGGACGCCCTCCCGGCAGTTAGCGTCCCCGCTGCAGCCGTCTTTTGGCTATAGCACGGGCGCAAAGTGGTTAATCAGGATTACATTTCTCACTATTTACAAAGCTTTGTTTTTTTAATAAAATAATTCTATTGTTTTTCTGTAAAGCAGTTCATGTCTGTTCTGTTATCTTGTTAAATTGTTACTCTTCTTGTACAATAAATAGATGGGAACTCTGTGCTTATGGTGACACTGATCATATTCCACTTGATAAGCTGCTGAACACCTGCCTATAGTTCAATTGGGGAAAATAGTAGTATCTATATATTTATAAGTGTGTAGTGCTAAGGCAAAGTATTAACCAATAAATAAGGCAAATTTTCTCCTATCAATACCATACCATAACGTGCTAGATCAATATGTACTGTAAATACATACGTGCATATATGTTACCACAAATCATAATCCATAAAATGCTTCACAGACTTGTTTTAAAAGAGTTTCAATAAATATTTAAATAAATAAACAAAGTGCTCATAACTGTGCCTTGATGTTATTTGTGCCACAAGTTTGAAACACATTTAAAACTACAATACAGTGCTACAGTCCATAAACAAATCCTACAAATCTTCTGTGCAATCTGTGCAATTATGCAACAAAGTGCCACTCCAAATGTGCTTTCCACAAAAATCAGTGCTCTCCAAGTGCCACTCTCACCCTTTGTGAGCCACACTCACCGGACTTTATGTAACCCCTTATATAAATAGGAAGGTCCCAAGTACTTTTTCTTGTACTCTGCCTCTTCTCTGGGTTTCCTTCTTAGACTCTTCCTTGAGGAAATATTCCTAGATCAGTCATCTATCAGCTCCAGGGAATACATCCAGGGGAGAACCACAAATGGTGTAACACTGCTTTAGTGATAACACTTAAAATATCACAAATTTTGCACTTACAGTGGTATTTGTGAGAATCAGCCTTTCACTCTTTTCTTTGCACCACTGCTTACTATCCAATATGGCCATGTGTTCCACAGAAGTGGAAATGCTGTTACAGATGTGGCTCCACCCAACGCATTTCATCCATACAAAGTCTTCAGGGATTAATCCTGAAAACTTGTGTTTGATAAATGGATGTACAAATATCCTGTGAAATAAATAATTGCAACAGCCACCATTTTATTTTTCAGGACCTCTGTTTTCAGAAAATATATAATATTTTGGGGTTCTAATTAATTTTCTAACAAACAATTTTGATTTCCGTATTTGTGTGAAAATTAAAAAAAATTGCCCTGGGCAAATTAGGGTGAATGACATGAATATATTTAGCTCTTTTGTGATTTTGTTGACTCCTTCTTTGTAACACCTTTTTGTAGCCTGGGGCATCACAATAATAAACCCTAATGCCGTTCTTGCCCAAAATGCCTTGCCTGTGACCACCATATGACAGTTGTTCTGAGGAAGTGCCACTTTAAATGTTTCAGGAGCTTGTCATAACAACAAAAAGGCTGTTAAAGTGGAATTAAATCTAAAGCAAATTCAAAAAACCAAGAAGGTCTCTTTTACCATAAACCCTTCTCCCTGCCTGTTACTGTTTGTGTAAGCTGAACTGTGCATGTGCAGATCAGTGACTTTTACATAATGACAGCATCTGTGACTAATGGGAGCACTGACACCACAGCACTGGAGGGGATCACTAGCCAGGTAAGTCTGCCATGCTAATATGCTGCATATACTAACACATTATTCATGTCTACATATTGGATGATGGGTATATTTTTTCTTCATTATTTTTAAAATGCTGGTGTATCATTAATCTCTGCATGGGTACTGTATATTGATTAGAATTACAATTTTCACTATTTACAAAGCTATGGTTTTCTCTAGGTTTACTAAGATGCAGTTCATGTACATGCTGTTAGTTATCTTGTTACACTGTGGCTCTCTTGCACAATAATATGTGGCGGATTCTTCAGGTTTCATTCCAGTGAGTTTTAAAAACACTTCTCCTTTATTTGTGTCTCTGGTCAGAGTCAGCCGTCCCTGAAGAGAGCTGGCATAAGCTGTGCCTGCAGTATAACATATTACCCCCAACCACACTAGCGGTTTCCTATCAGATTGTCGGATCCAGTTCACACAATACATGTTAGTGCTGTCAGTGAGGGAGGCTCCGGTCACTTTACAGATCATTTCCAGAGTCTCTGATGGCTTCACAGTCCCAGGACCAGACTCCACCATTGTGATTTGTGATGTGACATCTGAAAAATAAATTATGTTTGATTATATATTAAATTTCTAGTATCTCAGATGGCTTAGAAACTTTAAATGAGCAATCTAAATAAAGAAAAATACACACATTGTACTGAAGACACAATAAAAAATAACCACAGGAGATGTGTCATGTCTGAAGTTGTGTTTTGGATTCAGTTGCACTGATTCCGATCAGATAACTTTTCCTATATAACGCTCTGTATTTAAACAGAAATTTACCAGGAATATGTTTTGCATAAACAGAAATGATTGGGTGAGGGGAACTGATGTTGTGGTCAATTTGTTTTAAAACAAAACTGTCATTTATACTGCAGAAAGTTCTTCTTTTAAATAAAATGTTTACAGAAAAATAGTTTGCACCGACTGAAAAAGCAGAATTTATCTAAAAGGACAAGTGAAGCCACACAAGTAGAATATTTTATGGTGGCCATACATTTATTGATCTGTTTAAACAATTCTTCACAAAATAAGATAATATGATCAGATCTATGAGTTATTGAAAAGACAAATACTTTGTCATTGATTGATTTTGACAAAACTGATTGAAAATCTAAATTATTCTGATCATTGTGGATGGAAAATCAGATTGTAGGAAAGTAAATAATTTGGTATATAAATAAGTATTTTTGTGCTGTGAACACTAAATGCAGCTGTAATTAGGTGTGCCAAAAACACTCACAAAATATCCAATAAGTAAAACAGTGCAAATAGTGTTTAGTAAATACAACATAATAAATATTAAAATCTGCAGGTAAACTGGACAATATTTGCACTCACTTTTCATTTACTGCTATTTTAATATATTTTTTTATTCCATTCACTTATCACTGATAAAACAATTCAGACCAATATATTGTAAAAACAAAAAAAAAGATAATTATCTAGCACTAGTGTAAAATTACAATACAAGAACATTAATCAATCACAAATGAATACACAGGGTTAAAAAAGTTAAATGTTCATTGGTAAGCAGGCCTGGACTAGTCATTGGGCCTCTGGGCTGCATGTCCTTGCAAGAGATTTCCAGAGGGTGAGTCCAGGCCTCCTGGGGGCCATCGAGTGCTTCACCGAGCCGCTGGCCATCGAGCAGCCGCTGGGGGTGATGGAGTCGAGGCTGGCGGGCTGTTCATTAATCTCATCAGCCTGTGTGTGTTCTGGCACAGTGCCAGGGCCAGCCACGGGTTCTCGTCCAGAGGAGGAAGCGATGGACATGGGAACACGCATGGGGAAGAAGAACTGGGGACGGGAGAGAGATGGGCTGGAGAGGAGGTTTTCTAGACTGGCAGGAGACCACCGACCTGGTAGAGAACTGGGCCAACAGGCTGTCTGTGAAGGTGGTGCTGTGGAAGCAGGTTGAGGATCACCCCAAATGTCAGAGCAATATGCCCGTTACTGGGGCCACAAAGTGGCTGCTTCTTTTAAATGTACTGATGTTGGCATTTTCTGACTATCACTACATGTCCCTCCAGATAAGCAGCTAAAATTTCACTAATCAACTATTGGCACTTTTGACACCCAGTGACCTTTTTTTTCTGTTTACTTAAAATCTAATTTGTGAACCAGCCCTTCCCTATCTGTATAGAAGCTAGTCTTAACTTTCTTTCTAAAGCTTATTTTTTTGGGTTTAGTGACCGTGTCTGATGCTGGCTATTTGTTTGCTTAAAAAATCATTTTAGGCCCAAAGATTACATAAAAAATTCAAACATATTTTCTGAAAGCAGATGCACTAGAGAATAAAATATTGGTAGTTTCATTTTTTTTGTCATGTGATATCAGCACAATAATTGCACAATTTGTATGGTATGATGTGGTGTGATGCTCCAACCTTCACCACACAGACCTGTTTACCAGAGCTTAAGAATTCAAAGTAACAGAGGTCTGATATGGCTTTATACGCCTCCCTAATTAATATACAGTCAAAGGTGTGCACAGCCTATTGCATTAGGGTGTGTGAAAGGTTATGCTAAGCATCCATCTTGTTTCTGTCAGCCATCTTAATATTCACAAACTTCCATTTCACAATATGTACAGTTTGAACACCCCTTTAACTTCTCAGATAACTGTCTCAACATGAGATTCTTCTAACCCGTGTGTTCTCACACACTTATCTATAACCTTCACACTGTTTCTCAGCATCTTTTAGCTACAGAAGGAATTATGTATCTTTTCTTATATTAATTCAGCTAGCTTAGAACAAAGAACAATAGCGTTTTTGTCTTGACCAGCTGTAATCGTCTTGATGTCTACTGCGCATGTCTTATTCTGTATGACGTAAAATACCCTATATCATTTGCTTTGTAAAATCTCAATACAATTAGTTCTCGAAGGACGCCATGGTGTGTGTGTGATTTTATTTGTCCTTTGAGAATTGATTCCAGAGCGCTCTGAATTTATACAATACATTGGATCTAAGGTCTGAGAGGTTGAAGGGACCCCCCTAGACACAGAATTAACCCTAACAGAACTGGGAGCTCGTCCCGGGATGGATGTTAACCCTTAACGGACTTGGAAAGCTACTAACGGCTCGGTAAGTGAATTCTATTCTTATTGAGTGAAATTGACTTGCCGCAGTCCAGGTGTCAGGTGTGTGACTTGGCTTCCATCCCACAGAGATTGCTGTTGGGTTATAGAACCTCTCATAAGTATACATAAGTTGACCGGTCATGACCTTGGAGGTCATATAGTGTTTTGGGGACACTTGTAAAGGTTTTGGTGACCTTAAAAGAAAAGGTTTTGGTAATCTTAGAAGAATAGGTTTTGGGGACCTAGGAAAAATTTACAGAGTACTCTAGAGTTTTCGTTCTGTTCGGCACAGAACTGGTGACTAATGATCAATGTATTGTGTAAACTTTGTGTATGATTGTATAACTGCTTTGCTTTAAAAGTATCACGCTGAATGAATTGCGCTGAGTGTGTATATGTGGACTGCTATTTTGTTTCCAGAACCAAAAGGCATACTTGGTGAGTAGTATTCCCGGAGGTTATAAAGTTACAATTTGGGTAAAGCTATTTTGTGAAAGGTAAACAGATTAATGTACATTGCAAGTTAAATTCATCTGTGGTTTAAATTTGTCTGAAACAAAACGGCAGCTCCATGAGCAAGATTGTGTGTTTATTGTATGTCTGAAATACTCTTGAACTTGTTCCAAATTTATTCTGTTACAGTCTTGAAGTGATTGTAGCTGTATTAGTACAAAAAAGTGTCACGGACAGTACTGATAGTTTTTGTTAAAGGAATCTAGGTTGAGGTATTGCCTAATTGTCTGATTGTCTGCACCGCTAGGTGACAGTCAAGCAAATAAATTGTTTTGCTTTCATAGGAAAATGAAACGGAGCAATGCCTAGTTAACCCTTAGGTGGACCATATGGCAGGATGGACAGAAAGCCGGTTTGGGCATTCTGACAACTTTGAATCCATTATTGATCCAGACTTTCCTGGGTAATCTCAAACCCCATTTAGTGGTCCCAGTCAAACAAATGATTACTGAATGGTCAACACTTTCTAGAACTGACTTTGGCAAAGCTCTTTCACAGAAAGATGTCTCCACACAACATTTCCAAGGGAATACGAAGGGGAACTTTAGAGGCAGAGGAAATTTTAGAGGCAGATTTAGAGGCAGAAATGGAAGAGGGATGAGTCGCTCTTGTAAGGATTAAGGTATGTCTAAACAAAATGGTTGACAATATGTCTTACTAAATACTTGTCTTTCTCTATCCTTCTCTGTAAAATAAGGACTCGTCATCTTTAGTCACGTACGCATAAGAGGCCGCATCAGCCCTAAAAAGCAGTCTACGCCCAGAAGATTGTCTTATCAGCTGATAACACCCGGAGAATTGCTTTTTCTTTGCAAAAATGTTGTTTTTTTACATTGCTGATGTTTGCTCTTTTCTGTCTATAAAAGAGAAGTAATAAAGAGCTCAGAGTCAGAGAGAGTCAGAGTTAAACACGGACTTCTGAGCAGAAATACTGAATACCTCCGTGTCTCTTTGCTTAGATAAGAACTCTAACTAACAATTGGGAAACGGTAACATAACCTGACAAATAGGTGACTTGTTGAGGTCACACCTAACATTTCTGGCGCCGCGAACAGGGACCTGCAGAAAGAAACTACAAGAGGCGAACGAACATAAGGACGGAACAAAAAGGCCGGGCACATCAAGAACCACAGACAAATCCTGCGCAGGTAAGAAAAGCTTTATTTTCTTATAAACTCTGTGCTTCTTAGATTTGTGCCCACCTGATCTGTCTGAATTGTTCTTCAGGTAAACACCAACCTCTGTAGTAAGCGGGTCTTGAACTTAATATTTTGGCTTATGTTACCGTTGTTTCTTGTCTGTCTACTTGTCATCTGTCTGTTGTGAATGAAATAAGCCCTGTTTGTATGGTGTGAATTGAAACATATATCATCCCAATGGGTAACGGAATGCGCCCTTAACTCGTAAGAGTACTTTGGGGGTCCGACACTTAAGTTTGATATACGCTTTTTGATTCATGAGCCTAAAAACGGGTGGAAAGTATAAGTCCTGACTGCCTCAATAAAGCAGGAATAAGAAACGATTGCTGAGAGATTCCATGGTAATGGGAAGGGAATAAAGGTCTCCACAAAGTCCCGGAGACCTAGTCATATGTGTTTGGCCACCAAAAGGGAATGCTTGTATATGTTGTAGCCGTCAGTCTGGTCATAATATTTGTCAGTTGGCTAGCATATAAGGTAATTCGATTTCAGAAATCTCATCCAGGAGAGGTTTTTAATATTTTGGCACCCTAGGAGGAGAAGGCAACGAGACACTTAGTAAGTGATCCAAACGCCACCTAGGCAGGACTGTCAAAATGGGCCAGACACATGGTAAACCCCAGGAGGAATCTCAGAAATGTTATGCTGTTAAAGACATAATTACAATGTTGTATGGGAAGGATAAGGCACAGGGCACAAATAGGATTCTCAAGAAATTTGGGATGGATGGAGAAAATGGATTAAGTGTAGAAGGTTGGGAGAATATAAAGAGAGACAGACAGGGGGAGGTCCTGCAGAACAGATGGGTATCACAAATACAATGTTTAATTAAGGTTTCCAACAGGGCTAAAGAGGAGGGATGGGAGTATTGTCAGGAAAAGGGTGGATGGGATATGAAGGTCCGACACAAAAGTCTTCCTTCTGCTCCCGGCGATAGGGTAAATACGGGAGATACTCCACCTCCTTATAACACCACCACACCAGGTAATGAAAGACCAAAACTTTATCCTTCCTTAAGAGGAAGAGGGTGGGTATGCCGAGTATGCGGTACCCAGAACCCAGACTGGGCACAGGAATGTGTGCATTGCGGCGCTCAAAGACCAGAGCCCGTAGCTCCAGTCCATAGTCGGACTAGGGTAATACAAGTAAATAATCCAAATGCGGGTCAAGCAGGACAGCCACCTACAGTGACCCGACAAGTCGTTCTGAGGACATGGACACCTTGGTCGGCTGACACTCTTATGGCATTAATACAGAATGCTCCTGATCCCGTAGCAAAACCTGCCGCATTCTGTAGATTCGTGACACAATTACTAGACACACATGAAGCAACTTGGCAAGATGGGGAAGATTTGTGTAGACATAAAATGACACTAACGATGTTTAATCAATTTATGAATGAAATTGCTCCACATAGACCACAAGGGGATCCTACCACGGACCCGCCAGGAGTACACCCCCGTCATATAGACTCTAGACCCCTGTTTATTGCTCAGTTACGAGAATTTTGCCAAGGGAAACAGCAGGAAAGGGGTTCGACAGCGCCCATAAAACAGGCCCCAGGTCAGACTGTTACAGAATTTTACCTCAACATGGAAAGCATGATGGCTGACGAAGGTCTAGATTTAGCCTTACCCGTCACCATTAGGGCTTTCAATCGACAGTTTATGGAAGGACTAGTACCCCAAATAGGTGACAAACTGAAGGCATGTACTCCCGAATGGAGAGCCATACGGGACAGAGGAACATTGTTGCAGAAAGCACAAGGCATAGAGGCTGATTTAGCAGAAACTAAACCCAGAAGGACACCGGGAGTTAACACTGTTGCCCGGGTCAATGAAGGAGGGAATTCCTCCCGTAAACCTCTTACCTGTTATTACTGCAACAAGGTGGGACATATAAAAAGAGACTGTAGGAAAAGGATAAAAGACGAACAGGAAGGAAACACGGACAGAGACACGAGGGACTACAGACAGAGGCGTACCAATGATAGGGACGATCCGACCGCATGACTTGCCCCAGTCCTAGCTGAATCAGAGAACAAAATGCTCCACATGTTGATGAAGGTGGAAGGTAAACATATTCCTTGTTTGGTTGACACAGGAGCGTCACGCAGTCTGTTGTCTGATTCAGTAGTCCCTCCACACATGACCTCCCGTGACACCATACCCATAAGTGGTTATGACGGTCTTTTGTCCGATGCCCCACTGACTAAACCTTAAAAAGTAAAAATAGGGGGAATGGCTACCACCTGACACTTGTGTATTGTTGCAATATGTAGATGACCTATTGTTATGTTGTCCGGATAACGATACTTGTTTAAAAGCCACTCTATCATTGTTACAATTCCTGGCTGAAAAAGGGTGCAAGGTGAATAAAACTAAGTTACAGGTATGTCAGAAAAAGGTTGTCTTTTTGGGCCACTGTATATCCCAGGGTACTCGACACCTCACTGAAGACCGAGTCCAGGCCATAAGACAAATGAATGTCCCACGCAACTTTAAGCAACTTCGTATGTTTCTGGGAATGGTGTCATATTGTAGACAATGGATACCACATGCCAGTTCTCTGATGCAGCCATTATATGATTGCTTGAAAATAGTACCCTATGTACTCACAGAAGCAGGTCATGAATCTTTTAGCACCTTAAAAAGGTTACTAATTTCGGCACCTGCGATCGGGATCCCTGATTATACCAAAACATTTCATTTGTACATTGCTGAAATCACGGGACACGCAACAGGGGTGTTGACACAACAACACATCAAACAAAGGCCGGTAGCATACTTCTCGGCGGCTCTCGATCCTGTCTCTAGAGGATCACCGTCCTGTGTACGAGCAGTTGCAGCAGTGTCAATTATCATTGACAAATCCTCAGAAATTGTCTTAGACAATCCTGTAGTGGTACATACCACACATGACATACACGCCATCTTGTCACAGGTCCAGCCAAAACACATATCAATGGCAAGGCAGCTGCATCTACAATGCACCTTGCTCCTACCCCCCAATGTTACCTTTCAGCGATGCACTTCTTTTAACTTAGCACAGCTTTTACCATTACAGACAGATTTGACAGGGGGGAGTAATGATGATAATGGTGTAGACACAGCACAAGATACTCAGGATTCTGACACACTTTCGTTTCAAGACATAACATCTGATGAACACGATTGTTTCCAACTTATGGAACAAGAAACCACGGGGTTCCCACATGTCACAGACATACCCATTGCAAATGCAGAACACACACTGTACATAGATGGTAGTAGATTTGCCGATGACAAAGGTAAATATCACACAGGTTATGCTGTGGTAACGGACACACAGGTAATTGAGGCAAAGTCACTACCAGCACACATGTCGGCACAAGAAGCGGAACTAACCGCTCTAGAGAAAGCACTAGAACACTTGGAGGGACAAGAAGGGAACATTTACACTGATTCCGCATACGCCTACGGTGTTGCACATGATTATGGCCACATATGGAAAGCTAGAGGTTACCTTACAGCAGCAGGCACACCTGTTAAACATGGTGAAGGAATCAAAAGAGTCCTGAACAATCTTCAAAAAGTTATAAAAGAGTAGCCATCATGAAGATAGCGGCACACACGAGCGCAAAAACAACTGAGGCAAAAGGAAACGCATTTGCAGATTTAACTGCAAAGAAGGCAGCTCTAGGGGAAGTAAGCCCTGAGACCTTAGCCACGGTACAGGTGAGTATGCCCGAAACCACATGGCAGCAGCTAATCGAACTACAGGAACAAGCAGGGGCTATTGAGAAGGACCGTTGGGTTAAGGAGGGAACTGCACCAGGCCTTGACAATGTATGGAGAGAAGGAGACAAAATATGTCTACCCGCTTCTCTATACCCCGCAATGGCAGCGGCTGTCCACTTACCCACTCATGTCAGCTCCAATTCTATGTATAGGATTGTAAGCCAAGGATGGCTAGCCCCTGGATTCAGTAGTACTGCAAGGAACTACTGTGCTGCATGCCAAATCTGTCTGATTAATAACCCAGGACAGAGAGTGAAAACCCCACGTAAACATCAGGTCCGGGCCCAATATCCCTTTCAGAGACTGCAGATTGACTACATACAAATGCCTAAGAGCGGCCCCTTTGAATTTGTTCTCGTGTGCATCTGCCTATTTTCAGGCTGGCCCGAAAGTTATCCTGTGAAATCAGCTACGGCAAAAGCCACCGCCAAGAAACTGATTACTGAGCTGATACCTAGGTTTGGTCTCCCAGAAACAATAGAATCAGATAGGGGGACACATTTCACGGGAGAAATAATGCAAAATGTGATGGCAATGTTAGGGGTTCAACAAAGTTTTCATACTCCTTACCACCCACAGAGTTCAGGATCAGTAGAAAGAGTAAATGGTACAATCAAGCTGAAAATACAAAAGGCCATGCAGGAGTTGAACAAACCATGGCCTGAGTGCCTACCCTTAGCTTTGTTCTCTATTAGGTACACCCCAACAGGAAAAACAGGGTTATCCCCATATGAAATACTGTTTGGAAGTGCACCTAGATTAGGTTTATATTTTCCTCAAAGTATGCAATTGCAATGTGATAGTTTAACTACGTATGTAATACAGTTGCAACAGCGTCTGACTAAAATCCACAAGAGTGTGTATTCTTCTCTTCCAGACCCTAATTCTGTCACAGGTACTCACGATCTACAACCAGGAGACTATGTGTATGTAAAGAAACATACCAGAAAGACACTGGAACCAAGGTTTGAAGGTCCTTTCCAGGTGCTATTGATTACAGCAACCTCAGTGAAATTGGAAGGGAAACCTACCTGGATCCACGCTTCTCACTGTAAAAAGGAGCCAGTTGGCAAATGACAACATGTATCTTTTTATTGTTTCAGTAATCCTGGCTAATAGTTTGGTTACCTCACAGAATAAAATACACAAGGATGAAGGATTTTCTAAAAAAATGTTATTACTGAAGTTTAAATATGCTTATGCCCAGAAGTCAGGATATGAGAAATGTTGGATTTGTAGCAAATTACACCCCAGCACAGCAAGTATACCACTGATGGCAGTTCCTATAAACTATACTGACCTTGCTAACAGTAGCATTAACATAATTAGAACAAATACCAGCGAGACAGTAATGTTTAAGTCAAATGGCCTCGCCTTTTCCCCTGATTGGTGTTTCAACCTAGGGAAAACAACGGGAGGAAATGGAGAATGCCAAGACAGCAAATTTAACTTGTCCATTTTCATACCAAAAGCTACTCCTGGGAAAAACACGGTCTTCTACCCTAGTATAATTCCAGCACACACCAGACATTATCTGACTTCCTCACTAACATTGTGGATAATAATGTTAGGTGGTTAGTATCCAACTTATCCCTCTATGGATACACCTCTCGTTATAGAAATGATATCAGTTCAAGATCAGTAGCTCTAGGAAACAATATATACATCTGTTGTGAGGATAAATGTTATACTTGGATACCTAGAAGAGCTCAGGGATGGTGCTACCTCGCAAGTTTAGTACCAGTAATGGGAGTAGTAGGTGATGAACGAGGTGATCACCTATTAGAAGCTAGCATGCACCCTAGATATCCCCTCAGGTATCGTAGTAAAAGAGAAATATTCCTGAAGAAGGACATGGCATGGGCTTGGTTCCCGTCCTGGACAGGATGGGGTATAGACTTAATGAAAAGACTAAATAACTATACAGGAATTATTAATGATGTTTTGGAGAAAAACTCTGATGACATTACTAAGTTAAATCTGGAGACCAGAGCCATCAGACAACAATTAGAATTACATGAATTAGCAATTGAAAGTATGAGTGCAGCACTGACAGGACTCTGTGAAACTACTGAGGACTATGAGTGCTGTACTTGGATACATAACACCAGCATTGAGGTACCTGACTATTATGACATCATTGCACAACACCGTACGGAAGTAAAGAATTTACAAGAGAAGGCCCGAAATATTGGTCGCGACTGGGATCCGTTTGGTGGAACTTTTAGTTTCTCAGGGTTATTCTCTTGGGTTAAGAAGGCAGCAATGACGATTATAGTGGTGCTCTTATTCGTATTTTTCTTTTATGCATGCTTTAAACTGCTCATGTGCTTTTGCAAGAAAGCCAAGGTAAATGATGCGGAAAAGATGGAACTTTTGTGAAGATAGGTGGATTTAGTTTCTTGACATCACCCATTTGTCAGAAAAGCCACTCTTCCTGAATTTTAGATGTTGGTACTGTCCAGGGGGATGGGTGTATACCCCTCTGACAACTCCCGGTCAGGGAGAGTACTCTGGATATAGGCCGACTAGAACTTGTTCAGGTGGACCCAGGGCAAGAGGGAGGGGTGATGTCAAAGGGGGAAATGTAAGGATTAAGGTATGTCTAAACAAAATGGTTGACAATATGTCTTACTAAATACTTGTCTTTCTCTATCCTTCTCTGTAAAATAAGGACTCGTCATCTTTAGTCACGTACGCATAAGAGGCCGCATCAGCCCTAAAAAGCAGTCTACGCCCAGAAGATTGTCTTATCAGCTGATAACACCCGGAGAATTGCTTTTTCTTTGCAAAAATGTTGTTTTTTTACATTGCTGATGTTTGCTCTTTTCTGTCTATAAAAGAGAAGTAATAAAGAGCTCAGAGTCAGAGAGAGTCAGAGTTAAACACGGACTTCTGAGCAGAAATACTGAATACCTCCGTGTCTCTTTGCTTAGATAAGAACTCTAACTAACAATTGGGAAACGGTAACATAACCTGACAAATAGGTGACTTGTTGAGGTCACACCTAACACTCTAGAAACAATGGATGTTTCAATTGCGGTGCTGAGGATCACTGGGTGAGTCAGTGTCCTCACCCCACCCCTTCTCGGACTCCCGATTCCAGCTCTGTCCCTAACCAGACACAACAACCACAGGCATCCATCCAACAAGGTCCAACATTTCCAATCAAATGGGGAAATCAACAACAATAATGGGGCCCGGAGGGTAGTGTCCCAGCTTTTCCTTTTGTCTCAGATGATTTCACTGACAGTCCAATGGTTGCTATTTCAATAAATGGGAGACTCCTCCCCTATCTTGTTGATAGCGGGGCCACTAGGAGTACTATTTGTGAAGATCATTTCAGAGGCAAATGGGAACCAGCGGAACCCTCTTTGGGAATTAATGGGATACTGACAAAAACATATAGGACTCCACCCCTACCAATAGAAGATGATGAAGGGTACACCATATGCACACATTCTTTCAGGATAATACCAAGGTGTCCTGTAAATTTGTTGGGAAGAGACTTGTTTGGGCCACTAGGAATCACAATTAGAACCAACTCAGAAGGAGGTCTAGACATTTCCTCAGATAAAATCACTATAGTAGCATGCAAACCAGGTTCATTGATGCTGTCACAACAAAATAGTGAAGAAGATTTTGAGGATATAGACCCCCAGGTCTGGTCTACATCAGATCTGGATGTAGGACTTGTTTCATGCACACCATACAAGGCCACTCTCAAAGAAGGTGCATTTCCTATCTATCACAAACAGTATCCACTCTCTAAAGAAAAGATGGATGGCATAGTGCCAATGGTGAAAAAGTTTCTGCAGGATGGAATCCTGGAGGAAATTATTTCTCCATACAACACACCTGTTAACCCTGTAAAGAAGCCGGATGGCTCCTTCAGATTTGTACAGGACTTGAGGGCCATAAATGACCTCATAGTCCCAATAGCACCCATTGTACCTGATGTTCCATCTCTACTGTCCTCCATTCCAGCAACAGCCAAATGTTTTACTGTGATTGATTTAAAGAATGCTTTTTTCTCTGTCCTTGTAGACAAGGAGACAAGGCCACTCTTTGCTTTTACTGTGTCGATTGACCAACACAATCGCCAGTTTACCTGGTGTAGAATGCCCCAGGGATATATAGACTCACCTGTGGTCTATTCTATAGTACTCCAAGCCACCCTCAGGCCTTGGACTGCCCCTCATGGTTCTGTACTGTTGCAATATGTTGATGATCTTTTGATTTGTAGTTCTTCAGAGGAGGACTGCCGAGCTGATAGCCTATCCTTATTGAAATGGTTACATACGTGTGGTCACAAAGTGTCTAAGAAAAAATTACAATGGTGTAAACAGGAGGTTGAGTACCTAGGGTTTGTGCTGTCTCCGGGAGTTAGGAAAGTCAGTCACAAAAGAATTGTTGCTATAGTGGGTCTGCCCCGCCCACTTACCAAGAAAGACCTGCTAACCTTTCTTGGAATGATTGGTTACTGCCGCCAATGGATACCTGACTGTTCTTTCTATGACAATATATTGAGACAAGCAACCCTCTCTGAAATGTCTGATATTGTAAAATGGTCTGATGAAATGTTAAATGCTTTTACCATGTTGAAAAGTGCAATGGTTACCAGCCCGAGCCTCGGCCTCCCTGATTTTAGCAAAATGTTTCACTTGTTTGCTAGGGAAAATTGCAGAACCATGGCGGGAGTACTGGCCCAGGAACATGGTGGGAGACTGCGCCCTGTAGCTTTTTTTTCAAAGGTGCTTCCAGTACAGGTGCAAGGCATGCCTGCTTGTCTTAGAGCGTTGGCTTCTTGTTCTATGGTCGCAGAGTTGGCAGCACCATTTACCTTGGGCCATAACACTACTTTATACACCTCACACAGCGTTACCACACTCCTCAAAACTTTACATACTCAGCATATGTCAGCACAAAGATTGAGTGGGTATGAAGTCATCCTCCTGTCCAATCCAAACCTGAAAATAAAAAGTTCAAACAAACTCTGGCCCAGCTCCAATTTTGAATGCCTTATTAGGTCTTAAAGGAGAACAGGATGACTTACCACCACCTCATGACTGTACACAATCAATACATCAGGACACTTCACCTAGAGCAGATATGCTTTCAGTACCAATTCCTACTGCACAAACAGTTTTTGTTGATGGCTCTTGCAGCAGACCGAGTGATAATGTCTATCATGCAGGATATGCTGTTGTCCAACTGCCGGATACTGTCCTTGAGGCCAATCCAATATCCTATCAGTCTGCACAAGCTGCTGAATTGATAGCATTAACCCGTGCATGCCAGCTGTTTGCAGGAAAAGAGGTAAACATTTACACTGATTCCAGGTATGCTCATGGTGTGGTTTGGGACCATGGTGTAATATGGCTTCGCAGAGGATATGTGGCAGCAGATGGAAAGAGCATCTCACACTCTGACCTAGTCACAGCATTACTAGATGCAATTCAGTTGCCTTCAAAACTAGCTATCATGCACTGTAAGGCACATACAGGCCAAATGACTGATATAGCCAAAGGTAATGCACTAGCTGACAGAATAGCTAAAGAAGCTGCATCTACACAAAAGGCAAACATTCAAATGCCCATGCTAACACCTCAGCCATGTTCCCTGAAAGAGACACATTGGCTCACAGAACTGCAAGCTTTTGCCACCCCTGATGATATTGCGCAATGGAACTGTGATGGGATGATACAAAAGGATCCTAAAACAGGATTAATCTTCAAAGAGGGGAAGCCGTGTATTCCTGTTGCTAGCGCCCCCCTGTTCATTGCACAATATCACGGACTGGGTCACAAGGGATGGCATGCCACATGTGAACTTCTAGATGCAGATTTTTTCATTGCAGGATTACCTAATCTAGTCAAAGCTTTTGTAAGGAGATGTGTCACTTGCATTAGGAACAATCCAACAAACCCAAAGAAATCAAAGCATGAACATCTTGAGTACCCAACAACACCGTTTACCCATTTACAGATAGACTTTACACATATGCCCAAAGAAGGAAAGAAACAACAATATCTTTTGGTTATCGTGGACATAATGTCACGCTGGCCCGAAATTTTTGTCACCAACAATGAAAACGCACAAACTGTAGTGAAGATCCTCACACAGGAAATTATTCCTAGATGGGGGTGTCCATTGCAAATAAATTCAGACAATGGCCCAGCTTTCACAGCTAAAATATGCCAAGATCTTGTAAAAGTACTAAAAATAGACTGGAAATTTCACCTCCCCTACCATCCACAGAGTTCAGGAATTGTAGAAAGAATGAATAGAACAATTAAAGACAGGATAAGGAAAGCTACGGGTGGGAATTTTGGCAAGTGGAAAAAAGTTCTCCCAGCTGTATTAGCTGAAATCAGAATGACCCCTCACAGTGTGACGGGTTATTCCCCCTTTGAGGTACTCATGGGTAGGCCATTCCCCACACCGTGGGCTAATCATCCCTTGATGGTAGAGAAAGGTGATTTGGAACAAATACAGGAGGAATATGTAAAAAAACTGATTGAAACTCTTGATATTGTCGAAAGAAGAGTTGCTCGCACCTCTCCTTCTTCTTCACAGGTACCAACCCACCCGTTCCAGGTCGGTGATCAAGTTGTGGTCCAGAGGCTTCAGAAAGGTCGAAAGCCGCAAGAGGTTCCATTCGGACCAGTGACCAAAGTGGTAGCCGTCACCAGGACCGCCATCCTTACAGAGGAAAGTCCTACTTGGATCCATGCCAGCAGAGTAAAGAAGGTTGATCTAAGCCCAGGAATTCAAGAAAGGCTGAAAAGAGGTGAAGCAGGTGTTTTAAGTCCTCAAAAGACAAGCACAGACATAAAGGACAGTGATGTCACTCATTTCACCACAGACTTCTGGGAAGGCCTTTTGCCTTCTGGTGATGTTTCTACTTCTGATCTTTGTCCCAGTGTGGATAATAACTAACTGTATTTTTCATCCTGAAGACTTAGGTGCCTTGAAACTCATATGTGGTAAAAGCGAAATACACACCAACCATACTGACTTTCACCTCAGAAATCGCAGTAAAAGAGATGTCTCTAATGAATTGATCAAAGAAACAAGTTTTTCTGGAAAAATGTTACTGTTAAAATTTAAATATGCTTACGCTAGAAAGTCAGGATATGAAAAATGCTGGATTTGTAGTAAGTTGCACCCAGAAACTGCTAAAATCCCACTCTTAGCTGTCCCTCTGAACCTCAAGTCATTATTGGAAAATACTCTAGTCTTAAGTATTAAGAATGTCTCGGAAGGGTACCGCAATCAGAGTATTATGTTTTACACTTTAGGAAAGACACATGAACCCGAGTGGTGTGTTCAGTTAGGCAATACATCCAACGGAATAGGTATGTGTTCCAAGTCTGTATTTAACATTTCAAAGGGTATTCCCTTCCACACCAGTAACATTATCATAGGTCATATGTGTAGTTACAAAAATCAATCCCTTAACAACACCATTAGTGAACTTACTACATACAGGAACACAACCTCTGGGATACTTGTGAGTAAACTTGTTAGTGCTGCATTTGAGGCTGGAACTGAGCCCCAACGTAGTTCTCTAAGAAGCTTTTCATTGGGAAACAATACATATGTATGCTGTGCTAAAATTTGTTACCCATGGATCCCCGCAGGAGTGAAAGGATGGTGTTATTTAGCACAGTTGGTACCAGTCATGTCAGCCCTAGGCCAGAATCAGGAACATCACATACAAGTTACTTCAAGTCCAGTACATAGGTTAACTTATAAATACAAGAGAGAAGCCCCACCTATGTTTTCTACTTCAGATAAGTCATGGACATGGTTTCCATCCTGGACAGGATGGGGCATAACCATGATGGACAAATTAAATAACTACACTAGTTTAATAAATGATGTTATGGAAAAAAACTCCCAAGATATAGGACTACTCAATGTCGAGCTCAAAGCAATTAGAAGACAACTAGAGTTACACGAATTAGCTATTGAAAGCATGAGTGCAGCTCTGACAGGTTTATGCGAAATGACCCAAGATTATGAATGTTGTACATGATTTCACAATACCAGCCTGGAAATCCCAGACTAC
Source organism: Lithobates pipiens (assembly GCF_037356315.1). Classification (NCBI taxonomy): domain Eukaryota; kingdom Metazoa; phylum Chordata; class Amphibia; order Anura; family Ranidae; genus Lithobates; species Lithobates pipiens. Next base: position 13,735,548 of record NW_027507696.1, on the reverse strand, counting down.
TATGATGTTATTAGTCAACAACGAACACAGGTAAATGAATTAATGAAACAAGCAAGGGACATAGGTAATTATGGATGGAACCCCTTTTCTAGTTTGGGTTTAGGTGGAATGTTTTCATGGTTAAAGGACATAGTGATTATGATTATCATAGTACTATTGTTAGGATTGATAGGCTACTTGATTTTCAAGCTTATTCTACTTTGTATTAGCAAGTGTACTACACCAGACCAACCTTCTCACGCATATACACAATATCTGCAGCTTTATGTAAAAGAATATAACAAACGTAGCAAGAACCGTAGATTTCAGGAGGCTGCGGATCTGTAGAAGTCATTCCATGACTTAAAGAGGGGGTTGAAAGGTTATGCTAAGCATCCATCTTGTTTCTGTCAGCCATCTTAATATTCACAAACTTCCATTTCACAATATGTACAGTTTGAACACCCCTTTAACTTCTCAGATAACTGTCTCAACATGAGATTCTTCTAACCCGTGTGTTCTCACACACTTATCTATAACCTTCACACTGTTTCTCAGCATCTTTTAGCTACAGAAGGAATTATGTATCTTTTCTTATATTAATTCAGCTAGCTTAGAACAAAGAACAATAGCGTTTTTGTCTTGACCAGCTGTAATCGTCTTGATGTCTACTGCGCATGTCTTATTCTGTATGATGTAAAATACCCTATATCATTTGCTTTGTAAAATCTCAATACAATTAGTTCTCGAAGGACGCCATGGTGTGTGTGTGATTTTATTTGTCCTTTGAGAATTGATTCCAGAGTTCTCTGAATTTATACAATACATTGGATCTAAGGTCTGAGAGGTTGAAGGGACCCCCCTAGACACAGAATTAACCCTAACAGTGTGCACCCCAAAGCTCAAACACACGGTTGTCCACTGACATTTATGGACAGGAGAAAAGTGCCTGTTTTTTACAAACCATCTGTAAATTTATAGATAATTGGGAACACAAGGCTGAGGTGTACACATGCTGCCCCTGTGAGGCTTTATTTTGTGACTCTGGCAGGAATTACAACCTCAGTTGTTTTCTGTGGGCACATTGCCTGCTGAATATGACCTATTCAAGAGATTGGGGCTGCTATGCAAGCAACCCTCAACTGTGTGCAATGCAGGAGGGTGCATTAAGCTAGTGCAGCGTTCTAGGGGTTAAAGCAGGTTGTGTGGAGGTGATATAATGCCTCCTCACTGCCTGCCAAATGCTGGGATGGGGCCAGGGCTGTGCAAGAAGGGGTTAAAACAGAAGCAGCACACACTTATGAGCAGGAACCCCATCAGTTTATCCAACTAGCAGATTGTTACCCATCCCCCAATAGTACTAAATGGGTGATTAGGGTGTGCCTTGGCACACCCTGTGCGCAAGCCTATGTATACAGTATAATATGATGTAATCAGCTGCAACACTCAAAGTTAAGGCCTTATGCACACTGGACTTTATAAAAAAACATTGGAAGCATTTGCTGTAGAAAGCTGTAGCTGTAGATTGAGTTTTGCTGTAGCATTTCTCAGTGTTTTTTAACTATAGCGCTTTTTAGCTTTTTTTTTTAGCAAAACTATAATTCCACAAAAGCTTATGGCTCAAAAATGCTGAAAAATGCAGAATAGCCACGTTTTTCAGTGTTGTTGACATGAATATATTTAGAATATATTAAGCTCTTTTGTGAGTTTGTTGACTCCTTCTTTGTGACACATTTTTGTAGCCTGGGGCATCAAAATAATCAACCCTAATGCTTTGCTTCCCCAAAATGCCTTGCTTGTGCCCACCATATGACAGTTGTTCTGAGGAAGCCACTGTAAATGTTTCAGGAGCTTGTCATAACACCAAAAAGGCAGTTAAAGTGGAATTAGATCTAAAACTAAAACAACAAATCAAGAGGGTCTCTTCTGGCATAAACCCTTCTCCCTGCCTGTTAGTGTTTGTGTAAACTGAACTGTGCATGTGCAGATCAGTGTACTTTTATGTAATGACAGCATCTGTGACTAATGGGAGCACTGACACCACAGGACTGGGGGGGATCACTAGCCAGGTAAGTCTGCCATGCTAATATGCTGTATATACTAGCACATTATTGCTAAAAGCTCCTAAGGCCCAATTACAATTTTTTTTTTATTTCACTTCAGAGAGACATTATTTCTTCATGTCTACATATTGGATGATGTGTATATTTTTTTCTTCATTATTTTTTAAATGCTGGTGTCTCATTAATCTCTGCATGGGTACTGTATATTGATCAGAATTACAATTTTCACTATTTACAAAGCTATGGTATTCTGTAGGCTTACTAAAATACCTCCACTTCCATTGTTTTTTTTTTATATATATATATATAAAGCAGTTCATGTACATGCTGTTAGTTATCTTGTTACACTGTGCATATCTTGCACAATAATATGTGGCGGATTCTTCAGGTTTCATTCCAGTGAGTTTTAAAAACACTTCTCCTTTATTTGTGTCTCTGGTCAGAGTCAGTCGTCCCTGAAGAGAGCTGGCATAAGCTGTGGCTGCATTATGACATATTCTCCCCAACCACACCAGCGGTTTCCTATCAGATTGTCGGACCCAGTCCACACAGAGCATGTTAGTGCTGTCAGTGAGGGAGGCTCCGGTCACTTTACAGGTCATTTCCAGAGTCTCTGATGGCTTCACAGTCCCAGGACCAGACTCCACCATTGTGATTTGTGATGTGACATCTGAAAAATATATATTATATATTACATTTCTAGTATCTCAGATGACTTAGAATGTTTAAATGAGTAATCTAAATAAAAAATAAATAAAAAAGAAACACACATTGTACTGAAGACACAATAAAAAGTAACCACAGGAGATGTGTCATGTCTGAAGTTGTGTTTTGGATTCGGTTGCACTGATTCCGATCAGATAACTTTTCCTATATAACGCTCTATATTTAAGCAGAAATTTACTGTGAATGTTTTGCATAAACTGAAATGATTGGGTGAGGGGAACCAATGATATGGTCAATTTGTTTTAAAACAAAACTGTTCATTTATACTGCAGAAAGTTCTTTTTTTTAAGTAAAATATTTACAGAAAAATAGTTTGCACCGACTGAAAAAGCTGAATTTATCTAAAAGGACAAGTGAAGCCACACAAGTAGAATATTTTATGGTGGCCATACATTTATTGATTCGTTTAAACAATTCTTCACAAAATAAGATAATATGATCAGATCTATGAGTTATTGAAAAGACAAATACTTTGTCATTGATTGATTTTGACAAAACTGATTTAATCAAAATTATTCTGATAATTGTGGATGGAAAATCAGATTGTAGGAAAGTCAATAATTCGGTGATGCAACGGTAAACGGTAATGGTAAATAATGTAGATGGAATTAGGTGTGCCAAAAGCAACCACAAAACATCCAATAAGTAAAACAGTGCAAATAGTGTTTAGTAAATACAACATAATAAATATTAAAATCTGTAGGTAAACTGGACAATAATTACACTCAGTTTTCATTTACTGCTATTTTAATATATTTTTTTATTCCATTTCACTTATCACTGATAAAACAATTCAGATCAATATACTGTATGAACTAATTCAGTGCTATTTAGAAAACAAAAAAAAAAAATAATAATTATCGAGCACTTGTGTAAAAATACAATACAAGAACATTAATCAATCACAAATGAATACACAGGGTTCAAAATTTAAGAGTTCATTGGTAAGCAGGCCAGGACTGGTCATAGGGCCACTGGGCTGCATACCCTTACAAGAGAGCTCAAGAGGGTGAGTCCGGGCCTCCTGGAGGCCATTGAGTGCATCACCAAGCCGCTGACCATCGAGCAGCCGCTGGTGGTGATGGAGTCGGGGCTGGCATGCTGCTCATTAACCTCATCGGCCTGTGTGTTTTCTGGGACAGCGCCAGGGCCAGCCACAGGCACTCATCCAGAGGAGGAGGAGGTGGACATGGGAACGAGCATGGGGGAAGAAGAAATGGGGATGGGGGAGAGATTGCCTGGAGAGGGGGCCGCTCTAGACCTCAGGAGACCACAGCCTGGTAGAGAACTGGGCCAACGGGCTGTCTGTGAAGGTGGTGCCAGGGAAGTATGTTGAGGATCACCCCAAATGTCAGAGAAACATGCCCATTACTGGGGCTACAAAGTGGCTGCTTCTTTTAAAGAATTACTGACAAGTCTGTTTGATTCATAGGGCATATGTCCTACTGAACCCACACTCTCCGTTAAGCCTCAGCATTATGCCTCATACACACAACTGGTTTTCCCCTCAGAATAAACTCCGAAGGTTTTTCCGATGCAGCTCCACTGAAACTGTCTTGCGTATGCACAATCACCCCAAAGTCCGATCGTTAAGAACGTGGTGACATACAACACGTACGACGTGACTAGAAAAAGGAAGTTCAATAGCCAGTAGCCAATAGCCTCCGTCTCGTTCTTGATTCAGAGCATGCTTCGTTTTTGGTCCGTTGGAACAGCATACAGACGAGCAGTTTTCCCGATAGGAATTGGTTCTGTCGGAAATATTTAAAACATGTTCTATTTCTAGGTCCGTCAGAATTTTTGTAAAAAAAAAAGTCAGATGGGGCATACACACGATCGGAATATACGTTGAAAAGCTTCTGTCGGACATTCTGCTCGTGTGTATGCGGCATTATTGGTGGTGGCATTATTGGTGGTGATCTCCCCTTTTCATGCACGTTCAGCGGTGGCTTGAAAATTATCATTTGGGGCGTCAAGATACATATGTTTTGGACATTTCTATTTCATCAAATAAATACTCTTTCTCATTCAGTGGACTTTTTTTTTAAATTCTTTTTATGTTTTTTCTATTATTGCTTTTGAGTTTATAATAAGTTGTTCACTGTATTTATATGTATGATATACATTGGTTTAATTACCTGACATCATTATTTCAATACTGCACAGGTATACTGTTTGATATTTTCACCATTATTCTAACGTTGATACATTTAGATGTGTACCAGGTTATATATGCACTTTAGATCACCCATTTAAATTTACAAATTGTCACTAGCGCTGCACCATCACTTTCTCAAATTTACTTTTTGCAATTATCATTTCCAGTGCTGGCAGCTCCCCCCTTATTTGGACAGAGCGGTATTTAACAAAATGTTTTCACTGCTTCTCTTAAATGTACTGATGTTGCCATTTTCTGATTATCACTACATGTCCTTCGACATAAGCAGCTACAATTTCACTAATCAGTTATTGGCACTTTTGACACCCAGTGACCTTTTTTTTGTGTTTACTTAAAATCTAATTTGTGAATCTGCCCTTCCCTATCTGTATAGAAGCTAGTCTTCATTTTCTTTCTAAAGCTTTTTTTTTAGTGACAATTTTTTTGCTTAAAAAGATAACATAAAACCCCAAACATATTTTCTGAAAGAAGACGCATCTACAGAATAAAATAGTGGTAGTTTAAATTTTTTATGTCACATAATATTAGCACGATTGTTTTTTAACCACTTCAGCCCTGGAGGATTTAGCAGCTCAATGACCAAAGTCTTTGGAAAAAAAATGTCAATAAGCGTATATTTATTGTTTTTTGCAAAAGTTATAGCTTCTACAAACTAGGGTACACTTTCTGGAATTTACGCAGCTTTTAGTTTATGACTGCCTATCTCATTTTCTGAGGTGCTAAAATGTCAGGGCAGTACAAACCCCCCCATGACCCCATTTTGGAAAGTGGATACCCTAAGGAAATTGCCGAGAGGCATGTTGAGCCCATGGAATATTTCATTTTTTTGTCACAAGTGATTGAAAAATGACAAAAAAAAAAAGAAAATTACACAAAATTGTCACTAAATTATATATTACTCACACATGCCATGTTTATATGTGGAATTACACCCCAAAATGCATTCTGCTGCTTCTCCTAAGTATGGGGATGCCTCATGTATGAGACTTTTTGGGAGCATAGCCGCGTACAGGACCCCGGAAACGAATCACTGCCGATTTGTAAGGGCGTCATTTTTTATATCACTCCTCACTACCTATCACAGTTTTGATAGCCAGAAAATACCAAGAAAGCACAACCCCCCCCCCCCCCAAATTACCCAATTTTGGAAATTAGACACCCCAAGTTATTTGCTGATCGGCATGTAGAGTCCATGGAATATTTTATATTTTGCCACAAGTTGTGGGAAAATTAATTAATTTTTTTTGCACAAAGTTGTCACTAAATGATATATTGCTCAAACATGCCATGGGCATATGTGGAACGACACCCCAAAATACATTCTGCTGCTTCTCCTGAGTACGGGGATACTACATGTGTGAGACTTTTTGGGAGTATAGCCGTGTACAAGATAGAGCTGCACAATAAATCGTTACGAAATCGCAATCTCGATTCAAACCCCTCATGATCCTAATCCAGCATTTCCACGATTCATGTAACAAGTGCAAAGCCTTTCTCTGCTCAGAGCTGTCAAAGTCCGGCAAAATTTATCACAACATTGCTCAGCTCTGAGAGATAAAATGAATCATTTTATCATTTGGTTCTTTTAGATCAAAGGGATGAACTTCGGTCTGCAAATGAGGGCAGTTTAACCACATAAAGGAGAAGTGTAGCCAAAGCTCATTTGGCTGTACTTCCCCTATGGATCACAGGAGTGCAATTTGTTTTGCACTTCTGTGACCTATTTTCAGCAGATAGTGTCTCAAGTCTGCTCTCTGCTGACATTACAGAATGCAGTCCAGGCACCATGTCATCACGACAATGGAAGTTTGAATCCGCCAGGTGCCTGGACTGACACCCTGCTCAGCCCCTCAGTGAGCCGCTGAGATTCTGAGATGGCCGCTCCCCACCTTTCCACAGCTCAGTGCTCCAATGAGCGTGGAGGAGTCAGAGCTGAGAGCTGCTGATTGACAGTCAGCAGCTCTCTGCTCTGGGAGCTGTCAGAACCGAGTGATCGGAAATGTTTGATCGCTTGGTTCTCAGTGGCACCAGAGGACAGATGCAGCATCGGACTGGTGCTGCATTCACCTAGGTAAGTTTAATTGGGGGGGGGAAATAAAACCCTTTACTTCTCTTTTAAAGACTAAGCCTTTTTCTGACACTTGTTGCTTACAAGTTAAAATCTGTATTTTTTGCTAGAACATTACTCCCATACATTTTAAATATATTATTAGCAGAGACCCTTGAAAATAAAATGCCAGTCGTTGAAATATTTTATGTCACACTGCATTTGCGCAGCGGTCTTTGAAATGCAATTTTTTGTGAAAAAATAAATTTGAATTAAAAAACAAAACAAAAAAAACTAAACAGTAAAGTTAGCCCAATTTTTTGTATAATGTGAAAGATGATGTTATCCCCAGAATCGTAAGCAAATCGTTATCTTTATTCTAAGCAAAAAAATGTGGATTCTCATTTTATTCAGAATCGTGCAGCTCTAGTATAGGACCCGAAAACCAATCACCACCTTCAGGCTTTCTAAGGGTGTAAAATGGTGATTTCACTTCCTCACTACCTATCACAGTTTCGGAGGCCATGAAATGACAAGATGGCACAAAACCGCCCCAAATGACCCCATTTTGGAAAGTAGATACCCCAAGCTATTTGCTGATAGGCATGTTGAGTCCATGGAATATTTTATATTTTGCCACAAGTTGTGGGAAAATTGCATTTTTTTTTTACACAACATTGTCACTAAATGATATATTGCTCAAACATGGAATTACACCTCAAAATACATTCTGCTGTTTCTCCGGAGTACGGGGATACCACATGTGTGGAACTTTTTTGCAGTCTGACCGCATACAGCACCACCATCAGGCTTTCTAAGGGCGTACATTTTTGATTTCACTCCTCACTGCCTATCACAGTTTCGGAGGCCATGAAATGCCAAGATACCACAACCCCCTCCCTCCCCCCCAAATTACCCGATTTTGGAAAGTAGAGACCCCAAGCTATCTGATGAGAGGCATGTTGAGTATTTTGCAGATCTCGCTTTTTGTCACAACGTTTTGAAAATTGAAAAAAGAAAAAAAATATTTTTTCTTTACTTTCTTTTTTTTCCAAAATAAATGGGATTTACAAAATACTCACCATGCCTCTTAGCAAATACCTTCAGGGCCTCTGTAACTGTGATAGGTAGTGAGGAGTAAAATCACAATTTTACACCCTTAGAAATCCTGAAGGCAGTGATTGGTTTTGGGGTCCTGTATGTGGCTAGGCTCCCAAAAAGCCTCACACATGTGGTATCCCTGTACTCAGGAGAAGCAACAGAATGCATTTGGGGGTGTAATTCCACATATAACCATGCCATGTTTGAACAATATATAATTTAGTGACAACTAAAAAAAAGTTAATAATTTTGTAATTTTGTAATTTTCCTGAAACTTGTGACAAAATATAAAATATTCCATGCACTCAACATGCATATCAGCAAACAGCTTGGGGTGTCTACTTTCCAAAAGTGGTCATTGGGGGGGGGGGGGGGTTCTACTGTCCTGGAATGTTTGCACAACATTTAGAAGCTTATGTCACACATCACCCACTCTTCTAACCACTTGAAGAAAAAGCCCTTTCTGACACTTTTGTTTACATGAGAATTTTCTTTTTGCAAGAAAATTACTTCAAACCCCCAAACATTCTAGATATTTTTCAAAGCAAAGGCCCTACAGATTAAAATGATGGGTATTGCAATTTAACCACTTAAGCCCCGGACCACTTGGCTGGCCAAAGACCAGAACGTTTTTTGTGATTCAGCACGGCATCGTTTTAACTGACAATTGTGCAAGTGGTACCCCTTTCCGAATAAGGGTGACACCGAGTCCCACAATCTTACCAGCGCTCCCTATGTAGTCAGGGGAGTACTCTGGCTCTACGTAAATATCTCTTCCCTGGTAAACCATAAAACTATATGTATAGCCTGTGACCCTGTCACAGAGCTTATACATCTTGACCCCGTATCTAGCACGCTTGCTGGGAAGATACTGCTTGAATGACAAATGGCCAGAAAAGCAGGGGGTGTGGAGGTGATACAATGCCTCCTCACTGCCTACCAAAATGCTGGGATGGGGCCGGGACTGTGCAGGAAGGGGTTAAAACAGAAGCATCACACACTTATGAGCAAGAACCCCATCAGTTTATCTAACTAGCAGATTGTTAACCATCCCCCAATAGTACTAAATGGTTGATTAGAGTATGCCCTGTGTGCACCCCTATGTATACAGTATAATGTGATGTGATCAGCTGAAGCACTCAAAGTTAAGGCCTTATGTACACTGGACATTATAAAAAAAAACTTTAGCTGTAGATTGAGTGTGGCAGTAGCGCCTTTCAGCATTTTTTAGCTATAGCACTTTTTAGCATTTTTCTTTTAGCAAAACTATACCCCCACAAAATCTTATAGCTCAAAAACGCTGAAAAATACAGAATGACCAAGTTTTTCAGTGTTTTTAAGTTTTTAGCAGAGTTAGATCCTTTTTACAGCTTAAAAACTCCTCTTAAAACCCAATAGTTCTGGGAGTTTTTCCAGCCAGAAAACGCCCCTGCCAAAAAATGCTGATAACAGCCTATGTGTGAATGGACACATAACATAACATGCTGGGGAGTTTACTGGCTGCAGAAAAAAATGCCTGAAACCAATAACAGCAGCTGTAAAAACTTCCAGTGTGCATGAGGCCTAAGAATAAACTTTCTGATAAATATATAATTGGCATGTGCTGCGCTGAACGAAATTAATAATAATTTGCCGAGTATTCAGCAGACATGAATGTGAAATGTGATGCTAAAATTCTCTAACTAGCGCAATCCAAAGAGTCACGGGTGTTTTATAAATATTCCAAAATTACATATGTGGATAAAAATGTGAAAAGGTCATAAATCAATCCGAGAAAAATCCTAAAAGTTCTTTTTTCCAAAGACAGTATAAATCCTGATGTTCATGTGATGCCATGTACACACATGACCAGACTTTCCGGCATACTAGATCCGACGGTCTTCCCGACGGACTTTCGATAGAGTTCCGACGGACTTTCCGAACGAACGGACTTGGCCACACATGAACGGACTAAGTCCTTTCTAAAGTCTGTTCGTTTTGAACGTGATGACGTAAGATGGGACTAAAAAAGGAAGTTCAATAGCCAGTAGCCAATAACATCCCTTGCATCGCATTTGGTCCATCAGACTAGCACACAGACGAACGGTTTTCCCGATAGGAATTGAGTCCATTGGACAGATTTGAAACATGTTCTATTTCTAGGTCCCTCTGATTTTTCTTATGAAAAACTATTGGACTAACCCACACATGATCGGATCGTCCGACGGACTGGTTCCGTCAGACCTAGTCTGCCGGAAAGTCTGGTCGCGTGTACGCGGCATTAATCTTCACCACCACGGAGACCTATAGACAGACTTTCACTTCCTCACATAGACCATAAGATTATAAAAGGACTGGTCACACTTGTTCCCTTTTATGAGCTGGGATCAGCTATGATGAGGTCTCCAAACTCTTGGTTAATGTAACCAGCCATAAAAAAGGCACAAAAGGGATGAAGATAGTGCTCTCCATATGATACTATTAAACCTAATTATTTATTATGGAAATTGCACTTACATTGTAAACAATAACAAGAGGCAAAACAGCAGACACACAGAGAGATGTCTTCCATGGGGTCATCGCTTTAACTGCTTCAGCCCCGGAAGATTCTACCCCCTTCCTGACCAGAGGACTTTTTGCGATTCGGCACTGCGTCGCTTTAACTGCAATTGAACTATGATGAGGGCTCCAAACTCTTCACTCCAAATCAGTCATCTCAAGGTTAATGTAACCAGCCATAAAAAAGACAAAAAGGGATGAAAATAGTGCTCTCCATAAGGTACTATAAACCTAATTATTTATTATTGCAACTGCACTTACATTGTCAACAATAACAAGAGGCAAAACAGCAGATACACAGAGGGATGTCTTCCATGGGCCATCACTTTAACTGCTTCAGCCCCGGAAGATTTTACACCCTTCCTGACCAGAGCACTTTTTGCGATTCGGCACTGTGTCGCTTTAACTACAATTACGCGGTCGTGCAGCGTGGCTCCCAAACAAAATGGGCGTCCTTTTTTTCCCACAAATATAGCTTTCTTTTGGTGGTATTTGATCACCCCTGCGGTTTTTATTTTTTGCGCTATAAACAAAAAAGAGCGATAATTTGGAAAAAAATCATTATTTTTTACATTTTGCTATAATAAATATCCTCCAAAAATATATAAAAAAATTTTTTTTCCTCAGTTTAGGCTAAAACATATTCTAGTACATATTTTTGTTAAAAAAAAATTGCAATAAGCGTTTATTGATGGGTTTGCACAAAAGTTATAGCGTATACAAAATAGGGAATAGTTTTATGGTACTTTTAATAATTTTTTTTTACTAGTAATGGCGGCAAGCTGCAATTTTTTATTGTGACTGCGACATTATGGCAGACACGTCAGACATTTTTGACACATTTTTGGGACCATTGTCATTTATACAGCAATCAGTGCTACAGAAATGCACTGATTTCTGTGTAAATGACACTGGCATTGAAGGGGTTAACCACTAGGGGTCAGAGTAAGGGTTAAGTGTGTCCTGGGGCGTGTTTCTAACTGTGGGGGGCGTGGCTACGTGTGACACGTCACTGATCACTGCTCCCGATCACGATCGTGGGAATCTCTGCGGCGATCCATGACCTGCAACCCGACTCACGGAGGTCCCGCCTGGCGTGCGTCACCGGCGCCACGCACGCGATAACACGGTGGCTAATTTAAAGGGATGTACCTGTATGCCCATTTGCCTGTCTGTGCCATTCTGCTGATGTACCTCAGCGTGCGCCGGTCGGGAACCGGTTAAGCATGTCTAAATGATAACTCCAGACAAGCAGTATACCTCAGTCTGCTATTGGGGACAAAGCATCTGCTCCAAAGACTGAATGCTTTGTCCACAATAGCAGCCCGAGATACACTGCTTGTCTGGAGCTGTTGGATGGACCTGCTTGAAGTGATGATTTTTGGAAGACATCATGCTGTGTGTCTGCTGTTTTTACCTCCCGAGATAGGAGAACACCAGTCCAGCTGTATTGTTACAATAGGCCAGGCAGGAAGTAGTTAAACATGTATACAAAAGGGCTAAAAAAGGCCCAAGTGGTGAACTGAATAAAACATTTTGTTTTTGCACAGTTGATGTTTGATGGAATGCATTAGTAGCTTATTTTGCTGTCTGAAATTACTCTTTAAAACAGCAACCTTTTTCCACTTAAGGCGCCGATTTCAATGCATGTGAATGCATGGAGGACCACATTCACCTGCTAATAAATGAAGATAATAATAATCCTAACATAGTAATAATAACAGTACAATAACAGTACAGGTTTACCTCACTTTAAGGTGCTTCACTAATACAAAACCAGTACTGCCCCTCCCCCATCTTGGCACCCAAGGGTGGTTGATGCCAGCCCTGCCAGCCAGCATGGTTTGGAGATGGGGTTCCTGTCCCTAGGGGTGATGAGGTCCCTGACCCCAGGGATGATGAGGTCCATGTCCCCAGGTGAGAAGGGGTTCCTGTCCCCAGGGGAGAAGAGGAACCTATCCTCAGGGGTAATGGGATCTCTGTCGCCAGGTGAGAAAGGGTCCCTGTCGCCAAGTGAGAAGGGGTCCCTGTTGCCAGGTGAGAAAGGGTCCCTGTCGCCAGGTGAGAAGGGGTCCCTGTCGCCAGGTGAGAAGGGGTCCCTGTCGCCAGGTGAGAAGGGGTCCCTGACGCCAGGTGAGAAGGGGTCCCTGTCCCCAGGGGTGATGGGGTCCCTGTCTCCAGATGAAAAGGGATCCCGGTCCCCAGGAATGATGTGGTCCCTGTCTTCAGGGGTGATGGGGTCCCTAATAGAGTGCCCCCCTATTGCAGTGTTTTCTGTACCCCATAGCAGTGTGCTCTGTCCCCCTTCACATTGCTCCCATAGTGTCCTCTGCACCCCTCCTCCTATAGCAAGCTTCCTGTGTCCCCAACGCAGTGTCCTCTTCCCCCACCATAGTGTCCCTTGTACCCACCTAGTGTCCTCTGTCCCCACCATAGTGTCCTCTGTCCCCACCATAGTGTCCCCTGTACCCTCCATAGTGTCCTCTGTACCCACCATAGTGTCCTCTGTATCCCCCATAGTGTCTTTTGTACCCACCATAGTGTCCTCTGTATCCCCCATAGTGTCCTCTGCCCCCACCATAATGTCCTCTATACCCACAATAGTGTGCTTTTTACCCCCCATAGTGTCCTCTGTCCTGACTATAGTGTCCTTTGTAACCCCCCATAGTGTACTCTGTACCACCACAGTGTCCTTTGCCCCCATTTTAGTGTCCTCTGTGGGGGTACAGAGGACACTATTGTGGGGACAGAGGACACTATTGTGGGGACAGAGGACACTATGGGTGGGGACAGGAGACACTATGGTGGGGACAGGGGACACTATGGGTGGGTACAGAGGACACTATGGGTGGGTACAGAGGACACTATGGGGGGTACAGAGTACACTATGGTGGGGACAAAGGACACTATGGGGGTACAGAGGACACTATGAGGGGTACAAAGTACAACATGGTGGGGACAGAGGACACTGTGGGGGTACAGAGGACACTATTGTGGGGAACAGAGGACCCTGTGGGGTTACAGAGGACACTATTGTGGGGGTACAGAGGACACTGTTCCCAAAATAGTGTCCTCTGTACTCTCACAGTATCCTCTGTCCCCACTACGGTGTCCTTTGTACCCCCATAGTGTCCTTTGTCCCCACCATAGTGTACTCTGTACCCCCCATAGTGTCCTCTGTCCCCACCATAGTGTCCTCTGTACCCTCAATAGTGCCCTTTGTACCCATTATAGTGTCCTCTGTCTTGTCATGGCTTAACCACTTTCCACTCAAACAACTGTCAGCCAATGACAGCTGATCAGGAAATAAACAGGACCCGGTGACCTGATTTTTTTTCTCCCCACAATCAGAGTGTGGAGAAAAAATAAAGCCAGTGACCAGCTTCTGTTACAGGGACATGGGTCCCGATCTGTGCTACCCATCAGTGCCCACAAATGCTGCTAATCAGTGCCCACAAGTGTCATCTATAAGTGCCAATCAGTGCCCACAAGTGCCACTTTTCAGTGCCAATCAGTGACCATGAGTGCCACCAATTAGTACTGCCCATCATTGCCGCCTATCAGTACCAAACAGTGCTCATCAGTGCCGCCTATAAGTGCTCATCAGTGCCGCCCATCAGTGTCACCTATCAATGCCACCTACCAGTGCAGCCTCATCAGTGCCCATTAGTACAGCCTCATCAGTTCCCATCAGTGTCCATCAGTGCCCATCAGTACAGCCTAATCAGCGCACATCAATGAAGGAGAAAAATGACCTATGAAAAACTATGAAAAAAAAACATATTTTTTTCAAAATATTTGGTCTTTTTTGTTTATTAGGCAAAAAGAAAAAACCCAGTGGTGATTAACTAGATGCTGACTGCCGGCCGTCAGATGACAGCCAAGCGGTGCACCTATTGTGACGGGAGGCCGTCACATGACGTCCTCCCATTTAAACAGGGAATGCGCGTGATCGTGCGCATGCATCCCTGTTCCTTCGATGGCGGCGTGACACGGAGACACCGCTCGCCACCGAGGGGGATGAACAGTCATCGGGCATGGCTGTTTACCACGTGATCGGCCGTGACTTCATCACGGCCGATCACAGATGGTTCCACTCCCACTGTGCACGGCGCGTGCGCGCTGCGCGTGCACGTCGGTGGCGGCGTGTTCCCAGGAACACTGCTCATCACTGACGCTGGTAAAAAGCCATTGGCTGGCTGTTTACCCACGTGATCGGCTGTGATCCTTTCACAGCCGATCACTAAATGTAAACAAACAGCGGTAACGAGATGTTCCCGGGTTCTCCTGCTCACACACCGATCGTGTGTGAGGAGGAAATTGCGGTAACATCTCGTTACCGCTTACAGTACACATCAAGCACACTGATTGCCATCCCAATAAAGAGGACATGTCACCACCCATCATAGTACCTGTCACTCACAGTCCATCAGAGTACCCGAGTACCTGTCACAGTCCATCAGAGTACCCGAGTACCTGTCACAGTCCATCCGAATACCCAAGTACCCGTCACAGTCCATCCAAGTACCCGAGTACCCGTCACAGTCCATCTGAGTACCCGAGTACCTGTCACAGCCCATCAAAGTACCCGAGTACCTGTCACAGCCCATCAAAGTACCCGAGGACCTGTCACAGTCCATCAGAGTATCCGAGTACCTGTCACAGCCCATCAGAGTACCCGAGTACCTGTCACAGCTCATCAGAGTACCCGAGTACCTGTCACAGTCCATCCGAGTACCCGAGTACCTGTCATGGCTGTTTACCACGTGATCGCGGCCGATCACAGATGGCTAAACCCCCACTGTGCATGTCGTGTGCGTGCGATCGCAAGCGCACTGCGTGTGCACGTTGTGGCAGCGTGTTCCCGGGAACACTGCTCGTCACCGATGCTGGTAAACAGCCATTGGCTGGCTGTTTACCCACGTGATCGGCTGTGATCCTTTCACAGCCGATCACTAAATGTAAACGAACCGCGGTAACGAGATGTTACCGGGTTCTCCTCCTCACACAACGATCGTGTGTGAGGAGATTACGGTAACATCTCGTTACCGCTTACAATACACATCAAGCACACTGATTGCCCCCCCCCCAATAAAGAGGACCTGTCACCACCCATCATAGTACCTGTCATTCACAGTCCATCAGACTACCTGAGTACCTGTCACAGTCCATCGGAGTACCCGAATACCTGTCACAGCCCATCAAAATACCCGAGTACCTGTCACAGCCCATCAGAGTACCCAAGTACCTGTCACAGCCCATCAGAGTACCCGAGTACCTGTCACAGTTCATCTGAGTACCTGAGTACCTGTCCCAGTCTATCTGAGTAACTGAGTACCTGTCCCAGTTCATCTGAGTACCTGAATACCTGTCACAGTTCATCTGAGTACCCGAGTACCTGTCATAGTCAATATGAGTACCCAAGTACCTATCACCGCCCTTCAGCGTACCCAAATACCAGTCACCAGGCCATCAGAGAACCTGTCACCAGGCCATCAAAGTACCCCAGTACCTGTCACCAGGCCATCAGAGTACCCCAGTACCTGTCACCAGGCCATCAGAGTACCCCAGTACCTGTCACCAGGCCATTAGAGTACTTGTCACCAGCCCATCAGAGAACCTGTCACCAGGCCATCAGAGTACACTGGCTACCTGTCACCAGGCCATTAGAGTACCCGAGTACCTGTCACCAGGCCATCAGAGTACAAGAGTACCAATTTGCAGCCCATCAGAGTACCCGAGTACCTATTTGCAGCTCATGCCTCATAGAATATACGTTGGGGTGTTTGCTTTCCAAAATGGGGTCATTTTGTGGGTAATTTCCCTGTCCTGGTGCTCCAGGACCTTCAAAAGTGTGATGGGTAGGAATGAAATGAGATGTGTCGTTATGCTCCTAGAACGCCTGAAGATACTACTTCAATGTTCGGCCTCTGTATGTGGCCAGGCTGTGTAAAAGTCCTACACATTTGATATCGCCATACTCGGGTGGAGTAGCAGAATGTGTTTTTTTTTTCAAATATAGACTTTATTTATTTAAACAATGCCCAACCTGGGCGCACATATAACAGAAGACATACAGTTGGGATACATGGGGGGAAGGAAGGGAAAGTGCCCAGTGAGTTCGATACAGAGATAGAGGGGGAGGCAGACATAGCTTACATACAGTACAATTTTAAATTAACATGAGTTCTTGTAAGGTCACATTCATCATCATTCCGGTTACCACTGCTCATGTGGGCCAAAGCACTGCGCGAAGTAACCATGGACTCACTAGACTCCTAATTCTTAGCCGCCTCCCCCCTCTTCCCCACACCAGAACCCCATTGCCCCGGTAAACAATCAAACGTCCGAGGTCAGAGGCTAACAGTAATGGGGACAAGGACACACAAGGGAGGAAGGCCGGGGAAGGCTGGGGGAGAGAGAGAGAGAGAGAGAAAAAAAAAGGGGGGGGAGAAGGGGGGAGAGATCTGGTTGATTCCGGAACACCGCGTCATATACTTGGACCAGGTTGCAAACTATCTCACAGGGTCCTCAGGGAAACTCCTTCAGGGGAGAGAATAAACTGATGCCAGAGAGCCCACGTGGTTTTTAATCTTTCCTGTTGTTGCCTCCCGGATAGCACCAGGTCTTCTAGTTTACTAACGTCCTCCACCCTTCGAATCCAGGACGCCACTGACGGTGGGGCCTGGCTTTTCCAGTGAAGCGGAATGCAGGCTCTGGCTGCATTCACCAGGTGACACAGAATGGACTTTTTGTATATTTTAGTAGACATGGTATTATCATGTAGGAGAAAAAAGGCCGGGTCATCGGGGACGTTGTATTCCGTGAATTCTTGGGTAATGGACCTGACTGTAGACCAGAAATGGGACAACTTCGGACAGGACCAAAATATGTGTAACAATGTGCCCTGCCCCTGACCACACCTCCAGCCAAGTGCCGAGGTGTTCGGATAGAAGGAGTGCAGAACCTGAGGGGTTAAGTACCACCTCGTCAGGAGTTTGTAATTAGTTTCCTGTATTTTGGTACAAATGGTAGATTGTAGGGCAAAGGTTAACATACGTTGAGTCTGGCTCGAAGTAAATGTACAGTTCAGCTCCCTCCCCCATTTAGTCAAGAAGGTTAAATGAGTGTCATCGACCGGGGCGATAAGGAGGTTGTACATTGTTGACAGTGTCCTAGGGAGTGCCCCGCATCCCGAACAGTGTTCCTCAAATGTAGTCAAAGGTACACCAAACTGCTGTGGAGATGGGAGGGCCCGAAGAAAATGTCTAAGTTGGACTGCAGTCCAGAAAGCTAGTTTGTAGGGGCCCGACGCGTCACACAGCATCTCTATAGAAGGCCAGTCTCCATTCGTCTGGAAGTGCCTCGCTTGTGTGCAGTTCCTAGTAAACATAGCTGACAAAATTTGGTGGTCCAATCCTGGAGGGAATCGAGGGTTCCCCATAATGGGATAGAGCGGAGAGTTAGACGTGGATAGTGGCCCATCTGAACAGAACTTCGATCCCACCCTCATCGTTACCCCTATCAGGGGATGACTTTTCATATTCTTAGGGAGGTGTGCATAGCACCAGATAGCTCCCTGTAGTGGCACCTGCATTTGGGCTTGTTCTAACCGGGTCCACAGCTTGAAATCCCGGTGGCGACCCCAGTCAATAATCCTACCGAGATGAACCGCATGGTAGTATTTCTTCACATCCGGGACTGCGAGGCCCCCGTGAAGTTTGGGTAGGGAGAGTAGAGTCCGGGCCAGTCTCGGTTTTTTATTTGCCCAGATAAATCTAGTAAACATCCCATGTACCTGTCGAAAGAACGAGGCGGGGACCAGGACGGGCAGTGCATGCAGTAAATATAAAAATTTGGGTAAGATGCACATCTTGATGAGGTTGCACCTGCCAAACCAAGAGTGTAGGCCTTTATGCCAGGACTCCAGCAGCAGAATGTGTTTTGGGGTGTAATTTTTGCTATATACATGCTATGTGTTAGAAATATCTTATAAATTGACAACTTTGTGTTAAAAAAAATGCGTTTTCATTTTTTTCCACATTTTCCAAAAACTTCTGGAAAAAAATGAACCGTTAAAAAGACTCATTATGCCAAACAGATTATACATTGGGGTGTTAGCGTTCCAAAATGGGGTAATTTTATGGGCAATTCCATTGTCCTGGTACTCCAGGGCCTTCAAGGTGGCTGTGAAATGAGATGTGTCATTTTTGCTCGTAGAATGTCTGAAAGTGCCACTTCAATGTTGGTGCTCTGTATGTGGCCATGCTGTGTAAAAGTCTCACACATGTGGTATCGCCATACTCGGGAAGAGTAGCAGAATGTATTTTGGGGTGTAATTTGTTGTATGCATATGCTGTGTGTGAGAAATAACCTGATAATATGACAATTTTGTAAAAAAATAATAAAAACAAAAAAAATCTTAATTTTGCAAAGAATTGTGGGAAAAAATGACAACTTAACCACTTAAGGACCGCCGTATTGCCAATGTACGTCAACACAATGGCACAGGCAGGCACAAGCACGTACATGTACGTGCCTGCCTTCCAGCAGGTGGGGGGTCCGATCGGACCCCCTCCCGCTGGATACAGCGGTCCGTTTCCCTCCGGTAGCGTTCCGTGATGAGGGGATGGCCGTTGGTTTTCGGCCACCCCCTCTGGATCGCTCCTGGCCAATGAGAAGCTTCCTCCCACTGTGTATTGTTTACACAGGAAGGAGGAAGTGATGTCATTCTCCTCGGGGCGGTCTTTTTGACCGGACTACGAGGAGAAGACACAAAGTAAGTGTGCACCAACACTACACTGACATGTAGGTACACACAGGCACACAAACCCCCCCGATCCCCCCCGATCGCCCCCCGATCCCCCCCCGCCCCCCCTCCCCCCCCAGTCACAGTGTCACTGATTGCAGTGATCATTTCTTTACTGATCACTGCATTCAGTGTCAGTTGTGACAGTAAAAACTGTCAGGACAGTTAGTGTTAGGTCCAGGGTAGCCCTCTATCACCCCACAATAAAGATTTAACCCCCTGATTGCCCCTAGAGTTAACCCTTTCACCCCCTTTTGCCAGTGTCACTAAGCGATCGTTTTTCTGATCGCTGCATTAGTGTCGCTACTGTCGCTAGGTAGCTAGTTATTTTTTTAGGTTCACCGCCAGGTTTTTATAGCGCTAGGTACCCCGATATACTACCCAATAATGGTTTTAACCCCCTGATTGCCGCTAGTTAACCCTTTCACCCCCTTTTGCCAGTGTCACTAAGCGATCATTTTTCTGATCGCTGCATCAGTGTCGCTAGTGTCGCTAGGTAGCTAGTTATTTTTTTAGGTTCACCGCCAGGTTTTTATAGCGCTAGGTACCCCGATATACTACCCAATAATGGTTTTAACCCCCTGATTGCTGCTAGTTAACCCTTTCACCCCCTTTTGCCAGTGTCACTAAGCGATCATTTTTCTGATCGCTGCATTAGTGTCGCTAGTGTCGCTAGGTAGCTAGTTATTTTTTTAGGTTCACCGCCAGGTTTTTATAGCGCTAGGTACCCCGATATACTACTCAATTATGGTTTTAACCCCCTGATTGCCGCTAGTTAACCCTTTCACCCCCTTTTGCCAGTGTCACTAAGCGATCATTTTTCTGATCGCTGCATCAGTGTCGCTAGTGTCGCTAGGTAGCTAGTTATTTTTTTAGGTTCACTGCCAGGTTTTTATAGCGCTAGGTACCCCAATATACTACCCAATAATGGTTTTAACCCCCTGATTGCTGCTAGTTAACCCTTTCACCCCCTTTTGCCAGTGTCACTAAGCGATCATTTTTCTGATCGCTGCATTAGTGTCGCTAGTGTCGCTAGGTAGCTAGTTATTTTTTTAAGTTCACCGCCAGGTTTTTATAGCGCTAGGTACCCCGATATACTACCCAGTTATGGTTTTAACCCCCTGATTGCCGCTAGTTAACCCTTTCACCCCCTTTTGCCAGTGTCACTAAGCGATCATTTTTTTGATCGCTGCATTAGTGTCGCTACTGTCGCTAGGTAGCTAGTTATTTTTTTAGGTTCACCGCCAGGTTTTTATAGCGCTAGGTACCCCCATATACTACCCAATTGCCCCTAGTTAACCCTTTCACCAGCGATCACAGTATAAGTGTCACTGGTGATGCTGGTTAGCCAGTTAGTTATTTAGGTTCCCCGTCAGGTTTTTATATAGCGCCAGGGACCCCCATATACTACCTAATAAAAATTTGAACCCTCTGATTGCCCTTGGTTAACCCTTTCACCACTGATCACCGTATAAGTGTTACGGGTAACTCTGGTTAGTTTGTTTTTTATAGCATCAGGGCACCCACCATTTATTACCCAATAAAGGTTTAACCCCCTGATCACCCGGCGGGTGATATCAATTAGGTTTTAGGGTCAGGGTCTGCGTCGCCCCAGGCAGCGCTAGGTTAGTGCCAGTACCGCTAACACCCACACGCAAAGCATAAACCTCCCGTAGTGGTATAGAATCTGAACAGATCAATATCTGATCTGATCAGATCTATACTAGCGTCCCCAGCAGTTTAGGGTTCCAAAAAAACGCATTGTTAGCGGGATCAGCCCAGATACCTGCTTGCACCTGCGTTTTGCCCCTCTGCCCAGCCCACCCAAGTGCAGTATCGATCGATCACTGTCACTTACAAAACACTAAACACATAACTGCAGCGATCGCAGAGTCAGGCCTGATCCCTGCGATCGCTAACTGTTTTTTTGGTAGCATTTTATATTTAAATCCGGAAGGCAGTGCTTGGTTTTCGGGGGCCCGTACGTGGCTAGGCTCCCAAAAAGTCCCCCACATGTGGTATCCCCGTACTCGGGAGAAGCAGCAGAATTTATTTTGGGGTGTAATTTGACTTATGCCCATAGCATGTGTGAGCAATATATCATTTAGTGACAACTTTGTGCAAAAAAAAAAAAGTTTGTAATATTCCCGCAACTTGTGGCAAAATATAAAATATTCCATGGACTCAACATGCCTCTCAGTAAATAGCTTGGGGTGTCTACTTTCCAAAATGGGGTCATTTTGGGGGGTTTTGTGCTATTTTGGCATTTTATGGCCTTCGAAACTGTGATAGGTAGTGAGGAGTAAAATCAAAAATTTACACCCTTAGAAATCCTGAAGGTGGTGATTGGTTTTCGGGGTGCCGTGCGCGACTAGGCTCCCAAAAAGTCCAACACATGTGGTATCCCTGTACTCAGGAGAAGCAGCAGAATGTATTTTGGGGTGTCATTTCACATATGCCCATGGCATGTGTGAGCAATATATCATTTAGTGACAACTTTTTGTAAAAAAAAAAATTTTTTTTATTTTTTGTCATTATTCAATCCCTTGGGACAAAAAAAAAAATATTCAATGGTCTCAACATGGCCCTCAGCAAATAGCTTGGGGTGTCTACTTTCCAAAATGGGGTCATTTGGGGGGGTTTTGTGCCATCTTGGCATTTTATGGCCTTCAAAACTGTGATAGGTAGTGAGGAGTAAAATAAAAAAACATTATGCCCTTAGAAATCCTGAAGGCGGTGCTTGGATTTCGGGGTCCCGTACGCGGCTAGGCTCCCAAAAAGTCCCACACATGTGCTATCCCTGTACTCAGGAGAAGCAGCAGAATGTATTTTGGGGTGTCATTTCACATATGCCCATGGCATGTGTGAGCAATATATCATTTAGTGACAACTTTTTGTAAATTTTTTTTTTTTGGTCATTATTCAATCCCTTAGGACAAAAAAAATAAATATTCAATGGGCTCAACATACCCATCAGCAATTTCCTTGGGGTGTCTAATTTCCAAAATGGGGTAATTTGGGGGGGGGTTTGTACTGCCCTGCCATTTTAGCACCTCAAGAAATTAGATAGGCAGTCATAAATTAAAAGCTGTGTAAATTCCAGAAAATGTACTCTAGTTTGTAGACGCTATAACTTTTGCGCAAACCAAAAAATATACGCTTATTGACATTTTTTTTACTAAAGACATGTGGCTGAATAAATTTTGCCCTCAATGTATGACTAAAATTTAGTTTATTCGATTTTTCTTATAACAAAAAGAAGAAAATATCTTTTTTTTTAAATTTTCGCTCTTTTTCCATTTATATCGCAAAAAATAAAAATCGCAGAGGCAATCAAATACCATCAAAAGAAAGCTCTATTTGTGGGAAGAAAAGGATGCAAATTTCGTTTGGGTGCAATATTGCATGACCGCGCAATTACCAGTTAAAGCAGCGCAGTGCGAAATTGGAAAAAGACCTCTGGTCCTTAAGGTGTTTATTGGTCCGGGGCTGAAGTGGTTAAAAAAACTCACCATGCTACTTACTTAATACCTTGGAATGTCTACTTTCCAAAAAGGGGTCATTTGGGGGGTATTTGTACTTTCCTGGCTTGTTAGCGTCTCAAGAAATGAGATACGCCTGATGTACTGAAGGCCTGATCAGATGTGATCAATTTTCAGTGATTGGCACCATAGTTTGTAGACTCTATAACTTTCACAAAGACCAAATAATATACACTAATCTGGGTTATTTTTACCAAAGATATGTAGCAGTATAAATTTTGGCTAAAATTTATGAAGAAAAATTAATAATTAGCAAAATTTTATGACAGAAACAAAGAAAAAGGATTTTTTTTCACAAAATTTATTTTTTTGTTTTTATTTATAGCACAAAAATTAAAAAAACCACTAATGCTTAAATACCACTAAAAGAAAGCTCTATTTGTGTGGAAAAAAGGCCGCAAGTTTCATATGGGTACAGTGTTGTATGACTGAGTAATTGTCATTCAAACTGTGAGAGCGCTGAAAGCTGAAAATTGGTCTGGTCAGGAAGGGGGTGTAAGTGCACTGTATTGAGGTGGTTAAATACCAGCTCAATTTATGTGAAAAAAAATAATAAAACTGTTGTTTGATTACAGTGTTGCATGACCACACAATTCATTCACAGTGCGAAAATTGGCCTGGTCAAGAAGGGGATGTAATTGCCCAGTAGGCAAGTGGGTAAAGGGGGTGTGGTTACATAGTCTGAGATGACATACATATCGTAGAATGTGGTAATGTTAAATAGGGAACGTACAGTGGTGGGTAGTATGTGCAGGAGAGGAGTGTGAAGTGTAAGGCAGTGGGTAGTATGTGCAAGAGAGGAGTATGGAGTGTATGTAGGTGGGTAGTATGGGCAGGAGAGGAGTACGGAGTGTATGGAGGTGGGTAGTATGTACAGGAGAGGAGTGTGGAGTGCATGGCGATGGGTAGTATGTGCAGGTGAAGAGTACAGAGTGCATGGTGGTGTCAATAAGGCAGTTGACAGTGTCAGGAGCTCTTTATTTTAATTTTTTTATTCTTTTTTATAATTGTATTTTTTTTTTTTTCAAAATGCTTTTTGGAGGCCAGTGGATGGTGTCAGTAGGGCAGTGGATAGAGTCAGTAGAGCAATCCACAGTGCCAAAATCTTTTTGTATTATTTCATGAATTTTTATTATTTTTTTATAATGTTTTACAGTTTGTTTTAATTATGTTTTCAACATTTTTTTGGGGGGATGGGGGGGGGGGATGGAAAGTTGGACAGTGTCAGTAGGGCAGTGTATGGTGTCAGTAGATTTTGTTTTTATTATTTTATTTTATATTATTTTTTGCAATTTTACTTTTTATATATTTTTTTAAATGTATATTTTTTTATGTTTTTATGTTTTTCTTTACAGTGCTACTGGTTGGGGGGGGGGGGGGGGGGGGCGCAGTGGACAGTGTCAGTGGTGCAGTTGACAATGTCAATAGAGCAGTGAATGGTGTCAGTAGTTTTTTATTTTTATGTAATTTTTTTTTTACAATTTTTAAAAAATGATTTATTACAATTTATTTTGTTATTTTTTTTTTCACAATGCTGTTTTTTTTTTTTTTTTGAGGAGGGGGGTGGGTGTGTGCTGTGTCAGTATTTCTTTTTTATTTTATATTATTTTTTACAATTGTATTACCATATTTATCGGCGTATAACACACACCCCAAGTTTAGGAGGGAATTTTAAGGAAAGAAACTTTTAGGAGGGAAGTTTAAGGAACAAAAAACTTACATTAAAATGCTCATCAATGCAGCCTGATCAGTGCCCATCTGCAGCTTTGTCCATCTGCAGCCTTCCCAGTGTCCATCTGCAGCCTTCCCAGTGTCCCTATGCGGCCTTCCCAGTGTCCCTATGCAGCCTTCCCAGTTTCCCTATGCAGCCTCCCCAGTGTCCTTGCAGCCTCCCCTGTGTCCTTGCAGCCTTGTGTCATTGCAGCCTCCCCAGTGTCCTTGCAGCCTTGTGTCATTGCAGCCTCCCCAGTGTCCTTGCAGCCTTGTGTCATTTAAAATTGGCGCCGATCGGAGGAGAGGAGCGAGCGCCGCCGACATACACAAAGCCGAGTGTACTTCGGCTAGACTCGGCTCCTCTCGCAGTCCCTCCCATCTCCACTGATTGTGAGAGGAGAGGAGCGATCGCCGCCGACATACACAAAGCCGAATGTACTTCGGCTAGTCTCGGCTCTGCTCACAGTCAAGGGCGGGACTGCGAGAGGAGCCGAGTTTAGCCGAAGTACACTCGGCTTTGTGTATCGCAGCTCCGCTGGCTCCTCTGCTCTTGCAATCAGTGGAGATGGGCCGGACTGCGAGAGGAGCCAAGTCTAGCCGCAGTACACTTGGCTTTGTGTATCGCGGCTCCGCTCCCTCCTCTCATCACAACTCTGCGGAGATCGGTGGGGATCGCCGTATAACACGCACCCACGATTTCCCCCTGATTTTAAGGGGAAAAAAGTGCGCGTTTATATGCTGATACCGATACATACGGTATATATATATTTTTTTTTTACAATTTAATTTTTTAATATTTATTGTAATTAAATGCTTTTACTATTAGTCTTGTTGGGGGGCTTTGGTGAGATATCAGGGGTCTAAAAAGACCTTTGACATCTCCCCTTTGAGAAAGAGACTGAGGACAGAAATTCACCAGTCCCTTTTCATTCATAAATTAAGAATTGTAAACACAGTGATCACTGACCCTGTTCAGTCAGAAAATGAAGCGGCTGGTAAATTACATATTTACTAGCCCCTTCCTCTGCTCTCAATTCTGACAGTTCCAGCAGCAGCCAGCAGGAGGGGAGGGAAGTCGGCAGTGCTGTGGGGGAATGAGGGGGGCTGAGAAGCACAGGAGGGAGGACATGGGGACCGAAGGAGGGTACAGAAAGACACAGGGGGTTGGAGAAGTACATAGGAGGGCTGGAGGAGAACACAGGGGGTCGGAGAGTACACAGGGTGACAGTCGGGGGTGATGGGGACAGTTACAGGCACCAATCTCCCTGTATAGCATGTAATGTGGCAGCTGACAGCCGCAGGAGGAAAAGCTCCTCCCTCTCTGCTTCTCCCTTCCATTACTGTCAGCTGCATCATTGAAAGCTATACAGGGAGGTGCCTGTAACTTCCCCAAAACTTCCCAACCGTCACAGGATTTTATGTGGGGATTTGTGTTGGAAGGGGGTACATGGGGCAGACGATTTTTGCTGAGAGGGGGATATGGGGGGACTTTTGCTGTGAGGGGGGATTTGAGGAGGCAAGAGGATTTGTTCTAGAGGGAGGTCTTTGAGGTGGGAGAAGATTTATACTGGAAGGGGAGATTTGGGGTGGGATTTGTACTGGGAGGGGAATTTAGGTCAGGGGGATAAAAGGAATTGTGCTAAAAAGAGAGATTGGGGAGGGGGGTATTTGTGCTGTGGGAATGATTTTGGGGGAGAACGGAATTTATACCAGAAGCTGTATTTGTGTGTGGAGTGGGGGTGTGCTGGGAGGGTAAATTAATTCATGTTGGAGGTATTGGGATGGAGAAGATCCCATGGTAGAAGGTGGGAGAGGATTTGTGCTGGGGGGAGGGAATTGGGGGAAGAGGATTTGTTCTGTGTGGGATTAGTGAGTAGATTAGTGTTGGATTTTGCGGAGGGGGGGTGCATATTTATGCTGAAAGGGTAAATTGAAGGAGAGTATTGCTTACATTTGTACAAGTCCTTTCCCCTCCTAAAGCACCCCTCCCCCAGTATATATCTGTCCCCAACTCTACCCCACATTCTAACACATGTCCTCTACCTCTCAAAGTGACCTCCAGCACATACCAGAAGCTAAGCACGCCACAGGCTTTTACCTCCCTCAAGTGTCCCTCATTCTCAAGTTTGAAAGTTGGGAGGTATGTGCCCCCACCCCACCACCACACCGATCATCCCTGACTGTCAACCAGGCATGGATCATCCATGATTGCAGTGTGTACCAGAGCACAATGCCCCCCCCCCCCCCCCCGGGGGCCTGTGTTTTGTGAACACCCTGCAACCATGGATGATACGCCACTGCGTCTCACCAATCACTGCACAGATACATTGATCAGGTATATCGATTGCATTCTTCACTATTTATAAAGCTTTGATTTTTATTAGGTTTACTAAGATGCCTCCACGTCCAATGCTTTTCTGTAAAGCGGTTCATGTACATGCTGTTAGTTATCTTGTTACACTGTGCTTGTCTCGCACAATAATATGTGGCGGATTCTTCAGGTTTCATTCCAGTGAGTTTTAAAAACACTTCTCCTTTATTTGTGTCTCTGGTGAGAGTCAGTCGTCCCTGAAGAGAGCTGGCATAAATTGTGCCTGCAGTATGATATATTACCCCCAACCACACCAGCGGTTTCCTATCAGATTGTCGGATCCATTCCACACAATACATGTTAGTGCTGTCAGTGAGGGAGGCTCCGGTCACTTTACAGGTCAGTTCCAGAGTCTCTGATGGCTTCACAGTCCCAGGACCAGACTCCACCATTGTGATTTGTGATGTGACATCTGAAAAATATTATATTTGATTATATATTACATGTCTAGTATCTCAGACCACTTAAAAACGTTTAAATGAATAATCCAAATAAAAAAGAAACACACATTGTACTGAAGACACAATAAAAAGTAACCACAAGAGATGTGTCATGTCTGAAGTTGTGTTTTGGATTCGGTTGCACTGATTCCGATCAGATAACTTTTCCTATATAACGCTCTGTATTTAAACAGAAATTTCCCATGAATGCTTTGCATAAACTGAAATGATTGGGTGAGGGGAACTGATGATATGGACAATTTGTTTTAAAACAAAACTGTTACTTTCTCCTGCAGAAAGTTCTTCATTTAAACCTGAATTTTATAGAAATATATTTTGTACCAACTGAAATAGCTGAGTTTATCTAAAAGAAGAAGTGAAGCCACACAAGTAGAATATTTTATGGTGACCATACACTCAATGATTTGATTGAACGATTCTTCACACAATAAGATAATATGATTGGATCTATGAACTATCAAAAAGACACATACTGGGGGTGATTTACTAAGAAGAAGGCACTGCACCAGTTCACACATTATTGGTGCGCTGGAAAAGTCATTAATCGAACGTGCGAACCAGCGCACATTGAAACGTAAATAGCCATAATAAATATCCACATATGTAAACCGCAACTAGCACCAGGGTAACTGCGGTTTTCTCATTGATAATAGCTTACGCCCAATACAATCAGTTAATTTCCTCTCATTGTATGTGTCTTGTTAGGCAATTAGTAGATGTTCTCAGTTAATTAACCCTTTTGATACTAATCTCATTCCTATCACTTCTAATATATCTTTGAAATAAGTTTTTCGTTTTTTACTCAAATCTTTCAATACAATACATTACAAAGAACAGAAAAGTGTTTCTAAACCCAATAAATTAATATTTTCAGATCTTGATCTTTAATGGTGACCATTCACTGCAATCAGTTAGATCTCAGACCAAGAAAGATTGCAGCCACAACTGGCGGAAGAATTGCTCAGGATATAAAGAAAAACCCACAAGTAACCACAAGAGAAATACGGGCTGCTTTCCAAAAAGCCGATGTGGTTGTTTTTAACCACTTCAGCCGCAGAAGGATTTACCCCCTTCCTGACTAGAGCACTTCTTGGATTCGGCACTGCGTCGCTTTAACACAGTCGTGTGACGTGGCTCCTAAATAGTGATGGACGAACTTCCGACGGGACGTTTCGCGAACGCGAAATGCGAACGGACCCAAACGTTCGCGAAACCGACCGTTCGCCGCGGGCCCCATTGACTTCAATGGGAGGCGAACTTTGCAAACCTTCATGTCGAATTTGCGGCCACGTGGTAATTATTAGGGGGTAAAACGTAGTCCCACCATCTGGACAATGACATAATACATGTATGAGGTGAATTTGGGATCGATAACTACAAGCATTTTTATTTTATTTGGGAAATTGTTCTAACAATTCAGGACTATGGAGCTAATGAAGGCAATGGAGGAGAGGGAAGGTCAGGGACCAGGGTAGGCAAAGAAGAGGGTGCAGGAGATGATCACCAGCAGCGTGACATACCGGAATGACACATGCACCGTGATAGAGGCATCTGACAGCAGCACCGTAATACAGAGCACTGACAGCAGCACCGTGACATACAGCGCTGACAGCAGCACCGTGACATACAGCGCTGACAGCAGCACCGTGACATACAGCGCTGACAGCAGCACCGTGACATACAGCGCTGACAGCAGCACCGTGACATACAGCGCTGACAGCAGCACCGTGACATACAGCGCTGACAGCAGCACCGTGACATACAGCGCTGACAGCAGCACCGTGACATACAGCGCTGACAGCAGCACCGTGACATACAGCGCTGACAGCAGCACCGTGACATACAGCGCTGACAGCAGCACCGTGACATACAGCGCTGACAGCAGCACCGTGACATACAGCGCTGACAGCAGCACCGTGACATACAGCACTGACAGCAGCACCGTAAGCAGCCCCAGGAGGAAGTCAGCACAGCACAGGGATGGTGTGATCCCCTCATAATAAGAACCCCCAGGAGGAAGTCAGCACAGCACAGGGATAGTGTGATCCCTTCATAATAAGAACCCCCAGGAGGAAGTCAGCACAGCACAGGGATATCATAAGCAGCCCCAGTAGAAATATGACACCGCTCAACCTCTTCAAAGAGGAGGGTAGGGGCATATAGTACGGTGTGCTTTTTTGGGTCAAGGAAGTGAGCCAAATGAATTAAGAAGGTCTGTGTGCTTGATTAAAAAAATAGTTTATAGACATATACATGGTCTACTGGTCACATGTGTTGAATTCCTCCGAGATCCATGCCTCATTCATTTTTAGAAATGTGAGGTAGTTAACACTGTGGTGAGCTAGGCGAGTACGCTTATCGGTCACAATCCCCCCTGCTGCGCTGAACGTCCTTTCGGACAGGACACTGGATGAGGGGCAAGCCAACAGTTCGATTGCAAATTGGGCAAGCTCTGGCCAGAGGTCAAGCCTGCCCACCCAGTAGTCTAGGGGTTCATCACTCCTCAGAGCGTCCACATCGGCCGTTAACCCAATGTAGTCGGACACCTGACGGTCTAGGCGTTCCCTGATGCTGGATCCGGATGACACCTGTCGATGGGTCGGCTGAAAGAATGACCTCATATCCGAAGTCACCAACACATCTTCAAACCGGCCTCTTCTTGCAGGCGCTGTTGGATTGGTACCCGCAAATCCTTCTCTGGGAGTGGGAATTGCTCCTCTGCCAGCGCACGCAAAAGCAGAATGCAGCATTTCTCGAAGCAAGGCCTGGAAGTGCTGCATTCTGACAGCCCTCTGCGACGGCGGTAACATTTCCGCCATTTTGTGTTTGTACCGGGGGTCTAAGTACGTTGCCACCCAGTACTGGTCCTTGACCCTCATGCTTTTTATACGGGGGTCCCTATTAAAACACTGGAGCATGAAGGCCCCCATTTGCACTAAAGTGGAAGCGGTGTGGTGGCCTGGCTCCTGCTCATCATCCAGGATAATGTCGTCCTCTTCATTCTCCTCTCCCCATCCTCGCACAACAGGGATCCCAGAAAGGTTTAAAGCATGCTCTTCTTGCTCCTGCTCATCCGCCCCGGCACCATCCTCCTCTGACTCCTCATCAGACTCCTGTTGTTGACTTGTCTCAGATAGAGTAGCCCCCCCTGGGAATTCATCCAGCATTGCGACTTCCTCATCTTCCCGCTCCTGCTCCTCCACAGCCTGATCAATGACACGACGCAATGCACGCTCCAGAAAGAAGGCATAAGGTACCATGTCACTGATGGCGCCATGGCTGCGACTGACCAGTTTGGTGATCTCCTCAAATGGCCGCAGAAGTCTGCATGTGTCGCGCATGAGCAGCCACTGGCGCGGTGAAAAAAAACCCAGCTCCCCAGAACCGTTTCTTTCGCAGAGTTCATACAGGTAGACGTTAACTGCACGTTTCTGCTGGAGCAGCCTATCAAGCATATAGAAGGTTGAGTTCCATCGCGTCGGGCAATCGCAAATAAGACGTCTGACCGGCAGATGGTGTCGCCGCTGAATGTCAGCAAGGCGAGCCATGGCCGTGTAAGATCTTCTGAAATGGGCCGAGATTTTCCTTGCCTGCCGCAAGATGTCCTGGACCCCAGGGTATTTGACAAGGAATCGCTGCACGACCAAGTTTAAGACGTGTGCCATGCACGGCACGTGCGTGATTTTGCCCTGTTTCAATGCGCTAAGCAGATTGGCACCGTTGTCACACACCACTTTACCAACTGTCAAATTGAGCGGTGTTAGCCACTCATCTGCCTGTGAACGCAAAGCTGAAAGGAGTGCCGGGCCAGTGTGGCTCTTTGCTTCCAGGCACAACAGACGCAGCACGGCATGGCAACGTCTCACCTGGCATGTGGAATAGGTTCTGGGGAGCTTGGGCGGTGCAGTGGAAGAGACGCTAGCAGCGGAAAAGGAGGAGGCAGCTGAGGAGGAGAGGGAGGAGGATGGAGTAGGAGGAGGAGAAGAAGAGTCAGGCCTGCATGCAATCCGTGGCGGTAAAACCAAATCTACACGGGTGCCACGGGTTACATGCTTGACGGCCGTCAGAAGGTTCACCCAGTGGGCAGTAAAACTGATATACCTTCCCTGCCCGTGTTTGCTAGACCACGTGTCTGTGGTCAGATGTATCTTGGCACCGACACTGTGTGCCAGAGATACATTCACTTGCCGCTGAACATGGCCATATAGCTCTGGGATGCCCTTCTCTGAGAAATACTTCCTTCCTGGGACCTTCCATTGTGGTGTTCCAATGGCCACAAATTTGCGAAAGGCCTCCGAGTCCACCAGTTTATATGGCAGTAGTTGGCGGGCTATGAGTTCTGACAAGCCAGCCGCCAACCGTTGGGCAAGAGGGTTATCCGGCATCATCATTTTTTTACGCTCAAACATTAGGCCCACGGAAGCCTGCCTTTTTGCAGAAAAATGTGAGCTTGGCGTGATGGAAGGTGGAGTGGAGGACAATTGTGAGGAGAGAGGAGAAGGAGAAGTAGAAGACGAGGCTGGACGGTGAGAGCCTGCAGTGTGGCTTTGTGTGTTCCGTTGCTCCCACTGGGCTCGGTGATGGCTGCTCATGTGCCTTCTTAAGGCGGTCGTCCCTAGGTGAGTATTGGGCTTACCGCGACTAACGCGTTGACTGCAAAGATTGCAGATGGCAACGCTATTGTCAGCAGCGGACACGTTAAAAAAAGCCCACACTGCGGAGCCATGTGCCGGTGTCCTGGGAGCGCCAGATGTGACCGTACATGGTCGATGACTCGCTCCTGATACATTTGCAGTCTGCTTTGTCCCTGCTGTGCAATGTAAGTCATTGCTGCTTCTCCTCCCTATCTGCTGGTCCATATCTCCCTCTGAACTCCCCTCCTCTTCCTCTCTTGTGGGCACCCACGTGACATCACTAGACACGTCATCATCAACGTCACCTTCCCCACCGCTATAAGTAGAGATCTCGGAGTAGGCAGCAACACCGGGGACCAACCTCCTCCTTGGGCTGATCTGGGTACTGGCGTCAGACTGCTGAGTAGCGCTTGTTGCTACCTCCTCTTCCTGATCCAATACCAAGAGTGGCTGCGCATCAGAAATGTCCTCTTGATATGGATCGGAAAATAATTCCAGTGACTCAAGCGGAAGGTATGTGGTGGTGGTGGTGGTGGTCGTGTTGTTGGTGGTAGTGTCTTTGGGGGTGCACATAGCAGAGAGTGAAGAAGAGGGTGCAGATCGAGAGGATGAGGAGGGTGCAGAAGAGTAAGGCTGAGCGAGCCACTCAACCAAGTCTGGTGCATCCTTTAAAGTAATTGAACGCACCTTCTGCAACTTCCCACTTTGGCTCAAGCCTGTTGCTCCTGCCCTACCCCTACCACCCCTGCGGAAGGGCCTGCCTCTTCCTCTGCATGTCATTTTTTAAATGACCCTGTGACAAAACTCTTAGTCCCTATACCGCTGAAGGACTGCTGCAGTATAGGTGAGCGGTCAGCAGTGGTGCACGTCAACCCTATCTATTGTGGACCTATAGCGGTCCTTACAGAACAGCAGACTGTACCGCACTCAAGCCTATGTACCGTAGCACCCTATACCAAGTTACCAGTCCTTATAAGAACTTTTGTGGACCAAGCAGGTTGTGTATTAGTGTTTAGCAGACTGTACGTCAGTCCCTATACCGCTGAAGGACTGCTGCAGTATAGGGCAGCGGTCAGCAGTGGTGCACGTCAACCCTATCTATTGTGGACCGATAGCGGTCCTTACAGAACAGCAGACTGTACCGCACTCAAGCCTATGTACCGTAGCACCCTATACCAAGTTACCAGTCCTTATAAGAACTTTTGTGGACCAAGCAGGTTGTGTATTAGTGTTTAGCAGACTGTACGTCAGTCCCTATACCGCTGAAGGACTGCTGCAGTATAGGGCAGCGGTCAGCAGTGGTGCACGTCAACCCTATCTATTGTGGACCGATAGCGGTCCTTACAGAACAGCAGACTGTACCGCACTCAAGCCTATGTACCGTAGCACCCTATACCAAGTTACCAGTCCTTATAAGAACTTTTGTGGACCAAGCAGGTTGTGTATTAGTGTTTAGCAGACTGTACGTCAGTCCCTATACCGCTGAAGGACTGCTGCAGTATAGGGCAGCGGTCAGCAGTGGTGCACGTCAACCCTATCTATTGTGGACCGATAGCGGTCCTTACAGAACAGCAGACTGTACCGCACTCAAGCCTATGTACCGTAGCACCCTATACCAAGTTACCAGTCCTTATAAGAACTTTTGTGGAACAAGCAGGTTGTGTGTTAGTGATTAGCAGACTGTACGTCAGTCCCTATACCGCTGAAGGACTGCTGCAGTATAGGTGAGCGGTCAGCAGTGGTGCACGTCAACCCTATCTATTGTGGACCGATAGCGGTCCTTACAGAACAGCAGACTGTACCGCACTCAAGCCTATGTACCGTAGCACCCTATACCAAGTTACCAGTCCTTATAAGAACTTTTGTGGACCAAGCAGGTTGTGTATTAGTGTTTAGCAGACTGTACGTCAGTCCCTATACCGCTGAAGGACTGCTGCAGTATAGGGCAGCGGTCAGCAGTGGTGCACGTCAACCCTATCTATTGTGGACCGATAGCGGTCCTTACAGAACAGCAGACTGTACCGCACTCAAGCCTATGTACCGTAGCACCCTATACCAAGTTACCAGTCCTTATAAGAACTTTTGTGGAACAAGCAGGTTGTGTATTAGTGTTTAGCAGACTGTACGTCAGTCCCTATACCGCTGAAGGACTGCTGCAGTATAGGTGAGCGGTCAGCAGTGGTGCACGTCAACCCTATCTATTGTGGACCGATAGCGGTCCTTACAGAACAGCAGACTGTACCGCACTCAAGCCTATGTACCGTAGCACCCTATACCAAGTTACCAGTCCTTATAAGAACTTTTGTGGAACAAGCAGGTTGTGTGTTAGTGATTAGCAGACTGTACGTCAGTCCCTATACCGCTGAAGGACTGCTGCAGTATAGGTGAGCGGTCAGCAGTGGTGCACGTCAACCCTATCTATTGTGGACCGATAGCGGTCCTTACAGAACAGCAGACTGTACCGCACTCAAGCCTATGTACCGTAGCACCCTATACCAAGTTACCAGTCCTTATAAGAACTTTTGTGGAACAAGCAGGTTGTGTGTTAGTGATTAGCAGACTGTACGTCAGTCCCTATACCGCTGAAGGACTGCTGCAGTATAGGTGAGCGGTCAGCAGTGGTGCACGTCAACCCTATCTATTGTGGACCGATAGCGGTCCTTACAGAACAGCAGACTGTACCGCACTCAAGCCTATGTACCGTAGCACCCTATACCAAGTTACCAGTCCTTATAAGAACTTTTGTGGAACAAGCAGGTTGTGTGTTAGTGTTTAGCAGACTGTACGTCAGTCCCTATACCGCTGAAGGACTGCTGCAGTATAGGTGAGCGGTCAGCAGTGGTGCACGTCAACCCTATCTATTGTGGACCGATAGCGGTCCTTACAGAACAGCAGACTGTACCGCACTCAAGCCTATGTACCGTAGCACCCTATACCAAGTTACCAGTCCTTATAAGAACTTTTGTGGACCAAGCAGGTTGTGTATTAGTTTTTAGCAGACTGTACGTCAGTCCCTATACCGCTGAAGGACTGCTGCAGTATAGGTGAGCGGTCAGCAGTGGTGCACGTCAACCCTATCTATTGTGGACCGATAGCGGTCCTTACAGAACAGCAGACTGTACCGCACTCAAGCCTATGTACCGTAGCACCCTATACCAAGTTACCAGTCCTTATAA
This sequence comes from Lithobates pipiens, assembly GCF_037356315.1. Classification (NCBI taxonomy): domain Eukaryota; kingdom Metazoa; phylum Chordata; class Amphibia; order Anura; family Ranidae; genus Lithobates; species Lithobates pipiens. Next base: position 13,700,209 of record NW_027507696.1, on the reverse strand, counting down.
GAACTTTTGTGGAACAAGCAGGTTGTGTATTAGTGTTTAGCAGACTGTACGTCAGTCCCTATACCGCTGAAGGACTGCTGCAGTATAGGTGAGCGGTCAGCAGTGGTGCACGTCAACCCTATCTATTGTGGACCGATAGCGGTCCTTACAGAACAGCAGACTGTACCGCACTCAAGCCTATGTACCGTAGCACCCTATACCAAGTTACCAGTCCTTATAAGAACTTTTGTGGAACAAGCAGGTTGTGTGTTAGTGATTAGCAGACTGTACGTCAGTCCCTATACCGCTGAAGGACTGCTGCAGTATAGGTGAGCGGTCAGCAGTGGTGCACGTCAACCCTATCTATTGTGGACCGATAGCGGTCCTTACAGAACAGCAGACTGTACCGCACTCAAGCCTATGTACCGTAGCACCCTATACCAAGTTACCAGTCCTTATAAGAACTTTTGTGGAACAAGCAGGTTGTGTGTTAGTGTTTAGCAGACTGTACGTCAGTCCCTATACCGCTGAAGGACTGCTGCAGTATAGGTGAGCGGTCAGCAGTGGTGCACGTCAACCCTATCTATTGTGGACCGATAGCGGTCCTTACAGAACAGCAGACTGTACCGCACTCAAGCCTATGTACCGTAGCACCCTATACCAAGTTACCAGTCCTTATAAGAACTTTTGTGGAACAAGCAGGTTGTGTATTAGTGTTTAGCAGACTGTACGTCAGTCCCTATACCGCTGAAGGACTGCTGCAGTATAGGTGAGCGGTCAGCAGTGGTGCACGTCAACCCTATCTATTGTGGACCGATAGCGGTCCTTACAGAACAGCAGACTGTACCGCACTCAAGCCTATGTACCGTAGCACCCTATACCAAGTTACCAGTCCTTATAAGAACTTTTGTGGACCAAGCAGGTTGTGTATTAGTTTTTAGCAGACTGTACGTCAGTCCCTATACCGCTGAAGGACTGCTGCAGTATAGGGCAGCGGTCAGCAGTGGTGCACGTCAACCCTATCTATTGTGGACCGATAGCGGTCCTTACAGAACAGCAGACTGTACCGCACTCAAGCCTATGTACCGTAGCACCCTATACCAAGTTACCAGTCCTTATAAGAACTTTTGTGGAACAAGCAGGTTGTGTGTTAGTGATTAGCAGACTGTACGTCAGTCCCTATACCGCTGAAGGACTGCTGCAGTATAGGGCAGCGGTCAGCAGTGGTGCACGTCAACCCTATCTATTGTGGACCGATAGCGGTCCTTACAGAACAGCAGACTGTACCGCACTCAAGCCTATGTACCGTAGCACCCTATACCAAGTTACCAGTCCTTATAAGAACTTTTGTGGAACAAGTGAGTTGTGAATGTTTAGCAGACTGCAGCAGAAGGGCAGCAGTCAAGTATAATATCCTTTCTATATTTGGAAGAAAGAATATTATACATGTACAAGCCTATTACTGTACCACTGATACCAGTCCTGAAAAGAACCTTTGTGGAACTAATAATAACAGCAAGTCTTTAAAATTACCCTCACTGCCTGACAACACTGCTTCCTTCCTGTCCCTATACAAATTGGCAAAAAAAGAGAACGATTAGTGGTTACTGGAACAGCTCTTTTGTGGACCTTGATAGTAACAGCTAATGATGATGATGATGATGATGATGATGAAAGACTAATCTGGCTGTCCCTGTAGCATACACCGTCCTTTCCCTTTCTCTAAACTAACAAAAGACACTCAGGCTGCTGCAAGAATCAGCAGCACAGCAAACCTATCAACACCTAACACCTATACCAGTCCTGAAAAGAACTTTTGTGTACCAAATAGCTAGTGGTTTATCTCTCCCTACTCCACACAGGAACCTGTCCCTATCTTAACAGAAGAAAGAATGTAAAATGGCCACCGGATCGGGTGTATTTATAGGTTAGGGGGAATGTACAAGTGTCCATGTGCTGTCATGTCTCAATTGGCTGTCCTGTATCACATGATAAACGTGTCACCAAAGGTTAAAGTTCTTGTATACATTAAACACGTAAGTCCGCCGCGGCGAACGACGGAAAAAGGCGTTCGAACGTGCGGACCGCGAATGTCGGAAATTCGCCGCGAAACGACCGCCGGGCGAACCGTTCGGCCATCACTACTCCTAAACAAAATGAATTTCCTTTTTTTCCCACAAATAGAGCTTTCTTTTGGTGGTATTTGATCACCTCTGCAGTTTTTATTTTTTGCGTTATAAACAAAAAAAGAACAATAATTTTGAAAAAAAAAACGCATTATTTTTTTACTTTTTGCTATAAAATATATCCCCCAAAAATATATAAAAAAAAAACATTTTTTTTCCTCAGTTTAGGCCGTTATGAATTCTTCTACATTAAAAAATTGAAATAAGCGTTTGATTGGTTTGCGCAAAAGTTATAGCGTCTACAAAATAGGGGATAGTTTTATGGCATTTTTATTAATATTTTTTTTTTTTTACCAGTAATGGTGGCGATCAGCGATTTTTATCGTGACTGCGACATTATTGCAGACACATCAGACAATTTTGACACATGTTTGGGACCATTGGCATTAATACAGCGATCAATGCTATAAAATTACATTGATTACTGTAAAAATTTCACTGGCAGTGAAGTGGTTAACCACTAGGGGATGGGGAGGGGTTAAGTGTGTCCTGGGGAGTGATTCTAACTGTCTGGGGGATGGGCTAGCTGTGACATGGCACTGATCGCTGCTCCCAATGACAGAGAGCAAACGATCAGTGTCCTGTCACTAGGCCGAATGGGGAGATGCTGTTTACATCGGTGACACGATCGCAGGTATACCAGCGGCGATCGAGTCCATGGGTCCCACGGGCATGGCCACGGAGCTCACGGCAGGCGCACATGCATGCATGGTAGGAAATTCAAAGTAATGTACAGGTACGTTCCTTTGCCCAGCAGTGCCATTCTGCCAATGTATATTTGCTGACAGCAGTCGGCAAGTGGTTAAATAAATTAGATTTAGTGCAAAAGTCTGTTTCATTTCCTAAAATTTGAACTAATTGTTCAAGTGCGTCTTCCTATTAGCTAGTTTGCCTAAATATCAAGTTGTACAAAGATTGACCAGATTACATAGTGCATGACCATCTTAAGTGCCAAATTTGGCATGTAGATGTGCCATGGCCCACTTGTATTTTCCAAACAATATTTCTTGGGCATTGTACAAGGCACACGAAAAAACAACTTTTTTCAAGACAAGACAAGAGCTAGAAGAAGGCGCGGTGGCCCGGCAAGAAGAACCGAAGAGGGGGACAAGACCCCCGAAGTTGGAAGAAGAGGGGGGCGGCGGCGAAGAAGAATGTCGGGCTCCTCCGCTAGTAAAAGAGCTAGCAGAAGATAGCGGAGGAGTCTGGCGAGAAGACCCCAAAAACGGAAGACCCCCGGAGCTGTACAATAAACTATTTTAACCCTTGTGTGTTGTGTTTTTTTTGTAATTTTTTTTTTCACAGGTGAATTGGTAGGGGTACATTGTACCCCATACTCATTCACATAGGGTGGGGGGGCCGGGATCTGGGGGCCCCCTTATTAAAGGGTCTCCCGGATTCCAATAAGCTCCCCGCCCGCAGACCCCGACAACCAACGGCCAGGGTTGTCGGGAAGAGGCCCTTGTCCTCATCAACATGGGGACAAGGTGCTTTGGAGTGGGGGCCGCGCGGCCCCCCTTCCCCAAGGCACCCCCCATGTTTAGGGCACGCGGCCTGGTTCGGCTCAGCAGGAGGGCCGCTCGCTCGTCCCCACCCCTTTTCCTGGCCGGCCAGGTAGCGTGCTTGGATAAGGGTCTGGTATGGATCTGGGGGGGACCCCCATGACGTTTTTTCGGCGTAGGGGGTTCCCCTTAGAATCCATACCAGACCTAAGGGCCTGGTATGCTCTCGGAGAGGGAACCCACGCCAAATTTTTAAAATAAATTTGGCGCGGAGTTCCCTCTTGAGAGCTGATAATTCTGTCAGAGTCGCCTCCGTATAGACGGAGATCTGACTTGTAGGCGACCTCCATTGAAATCAATGGGTACCAGTCGCCTACAAGTTGGATTGAAGTAGTACAGGAACCTTTTCTGAAGTCGGAGCAACTTCAGTAGTGTGCATTAAGATGGCTCTCATTCACTTACATTGATTTTTACATGTTGTCGACCTGAGGCAACTAGGGGCGACCCGAAGTCGGATCTGAGACGCCCCTGTGTGAACTGGCTCTCAGTGTCTCAAGAAATTAGATACACCTGATGAACTGAAGGCCTGATCAGATGTGATCAATTTTCAGTGATTGGCACCATAGTTTGTAGACTCTATAACTTTCACAAAGACCAAATAATATACACTAATGTGGGTTATTTTTACCAAACATATGTAGCAGTATAAATTTTGGCAAAAATTTATGAAGAAAAATTACTAATTAGCAAAATTTTATGACAGAAACAAAGTAAAAGGCATTTTTTTCACAAAATGTATGTATTTTTTTATTTATGGCACAAAAAATAAAAAACCCACTCATGACTAAATACCACTAAAAGAAAGCTCTATTTGTGTAGAAAAAAAGACGCAAGTTTCATATGGGTACCGTGTTGCATGACTGAGTAATTGTCATTCAAACTGTGAGAGCTCTGAAAGCTGAAAATTGGTCTGGTTAGGAAGGGGGTATAAGTGCACTGTATTGAGGTGGTTAAATACCAGCTCTATTTATGTGAAGAAAAAAAAAAATATAATAAAAATGTTGTTTGGTTACAGTGTTGCATGACCACACAATTCATTCACAGTGCGAAAATTAGCCTGGTCAGGAAGGGGATGTAATTGCCCAGTAGGCAAGTGGGTAAAGGGGGTGTGGTTACATAGAGTCTGAGATTACATACATAGCGTAGAATGTGGTAATGTTAAATAGGGAATGTACAGTTGTGGGTAGTATTCAGGGCTCGAGTCCTGTGGGAACGCATGGGAACGACGTTCCTGTACTATTTCCACAACAGGAACGCCGTTCCCATTAGCCGCCTGAGCCTATCCTGCATACGCCGCGGCCGCCCGAGTGACTGGTTGCTAGGCTAGGGCCACTCCGTGTCTAGCAACCGGTCACATGACAACGGCCGTACACGTGGGCACGCACTGGCAGGAGTCAGTGGGCAGCGCACCTACAGCCTGGGTTACGGCTGAGCAGCGTCTCCAGAGCAGCCGGCCACAGACAAACCGCTTGGATCCGGACTGTCCCCTCCCTCCCCTCTGCCCAGTGCCAGACAGTCCTGACCTCCTGGGGCCACTGCCGATCCACAGCAGCTGCACTGCTGCCAGTTAACTTCTCTCCTGAGAAGAGAATACCAGGTTAGTGTGTTAACTAAGTTGCAGTCTGCAATACATATCCTGCCAATACTCTGCAATACATACCCTGCCAATACTCTGCAATACCCTGCCAATACTCTGCAATACTTACCCTGTCAATACTCTGCAGTACATACCCTGCCAATACTCCGCAGTACATACCCTGCCAATACTCTGCAGTACATACCCTGCCAATACTCTGCAATACATACCCTGCCAATACTCTGCAATACATACCCTGCCAATACTCTGCAATGCCCTGCCAATACTCTGCAATACTTACCCTGCCAATACTCTGCAATACATACCCTGCTAATACTCTGCAATAACCTACCAATACTCTGCAATACATACCCTGCCAATACCCTGCAGTACTCACCCTGCCAATACTCTGCAATACATACCCTGCCAATACTCTACAGTACTCACTCTGCCAATACTCTGCAATACATACCCTGCTAATACTCTGCAATAACCTACCAATACTCTGCAATACATACCCTGCCAATACCCTGCAGTACTCACCCTGCCAATACTCTGCAATACATACCCTGCCAATACTCTACAGTACTCACTCTGCCAATACTCTGCAATACATACACTGCCAATACTCTGCAATACTTACTCTGCCAATACTCTGCAATACATACCCTGCCAATACTCTGCAATACATACCCTGCCAATACTCTGCAATACTTACACTGCCAATACTCTGCAATACTTACTCTGCCAATACTCTGCAATACTTACCCTGCCAATACTCTGCAATACATACCCTGCCAATACTCTGCAATACCCTGCCAATACTCTGCAGTACATACCTTGCCAATACTCTGCAATACTTTCCCTGCCAATACTCTGCAATACATACCCTGCCAATACTCTGCAATACTTACCCTGCCAATACTCTGCAATACTCTGCAATACATACCATGCCAATACTCTGCAGTATTCACCCTGCCAATACTCTGCAATACTTACCCTGCCAATACTCTGTAATACATACCCTGCCAATACTCTGCAATACTCTGCAATACATACCATGCCAATACTCTGCAGTATTCACCCTGCCAATACTCTGCAATACATACCCTGCCAAAACTCTGCAATACTTACTCTGCCAATACTCTGCAATACTTACCCTGCCAATACTCTGCAATACATGCCCTGCCAATACTCTGCAATGCCCTGCCAATACTCTGCAATACTTACCCTGCCAATACTCTGCAATATATACCCTGCCAATACTCTGCAATAACCTACCAATACTCTGCAATACATACCCTGCCAATACTCTGCAGTACTCACTCTGCCACTACTCTGCAATACATACACTGCCAATACTCTGGAATACTTACCCTGCCAATACTCTGCAATACTTACCCTGCCAATACTCTTCAATACTTACTCTGCCAATACTCTGCAATACATACCCTGCCAATACTCTGCAATACATACCCTGCCAATACTCTGCAATACCCTGCCAATACTCTGCAATACATACCCTGCCAATACTCTGCAATACTTACCCTGCCAATACTCTGCAATACATACCCTGCCAATACTCTGCAATACCCTGCCAATACTCTGCAATACTTACCCTGTCAATACTCTGCAGTACATACCCTGCCAATACTCCGCAGTACATACCCTGCCAATACTCTGCAATACATACCCTGCCAATACTCTGCAATACATACCCTGCCAATACTCTGCAATACCCTGCCAATACTCTGCAATACATACCCTGCCAATACTCTGCAATACATACCCTGCCAATACTCTGCAATGCCCTGCCAATACTCTGCAATACTTACCCTGCCAATACTCTGCAATACATACCCTGCTAATACTCTGCAATAACCTACCAATACTCTGCAATACATACCCTGCCAATACCCTGCAGTACTCACCCTGCCAATACTCTGCAATACATACCCTGCCAATACTCTACAGTACTCACTCTGCCAATACTCTGCAATACATACACTGCCAATACTCTGCAATACTTACTCTGCCAATACTCTGCAATACATACCCTGCCAATACTCTGCAATACATACCCTGCCAATACTCTGCAATACTTACTCTGCCAATACTCTGCAATACTTACTCTGCCAATACTCTGCAATACTTACCCTGCCAATACTCTGCAATACATACCCTGCCAATACTCTGCAATACTTACCCTGCCAATACTCTGCAATACTCTGCAATACATACCATGCCAATACTCTGCAGTATTCACCCTGCCAATACTCTGCAATACTTACCCTGCCAATACTCTGTAATACATACCCTGCCAATACTCTGCAATACTCTGCAATACATACCATGCCAATACTCTGCAGTATTCACCCTGCCAATACTCTGCAATACATACCCTGCCAAAACTCTGCAATACTTACTCTGCCAATACTCTGCAATACTTACCCTGCCAATACTCTGCAATACTTACCCTGCCAATACTCTGCAATATATACCCTGCCAATACTCTGCAATAACCTACCAATACTCTGCAATACATACCCTGCCAATACTCTGCAGTACTCACTCTGCCACTACTCTGCAATACATACACTGCCAATACTCTGGAATACTTACCCTGCCAATACTCTGCAATACTTACCCTGCCAATACTCTTCAATACTTACTCTGCCAATACTCTGCAATACATACCCTGCCAATACTCTGCAATACATACCCTGCCAATACTCTGCAATACCCTGCCAATACTCTGCAATACATACCCTGCCAATACTCTGCAATACTTACCCTGCCAATACTCTGCAATACATACCCTGCCAATACTCTGCAATACCCTGCCAATACTCTGCAATACTTACCCTGTCAATACTCTGCAGTACATACCCTGCCAATACTCCGCAGTACATACCCTGCCAATACTCTGCAATACATACCCTGCCAATACTCTGCAATACATACCCTGCCAATACTCTGCAATACCCTGCCAATACTCTGCAATACATACCCTGCCAATACTCTGCAATACATACCCTGCCAATACTCTGCAATGCCCTGCCAATACTCTGCAATACTTACCCTGCCAATACTCTGCAATACATACCCTGCTAATACTCTGCAATAACCTACCAATACTCTGCAATACATACCCTGCCAATACCCTGCAGTACTCACCCTGCCAATACTCTGCAATACATACACTGCCAATACTCTGCAATACTTACTCTGCCAATACTCTGCAATACATACCCTGCCAATACTCTGCAATACATACCCTGCCAATACTCTGCAATACTTACTCTGCCAATACTCTGCAATACTTACTCTGCCAATACTCTGCAATACTTACCCTGCCAATACTCTGCAATACATACCCTGCCAATACTCTGCAATACTTACCCTGCCAATACTCTGCAATACTCTGCAATACATACCATGCCAATACTCTGCAGTATTCACCCTGCCAATACTCTGCAATACTTACCCTGCCAATACTCTGTAATACATACCCTGCCAATACTCTGCAATACTCTGCAATACATACCATGCCAATACTCTGCAGTATTCACCCTGCCAATACTCTGCAATACATACCCTGCCAAAACTCTGCAATACTTACTCTGCCAATACTCTGCAATACTTACCCTGCCAATACTCTGCAATACTTACCCTGCCAATACTCTGCAATATATACCCTGCCAATACTCTGCAATAACCTACCAATACTCTACAATACATACCCTGCCAATACTCTGCAGTACTCACTCTGCCACTACTCTGCAATACATACACTGCCAATACTCTGGAATACTTACCCTGCCAATACTCTGCAATACTTACCCTGCCAATACTCTTCAATACTTACTCTGCCAATACTCTGCAATACATACCCTGCCAATACTCTGCAATACATACCCTGCCAATACTCTGCAATACCCTGCCAATACTCTGCAATACATACCCTGCCAATACTCTGCAATACTTACCCTGCCAATACTCTGCAATACATACCCTGCCAATACTCTGCAATACCCTGCCAATACTCTGCAATACTTACCCTGTCAATACTCTGCAGTACATACCCTGCCAATACTCCGCAGTACATACCCTGCCAATACTCTGCAATACATACCCTGCCAATACTCTGCAATACATACCCTGCCAATACTCTGCAATACCCTGCCAATACTCTGCAATACATACCCTGCCAATACTCTGCAATACATACCCTGTCAATACTCTGCAATGCCCTGCCAATACTCTGCAATACTTACCCTGCCAATACTCTGCAATACATACCCTGCTAATACTCTGCAATAACCTACCAATACTCTGCAATACATACCCTGCCAATACCCTGCAGTACTCACCCTGCCAATACTCTGCAATACATACCCTGCCAATACTCTACAGTACTCACTCTGCCAATACTCTGCAATACATACACTGCCAATACTCTGCAATACTTACTCTGCCAATACTCTGCAATACATACCCTGCCAATACTCTGCAATACATACCCTGCCAATACTCTGCAATACTTACACTGCCAATACTCTGCAATACTTACTCTGCCAATACTCTGCAATACTTACCCTGCCAATACTCTGCAATACATACCCTGCCAATACCCTGCAATACCCTGCCAATACTCTGCAGTACATACCTTGCCAATACTCTGCAATACTTTCCCTGCCAATACTCTGCAATACATACCCTGCCAATACTCTGCAATACTTACCCTGCCAATACTCTGCAATACTCTGCAATACATACCATGCCAATACTCTGCAGTATTCACCCTGCCAATACTCTGCAATACTTACCCTGCCAATACTCTGTAATACATACCCTGCCAATACTCTGCAATACTCTGCAATACATACCATGCCAATACTCTGCAGTATTCACCCTGCCAATACTCTGCAATACATACCCTGCCAAAACTCTGCAATACTTACTCTGCCAATACTCTGCAATACTTACCCTGCCAATACTCTGCAATACATGCCCTGCCAATACTCTGCAATGCCCTGCCAATACTCTGCAATACTTACCCTGCCAATACTCTGCAATATATACCCTGCCAATACTCTGCAATAACCTACCAATACTCTGCAATACATACCCTGCCAATACTCTGCAGTACTCACTCTGCCACTACTCTGCAATACATACACTGCCAATACTCTGGAATACTTACCCTGCCAATACTCTGCAATACTTACCCTGCCAATACTCTTCAATACTTACTCTGCCAATACTCTGCAATACATACCCTGCCAATACTCTGCAATACATACCCTGCCAATACTCTGCAATACCCTGCCAATACTCTGCAATACATACCCTGCCAATACTCTGCAATACTTACCCTGCCAATACTCTGCAATACATACCCTGCCAATACTCTGCAATACCCTGCCAATACTCTGCAATACTTACCCTGTCAATACTCTGCAGTACATACCCTGCCAATACTCTGCAGTACATACCCTGCCAATACTCTGCAATACATACCCTGCCAATACTCTGCAATACATACCCTGCCAATACTCTGCAATACCCTGCCAATACTCTGCAATACATACCCTGCCAATACTCTGCAATACATACCCTGCCAATACTCTGCAATGCCCTGCCAATACTCTGCAATACTTACCCTGCCAATACTCTGCAATACATACCCTGCTAATACTCTGCAATAACCTACCAATACTCTGCAATACATACCCTGCCAATACCCTGCAGTACTCACCCTGCCAATACTCTGCAATACATACCCTGCCAATACTCTACAGTACTCACTCTGCCAATACTCTGCAATACATACACTGCCAATACTCTGCAATACTTACTCTGCCAATACTCTGCAATACATACCCTGCCAATACTCTGCAATACATACCCTGCCAATACTCTGCAATACTTACTCTGCCAATACTCTGCAATACTTACTCTGCCAATACTCTGCAATACTTACCCTGCCAATACTCTGCAATACATACCCTGCCAATACTCTGCAATACTTACCCTGCCAATACTCTGCAATACTCTGCAATACATACCATGCCAATACTCTGCAGTATTCACCCTGCCAATACTCTGCAATACTTACCCTGCCAATACTCTGTAATACATACCCTGCCAATACTCTGCAATACTCTGCAATACATACCATGCCAATACTCTGCAGTATTCACCCTGCCAATACTCTGCAATACATACCCTGCCAAAACTCTGCAATACTTACTCTGCCAATACTCTGCAATACTTACCCTGCCAATACTCTGCAATACTTACCCTGCCAATACTCTGCAATATATACCCTGCCAATACTCTGCAATAACCTACCAATACTCTGCAATACATACCCTGCCAATACTCTGCAGTACTCACTCTGCCACTACTCTGCAATACATACACTGCCAATACTCTGGAATACTTACCCTGCCAATACTCTGCAATACTTACCCTGCCAATACTCTTCAATACTTACTCTGCCAATACTCTGCAATACATACCCTGCCAATACTCTGCAATACATACCCTGCCAATACTCTGCAATACCCTGCCAATACTCTGCAATACATACCCTGCCAATACTCTGCAATACTTACCCTGCCAATACTCTGCAATACATACCCTGCCAATACTCTGCAATACCCTGCCAATACTCTGCAATACTTACCCTGTCAATACTCTGCAGTACATACCCTGCCAATACTCCGCAGTACATACCCTGCCAATACTCTGCAATACATACCCTGCCAATACTCTGCAATACATACCCTGCCAATACTCTGCAATACCCTGCCAATACTCTGCAATACATACCCTGCCAATACTCTGCAATACATACCCTGCCAATACTCTGCAATGCCCTGCCAATACTCTGCAATACTTACCCTGCCAATACTCTGCAATACATACCCTGCTAATACTCTGCAATAACCTACCAATACTCTGCAATACATACCCTGCCAATACCCTGCAATACATACCCTGCCAATACTCTACAGTACTCACTCTGCCAATACTCTGCAATACATACACTGCCAATACTCTGCAATACTTACTCTGCCAATACTCTGCAATACATACCCTGCCAATACTCTGCAATACATACCCTGCCAATACTCTGCAATACTTACACTGCCAATACTCTGCAATACTTACTCTGCCAATACTCTGCAATACTTACCCTGCCAATACTCTGCAATACATACCCTGCCAATACTCTGCAATACCCTGCCAATACTCTGCAGTACATACCTTGCCAATACTCTGCAATACTTTCCCTGCCAATACTCTGCAATACATACCCTGCCAATACTCTGCAATACTTACCCTGCCAATACTCTGCAATACTCTGCAATACATACCATGCCAATACTCTGCAGTATTCACCCTGCCAATACTCTGCAATACATACCCTGCCAAAACTCTGCAATACTTACTCTGCCAATACTCTGCAATACTTACCCTGCCAATACTCTGCAATACATGCCCTGCCAATACTCTGCAATGCCCTGCCAATACTCTGCAATACTTACCCTGCCAATACTCTGCAATATATACCCTGCCAATACTCTGCAATAACCTACCAATACTCTGCAATACATACCCTGCCAATACTCTGCAGTACTCACTCTGCCAATACTCTGCAATACATACACTGCCAATACTCTGGAATACTTACCCTGCCAATACTCTGCAATACTTACCCTGCCAATACTCTGCAATACATACACTGCCAATACTCTGGAATACTTACTCTGCCAATACTCTGCAATACATACCCTGCCAATACTCTGCAATACATACCCTGCCAATACTCTGCAATACCCTGCCAATACTCTGCAATACATACCCTGCCAATACTCTGCAATACTTACCCTGCCAATACTCTGCAATACATACCCTGCCAATACTCTGCAATGTCTTCCCTATGCAGCCTCCCCAGTGTCCTTGCAGCCTTGTGTCATTGCAGCCTCCCCAGTGTCCTTGCGGCCTTGTGTCATTTAAAATTGGCGCCGGGGGGCCAATGCGTGCAGCTCGACATGACGCACGCCTTTCACTAGAGCTCCGCATTCCCCACCGCGGTTCTGGGACTTTGTAAGCCATATACAGCGAGATCAGCATCCTCAACATTGGTGCAGCTTACCGACACGGCTGAGCACCCCCCGGGATGGTTTTAACGGGCCACCACGGTAAATCAAAATCGAAGCCTATCAAAGAGGCGCTCGCGCGGGCCTCCTCCAAGATGGCGACGAAAGCACAGGCAGCTTCGCAACGTCTCAGCTCCCCCTCAGGCACAGCGGATTTTTCAGCGCTACCCTCCCCAGGTATGTCGCAAACAGACTTCCTCTCCCACATGGAGAAAATGCTCAATAAGGCCCTGAAAGCAACTGCAGACCAGATTACCAACAAACTGACCCGTGAAATACGTGAGCTAGGGCAGCGTACGGCTGACCTCGAAACTAGGCCTGACGACATGGAGCTCACACTCAGGCAACATGCCCAAGAGCAATCCGCCCTCCGTGAGGAGAACTCTATGCTGCTCTCACGACTCGAAGACGTGGAAAATCAGTCCAGGAGTTCTAATTTGCGCCTCCACGGCATCCCGGAATCGGTGATAGACCTGCAGTCTTTCACCACGGCCCTATTTCAAGACCTCTCCCCATCGATCCCGATCGAACGCCTGGAGTTTTTTTTTTTTTTTTTTTTTTTTTTTTTTTTTTTTTTTATTCTTTATTTTCAGATTTTTCAAAGTATACAAACATAAACTATTCAACATATTGATAAATACAACAACATTTCTTTAAGAATGAACTCCCTTATCCCTCCCTCCCCACCCCTCTCACTCGGTCCCTTCCCCGGGCCTTTTCCATTTTTCCTTCTCTGTCTTATTTTCCCCTCTTTCTGATTTTTCCCTTCTTCTTTACTGACAGTCAAGCAGCCTTAAATAACCTTCAGTTTTTCCAAATTGTATCCACGGTAGCCATTTATATTGATATCTCCCTTCTAGGTTATCCAGTTTATAGATTGTCTCTTCAATATTTCGTGTCCTTTCTAACCTTTCTACCCACTCCTTCATCGAGGGGGGGTCGGGTTTCCTCCATCTACGCGGGATCAGTGCCTTAGCGGAGTTCAATAGACAAGGAACCAGGGAGTACCCATACTCTCTCTCTCCTTTTTCCGAGTCGTGAAATAAGCAAACCCATGGGTCTCTTCTAATCCCTTCCCCTGTTATTTCAAAGATAGCTTTTATAATTTTCTCCCAGAATATCTGTATCTTGGGGCACTCCCACCATATATGAGCAAAGGTCCCCACCGCTGAGCAGCCTCTCCAGCATGTTGCGGGGGTCTCGCTACTAATTTTATTTCCTTGCTGTGGAGTTATATACCACCTTGTTAAAAGTTTATATGACATCTCTCTAGTTTGAAGGTCTTTGGCCACCGAGTACGTTCGTCTAATAATCCTATTTCTATGGAGATCATTATTCAGCGGTCCCAGTTCATTTTCCCACTTCTCCATATAGGGGGGGTATTTTTGCTCTGGAGTTTGATAGGATCCACAGGGCCCTGACACGTCGACAGCCTGATGGCCCACCGCGAGACATCATTGTGAAGCTCCACTTCTTTAGAACGAAAGAACAACTTCTCTCAGCTGTCCGTAACAAAGAGGACACTCTCACTTTTCAGGGCCACACATACCAACTATTTACTGATTTGGCTCCCCTTACAATTGCGAAGCGCCGAGCCATGAAGCCGCAACTACAAATCCTTATGCACCACCAAGTTAAATATATGTGGCAGTTTCCGTTTGCTCTCCAGTTTACCTATAATGGGCAGCAATACACATGCTCTTCTTCGGATGCTTTGCAGCAACTCCTTGAGTCTCTCCACCTGCCCCCCCCCCCCCGGGACAACAAGCGGAGACCGCATTGCCACGCACCCTAGCCCGCCTAACTCCATATCCTCATATGGCCACCCCCAGGCGAAACCCTCGGGACCTACAATCACTGCGATCCAACCGGGAAGGTACTCCAGTGAGGGCTCCTACCGTAAGCCTTACTAGCCCTAGAGTATTTGTACCCCGCTGAACTGTTCCAGTTTTCCCACCATTGTTTTTCCACCTTGAGAATGTTCCTGGGAATATTGTTCCACCAGCCTGAATAGCTCGCCATGTTCAACAGACTGCTGTGTGCTTAGAGTAAACTGTTCCCCCCCACCCCCTTTTTTTTCCTCTTTTTTGTTCTACGGCCATATGTTACTATTTCAAGACATTACCATCTGCTCTCCATCCAGGGCCTATGGCCCTAAGTTATGCTGCACTTGAGAAGGTCTATGTGCTGTATCCATTGGGTCTCTCCTGTGCTACCTCTGACAGTGATTTTGTTCCCCTATCCTTTCCCCCCCTCCCCTCCTTTCCCCCCCTTCTTTTTTTTGTTTTATTTTTTTATTTTACCTCTCCTCCACACAGAGTCTGACAATAATGTTAATGGGTTTAATGTTTCTATTTTCTATAGAGTTGGTTTATACCTTGATACTATCTCAACTGATCTCATTGAAATTGTAATATTTTCTCCCGGTGTGCTGCGGGGAATACCCTGTCACTGCTCCCCCCCACGCTAGTGTGCCTTCTCTATGACAAGTTTTTCGGTCGTAGAGACCGCGTACTCTAAGGTCGGGCGATTCGGATTTCCCCGTTTCGCGACGGCCTTTATATGCTTCGCCTTATGCAGTTGTTTTTTTGTTTTTCTGTTCTTTCCTCACTTTTCTTTCTCTTTCTATTGTCGTCCCCCTTTGCCTTCACCCCCCCCCCCCCTCTGGTCTGTTGGTCCGTGCGGATCCCAGACTCGGTTGTAATTCCTGCCCACAAACGGACATATGGCTCCCCTGAACATATTAACATTAAATGTTAAAGGTCTTAACTCTCCTAATAAGCGCGTTAAAGCATTCCGCACCTTTTGTATCTTTAAAAGCTGGTGTAGCAGCACTGCAGGAGACGCACTTCTCCGTCCACAATACCCCCACATTTTTTAATAGCAGTTATTCTTTAGTATATACGGCCTCTGCAGCCACGAAACAGTGAGGTGTCCTCCTGGCTTTCCACCGCTCTCTACCATTTACTCTTGCCTCTGAAATTAAGGACCCAGAGGGCCGATATATAATTCTAGTGGGCTCCCTCCAAGAGTCAGACGTCACTTTCGTCTCTTACTATGACCCCAACTCGAATCCAATTCCTTTCCTCTCTCACCTCTTTCAAGTAATTAAAACCCACTCGAAAGGCACTTTGATCATGTGCGGTGACTCGAATTTAGTTACTCACCCATCACTTGATAAATCTCCCTATACCCCAGAGCGCCAATCACTATCAGTCCAATTCCGATCCCAGCTCCAACAAGCTTTATTATTAGATACTTGGAGAGAATGTAATCCCGTAAAGAAAAACTACTCCTTTTACTCTAACCCTCATAAGTCATTCTCCAGGATAGAGCATATTTTCATCCCCGTAGCATCTTCCCCAATATTGATTCAATCTTGTATACACCCAATTATCTGGTCTGACCATTGTGCAGTGATTACTACCATTTCCTCGCTAATACCTCATTCTAAAGATAGATCTTGGTATATGAACGATAAGCATTTGACCAATCAATCCTTTTGTCTTGACATTGAAGTAGCACTGCAGGATTACCTTTTACATAATAACACTCCGGAGACCCCTCCCATTCTTTTATGGGAAGCCCATAAGCCTGTGATCCGAGGCAAATGTATTTCCATTGCTACCTTCCTTAAGAAGGATAGACTGGCGGGGGCGCATGCGCGGCGCGGTGAGGAGAGGACGCATGGAGTGAGAGCTCCGTGAGCCGGTGAGATACAGATCACTCCCCTGGGGGATTTCAGCCTGTGAACCCGATCCTTTTCAGCCTATATCCCTAGGGGACTCAGAGGTGCATGCCGACACACAAAGCCCGCCGTGGGAAAGCTACACAGAAGTCCCTAACTACTTACCTTCTCCGGACGAGAGAGCTGAGCAGGATGTCGCAAAATGGCGCCCAGCCTCCGCACGCTCAGACAGCCACACCAGGCCCGAGTCCCCCTCTGGCGTGTCCTATATCAGCAAGTGAGTACGCAGTGCACCTTACTAAAGCAGAGCTGGACGCTAGCCTCTCTGCTATGTATGAAAAACTTGCCAATAAGTTCCAGGTGGAACTTCACAAGTCCACCAATACGCTAACACAGGAACTAGCAGCGCTGGGGGGAAGAACAGACTTATTGGAGGCTAAGCATGACGAACTGCAACTAGCATATTCTGACTTGCGGAGAGATTATGACTCCATTACTGACACTGTCACCCAATTACAGTCTAATCTCGAAGATTTGGACAATCGAAATAGGCACAATAATCTCAGGGTGAGAGGGGTCCCGGAGCAGACCACAGATTTGCTCCCAGCTATTAAGAGACTGTTTATGTCCCTTTTACCGGACTCCCAAGAAAGTGGGTTTGCCTGTGATAGGATACATAGAGCGTTGCGGCCTAAACCCCCTGATGACAAGCCTCCCAGAGACATTGTGTTGTGTCTTAAGGACTTTCTTATTAAAGAGGAAATTCTGCGAGCATCCCGCATATATTATAATATTCAGCTGGATGGCGTTAGAGTCCAAATCTTCCCAGACCTATCCCCAGCAACCTTGGAAAAATGAAGGAACCTAAAGGAAGTTACCTCCGCCCTACAAACGGCGAGAATCCGATACCGCTGGGGATTCCCCTTTAAATTGCAGGTTCCTCACAATGGAACAACCTACACGGTCACCACGCTACAAAATGGAAAGGAATAGCTTATCAAGCTCGGTCTTTTGGCTCCCGAACACCCTCAGAGGCTTCCATCCACCCCTCGCCCTTCGCCTATCTGGGCTACTCCATCCCCTCAGAGGGATCGTAGGCGACATCGTCAAGAGCTCCGTGACCTGCAACTGTGATCATCATGGAGGATCTACATGAGTGGCAAGCTTCCTATACCTCAGTTCTTAGTGGACTTTCCTGGTATACGGTCAAGGTTCCTTTTTTTTATATTTTTTCTTTCCCCTTTTTTTTATATCATTCTTTCATAAGGTTCTACACTGTTGGCATCATCTATGCTCAGACTGTTCTCACTGCACCCGCTTAAGTGACCCCCTGCTCTACATTATCCGCGACTGGTTACTCCAGTCTCTACCGTTTTCAGGGCTTGGGTCCCGGATTTTGGGCCCTGGGTTCTGGGACTGCACTGGTCATTAGTGTAACAGTGCCTCATATATAGAGCATTGGACTTTAGAGTCCGTTTGACTTATGACTGTTTGTTTTTCTGTCGGGGGAACCAGCAAGTTGAGTTTTGGTTCCGGTATACCCCCGAAGCCATATTATTTCATTACCGTTTTGTTTTCTTTATTCTTTGGTTTATCAATCTGCTCATCTTGTTACTTACCACAAGTGTATATTTGGTCTTATTTTTTTTTTTGGGTGCCCTACCACTCTGGTATGTTTTGCTCGGTGTTCCTGACATGCTTTATATCATTTATGTGCATTATGGAGTTTATGATTAGTTCTGTGGGTGAGACCCCGTATGCTCCTTCTCCACCTGAGAGCCGAGCTCTGTCGGGACCCAGTCCCTACTTATATAACTGCTCTTCCCACATGCTAACGTTTGACATCATAGTATTATGGGACTTAGAGTAGTGTCACATAATGTGGAAGGCTTTAACGCCCCTCACAAGCGCAGGAAAGCATTTAAACAGTATAGACATGTTGGGGGGGATATTTTTTTTCTCCAAGAAACGCATTTTTCAGAATCGAACCACCCACGATTTTTTGACCACCATTATAGGCAGCATTATTTTACCACGTTTAGCTCCAAATCCAGAGGGGTTGCTATTTTTTTCAGAAACTCGCTACAATTTGATGTTAGACACATGTATAAAGATCCCTCTAGTAGGTTTATCATCCTACAGGGGTTACTGAATGGTAAGGAGATCACATTGGCTAATGTATATGCACCTAATGCCTCACAAGCTTCTTTTTTTGCCTCTTTCTTTCAGATTCTGGACAGGTACCTTTCTCCCCACTTATTGCTCGGTGGTGACTTCAACTTGGTGGCGCATTCTAAACTGGACAGAAGCCGAGTTGTGAGTACAGCTAACGCCTTTCCGAGGTCCCTTGTCCGTCTGCTCAGTTCTCATCAACTGCTTGACACATGGCGAGCCCATAATGTGGGTGCCAGAGACTATACGTTCTACTTCCACCCTCATGACAGCTATTCCAGACTTGACTATATTTTCAGTACCCCAGTTTTATTAGCTAACTCAACAAATGCCTGTATTCTCCCATGTCCCTGGTCTGACCATCAGATAGTGAAGTTCTCTGTATCACACATAGGTATCTCACCGGTCAATGCCGTCTTAATGACTCTATTCTTTCTGACCCGGCCCTAGTAAAGGAGATTGCCGACCACATTGACGACTACTTTAAATTAAATGCCACCGACTACATCTCCCCCTCTACACTGTGGGCCGCCCACAAAGTGGTTATCCGGGGTCATTTGATTTCTTTGGCAGCGACACGGAAAAGACAGAGATTGCAAGATATCTCCAGACTGTCTGATGAATTAGCGAAACTATATCATGCGCATGGCCATTCTCACTCTCCCGACACATTTGCGTTGATTTTGACGAAACGAGCGGAACTTGACACACTTCTCTCTGAGCGGACGGAGAAGGCGCTGAGGTGGTCAAAGGCCAAATTCTTATTGCACAGTAACTCGGCTTCTGCGATGTTTGCCAGAAAGTTGAATGCTACTATGTGACCACCACACACCTATAAGCTCAGAAATGATAAGGGGGAAATGGTTACCCATCCCACAGAAGTTTTGGGGCTGTTTTCCAAGTTTTATCGTGATTTGTTGGCGGCTCCAGCCTCCCTGCCTGGTCCTTCCGCAAAAGATTGGCTGGATAGCCTTCCCCTCCCCTCGCTTACGGTGGAGCAAACTTTGTCTTTGAATGCCCCTTGCAGCCTAGAGGAGCTCCAGACAATAGTTTCCTCGCTGAAGCCCTCCAGGGCCCCAGGACCGGATGGATTCACTTCCACGTATTATAAAAAATTCTCATCCCAACTACTTCCATATTTAGTAAAAATGTTTATGTATTAAAAGGCCACACTTTCCCTGAAGACATGCTACTTGCGAACATGTCTCTGATACCCAAACCGGATAAGGATCACTCCCTCCCTCAAAATTATAGACCAATTTCAGTAATTAATAATGATTTGAAATTATTCGGCCGCCTACTGGCAAATAGACTTTCTAATAGTATCCCCACTCTGATATCCCCTGACCAAACTGGCTTTATCCCCTCTCGCCAAATTACAGACAATATCCGTTTAACCTCCAATATTATTCAAGACGCCAATTTATTCTCCAAAAAAGTTTTAATGTTAAGCCTAGATATACATAAGGCTTTTGATAGCGTAACCTGGCCCTATCTAGAATCTGTCCTGTCCAAATTTGGGTTTGGGGGGGCTTTTGTGCATGGCTTCAGGGCTCTATACCATCACCCCCGCACCCGAATCAAACTCCCAGGGTGTTCCTCGGAATATTTTCGGGACCAGGCAGGGATGCCCTCTTTCCCCCTTGCTTTTCGCCCTGGCGGTGGAGCCGCTGGCCAGGGCGATCTGTCTGCACCCTGACATTAAGGGATATGCTAAGGGGAACAGGTTTTTACGTTAAGTATGTACGCTGATGATGTACTCTTATTTTTATCTGACCCGGTTGTCTCACTGCCAAACCTGATACCACTGTTGAACTCCTTCCATGGCTTGTACGGCCTTGGGGTTAACCTCGCTAAGTGTGCTGCCCTTCCAATCAATATCCCTGAAAATACTCTAACGGGCATCCAATCGAGCTTTGGATTCACATTATGCAGGGACACATTACCCTACTTAGGTGTTAAGTTGGCTACTACCCTCCCAAAACTATACTTTGCAAATTACCCCAAAGTCTTTGCATACGTTAAGCAGTTATTACATTCGTGGGATAGATATCATATTTCTTTTATGGGTAGAATACAGGCTATTAAAATGTCTATTCTTCCGAAACTTTTGTTTTATTTTAGAGCCCTGCCCTTATACGTCTCTCGTAATACGATAGATGGTATCCAGAAGGAGATCAATCGGTTCGTCTGGCGGAACAAAAAACCTAGATTACACAAGACGCTTCTTTTCAGACCAGCAGACCTCGGAGGTCTGGGGCTCCCACATCTGTGGCTATACTATATCGCGGCTAGGTTGATGCAGATGGCTCAGTGGCATTATCCCCCGGTTACAGTTCCATGGATTCAATTTGAGAGATCCTCGGTGGGTCCATTCTACCTCCCGGGTCTTTTGTGGATTGAGGGGATCCGCCCCAAGCAATTAGCCACATTAAATGGAGTTGTGGCACAATCCCTTCAACTTTGGTCTCTATATAAAAAAAGATATGCCCTGTGTCCACCCTGCCCCAGCCTAGCCTCTTTCCTTGGTGACCCCAGATTCCCAACAGCATTTTCATCGCCCGAGAGTTTTGAAGGCTGGTCTCAGAAGAACCTTACTACCCTAGAGGCGTTGTCCCAGGAACCCCCTTTTAGCTCCTTTGCGCATTTGCAAGAACAGTTTGGGATACCTAGGGGGGATTTTTATAAATATTTACAGGTTTGGCATTTTTACGCCTCTCATTACCAGGCGAAGGGGCTTCCCCCACCTAATGTTTTTGAAAGAGTTTGCAAGTCCTCCTCCAGAGATCAGGGTACCATCTCTTTGTTATACCAATCTCTCAATGAAGCGAAGCTCCCTGCTAAGTCTCAAGCCATGCTGGGTTGGGAGAAGAAAATTGGTTTTGAACTAACCACAGAGGAATGGGTAGATATGATCACAAATATGCGAAAATGCACGAAATCTCTGGCAGTCAGAGAAACAGCTTTGAAATTGCACACAAGATGGTATTACACCCCCTCAAGGTTTCACAAGTTTAGCCCTCTGGTCCCGGGGAGTTGCTTCCGTGGATGTCCAGAGGCTGGCACCTTCCTCCATATATTTTGGGGCTGTGGAGTGCTCAAGCCCATATGGCAGCAGGTTGCTGATAAATTGTTCCAATTCACTGGAGTTAGGATAGATATCACGTGCCAGATGGGCCTCTTATTTGCTGACATCCCGGGACTGACCCCCCCAGCCCAGAAATTGGCCCATACACTTGTCAGTGCAGTTCACTGGACCGTAGCGTTACATTGGAGATCACCAGCAGTCCCTTGGGAACAAGTTCTGCGACGCATGGAGTCGATCAAACTTATGGAACGTCTACACCACACTTTGATGGATTCCATGACTATGTTCGATAACAAGTGGGCCTCATGGTCGTCTCTTCAATAGAAGGCCTCCTGACCTGACAGGGTAGTTTGGCACCCTGCCCAATGGCAGTATCTAAGATCATAACCGATAGCACTCACTTGTGGTTGAGTTGTTGTTATCTTTTTGTTTTTATTTTCTTTTCCTACTTTCCTCTCCCTTTTGTTTTCTTCTCAATGATGTACTTTTTACCGATATGCAATTTTATATCACCCTGATGAGTTTAGTATTTCAACTTGTATACGTATTGCATGTTTACGGATGTTTATTTTTTTTATTTTTTTAAAGAAAATTTTATTGAAGTTTATTTCAGTACAGGAGAAAAAAGATAAGTACAGACAAATCTCAGCGAGAGATCATTGGCAAAACAAAGAAGAAAAATAAACAAAAAACATCAAAAACCGGTCAACATAGCCATATTTATCACAAACGAGCATGTTTTGTACAGTTCGGACCCGGTGTAAATGTAATTTCTTAGAATTTTAGGCTCGGTTCAGGGGACTGTCTTAAGGAAGGTTAGTAGACTTTGTTAACATACCATTATAATGCAGAGTCAAGGAGTTTACATTCAGTCACACTCTCAAACACATATAAGACACCCCCTGGTCCATGCGCCAATTTGTTTATGGGGAAAACGTTATCTGCAGCTTTTGGAAAACTAATAGTATTACTCCGCCAAGGTTGGTGTGAGCCGAGTCTTAAATTGCTGTATGGTCTATCGTGGACTCTGGGGTCCTATGGAAGGTAATGGCTGGGGAGAATAATGGACGGGTAGAGTAAAGGGATCATATGTTCAGAAGAGTGGGGTCAAGAGAAAAGAGGCAGGGAGGGTGGGTGAGGATAGCTAGGGGATATAGAGAGAGTGGGAGAGAAAGAGTATTTATAGGGGAGAGGAAGGAGAGGGAGGTGAGTTTGCCTCCCGGGGTTGCATCAAGTAGACAATAGTTTTGTGGGGGGGGAGCTGTAAGTCCTACTATCACGGGAAAGGCAGAACATCTTTTGTGTCTATTAAACAATCAGGGTTCAAGATTGACCGTTAAAGAAGCTAGTGTATGTTGGGGTGGTTTTGAAATGGATCCAACAGGCCCATTTCGAGCTGAATTTTGATGGTGTGTCACGAGCAATGTGTATCAGCTCTTCCATTGTTGCCGAATTATTGATTCTGCAGAGCCATTCTTTGATTGTGGGTACCTGGTTAGAATTCCATTTGGTTGGGATACATTGTTTGGCTGCGTTTAGCATAAACATGGCTAATGACTTGTGGTAGGTGTTATGTGATCCGGGAGAGAGATGTAATAAACAATGAGCTGGAGAAAGTTCAATAGTATATGTAGTAACCTGAGTAATAATTTTGCAGACTTCTGTCCAGAAAGGGACCAACAAGGGGCAGGACCACCAAATGTGTAGGAATGTTCCTATGTCGGAGAGGCATCTCCAGCATCTATCTCATGTGTTTGGGTATATTTTGCTTAATTTCGCTGGTGTATGGTACCACCTGGTTTGTAATTTATAATTGTTCTCTTGTGAACTAACATTTAATGTGCCCTTGTGGGTGGTTAGAAAGATATTACTCCATTGTTCGTCTGTCAGAGAGAGGTTCAAGTCCTCTTCCCAGCGTTTACAAGCGACATAGTCCCTAGGGTTCAATTGGTCAAAGAGGAGTGCATGCGTGTGGGCTATCAGGTGTCATTGTGGGGATTGTTGGGAACATAGTTTTTCAAAGGGAGTTTGTTCACGGGAGCAATCCTGATTTTTGTTCAATGAGTGGAGGAAGTGGGAAATTTGAAGGTATGGCCATTGGGGGAGAAAGGGCTTCTCTAGTTTTGCTGCAATGTCTGAGGCGGATTGTAATTTACCTCTGGAGAAGAAATTGCCTGCCCTGGTTTGAGCTGCTGTCCAATCCGGGCCTAGGAAGTGGGTGGACAAGCCTGGGTTTAGTTTGAATGTCGTTAATGGGCTGGGAATAGATGATATACGCGATTGTTTGCATATGCGTTGGAAATAATACAGAGTCGGACCAATTAATGGATGACTTTTTATAGGCAAGGGGATTCGTTTCGGGTTAATCCAAGGAATGGAGCCTAGGGGGGCAGGTGAGAAGGATGATTCTAGGGAGACCCAGTCTTTAGATGTTGCGTGTAAGTTCCAGTCGGCAATTCGAGATAGGTGTATGGCATAGCAGTAGTTGGATATGTCGGGTAGGCCAATGCCACCTAGAGCTTTGGGGCGCGTAAGAAATTGGAAGCCAATCCTGGGTCTTTGGCCGTTCCAGAGAAATCTGGAGCATATGGATTTATATGCCTTAAAAAATTTTGGTGGGAGCCGAATAGGGACCGCTTGTAGGATGTAGAGAAGTCTCGGCAGAGCGTTCATCTTAAGGATGGCCGCCCTACCGAACCAGGAAAAAATCGGCTTGTTCCATCTTTGAAGGTCCAGGATTAACTTGTTTAATAGGGGTAGGTGGTTCTTAGAATATAGATCCTGTAGTTTGGGGGGGATTTGGATACCGAGATACGTTATGTGATCGGATCTCCATTGGAACGGGAAGTTACTCTCGCATTGCTGTAATGTGTCTTGCGCTAGGGAGATGTTGAGTGCATACGACTTTGAGAAATTAATCTTGAGATTGGATATTGATTGAAAGGATTGGAATTCGGCTAGGAGGTTCGAAAGAGTGGTTATGGGTTCGGACAAGAAAAGTAAAAAATCGTCCGCGAAGGCGGCGTATTTGAATTCTTTATGTTGTGTTCGGATTCCTCTGATGTTTTGGTTGTTTTTTAATTGTTCAAGAAAGGGTTCTAGTGTTAAGATGAAAAGGACTGGGGATAGCGGGCATCCTTGTCGCGTGCCATTGCGTATGTGAAAGGCGTCTGACAGAGTGCCATTAACTTTTACTCTAGCTGTTGGATTAGAGTATAATGCCAAGATAAAGTTAAGCATATTAGGGCCCATGCCTAGTGTGCGGAGCACAGCTTCCATATAGTCCCATGACACTCTGTCAAACGCCTTTTCTGCATCGAGGGGCAAGAAAAACCCCTTTTGGCCCGACTGAGTTATGAGGTGATGCAGATTGAGGGCATTGAGTGTGTTTTCTCTAGCTTCGCGCCCAGGGACAAAGCCTACTTGGTCAGTTGAGATGAGATCTGGAATCAGAGGTAACAATCTGTTTGCCAGAATTTTTGAAAAAATCTTTAAGTCCACGTTCAGTAAAGAAATTGGCCTGTAATTGCCTGTATTAGTGGGGTCCTTATCTGGTTTCGGGATTACGGCAATGTGGGCTTCCAAAAGCCCAGCGGGGAGTGTCCTAGTAGTGGCGGTTGAGTTAAAAGCTTTAAGAAAAGGGTTTTGTAGGGTGTCCGTAAAGGTTTTATAATAGACCGCAGTGAGGCCGTCTAGGCCTGGGCTTTTTGCTGGCTTAAGTTGTTTCACAGCCTGCTTCCATTCGGAAATGGAGATTGGGGCGTCCAAAGTGTCAGCAATGTCTGGGCATATCTTTTTGAGAGTTGGGTTATCAAGAAGTGAACGCAGTTTGTCGGCTTTCAGTCGAGAGGGGAGGTTGTTAGGGTTAGTGAGGTCAAGATTGTAAAGTGATTTGTAGTATTTTTCAAATTCCCGTGCAATGTCTTGATTTTTCACAATGGGTTTACCCGTTGGGGAGTGGAGCAGGTGGATTGTGTGTTTCGCCTTTTTCGTGTGGAGAGCCTGAGCTAAGAGGTGACCAGTTTTATTTCCGAATTCATAAAAAAGTTTCTTCGTGAGAATAAACTTTTTTTTCAGTCTAAGCTCCAAGTCTTCCTTGATGAGGGAGCGTATCTCTAAAAGTTCTGCAAGTGTGTTTTGAGCTAGAGTGCGCTTATGTGTAGCTTCTAAAGATTTAAGTCTGGAGAAAAGGGTCGCTAACCTAGCGGCTTTTCCCTTTCTGATTGCTGAGGCAATAGAGATAATCTTCCCCCTTATTACACTTTTGTGGGCTTCCCACTGTGTTACATGGGAAACATCAGGCGTGTCATTTTCTCGAAAGTAATTTGTCAGGCATTCCCTAATGTCCGAGGTTCTGGCTTGGTCAGATAAAATGCTGGCGTCTAGTCTCCAGACATGTTTGGTGAAGTGTTTGTCAGGGAACACAAGCGTTACAGTAACCGGGTGGTGGTCAGAGCAGGTCATAGGTTCGATCGTGGCAGAGTATAAGTAATCAAGGGATTGTTGTTGGACAAAAATACAGTCGATGCGTGAATATTTTTTATGCGGTGCAGAATAGAAGGTATAGTCTTTATCCTGGGGGTAAAGTGTTCTCCAGGTGTCATGGAGCAGGAGGTTGTGGAGACATTTTCTAATCTGTTTAATAGCCCTGTAGGGGAGATGGGACGTACCCGAGGAGGTGTCTAAAATTGGTTCCAGAGGGATGTTCAGGTCTCCTCCGAAAATCAGGAGACCTTCTTGAAAGGAGGACAATTGATTGATTGTTTCCCGAAAGAATTTCACTTGGGAGGAGTTCGGGCTATAGATATTTGCTAGAGTTACAGATCCACCATTGATGGTCCCTTTCAGGAAGAGAAATCTACCTTTCGTGTCAACAAGAGTGTCTGAAATTTGGATAGATATATTTTTAGAGAACAGAATGGAAACACCTTTAGTCTTGGATGTGGGGGAGGTTGCATGAAAACTGCGGGGGTATGCTTGGTTTTGTAATTTGTGAATGGAATTCTGCCGGAAGTGAGTTTCCTGGAGGAAAATGATGTCTGCTTTCATAGATTTCATTTTAGTCAGTACTTGGGATCGTTTCTCTGGGGAATTTAGCCCTTTTGCGTTCAATGAGATTATTTTCAGGGAGGTGTTTCTGCTTGGTGAGTACGGGGAGGGCATGGTGGTCAGGATAGTCAGTCAGCTAATAAAAAGAAATAGACGTAGGGATACAAGTGGTTTTAAAGGACCCCGGGAGGCAAAGAGCACGATAGAGAGGGGATAAGCGTGGGGGGAGAAAGAGACAGGGGGGGGAGAGAAGAACAGATAAGAGGTGTCCTGAGGACGAGTATAATAGGTGTGGTAGGGGTAGTGGAGGATACCGGGTGTGGGAGCGAGCCTGTCGTCCCTATATTTCACTAGTCTAGTAACCGGGGCAGTCGACCGTGACTACCTGCGTCGGTCGCGTGGGGGTGGTGTGCAAGGTAACACAAGATGTACTCGCTCTGTTGTCCAATATTGGCCAAAAGGCTGCTTGGCTTGGAATGTGTTGGTTATGTGACAGGAGGCGTGTGATTAGATGAAATCCGTGTACCTCTAGGTCACAGAGGTCTAGGCAAGCCTGTTGTCAAGTGAGGCATAATCATGCTAGTTCGCATGGAGAACAAACTGGAGTAGGTAAAGATGGGTCTGGTACAATCATGGACTGCGGAGTCCACCAGTGGTATCTGGAGCTGAGCAGCATGAACAATGAGAGATCCCATTACTGTAAAAATTATACAGTGAAAACCCTTAAATAGAACTAAAGAGTCATAGTAGAAAAAGTCTTTAGTTTGTGTAACAGAGAATAGAGTGGTGTGTTGTAAACAAAGGCACTGAGACCTCACAGACCATAACAATCTGCATAAACACATAAAGATGAGTAAAAGAAACCCAAAGATGTGCACCTGTGTAAGCGAATCAGAAAAACCATAGAGAGCATTAATACAACAATAAGCACATACCGTTATTCTCTCCCCCCCTTCCTCACATGTTATTCCCCTTTAGTGGTGTGTGCTAGGATGAAGAGGGGAGCTTCTCATTGGTTCCCCATCAACCATAGGGGAAACCATTAATTGCACTAATGTGACCCTTCCCCACCGTACTCCTCCCCATTAGTGTGTACTAATCTACTAGGGTAAGGGTGAATGATATCTGTTCGGTTGATGGCCGAAACACAGTAAAGGTAGGCCTAGATTTAAACCTGGGGACCAGAGTCCTCTTGCGAGAAGCTTCCCTCTTAGTAAGCCCGAAATACTGAACTAGACAATAAAGGAAAACAATCCGTGAGACGTAGTGCAGTTCATTAGCATGATGGGTGAGAAACCGTTCACAGGGCCTAGTTGCCCTAAACGGGTGTTAAAAACAAAAAATTAAAAAACGGAAGAAGTACCTCCGACCTCCCTCTTCCCCTAAAAAAAAAAAAAAAAAAAAACCCTGAAGTTCATTGAGACGGAAAGGATTCTGTAATAATGTCTCTCATACTTGCCCTTAATATGACCCGGATGTAGCTTTACTGTTAGATGAGTGTCTTCCTTCGTTCTTTTCTTCAAAAATTAGTTTTTAACTGGTCTTTTTTATTCGTGGGGGGTCGTAGGGGAGGTTCGTTCGTCCAAAAGGTTTTCGGGGCAAACTCAGAAGAATATGTGTGGTGAGGTTTCATACCTGGAGTATGCGAACGTCTGCTAGGTCTTCGAGATTCCCGTTGTTATTCTTCGTAGGAATGATCACCTTTACCGACTGAGAGTACGTTCGAGCGTCTGGAAGACAGGATGCTATTTCTGATAGTAAGGATCCGATCGGTACTCAGGGGAAGGGGCGATCTCCGCGGGTTTGTCTTAGGGGTCTGTCACTCGAAAGCAGGAGGGGGGGAAGGGGGGTACAGATGACCCTTAAGGATCAATCTTTGGCTTGCTGCTCGATGGGTCTAGGTACAGTTTACGGGAGTCGAAATCAGAAACAGGTGCACAGTTTAAAAAAAAAAAAAAAAACGTTAACTGGAACCAATTCGGACTGCGAGGTCAACACAGTTTCAGCGCAACAAGAATTTCGTGCAGGCATACGGATAGAGCAATCAGTTGATCCGAGCTCTACGGTGAACCGGAGAAGCTGTTGGACTGGCGTTCCTAGGCATATCTCTCTCTCTCAGATGTGGTTGCGGGAAAGAGGGAGCTGGAGCTTGTCGGCGGCGTCTCCCAATGCTAAAGTTTCCTGCTTCTTCCATGCCTTCCATCGATGTGGTTCTGACGGATGTCGGTAGTCTAAAATCGCTATACCAGTCAGGTAAGCTTACCACGGGTATGTCGATAGTGGCGCAGAAGTGGTCTATATCTTCCGGTACCCTTAAGTTTGCCGTGCGGCCTTGGTGAGTTACCGACAGGCAGAAGGGAAATTTCCATCTGTACTGTATTGATCTGTCGCGCAGAACGTCTAGAAGTGGTCTGAGCTCCCTTCTGCGTTGCAGCGTGATGTTTGAGAGATCTTGAAAGATCTTGATCTGGGCTCCTTCAAATACTACTTGGTTCCTGGTTCTAGCCTTGCGGAGTATCTCCTCTTTAAGCGGGAATTCCACAAGGCAGCACACAATATCACGTGGGGGGTCTGCTTCTCTGTTTCTTGGCCGTAGAGCTCTGTGCAATCTTTCAAAAATAATTGGCGTTTCTGCAGGCCTGTCAAGTATGTCATTAAAAATGGTAGTCACAGTTTGGGAGAGGTTAATGGGCTCAATGGACTCAGGGATTCCTCTTACCCTTAAGTTCCGACGTCTCCCTCTGTTGTCCAGGTCCTCCATGTGGCCGTTAATCTCCCGCAAGTGGATGGCGTGGGATTCTGTTAACTGCTGAACCTGGCAGAGAGAGACATCATGGCGGGCCTGTGTGATCTCCATGTCTTCCACTTTCGCAGATATGGAGTGTAGATCATCCTTGAGATCCGCTATTGCCGCGGCTAAGGTGGATTTGATATCCGTTGCAACTGACCTGAGATCCTCTATGCTGATAGCCTGCTGTTCTCGAGGTATTGGATCTCCTCTGTCCCGGTGCGGGCTCCTGCTGTGGGAGCGGTGGATACGCGACGGCGCTGCAGTGGAGGCCTGAGAGCTGCCTCTGGGCCGCGCTCTGAAGATCTCGGGGATTTGCCGGGCCGAGTGCGGTTCCAGCTCCGCCGGTGATCGCGATCGTGCCCCCGATGCCTTATCCTCCTGTCTCTCCATAATTCCGTTCCCAATGAGTGGTTTACAAGCCTGTAGCTGAAATTGCAGGGCCGAATGGACGGGAGCTAGTGAGTTACGCATCCATCTTGGTACGGTGCCGAGCCACGCCCCCGGATGTTTATTTTTTTTATGCTATTCTCAATGTAAACTACTGTACACATTGGATCTTTTCTTGTACATGTCTTCATTCCTTTAATAAAACGTTTGTAAACAAAAAAGAAGGATAGACTGGAACGTCTTCAACAACTAGAAACAGAATACCAGTATCATTTTTTACAGTTCCAGACTACCCCCTCGGAAACTAATAAGTCAAATATGGACAAGACACGATTGGAGTTAGATTTACTCCTGTCGGAAGCGGCAGACAAAACCCTGTGCAGAGCCAGTCATACCATATATACGAAAGCCAATAAGCCAGACACCTTTCTGGCACTTCGCCTTAGACACCCCGAGCGAGCCCACAAACCAATTAGACTTAAAGTAGACAAAGGGGTTCATACCAGTAACCCAGTTAGAATAGTGACTGAATTTAGCAGACGCCTTGCCAAATTATATGAATCTGCCACCCCTTTTCCCCACGAAATGGCTGAGACATTATTCCGTGACTTGCCGATCCCCTCGTTACCCACCACAATTCGCGCCACCATCGACACACAGATTTCGCCTCACAAGAAACCTGATGGAGATGGGTTTACAGGCCTATATTACAAAAGATTTGCCGGCATCCTGGCCCCTCTCCTGGTGAACTCGTTCAATGCACTGGTAAAAGGGGGTACTTTTGGTGGAGATAGACTCACGGCCTCCGTTTCCATGATACCAAAAACCCAATACGGACCATACCCTCTGGTCTAACTATAGGCCCATATCGCTCTTAAATGTCGATATAAAACTTTTAGCAAAGATCCTATCTACACGTTTGAACCCACACATCGGAGGGTTGATCCATAAGGACCAAGTGGGTTTCATCCCTAAGCGCCAAGCGAGTGATAACGTATGTCGGGTCATGCTTTTACAGCATCTAGCCAGATCACGAGACATACCCATGCACCTTCTATCCCTAGACATACGCAAAGCTTTTGATACTGTGTCCTGGCCCTATCTCACTTACATACTGCAACGATGGGGATTTGGCCCGCACTTTCTCCACTGGATAGACGCTCTATATACTCGCCCTCAAGCTTTTGTTCGTTATTCCTGTTTTAGCTCGAACAGGTTTCCAATCCAACGTGGCACTAGGCAGGGGTGTCCTTTGTCCCCTCTAATTTTTGCACTCGCCATTGAGCCCTTAGCAGCCCTAATTAGATCAAAGCCCGATATCCAAGGATTAGAAATAGCATCCACGACACATAAATTATGTCTCTTTGCGGACGACGCCCTCCTTTTTATCACTTCACCCCATACCACTTTGCCAAATCTTTTCAATGTTCTTGACGCGTTTGCTCGGGTCTCAGGACTTGAGGTAAAGCAAGCTAAATCTAGAGCCCTTGATGTGTCCCTCCCTGTGGAGATTCTCCAACGTCTACGCGAAAACTACCCCTTTCAATGGTCCACGTCCTATATACCCTATTTAGGAATAAAACTGACTAGAAATCCAGCCCAAGCAAACTGCTTGCCTATGTTGCGTAATCTCTCATCACTTCTTAATGCCTGGCAGCCCCTGTGTGTCTCCTGGTTGGGATGTATTGCGGCTGTGAAAATGTCCCTATTACCCAAATTGCTGTATCTGTATAGAGTACTCCCAGTCACGGTCCCGCTATATTTCCATAGGGCTATCCAAAGCCAAACTCTTAAATATATTTGGGGTAACACGAGGCCTAGGATCCCTAAAACTGTTCTTTTCCGTCACAAACTTAGAGGGGGCTTGGGGATACCAAATTCTAAAAATTATTACTACGCCGCCCAATTGTCGCAAATGGCCCTATATAACGCTACAGCTGAAATCCCACTGTGGGTTAGTCTGGAGGCTGTAGAGGCCCATCCCATATCAGTTTCAAATTTACTTTGGCTCCCTCCTCAGACACATAAATTACTCACCAATCCCGTTACCTGTCATTCCCTCAAAATTTGGCACACGGTAGGCATTCCTTCTAAATTGCAATCACCGCACCTGCCCTTGCTCTCGTTCTTGGGTCATCCGAACTTTTATCCAGCCTGTGTGGGGCCAAGTGCCTTTTTGGTGTGGTCCCACGCAGGCCTGACTCGTGTATGTGACCTGTCTTCGAGCAACTCTTTCACTGCGTTCCCAGATCTGCAGGCCCAGGCGCAATTACCCCCTAAAGAGTGTTTTCGCTATCTCCAGATAGTTCACTTTCTCCAGACAATGATCAAACCCTGTCCCAACCTCAGCTCTTTGTCTCCATTTGAATCCATATGCTCCTCAGATCTGCATGCCCCGGGTATTATCTCATCTCTTTATAACTGCCTATCCTCCACATCTGATGACCCTCCGCGGTACGCTGCACAGTGGGCCACAGACCTATTGGTCAATCCCGATGCGGAGTCATGGACTGACATATGGGCCAACACAAAAAATTCCTCACAGAACGTTGTCGCCTCTGAAGCCAACTATAAGGTCCTAATGTGATGGTATCTGGTTCCCTCTAGAATTGCCAAATTTGTACCTAACTACTCACCAAACTGTTTTAGGGGCTGCAAGGATCGGGGAAACCATGTCCATATATGGTGGACATGCCCAGTAGTGAAGAGTTTTTGGACTACAATTTTCCAAATATTATCCTTATTGATGCAAAGCCCCATAGACCCTGACCCTGCAATGGCTTTATTGAACTGGTTACCCCAACAATTTACTAAAGCCCAAAATCGTCTCTTTCTCCAGGTGACGACTGCAGCCAAGCAAACTATTGCGAAAGCCTGGAGGACACCCAACCTGAATATCTCCGAAGCAAAGCATAGAATCACGCAGGCTATGATCCATAGTAGGATGGAGGCCGTAGTCCTGGACAAAATCCCCCAATTTAATAAAATATGGCAACCTTGGGTAGATAACTTTCTACCAAAAGATTTCGACACTCGCCTCATGGCTCCTTAGCCCAGAACGGCGACCGTCTGGGCGTGATAGATGCTGCCCGGGGGTTCGCGTGGGCCGCCCGACCATTCCCTTTCCCTTACCCTTCCCCTCTCTCATGTACCTCCTCTTTCCCCTATAAGTCTTTACATCTCTTCTCTAACTTTCCCTTCTTCTCCTTCTCTTTTTCTGTATGTAAAATTTGACACGCGGAACTTGACCATCTTTAGTTACCTTCTGTGATAGCTAACATTTCGAAGATGTTGGTTACATGCCTCTCCGCTTTTGTTGATCGTTAGTTTGCTCCAACCCAGCTCCCCTGTTGGGTCCTTTATAATGGATATGCACTGTGTATGTATGGTTTTCAGATCTGTCTTGGATCTTTCTGACGTAACTATATCCGCAAACTTAAAGTGCTGTATATCAGGTTACTCTTTAGTATTGCTACTATTGTAAAATGTTCTGCTCTTTCTGTTGTGTATTATTTGATCTCTTAATAAAACGATTTGAAAGTAAAATTGGCGCCGATCAGAGGAGAGGAGCGAGCGCCGCCGACATACACAAAGCCGAATGTACTTCGGCTAGTCTCGGCTCCTCTCACAGTCCCTCCCATCTCCACTGATTGTGAGAGGAGAGGAACGATCGCCGCCAACATAGACAAAGCCGAGTGTACTTCGGCTAGACTCGGCTCTGCTCACAGTTAAGGGCGGGACTGCGAGAGGAGCCGAGTTTACCTGAAGTACACTCGGCTTTGTGTATCTCGGCTCCGCTGGCTCCTCTCCTCTCGCAATCAGTGGAGATGGGCGGGACTGCGAGAGAAGCCAAATCTAGCTGAAGTACACTCGGCTTTGTGTATCTCGGCTCCGCTCGCGGCTCTCATCACAATCAGCTGAGATCGTGGGGATTGGCGTATAACACGCACCCACGATTTCCCCCTGATTTTAAGGGGAAAAAAGTGCGTTTTATACGCCGATACCGATACATACGGTATATATATATATATATATATATATATATATATATATATATATATATTTTTTTTTTTTATATTTATTGTAATTACATTTTTTTATTATTAGTCTTGTTGGGGGGCTTTGGTGAGGTATCAGGGGTCTAAAAAGACCTTTGACATCTCCCCTTTGAGAAAGAGACTGAGGACAGAAATTCACCAGTCCCTTTTCATTCATAAATGAAGAATTGTAAACACAGTGACTGATCACTGACCCTGTTCAGTCAGAAAAGGAAGGGGTCGGTAAATTATATATTTACTGGCCCCTTCCTCTGCTCTCAATTCTGACAGTTCCAGCAGCAGCCAGCAGGAGGGGAGGGAAGTCAGCAGTACTGTGGGGGAATGAGGCGGGCTGAAGAGCACAGGAGGGGGGACATGGGGACTGAAGGAGGGTACAGAAAGACACAGGTGGTTGGAGAAGTACATAGGAGGGCTGGAGGAGAACACAGGGGGTCGGAGAGTACACAGAGTGACAGTCGGGGGTGATGGGGACAGTTACAGGCACCAATCTCCCTGTATAGCAGCTGACAGCCACAGGAGGAAAAGCTCCTCCCTCTCTGCTTCTCCCTTCCATTAATGTCAGCTGCTTCATTGACAGCTATACAGGGAGGTGCCTGTAACTTTCCCCAAACTTCCCAACCGTCCCAGGACTTTATGCAAGTCCCGGCAGATCAAGTCCGAGGAACTGTCTGCGGAGTCTGTGCAACTGAAGTCTGAGATGTGTATGTGGGGGGTCTTTGGGGGGGATAAGAGAATTTGTGTAAGAAGTGAGGTTTGGATTTATACTGGAAAGGGTATATTGGGGGGAGGATAGTAAGAAGGATTTGAGGAGGATTTATGCTGATAGGAGGGATATAGGAGGATTTGTGCTGATAAGGGGGTCTATGCTGGAAGGGGGAGATGTTGGGTAAGAGAATTTGTATAAGAAGTTTAGATATTTATGCTGCAAGGAGGGATATGGTGACGTTTTGTGCTGAGAGGGGGTATTTGTGTTGGAAGGGTGTACGTGGGGCAGACGATTTTTGCTGAGAGGGGGATATGGGGGGGGGGCTTTTGCTGTGAGGGGGGATTTGGGGAGGCAAGAGGATTTGTTCTAGAGGGAGGTCTTTGAGGGGGAGAAGATTTATACTGGAAGGGAAGATTTGGGGTGGGATTTGTACTGGGAGGGGAATTTAGGTCAGGGGGATAAAAGAAATTGTGCTAAAAAGAGAGATTGGGGAGGGAGTATTTGTGCTGTGGGAATGATTTTGGGGGAGAACGGAATTTATACCAGAAGCTGTATTTGTGTGTGGAGTGGGTGTGTGCTGGGAGGGTAAATTAATTCATGTTGAAGGGATTAGGATGGAGAAGATCCCATGGTAGAAGGTGGGAGAGGATTTGTGCTGGGGGGAGGAAATTGGGGGAAGAAGATTTGTTCTGTGTGAGATTAGTGAGTAGATTAGTGTTGGATTTTGCGGAGGGGGGGGGGTGCATATTTATGCTGAAAGGGTAAATTGGGGGAGAGTATTGCTTGCATTAGCACAAGTCCTTTCCCCTCCTAAAGCACCCATCCCCCAGTATATATCTGTCCCCAACTCTACCCCACATTTTAACACATGTCCTCTACCTCTCAAAGTGACCCCCAGCACATACCAGAAGCTAAGCACGCCGCAGGCTTTTCCCTCCCTCAAGTGTCCCTCATTCTCAAGTTTGAAAGTTGGGAGGTATGTGCCCCCACCCCACCACCACGCCGAACATCCCTGACTGTCAACCAGGCATGGATTATCCATGATTGCAGGGTGTACCAGAGCACAATGCCCCCCCCCCGGGGGCCTGTGTTTAGTGAACACCCTGCAACCATGGATGATACGCCACTGCGTCTCACCAATCACTGAACAGATACATTGATCAGGTATATCGATTGCATTTTTCACTATTTATAAAGCTTTGATTTTTATTAGGTTTACTAAGATGCCTCCACGTCCAATGCTTTTCTGTAAAGCAGTTCATGTACATGCTGTTAGTTATCTTGTTACACTGTGCTTGTCTCACACAATAATATGTGGCGGATTCTTCAGGTTTCATTCCAGTGAGTTTTAAAAACACTTCTCCTTTATTTGTGTCTCTGGTCAGAGTCACTCGTCCCTGAAGAGAGCTGGCATAATATGTGCTTGCTTCATAACATATTACCCCCAACCACACCAGCGGTTTCCTATCAGATTGTCGGACCCAGTGCACACAATTCATGTTAGTGCTGTCAGTGAGGGAGGCTCCGGTCACTTTACAGGTCATTTCCAGAGTCTCTGATGGCTTCACAGTCCCAGGACCAGACTCCACCATTGTGATTTGTGATGTGACATCTGAAAAATATTTATTATATTTGATTATATATTACATGTCTAGTATCTCAAATGACTTAGAAACTTTTAAATGAGTAATCCAAATAAAAAAGAAACACACATTGTAATGAAGACACAATAAAAAGTAACCACAGGAGATGTGTCATGTCTGAAGTTGTGTTTTGGATTCGGTTGCACTGATTCTGATCAGATAACTTTTCCTATATAACGCTCTGTATATAAGCAGAAATTTCCCATGAATGCTTTGCATAAACTGAAATGATTGGGTGAGGGGAACTGATGATATGGACAATTTGTTTTAAAACAAAACTGTTACTTTCTCCTGCAGAAAGTTCTTCATTTAAACCTGAATTTTATAGAAATATATTTTGTACCAACTGAAATAGCTGAGTTTATCTAAAAGAAGTGAAGCCACACAAGTAGAATATTTTATAGACATGTGCATTAGTTTTCGTCCAAATGCATTTTCGTCCGAATTTCAGGTATTTTCCTTTTGACAAACGATAACGAAAGCACAGAATCCGAAAAATGAAAGATCCGACATAAATAAATGCTTTATTTTCATTTTCGTTGTTACAACAGTTCGATATAGAATAGGAGATTCGACGTGACTCTGACAATAACAATCTGTGTCTAAAGAACCTGTGGTCGAATGTGCCTAACCTTACCTCTATTAGTCCAAGATTATATAGAGAAAATATTCGACAGAGAAAAAAGATTTGACAGAGAGAAAAGATTCTGCAAGTTACTGTGCTAAAAAGTGTTTGGGGACCCGGGTCCTGCCCTAGGGGACATGTATCAATGCAAAAAAAAGTTTTAAAAATGCCCGTTTTTTCAGGAGCAGTGATTTTAATAATGATTAAAGTGAAACAATAAAAGTGTAATATTCCTTTAAATTTCGTACCTGGGGGGTGTCTATAGTATGCCTGTGAAGGGGCGCATGTTTCCCGTGCTTAGAACTGTCCCTGCACAAAGTGTCATTTATGCAGGAAAAAAAGTCCTTTAAAATTGCTCGCAGCTATTATGATTTGTCGGCTCCGTAATACAGAGAACACTCATTGAAAGTCATTGATAAAAAATAAAAATAAAAAGTGTGGGGGTCCCCCAAATTCAATTACGAGGCCCTTCAGGTCTGGTATGGATATTAAGGGGAACCCCGTGTCAAATTTAAAAAAAAATTACGTGGGGGTCCCCTTAAAAATCCATACCAGACCGTTTATCCGAGCATGCAACCTGGCAGGCCGCAGGAAAAGAGGGGAGGACAAGAGAGCACCCCCCCCCTCACTCCTGAACCATACCAGGCCACATGCCCTCAACATTGGGAGGATGCTTTGGGGGTCTGTGACCCCTCAAAGCACCTTGTCCCCATGTTGATGAGGACAAGGGCCTCATCCCCAAAACCCTGGCCGGTGGTTGTGAGGGTCTGCGGGCGGGGGGCTTATCAGAATCTGGAAGCCCCCTTTAACAAGGGGACACCCAGATCCCGCCCCCCCCCCCGTTTTAAATGGTAAGGAGGTACAAAAGTACCCCTACCATTTCACAAAGAAAGTGTAAAAAACTGTTAAATAAGACAAACACACTTTTGAAAAATTCCTTTATTAAAAATAAAAAATAAATAAAAAAAAGATTCCAGCGGTGGTAATCCACTCTTGCTATCCAGCGACGGATGATGATCTCTCCAGCGATGGCTGATCTGATCCAGCGCAGTGAATCCATCCATTTTCTGTCTCCACAGAGGAGACACTGCGGGGATCCCGGCGGCCTGACGTTTGTTATATGCGGAGGGCGGGGCCACCCGTCACCTGACCCCGCCCCCTCTGACGTAAGGGGAAACCCGGGCCAGCAGCTACAAATACTGCAGCTGCTGACTTTTAAAATAGTGACACTTACCTGTCCAGCGCACCCGCGATGTCGGCACCCGAAGCCGATCTCTAGATCGGTACTCGGGTGCTGCCGCCGCAATCTTGGGTATGGGAATCAGGAAATGGAGCCTTTCGGCTTCATTTCCCGGTTCCCTACTGCGCATGCGCGAGTAGCGCTGCGCAATAAGGACGGTCCCCGCTGCCTCTGGGATCTGTGTGTTTCCCAGCAGGCAGCGGGGCACTTGCGGAAGGGGGCGGGCACTTGCGGAAAGGGGCGTAATCTACGCCCCTTTCCGCAGAGAGCTATCCCGGAAGTGGGTGCAGTTACCTGGATTATCCAGGTAACTGCACCCCCCTCCCCCCTGAAAGGTGCCAATTGTGGCGCCGGAGGGGGGGAGGATTCCGATGAGCGGAAGGTCCATTTTAGGGTGGACCTCCGCTTTAACTACTTTTTACACTTTCTTTGTGAAATGATAGGGGTACTTTTGTACCCCCTTACCATTTCAAACAGGTGGGGGCTGGGATCTGGGGGTCCCCTTGTTAAAGGGGGCTTCCAGATTCTGATAAGCCCCCCGCCCGCAGACCCCCACAACCACGGCCAGGGTTGTGGGGATGAGACCCTTGTCCTCATCAACATGGGGACAAGGTGCTTTGAGGGGTCACAGACCCCCAAAGCATCCTCCCAATGTTGAGGGCATGTGGCCTGGTATGGTTCAGGAGGGAGGGGGCGCTCTCTCGACCCCCCCTCTTTTCCTGCAGCCTGCCAGGTTGCGTGCTCGGATAAAGGGTCTGGTATGGATTTTTAGGGGGACCCCCACGCCAATTTTTTTTAAATTTGACACAGGGTTCCCCTTAATATCCATACCAGACCTGAAGGGCCTGGTAATTGAATTTGGGGGAACCCCACGTTTTTTTTTATCAATGACTTTCAATGAGTGTTCTCTGTATTACGGAGCCGACAATTCATAATAGCTGTGAGTGATTTTAACCCCCCTGACGGTCTTCCCAAGTCTGGCTCGGGGTGGAATTTTTATACCAAAAGCGGTAACCCCGAGCCAGACTTGGGACTGCATCGCTGGATCCAGGAGGAGGTTTAATTACCTTCTCCCTCGGATCCAGCGTTGTCTCCCCGCTGTACGAGCGAGCCGTGTCTAGCTCGATCTATCACATCACCGATCTCCATTCCCTGTGAGCGTTGCGACGCACAGGGACGGAGATCGGCGCCAAATTCAAAAAGTGAAACACACAGTATGTATACAGTATAATGCAATCTTACAGATTACATTGCTGTATGTAAATATTTTACATCCCCTTTGTCCCTAATGGTCTGCCCAGTGTCCTGCATGCAGTTTTATATTATAAAAACTGTTCTTTATACCTGGAAACTGGAGATTGTCCATAGCAACCAAAACTGTCCCTTTACATTAAAAATGATTTTAGACCAGCTAGAAAACAACGATAATAAATTGGAATCACTCGAAGAATTGAGGGATAGCGATTTGTGGGGAGATCCGTCATCAAATACTGAAAAGTAATGACAGTGACAATTCTGCAACTGAGCAAATTTCAGTGTTTTTGATTTGATTACATTATTGAATAATTTTTATTATTGTTATATTATTATTTGGTACAATTATTTATAATTATTTATTATATTATAATTTATGATTTCATTTTTCAAACTTTATTATACCCGGGATGTCTGCTAGACTCTGGTTTGGACATATTTAAGAGAGTTATTCCTAAGAATTACAGGACTACAATATAAAACGCCAAATTTTCATGCAAAATAATGGTACCGCTTTTAGCACCTAAAATCCGAAATAATCATACCGCCAGGCAGGTTAAATGACACTTTGTGCAGGGACAGTTCTAAGCACAGGAAACTTGCGCCCTTCACAGGCATACTATAGACACGCCCCAGGTACGAAATTTAAAGGAATATTACACTTTTACTGTTTCACTTTAATCATTATTAAAATCACTGCTCCCGAAAAAACGCCCATTTTTAAAACTTTTTTGCATTGATACATGTCCCCTGGGGCAGGACCCGGGTCCCCAAACACTTTTTAGGACAGTAACTTGCATATTAGCCTTTAAAATTAGCACTTTAGATTTTGAACGTTGGAGTCCCATAGACTTTAATAGGGTTCTAAAGTTCACATGAAATATGCTATATACTAGCTCCGTCGAATCTTCTTTATACATTCGACAGACACCATAAGCCTTCAAAGACAGATTTGACCGTAATTCATGTGGATTTTCGGATGAATGCAATTTTTGAACGAAAAACGAAATAAATAAAAACGAATTTCGGGAGTAACTGAATAAATAAATTTTTCGGACGAAAACGAAATTACGAAACAAAATATTTTACTCTGCACATGTCTAATATTTTATGGTGACCATACACTCAATGATTTGATTGAACGATTCTTCACACAATAAGATAATATGATTGGATCGATGAACTATCAAAAATACACATACTGGGGGTGATTTACTAAGAAGAAGGCACTGCACCAGTTCACACATTATTGGTGCGCCGGAAAAGTCATTAATCAAACGTGCGAACCAACGCACATTGAAATGTAAATAGCAATAATAAATATCCACATATGTAAACTGAAACAGGCACCAGGGTAACTGCGGTTTTCTCATTACTAATAGCTTACGCCCAATACAATCGGTTAATTTCATCTCATTGTATGTGTCTTGTTAGGCAATTAGTAGATGTTCTCAGTTAATTAACTCTTTTGATACTAATCTCATACCTATCACTTCTAATATATCTTTGAAATATGTTTTTAGTTTTTTTACCCAAATCTTTCAATACATTACAAAGAACAGAGAAGTGTTTCTAAACCCAATAAATTAATATTTTCAGATCTTGATCTTTAATGGTGACCATTCACTGCAATCAGTTAGATCTCAAACCAAGAAAGATTGCAGTCACAACTGGTGGAAGAATTGCTCAGGATATAAAGAAAAACCCACAAGTAATCGCAGGAGAAATACAGGCTGCTCTCCAAAAAGACGATGTGGTTGTTTTTAACCACTTCAGCCCCGGGAGGATTTACTCCCTTCCTGACCAGAGCACTTTTTGCGATTTGGCACTGTGTCGCTTTAACACAGTCGTGCGACGTGGCTCCCAAACAAAATGGATGTCCTCTTTTCCCCACAAATACAGCTTTCTTTTGCTGGTATTTGATCACCTCTGCGGTTTTTATTTTTTGCGCTATAAACAAAAAAAGAGCAACAATTTTGGAAAAAAACGCTTTATTGTTTACTTTTTGCTATAATAAATATCCCCCAAAAATATATAAAAAATATATTTTTTTTCCTCAGTTTATATGTATTCTATATAAAAAAATTGCAATACGCGTGTGATTGGTTTGTGCAAAAGTTATAGCGTCAACATAATAAGGGATAGTTTTATGGCATTTTTATTAATAATTTTTTTTTTACTAGTAATGGTTGCGATCAGCGACTTTTATCGTGACTGCGACATTATTGCATACACATCGGACAATTTTGACACATGTTTGGGACCATTGGCATTAATACAACGATCAATGCTATAAAATTGCATTGATTACTGTAAAAATGTTAGTGGCAGTGAAGGGGTTAACCACTAGGGGACGGGGACGGGTTAAGTGTGTCCTGGGGGAGTGATTCTAACTGTCTGGGGGATGGGCTAGCTGTGACATGGCACTGATCGCTGCTCCCGATGACAGGGAGAAGACAATCAGTGTCCTGTCACTAGGCCGGGGAGATGCTATTTACATCGGCAGCTGCCCGTTCTTCAGCTCTGTGACACGATCGCAGGTATACCAGAGTCCATGGGTCCCATGGGCACGGCCACGGAGCTCGCGGGTACGTTCCTTTGCCCAGAAGTGCCATTCTGCTGATGTATATTTTCTGGCAGCAGTCGGCAAGTGGTTAAATAAATTAGATTTAGTGCAAAAGCCTGTTTGATTTCCTAAAATTTTAACTAATTTTTCAAGTGCGTCTTCCTATTACCTTGTTTGCCTAAATATCGAGTTGTACAGAGATTGACCAGATTGCATAGTGCATGACCGTCTTAAGTGCCAAATTTGGCATGTAGATGTGCCATGGCCCACTTGTATTTTCCAAACAATATTTCTGGGGCATTGTACAAGGCACATGAAAAAACAACTTTTTTCAAGACATGCTAGTTTGATCAGGAATCTTCAAACTACGGCTCTCCAGCTGTTGCGGAACTACACATCCCATGAGGCATTATAAAACTCTGACATTCACAGACATGACTAGACATGTTTGAAATTGTAGTTCCTGAACAACTGGAGGGCCGTAGTTTGATGACCCTGTACTAGACCATTATTACGCCTCCAGAATTGGGAGTGTGGCATCTACCCAACTTATTTCTGCTGGTGGACACAAGAACCCACATCTATAGATATACAGTTTCTCACAAAACTGTCACCAGTAGTGATGGACGAACTTCTGATGGGACTTTCACGAATGCGAACCGTGGACGCTTCCAAAAGTTTGCAAACCGCAAAGTTTGCGGCGGGCCCCATTGACTTTAATGGCAGGTGAACCTTAAAAACCTACAGGTCATATTTTCAGCCACAAAATACTTACTAGATGTGCACACATAGTCCCACCACATGGACACTGACATAACAAAAGTATGAAGTGAATCTGGGATCGATAACGTCAAGCATTCTTTTTTTATCTGTGAAAGTTTGACAATTCAGGACTCAGGAGCGCATGAAGGCCATGGAGGAGAGGAAAGGTCAGGGCAGGCTATGAAGATGGTGCAGGAGATGATCAACCGAACCGTGATAGAGAGCACTGACACCAGCACCAAGATAGAGAGCACTGACACCACACCAGCACCGTGATAGAGAGCACTGAGACCACACCCGCACCGTGATAGAGAGCACCGACACCAGCACATGATAGAGAGCACTGACACCAGCACCGTGATAGAGAGCACTGACACCAGCACCGAGATAGAGAGCACTGACACCAGCACTGAGATAGAGAGCACTGACACCAGCACCAAGATAGAGAGCACTGACACCACACCAGCACTGTGATAGAGGGCACCGACACCAGCACCGAGATAGAGAGCACTGACACCACAACAGCACTGTGATAGAGAGCACTGA
This sequence comes from Lithobates pipiens, assembly GCF_037356315.1. NCBI lineage: Eukaryota > Metazoa > Chordata > Amphibia > Anura > Ranidae > Lithobates > Lithobates pipiens. The sequence goes on along the minus strand of NW_027507696.1, from coordinate 13,656,157 downwards.
CACCAGCACCGTGATAGAGAGCACTTTTGGTGGTAGTGTCTTTGGGGGTGCACACAGCAGAGAGTGAAGAGGGTGCAGATCGAGAGGATGAGGAGGGTGCAGAAGAGTAAGGCTGAGTGAGCCACTCAACCAAGTCTGGTGCGTCCTTTGACGTAATCGCACGCACCTTCTGCAATTTGCCACTTTGGCTCAAGTCTGTTGCTCCTGCCCTACCCCTACCACCCCTGCGGAAGGGCCTGCCTCTTCCTCTGCCTGTCATTTTTTTAAATTACCCTGTGACAAAAGTCTCTAGAGAAGTGCAGTATGTATGTGGAATAAGGTATATAACACACTGCTTCAATCTGTAGTTTTTGGGGGCCACTGGTCTATCACACCAGTTATAATACTTTTTTTTATTGCGTTTGTCACTCTTTGTAGTATCGCTGTAGAACCGCTTAGCAGTCACAATGCTGCACAGTGGAAATGCACTATACTATGCTTTCTATATGTGTAAGTATTTTATACGTGTATTACACCCCTATATACTGCACACCAAATAGTACACCTATACCAGTCCTTAAAAGGACCTTTGTGGACCTAGTAGCTAGTGATTTGCAGACTGTCCCTCAGTCCCTACACTGATAAAAGACAGCTGCAGAATCGTTCAGCAGTCAAGTATAATATTCTTTCTATATTTGAAAGAAAGTAGATTATACGTGTACAACGCTATATACTGTACACCTATACCAGTCCCTAAAAAGACCTTTGTGGACCTAGTAGCTAGTGATTTTCAGACTGTTCCTCAGTCCCTACACTGCAGAATCGGGCAGCAATCAGCAGCACAGCAGTCAGCAGCAGTGCACCACAACCCTATATATTGTACACCTCGACCAGTCCTTAAAAGGACCTTTGTGGACCTAGTAGCTAGTGATTTGCAGACTGTCCCTCAGTCCCTACACTGATAAAAGACAGCTGCAAAATCGGGCAGCAGTCAGCAGCAGTGCACCAGCACCCTATATACTGTACACCTATACCAGTCCTTAAAAGGACCTTTGTGGACCTAATAGTAATAGCTAGTGATTAAACTGACTGTCCCTGCTCGACACAGCGTCCTGTCCTTACACTGACAAAAGACAGCTGCAATCACCAGCACAGCAGTGCACCAAACCTTATATACTGTACTACACCTATACCCGTCCTTTAAAAGGACTTTTGTGGACCTAATAGCTAGTGATTTGTGTCAAATAGTCTCTCCCTGCTCCCCACAGCGTCCTGTCCCTACACTGACATAAGACAGAATGTAAAATGGCCGCCAGATCAGGTCTATTTATAAGGTAGGGGGAATGTCCAATTGTCCATGTGCTGAAATGTCTCAATTGGCTGTCCTGTACCCCATGATGGATGTGTCATCATGGGTCAAAGTTCTTTCACACTGTAAACGCATATGTCCGCTGGGCGAACAGCACCAAAAGTCCGCCGGTTTGGCGAATTGCAAACACGCAAAATTCGCCGCAAACCGACCTCCAGGCGAACCGCAAGGCCATCTCTACTCATCAACACACACTCCCTCATACAACCGTTCATAAAATGTTGTCACACATTCCAGCACATTCTCTCCCTTACATTCCCTCCCTTCTTCATCATACACACCCTTAAAGTGGTTGTAAACCCTTACAAACCACTTTGACCTACAGGTAAGCCTAGATTAAGGCTTACCTGTAGGTCCAAGCAATATCTCCTAAACCTATATGGTTTAGGAGATATTTGCCCGAAAACGGGCACCGCTGTATACGGCGCATGCGCCGTAGACAGCGGCGCGCATCGCGCACTGAGCGCGGCAGTTCCAAGAATGGAGCTGCCGCATTTGTCGACTCCCGTGCGCATGCGCGGGAGTGACGGCTTCGCCGAATGACAGCGGCGGAGCTGCGAGACGCCACCAGCAAGATGGATGCGGCGGACTACAGGGGACAGCGGCGACTTCGCTGGCTCCTGTGTCAGGTAAGTGACACATAATGGGCTACTATGCGATGCATAGTAGTCCATTATGCTTTACCTTTGCAGGGAAAAAAAGAGGAAATAAACTCATCAGGGTTTACTTCCTCTTTAAACGCTCCTTTTTCCTTACAATACTTCTTGAAAAAAAGATTCTCCAGATGTTTTACTCTCACTTGAAAAATTATTTGTTTTCCTCTTTCAGTGAATACCTCTTTAATCCTCTTCCTAACATGGTCTGTTTCATCTGCCATGTCAAAGCCCATATTCCTAAATGAATATAATTTAACCAATCTAGAATATCTCCTTTTCTCACTGCTACTTTTATCCCTACTCTTTTTTTTTTGTTGTTTCAAGAATTTAATTTTCCTTTTGACCCAATCCTACCACCCCAAAATATTACTGAAATATTTTTTTCCTATTAACCCCTCTATAATATACATTACTAAAATATGCTTTGGCATGCTCATCCTGCAACAATAAACTATTTAACCTCCATACTCCTAAACCAAACTTACTATACTATCCTCCATACTCAAATCAACATACACTGCCACATGGTCTGAACAAAATTACCAGCCTATGCTTAACATTAGCACATTTGAACGCATCAGAAAAGGAACATAAATCATTTCTGGATTTGGTGCACCCACTCGCCAAGAAAAAAAGAGAAATACGAATCCACCAAACCCAGAACAATATGATCATTGAGATGAAAATACTGAATTACCCTATTCAGCATGGTGCTACCTACATCTAACTTAGTCTCTGCTACTCTTATCCGATCTTTCACAAAACGTATCATATTAAAATAATCCATGATCACACTAGGTCTCCTTCCCACTGCACGTAACTTCAAAACTTCAAAAAACTCAAGACGTTCCTGTCTACTCACAGGAGCATATAAATTAAAAAGCCTAAACTTCTGGTTAAACAAAACTAAATCTGCCATAATTAATCTTCCTGGCACTAACACAACAAGTGGCATAATGCAAATAATTCTATTTGTAATGATAATGCCTACCCCAGCATTCCTATTGCCCCCAACTGCCAACCATATGTAATCCACCACCCACTCATCCAGAAACTCCTAGCTAGGCAACATTGTGGCCGGCTGAAAAATTCCTGGAGTCCCCAGACTTAGTGCTGGTGATTCTACCTCCACTCTGACATCCCCCAGGACCTCAAAGGGGTTACTTGTTTCAATTCCAGCTGCCTCTACATTCAGTTTCTTAGCCCTTCTCTTCTTAGGGCTCTCCAAAGCGTCCATCTTGGTATTGGCACCCAGTGTCTCCATCTTTTCCATATCCTCTTCTTAGGCTTCCTGCACCTCCGGCTCACACTATAAGGCTGCTGCCAACTCCTCCATAGCCTCCTCCACTGCCCTCTCCACCTCTGCTCCACTCTCTGCTGTTAATGGCTCCACACTGGTGGGTGGCACTTCTACACTATGTTCCACACCCTGGTGTCCACTTTCTTCCTCTTCCACCTCCACTTCCCCCTCCTTTCCATGTCTTTCATTAGAGTCAGACAGCACCTGTGCGGACACTGTTTTTTCACTCTTAGCACTGCGCCTGACAGCTTCAGCATAAGAGACATAGGCCCTTCTTACTTTTAGACAATTCTTCACTGTGTGATCGTGCTGTCCACATATATCACAGGCCCGCTTAACCAAGCAAACCCCAGCCTCAAGCCCCCTCCTCTCCACAGTTCTGGCAGTGCATCTCCACATTATATTCATCTCTGGTATGCCCAAACTTATGACATTTCTTTCAGTATGTTTGTTGACTAGGATAATAGAGAAACCCTCTATTTCCTGCTATTGAAAAATTAGCTGGTGGATGATGCACTCCACCAATCACTTCAAGAATCCACCTTAAGTTTGACAAAAAGCATCAATTTGCCATTAAAGATCCCCATACGATTAGTCAGCCTGAAGCCTCCCTTCACCAAAGAGCAGTATTTCTTCAAAAAGGCCACTACCAAAGCAATGTCAGTGAAGAGGTTAAACGGGGTGAACAACCAATGACTTTTCCTCCACAGCATACAAGGGTTCCACTATGAAAGGCCTTATGGACTCATGGTTAGATTTTTCTAATTCCTTACACTTCTCAATAACTCCTGTGCAAAAATTGCTATGCACAAAAGAAACATAATAGTACCTTGGTGTTGCATGGTCCTGGATACAATAGATGTGTTGTGGTTCCACTCCAACCGATTTCTCCAGTAAATCCTCCACAAGGAACTCCAAACTCACTTTATGCAAATGACCAGGCATAACCTTAAACCGCTAGGTGTTCTGAATCCCCCTTCGCTCCATCAAGCTCAGCAAAGAAAACTCAGGCCATCAAGCAATCTTGCCTCTTTATAGGTCAAGGAAAAGAATGCTATATGCAAACTTTATATAACATAGGTTTGTTAATTTTGACTTATTAATTTTGCTAGTCCCACTTGGTTGGCTTATATTCTAGTAATTGGCCTTAAAATGGGTATGGGGGGCCAGGTCCCATATGCACCTCTACATATATCAATGTCACCAATTTAGACAACCCCAAAATCAAAACAAGGAGAAGTGACTTTTAAAATGCAAAATTGCTTAAAAGCTAGTAACTGGAATGGGGTGGTCTTGCTATGCCTCATGCCAACAGCTGGAGGTCCGCTAAATTCATATCCCTGATGTACAGCTTTATTGAAAACGTACAAATCTACATTGCAGCTGCAAGATCTTAACCTCCCCCCAAAAAATAGCCTCTCCCCCTTACATACAAGGCCATTTGGGTCTGTTAAGACTTAAAATGAGAACCCTCCCATGTGAAAAAAATGACCCCAAACTAAAAGAATATTGTGCCCCTCCCACACACTAACAAACCCCTAGCCAAACACACAGCAATGCAGCCCATGAAAGGGGGTGTAGGCTTTGGGGTAGGAGGGGGTTCAGGCAACCCAAAAGCCAACCACCTTGTTCCCATATTCCGCACAGTGAACAAACTCATGTGCTTGCGCATGCACATTCACACAGTTCTAAACATACTTGCAGGCACAGCAGGCTTTCTCTGAAAAAGTTACTTTCTCATTCTATTTTGGGCATATTTGTTACTTGGGCAGTTGTTACTAAACTTCCTCACATCACCCCAAAATATTGGCACCTCCATCTTCTGTCAATATTGAATTGGAGATGCCGTGTGCCATGTCCATAGTGGCGCACATATTGCATTTTCCCGTGCACCAAGATCACTATAGTAAATTGGGGATTTGAACTCTGTTACCGTAAATATGGAAATGGAATGGACAAAAAATACCGCGCTACAAAATAAATAATACAAAAAATAAGAAAAAAACAAAAGAAACTAACACAATACCCTCTCCCAGCAGCAGTTCTAAATTGTGAGATATGCACAAATGTAGACGTGGTAACAAGAAAAAAGCTGCACATACTTATATATATATATATGATATATATAAACCCCTATTAATGTGAAATGAAAAAATAGTCCAATATTAATGATGGAAAATAAAGTCCAATGAAGTCCAAAAAATGAAAAGTGAATGAAAACTGTAATTAAACAAACACCACCAACGCGTGATCCACAACCACATAAATTGCACGCTTACCAGAGGCAAGCTTAAATAAAGTCTGTAAATGTCCAAACACCAACTTGATAATTGTGCTTCCACAGACCACCTGGATGATATTCATGCAGTGGGAGACGTTTTCAGATTCAGTTCGCTGGCATCACCCTTCCTTAGTTAAACGTCAATGATGGACAGGAGGTAGCAGCGACCGAATGGAGTACACCTCCGTCATAATTCATAAAATTGAGAGAAAGACTGGCCATAGTGTAAATCAGTAAAATATAGTTTAATAAAAGATAAAGGTTGCACTTACATAAGTAGCGTTAAATTAAGCAGATAATAAAAACTGTTTGCCGACCGGCAGCATACACCCGTTCGGATACAGGTCGCGATGACATCAGCGTGTCAACCTCCCTACATACATTACGCCTAGAGATGGGGAACGCGTCTGGGGAACGGGCGACGCACTGACTACTGTACTTAAATACACCCAGGCATATCCACGCCTCGTTGTGAGTCCTCAATGGCGGAAACCCATAATGCCAAAGCATGTTGACATTCTAAAAAACAAATCTCAATAATAAAAAATAAAAAAAACAATAGCGGACAGCAACACAAGAAATATCAGATTAAACTAATCCATAACTTATAATTAATATTTTATGATTATATCAATATAAACATAAATCTAAGAAAACATTTTAGTGTTGAAAATATTTTTATTGAACATTTCAAGTAAAAAAAAACAACAAGACAGTAACCGACATGAGGCAAATACAAGCAGGAACAGTAACAGGACTACATTTGTGAATGGACGGCTAGCGACTATCAGCCACAGTCGGTCCCGTCGGAAAGTTTGGAAAACAAGGAAAACAGCCTGTTCCCGATCCACAAGGCCACAGTAGGGAAAGAATACTCATGGGTTACTACATGAGACAACGTGTAATTAGTATTACGAAGAAGACAGAGAGAGAGAGAGAAAAGAAAGGGAAGAGAGGAGCAAAAGAAAGAGGAACAGAGTGTTACAGGAAAAAATGGATATCAAGATGAGAGGAGAGGGAAAAAAGGGGGGAAGGGGAAGGGATACGGGTAGGGGGGGGGGGAAGGGTAGGAGAGAGCCCACAGCGCCCCTACGCATTCAATACTTGTTCCATTAAAGTGTCAGAGGAAGAGAAGCGGAGCCAGATCGACCATTGAGATATAAACTTGGAGTAAGTATCATTGTCCAGCGCCAACATCTCCTCCATTCTCATGGTGTCATTCATAATGGATACCCACCGTGACAATGGGGGGGTAGTCGTCGTCTTCCAATAAGCAGGTATCAGCTGCCTAGCAGAGGACATAAAAAAACGAAGCAATCTTTGTCTCTGCGATTTAATAGACCCGGGCAGTATTGAGAGTAATGCAATTTTCGGAGAGATAGGAACCGGAGTATCAGCTAGAAGATTATAACATTCAAAAACCTGTGTCCAGAAGGGGCGGATCCTCTCACAGTCCCACCAGACATGTAAATAGGTTCCGACTGAGGCTTCACAGCGCCAGCAGGTGGCTGGCGTAGACGGGAAGATTTTGTGTAAAGTAGCAGGGTCTCTGTACCATCTGGACAGCAGCTTATAGTTCTTCTCTTGAGAGTAGCAGGAGATGGTCGACTTGTGGGTGAAGTGGAAAGAGGTTTGCCAATCCGGCACAGAGATGTCTTCACCCAAATCCGCAGACCACAGCCTAGTATAAGGTGGGAGCTGATCATGCGCTAAAGTCTGTAGTAAGCTATATAAGGAGGATAGCAGGTGTTTGGGGGTTTCTGGGAGGGAGCACAATACCTCAAAGTTGGTAAGCTTGCGGTGTATTTGAGAGGAGGAGTGTAGGCGTTTGGTAAATGCGGACACCTGTAGGGCCGTGAGCCAATCTCCAGAGTCTGTCAGGGGGACCGGGGTCCCCTGAGAGGGATGTACAAATGTAAAAGCTTGCGGCCACTCCGTACGCCTAAAGGGTCCTAGGGAGGCTGCCCCTGTACTTTGTGGTAAAGCAGGGTGATCAAAGAGGGACGTCAGGGGGCCCGGATCAGAGGAAAGGGTGGTGTTTAGCCCTGTCTTATACCATAATTTCAGGGAGGCCAAGGTCAATGGGGATAGGGAGGTCATACTAGAGTAGTCCTGAGTGTATCCCCATAGAAGAGCTCGGAGATCCACAGGAGAAAGGTCCTGTTCAACGGCCACCGAGGCCTTGCAAGGAGGACGGGGGAACCACTCTATGATGCGAGTCATAAGAGCAGCCGTATGGTAAGTCTCAAAGTCAGGGAGGCCTGTTCCCCCCATAGTCTTCGGGAGTGTAAGCAGTTTAAATTTAACTCGGGGGAGGCCCCTGTTCCACATGAATCTGATGGCTAACGAACGCAGGGAGATGAAAAATGATTTGGGGACTTGGATGGGGATGGTTTGGAATAAATACAGGAGCTTGGGCAGGATGTCCATCTTTAGGATATTAATCTTTCCGAACCAGGGCAAGGGAGACCCCCCCCATTCCTCAAGGTCTTTCCGTATACGGTTAAGCAGGGGAATATAATTCAGGGAAAACAAGTTAGCTAGGTTGGAGGGTATAATAACCCCCAGATAAGAAATCCCCTTGGTCTGCCATTTAAATGAGAAATTGGATTTTAGAAGGGACAGTGTGGAGGGGGCGAGGGATATGTTAAGGGCTTCAGTCTTAGTAATGTTGATCTTGAAATTACTATGGGTACCAAAACGTTGAAATTCTCTGAGTAGGGATGGTAGGGAGGTGTGCGGATTCTGAAGGTACACGAGGAGGTCATCAGCATACAGGGAAAGTTTGTGATGCGCAGATGGAGTTTGGATACCTAGAATGGAGGGGTTTTGTCGTATGGCACAGGCCAAATGTTCAATAATAATGACAAAGAGGAGGGGGGACAGGGGGCAGCCCTGGCGGGTACCGTTTGCAATGTCAAAGGGGGCTGATGTGGTACCGTTGACCAGGACCGTAGCCGAGGGTCGTGAATATAGGGACATAACTTTAGAGATGAAGGGAGCTCCGAGGCCAAGTTGTTGTAGAGACAGCTGTAGGAACCTCCAGCTGACCCTATCGAAGGCCTTTTCAGCGTCAAAGGATAAAAGGCAAGCTTTCAGGCCTTTACGTTGGATCAGGGAGATAAGATGTATCGTCTTGGAGGTGTTGTCCCTCGCTTCTCTGCCAGGGACAAAACCCACTTGATCGTTATGAATAATTTTAGGCAATAAAGGGGACAGACGGGTAGCCAGAACTTTCGCAAATAGCTTAATATCTATATTGAGCAGGGATATGGGTCGATAGCTGCTGCATTGGGATGGGTCTTTGCCCGGTTTAGGGATAATAGAGATGTTGGCAGATAAAGATTCCTTGGAGGGGAGGTGAAGACTGTCTACCGAATTAAAGGCCTTTGTCAGAAGGGGTGCAAGTTGTGGGGCAAATGTCTTGTAGAACCGGGGTGTAAAGCCGTCAGGACCCGGGCATTTGCCCACCTTAAGGGCTTTGAGGGCCTGCAGAAATTCAGAAGTAGTTAGGGGCTCATCTAGGGACGTAGCGTCTGCATCATCAATAGTGGGTAGAGCAGTTTCCATAATATAATCCCGTGTGGGGTCGGGAGAGGGGGGGGACCGGTCGGAGGGGTTTGCACGCGGGAGGTTATAAAGCTTTGAATAGTATTGCCGGAAGGATTCAGATATCCCGGAGGTGTTAAACGTTTTCCTAAGGTCCGATTGGACGATAAAGGGGATAGAATGTCGTGGGGGTCTAGGGTGAATAGTTCTGGCCAGATGTTTACCACATTTATTCGCCAGGGAGTAGAAGCGATTCCGTGCTTTATCCCTGGCAATCAGGGAGTGCGCGTCTAAAAGCTGGAGCAAGTCTCTGCGGGCGTTGGAAAGCTGGACAAAAACCGTAGGGTCCAGGTCTTTTTTATGAAGGGGTTCAAGGTCCGCTATGGTAGAAAGGAGTTTGCGTATGTCATGAGCGCGGGCCTTCTTAAGGCGGGAGCCGTGTTGTATGAGGGTACCCCGGATCACACATTTGAGTGTGTCCCACTGGTTCAAAGGGGAGGTTGTGTCTGCGGAGTGGTCACCTATGAAATTTTTAATGACTGTGGAGACATCCGCCACGCACACTGAGTCCCGCAGCAGATTGTCATTAAGCCTCCAGCTCGCCCCCCGGCGGGCAACAGGGGGGCGGACTAGAGTCAGATAGATGGGGGCATGATCGGACCATAGGAGGTTACCGATCGCTGTTTGTAGAGGCGTGTCTAGAAGTGATTGCGATATGAGAAAGTGGTCCAATCTACTGTAGGAGTTGTGTGAGACTGAAAAATAACTGTAATCCCTCTCTGTGGGATGCTGGACTCGCCAGGCATCCACCAGATGGGAGGAATGGAGGAGTGATTTAACACGTGTCAAGGTGGAACAAGGTACAGAAGACTTACCCGAGGATGTGTCTGCGGATGGGGAGAGGGCAATATTGAGATCACCTCCAACAATAAAAGTCGACCCTCCAAAGGAGGATAGTCTGGTGAGGACTGAAGAGAGGAACCGAGCCTGGCCCACGTTCGGCACGTAAACGTTAGCTACTGTAAAGAGAAAATCTTTTAGTTTCAGTTTCAAAAATACATAGCGGCCTGAATCGTCTATGAGAGAGTCCAGAACCTCCGGGTTAAAAGATTTATGAAAGGCAACAGATACCCCCTTGGATTTGGCCTGTGGATTAACACTGTGGAACCATTGAGGGTAGTACCTATTGCGCAGTGCCGGAATAGCTCCAGCTCGAAAATGTGTTTCCTGGAGCAACAGAATTTTCGCACGCTGTTTGTGAAAATGGTAAAGTGTCTGGCTCCGCTTCTCGGGAGTGTTGAAACCCCTACAATTAAAGGAAGCAAAAGTTATCGAATCGTCACTAGCCATGGGGGATCATTGAAGTGGTGCTCGAGATCAATAGGATGAGTGACACTATGGGCAAACCCCATTGGGGTAAGGAACAGGAATAGAGGATGTAAAGGGGAGGTAAGGGAGGGGGGGAGGGGTGTGAGGGTAAAGGCAGAGAGAAGGCGGAGGGGAGAAGAGAAGGAAGAAGAGAGAGAAAGAACAGCACAACAACCTTGCATAGGTAGTAACAACAGTGGCAGGTATGGCAACCCATTCCCAGCACAGTAAACAGAGGGACATGAAACAGGGCATTTAGAAACATCAGTGACAGGAGATGGGCCCAGTAGGTCAGGCAGAAAAGAGGAGTAGGCAAGAAAGATAAAATAAAAATAAAAATAAAAAAGGCCACTAGGTGGCTCCAAAAGGCAAACATTACAAAGAAAAGAAGCCTATCAGAAAGGCACAAGTCAGTGCATCGCACAGTGATCAGAGGATCACCGTGGGGCGCACAAAAAAAAACAAACAAAAAATCCGCAAGGGGGGGAGGAGTGTGGGGGAGAAACCCAGAGTCGGGCAGCTCCCAGCACCCCGGCCCCACGGGTAAACCAGTATCAGGTGCGACCTAAGGAGTAAACTAAAGAACATAGTAAGCATAATCATCTTAGTGGTCATCAATAAATGCAATTGTAAACCGGCATAAAATAGAGAACATCTATGAGTCATAAGGGGAAGGACATGCAACAGGCCCAACAAAGGGATCAGATTTAAACAAAACAATAATCGTAAAGTAAATCAAGGGCAACACGGAGGGGACCGTTGTATACAGTGGGTTGCAAAGACAAGTCTTGAGAGCAGTCCAGGAACTATCAGCACAACGGAGAACCCCAACTATAGGGAAAGGGGGGAGGGGAACACAGCAACGGGGGTTATAAAAGATACGGAAAAAACCTGTAAACAGAAGGGTTAATCAACATGTGAGATATTCGACCCATATGGGTCCAAGGCCATCACAGGGGGAGGCCCCAGCGGCGGGAGGAGAAAACAGGCCCGGGGGCCCACTGGATCGGGTCAGTCGTTGGTATCTTGAAGCTGCGGGGACCGAGGGGTGCGCTTGCGTCCTTGCTTCTGCCATTGCGGGGTGTAGGGCAGACCTGGAGTGGTCGGAGCAAACGGCCAGTCAGGTAGGGCGACTTGAGGCAGTTCAAGCAAGCTAAGAAATGTAGGCAGGTCTCCCAATGTACGAAATACAGCGGTTTTACCCGCGTGGTGCACTCGGAGATGAAACGGGAACCGCCATTGGTATTTGATCTGTCTTGCTTGCAGGAGTTGCGTGAGGGGTCGTAGGGATTTCCGCAAAGCCAGTGTTTGGCGAGAGAGATCAGGAAGAAGCATGACGGGTGTGTCATTGAAGAGGATCGACTGCTGCGTGCTAGCGGCCCTCATGATGTTCTCCTTTACTTTGTAGAAATGGACACGGCACAACGTGTCACGAATGAAGGAGGGGTCAGGGGTACGGGGACCCGATGTACGGTGCACCCGGTCCAATTCGATCGGGTCATCCTTGGGTCGCTGAAGCAGTTGGTTGAAGATAGCCGTCACAGCTGCAGGCAGATTTTTGGGGTCAACCGATTCGGGAATCCCCCGTATACGTATGTTGTTGCGGCGACTGCGGTTTTCGAGGTCGTCCTGTTGGTATGAGAGCTGCTGAAGCAGGACAGTGTGAGTATTGAGGATCCGATCATGCGATTGTACGGTGTCCCGCAGGCCATCCATTGTGCTATCCACATCATCAAAACGCACCCCCACATCTTTTCTCAGGTCAGAGATCTCCTTTCGGTACGTTTCCTCGATCCGGAGTACACAATGTTCAAAGTCAGCTTTGGTGGGTAGGGACCTCATGTAGCTGTGCAGGGATCTAATCTGTGATTCCATGTCCCATCCATCCCCTGAACCTAGGGAGGCATTAGAGCGGCTTCTGGTAAGCCTGGGGGAGAGGGCAGAGTCCTCAGAGTGTGAAAGCAGACTGTGGGGTCTCACCTGAGACTGCAGAGCTGATTCAGAGCGTGCCGGGGATGGAGGGGCCGGCGTCCCCTTGGATGCCGGTCGGTGCTGTGAGGATGACCGACCATGGCCAAAATAATCATCGAGATCCCCTCCCGGGTGACGGCTATTACCGCTCTTGTGTGCTTTGGGCTTGTCTTTCCCCATGGTGCTGTGAATAGCCGGTTTACTGTCCGAAATAAGGGCCGTGGGGCCGGGGGAGCCAGGAGCTGAGCGTAGGCCCGACCTACCTCTCCATACGTGGGGGCAGGCCCTCACAGGTGAAAGTCCAGATCATTCAGGAGGGACTTGCATAAATCAAAACGTGGTCCTATAGGTACAGACTTGAGGTAAAGCAAGGCGACCTTCGCCGTAGTAATTCAGAGAGGTATAGTGACGTATAATCTGAGAGAATGAAAGGATGATCCAGGTAAAAGGAATGTAAAGTGGTCAGTCTCCTGCTGCAGTAGAGTAAATGAGTATACCAAGGTGTCCAGAGCTGAGTCTGTGTGCAGAGGGCTGCAGGGGATGCCTGGAGCAAGGATGCCTGGAGTAGTGGACCAGAAGAGCAGGCTGGGGTCACAAACAGAGGTGGATGGAGAACCACAAGCAGGGGGACAAGTCAATTAAAACAATCCTCCTTGGTGGGGGTGGGCAATCAGGCCTGAGCTGACAGGCAAACCGCAGGAGTGGGCCAGAACATCCGCGGAGCACGTGCCCGGGCAGCAGCCGTAGGAAATCCCGGGGATCTTCAGGCCTCAGTAGGCCGCACTAGGCCGGAGCCGGCCGCGGGGCCCCCCCGGGGAGCCACGGGGGTCACAGGGGTCCGAAACCACCCCAATTACGATCCGGGCGGGGGGGGGATAGCTGGAGAGGACCGATGACAGCCCCTTACCTCACCCGCCGGCGTGGCTCCGGAGGTCTCGGGCGATCCCGGAGGCCCAAGATGGCGGCGGCCGGCGGAGAGACAAACTACGGATCCAGGCGGCTGGGAGCCCCAATTCCGGGGAAAATCGTCTGGGATCCCTCGGTGGCACAGTGCGGTCCGGGCAGAGCGAGTGGTTCGGCAGACAGTGCACAAATAAAGGTGGATGGCGACGGATAGCTCCGTGAGCGGCAGGAGCTCCTCAGCTACACGTCCGTCGCCATTCACGTCAGGCCACGCCCCTCAGAAAACATTTTAATAGTGTGGATATAATTCCCACATCGCCATCTAGTGGGGAAGAAAAAATTAGCTCCATGAGTTTCCCCATACAAAGCCAATTCAAAAAACCCATAAGTATAGAGACTTGATGAGAGGCCCAATGATAGATTATATTGAACGTAGTTCTAAAAAATAAATGAAATAATAAAAAAAAAAATGAAAATGAAAAATGAAGTAAACATTAAAAATAAATAAATATAAATAAAAAATGAAAAATAATAATAATGAAAATATGAAGTTAAGGGAAAATAAAGGACCGTCATAGGTTGTTATTGAGGTCTCACAACAAGTATACAAAAATGATCCAAATCAATAATTATTTATAAATGAATTCAAATCAATGTCAACATTGAGCCCAAAGGGGGTATAACATTTAATTTTATTTATCCATGCCATTTAAAATCTGGAAATGCCACGGACCATAGAGCCATCCCTCCATGGTGGAATATATTTATCAATTGCCAAAAAAATGGTTTTAGAGGGATCCTTATCATGGGCCTCTAAATAGTGCCTAGATACTGGATGTTTTGGGGAATCCACTTAGAATATTTGTCTCGTGTTCATTCAATCTAACCCTGAGGGGGCGTTTAATCCTGCCCTCATACTGTAGCCCACAAGGGCATTGGAGCAGGTAAACCACCCCCTCAGTGGAACACATAACGAACGGTCTAATTTCGAATTCAACCATAGTGCTGGTTGATTTGTGGGTTCTCCTATGTAGGCATCCACTAAATGAACATATCCTACATTTCCTACACTGGTAAAAAACAGTTACATTTTCAAAGAACCCTTTCTTTATGGAGGGTGGGTCCAGAATGTTAGGGGCTAGTCTACCCCCGAGTGAAGAGGCCCCACTATATATCATCTGAGGTTTGTTGTGAAGAACTGTATTGAGAACGTGGTCGTTAGTAAGGACGTGCCAATGTTTTTTAGTTTCAAATTTTTTATTGGTAATAAAAGATCACAGAATGTAACAAGAAATAATCGAGCTTGGTGATACAACAAATATCTCACTGTACAAGTATCTTAACATTGTTGCATCAGTTTCACAGTAACATTTTGTGTGCTCATAGCAAACGCTATTATGTAACATAAAGGAATAATAGTGCAATTATAACAGGAATGTCGGGAGTCAAATGGGGGTGCCCCTGAGACCATATCGACATATAGCACTAACGAAACTTCATCGAGTCTGGGGGATGATTGCTATGTGAGATATTTAGTCTAAGGGTCTTATTCTTGTTATAGAATGTATGTATATAGACGTTATAGTCAGAGAGTAGAGAAAAGAGTAAGAAAAGGAAAGGAATAAGGGAGTAAGTGAGGAGAGAAGAGAATGGCAGGGGAGTAGTTCTGCGCCGACGGGACCGCACGGGAGCCTAGAGCATCACCAGAGAGCCTAACGGCAATCATGTAATGCATCATGGCATAAGTAAGTTTGTGTCGCAGGTAGGAAGTTATCCACCCAAGAATTTTGGAATGTTGGGGGATATGGTCTAAAATTGTGGCCTCAATCTTGCTGTGGATCATGGCTTGGGTTACTCTGTTTTTCATTTCCGCTATGTGGAGTTTTGGGGTTTTCCAGGCCTTGGCAATAGTCTGCTTAGCAGTTGTTTTTTTAAATTTCATAATCTTTATTCATTTTCATCATTGTTTTACATAAAGAAACAAGAGAAACATTCTCTATAACACGTATTACACTTATTTCACCCTAACAGATACAGTAGTTCTATGGGTCAGCATAAAACCTTTAGGAAGCGTTCCTATCCATAGTGTGTCGATAATTATTCTGTCTGGCCCCCCTTTTCACTCACTACCCAGGTATTCTTCCTTCCCCTTTTTCCCTTCCACTCTCTCTACTCATCCTCCTCCTCTCCCATGCCTCACACCGGGTGGCCCATTCTATCCAACCAGGTTTTCCACATCTTTTTAAATTCTTTAAAATTTCCTCTCCTTAAATATATCACCCTCTCTTTCCATATTGTTTCCATAATTACTAACTGCCAGTCCGCTACTGAAGGGGCATTTTTTGCATGCCACCTTTGTGCTAACAATTTTCTTGCCTGGAACAAGCACCTCAGTATTGCTTTATTTGTATATCGCGAACTTCCCATTACTTCTCCCAGGCCCAGCACACATATCCTGGGATCCCCCTTGATCGCCACTCTAAATGTTTCATTCAGAGTGGTAACAATCTCTGACCAGTAGCGGAACAATTTTGGGCATCGCCAGAACATGTGTGCCAGGTCTCCAGACTCTTGGCATCTAGGGCATTTATCATCTGCTCTGCATCCAAAGCTAAACAGTCTTTTTGGTGTATAATAGGCTCTGTGAAGCAGCATTAAATGTGACATCTTCTGGGCAGGCGAAACTGAAATTGAATATCCATCCTCCAGTATTTTCATCCACTGTACATCTGTAAGGATTCCAAATTCCTCCTCCCATTTCCTTCAGCATTTAAACCTTTCTGGACTCCCTATACTTCCTTCGCATATAGCTGGATATACATCCGCTATAAATCCTTTTGTCCTTACTGAAGCATTTAATCTGCCAAAAATAGGGGAGTTATTCCACACTGGGCCTTGCCTATTGAATTGTTTCTCTAGAGCGTGTCTAATTTGAAGGTATTTATAAAATGATTGTTTTGGTATGTCAAACTCTGATCTTAAAACACTAAATGTCTTTAATATTTTCCCTGTATATAACTGGGCCAGCTTATTTATCCCCTTTACTTCCCATTCTGCTTAGCAGTTGTAGTTAGCTGGAAGAGAAGGCAGGTTTGAGCCCTAGAATAATCCCCTTGTATGTCATTTAAGAGTGCCAGGGCGGGATCAGGGATTAATGTTTCGTGGAGTAAAGTGGAGGCCATTTGAAGGATTCAGAAGGGGGTAGTTCAGCTTGAGTTTGGAGGTCTGGGAATGTTTTAAGCCTGTTGTTAGTGACAAGGTCGCAAATTCTAAGTAGGCCAGCCTGGGACCAAAGGCGGAAGGAACCGGGCTCCGTGAAGGCAGGGTAGAAAGATGGGTGGCCTAGAAAGGAAAGTAATGGACTGTACGGGGAGACTAATTTGAAGGGGCCACGTAGCCTGTCCCATAGTTTCAGTGAATGATGTGTGGCCGGGTTGGAAATAGGACCTCGAGCTGATGGGGGTAACCATAGTACATTAGATATCAGTATTGGATAAAGATCTATTGCCTCCAGGCTGACCAACTTTAGGATTTCAGTAGATGCATGAAACATAGTTATCTGGGCCAGCTGGGAGGCATGGTAATATCTCGCAAAATTTGGTATGCCCAAACCACCATTAAGCCTGTTGCGACGAAGAATTGATCTCGGCACCCTGGGCTTGATTGGTCCCCATATGTATTTCAGTAATTGAGTTTGGCTAATTCGGTTGAAGTATGGAGGGACAGCAATCAGAAGAACTCTGTACAAATATAAAAGTTTAGGAAGTAGAGACATTTTGACAGCTGCTACTCGACCCAACCATGAGAAACAAAGGGGTCTCCAGGTGTCTAAAAGAGAGGTCAATTGTGCTAGCATGGGCAACTAGTTAAGTTATAGAAGTGTGAGTAAAAAAGAACAACAAACCACCGGGATAAGGTAGGATGAGGAAGGGAGGGAGAGGAAAAAATAAATAATATATATATATATATATATATATATATATATATATATATATATATATATATATATGGGGGGGGGGGGGGGGAAGAAGGGAAAGGCCGGGAGTTTCTTTAGGGGGAAGGAGAGGGAAATAGGAGGGGGGGAAGGGTAGTCCGGGAGAGCAGAAGGGGACATAGAAGGGGTAAAAGTTCAACTAAGCCTGAACCATATCATATAGGTACTACACAAAGAGAGTGAAAACTGTACTAGAGTGCTCATAGCAAATACTGGTTTAACATCACATGGGTTGCCGTATGTATAGGAAAAATAACATAAGCACAAACTAAAAAAAAAGAGAAAGGAAAAACCGAGTGGGCCGAGGAAAAGTAATGTAAAAATTTGCAATATTCACGAAAAGAAAAAACAAGAATAAAAACAAAAACAAAAAGCAAAATAAAAACAAAGTGAAAATAAAAAGTATTTCTTCTTGAAAAATGAAAATGTACAAAGAACATGGGATCTGAGCCTGTGCAACCCCCGGAGGATGGGGGGGGGGGGGCTGCATAGGTACCCCCATTACCGTTGGGGGGTGACCCATCACAGAACAGTCCCCTTTTGTCGAAGAGTCATCTGCAGGTGGAGAGCAAAAAAAAGGCATTGGCCTCTCACAAGGGTCCTCCGGTGGTAGGCGGTGAAAGGGGGTAAAAGCAATAGTGGGTAAGCAGATGAGCCGTTAAGTAGACAAACTCAGCGGGGTGATTATAGCTGACGGGTTGATACATTGTCCCTGGGTGTATGGGCTGGGGTTCCTTTACGGATGGAAGAAGGACCTGGGTTAGGTCTCCTCGGGGTAACAGCGTAGGGGTGACCCGCAACACGAGCTGGGGTGTGAGGCAGCATAGTCTCTGGAGGTTGCTCCGGGACAGTCAAGCGTAAGGATTCAAGGAGGCGTTGAAGAGATTCAGGTGATGTACAGGAATGTTGCTTCCCCTGGTAAAAATAATTGCAGGGCGAATGGAAAGCGGCAGGTACATTTCAATTGATGCTGCAGTAGGATCTGAAGTTGCGGTTTCATCGCACGGCGTTTCGCTATAGTGGTGGGGGCCAGGTCAGAAAACAGCTGATATGTATGTCCCTGGAATACGAGGGTATCTTTATTGCGAGCAGCCGTGAGTAGCTGTTCCTTCTCACGAAAGAAGTGTAGCTTGATAATAATTAGGGATGAGCTTGATGTTCGACTCGAACATACTTTCGACTCGAACATCGGCTGTTCGCACGTTCGGCGCATACCGAACGTTATGGGCCGTTCGCGCCAAATTCGTGTGCCGCTCACGGCCCACAATGCACTGCTCCATCGCAGTGCATTGCTGGCTCATGATTGGCCAAGCATGCACTGTGACCCCGCATGCTTGGCCAATCACAGCGCCGGCAGCGAGGAGAGCCATGATTGGCCACAGGCAGGATGTCTGTGTCCAATCATAGCTCAGGCTGTGTAGTACACATCCCACACTATATAAGGCCGCCAGCGCGGCGGCCTTGTGTAGTGTGTTGGCGTCTGTAGGAGTTAGTGGGTGTTCTCTGTGTACCTTCAACACAGTATACACCGTTCACTATCGGCCGATTTAGCGTTCTTCCTCGTCTGTAATTGAGCTTTTGGCAATCTGCAGGAGTTTGTGGGTGTTGTCTGAGTGCCCTAAGCGCAGTATACACCCTTATATCCACCTATATAGCTAGCTATATTGCTCTTCTGTAATAGAGCTTGCAGTCAGTTGTAGGAGATTGTGCGTGTTGTCTGCGTGTCCTGAGCGCACTATACACCATTATATCCACCTATATATCTAGCTATATTGCTCTTCTGTAATAGAGCTTGCAGTCAGTTGTAGGAGATTGTGCGTGTTGTCTGCGTGCCCTGACCGCAGTATAAACCATTATATCCACCTATATAGCTAGCTATATTGCTCTTCTGTAATAGAGCTTGCAGTCAGTTGTAGGAGATTGTGCGTGTTGTCTGCGTGCCCTGACTGCACTATACACCATTATATCCACCTATATAGCTAGCTATATTGCTCTTCTGTAATAGAGCTTGCAGTCAGTTGTAGGAGATTGTGCGTGTTGTCTGCGTGCCCTGAGCGCACTATACACCATTATATCCACCTATATAGCTAGCTATATTGCTCTTCTGTAATAGAGATTGCAGTCAGTTGTAGGAGATTGTGCGTGTTGTCTGCATGCCCTGAGCGCACTATACACCATTATATACACCTATATAGCTAGCTATATTGCTCTTCTGTAATAGAGCTTGCAGTCAGTTGTAGGAGATTGTGCGTGTTGTCTGCGTGCCCTGAGCGCACTATACACCATTATATCCACCTATATAGCTAGCTATATTGCTCTTCTGTAATAGAGCTTGCAGTCAGTTGTAGGAGATTGTGCGTGTTGTCTGCGTGCCCTGAGCGCACTATACACCATTATATCCACCTATATAGCTAGCTATATTGCTCTTCTGTAATAGAGATTGCAGTCAGTTGTAGGAGATTGTGCGTGTTGTCTGCATGCCCTGAGCGCACTATACACCATTATATACACCTATATAGCTAGCTATATTGCTCTTCTGTAATAGAGCTTGCAGTCAGTTGTAGGAGATTGTGCGTGTTGTCTGCGTGCCCTGAGCGCACTATACACCATTATATCCACCTATATAGCTAGCTATATTGCTCTTCTGTAATAGAGCTTGCAGTCAGTTGTAGGAGATTGTGTGTGTTGTCTGCGTGCCCTGACCGCAGTATACACCATTATATCCACCTATATGGCTAGCTATATTGCTCTTCTGTAATAGAGCTTGCAGTCAGTTGTAGGAGATTGTGCGTGTTGTCTGCGTGCCCTGAGCGCACTATACGCTATTATATCCACCTATATAGCTAGATATATTGCTCTTCTGTAATAGAGCTTGCAGTCAGTTGTAGGAGATTGTGCGTGTTGTCTGCGTGCCCTGACCGCAGTATACACCATTATATCCACCTATATAGCTAGCTATATTGCTCTTCTGTAATAGAGCTTGCAGTCAGTTGTAGGAGATTGTGCATGTTGTCTGCATGCCCTGACCGCACTATACACCATTATATCCACCTATATAGCTAGCTATATTGCTCTTCTGTAATAGAGCTTGCAGTCAGGTTTAGGAGATTGTGCGTGTTGTCTGTGTGCCCTGAGCGCACTATACACCATTATATCCACCTATATAGCTACTGTAGCTATATTGCTCTTCTGTAATAGAGCTTGCAGTCAGTTGTAAGAGATTGTGCGTGTTGTCTGCGTGCCCTGAGCGCACTATACACCATTATATCCACCTATATAGCTAGCTATATTGCTCTTCTGTAATAGAGCTTGCAGTCAGTTGTAGGAGATTGTGCGTGTTGTCTGCGTTTCCTGAGCGCACTATACACCATTATATCCACCTATATAGCTCTTCTCTAATTGAGCCATCTGCCATATGCAGGAGTTTGTTGGTGTTGTGTGCCTCGAGCACAGCACAGTATACACCAGTATCTACCCTTTAATTCCTGTTCTATAATAAAGGCATCTGCAGGAGTTAGTTGGTGTTGTGTGCCTCCAGCACAATATACACTACCCAATTGCTGGTTTTCCCAACTCCCTTCAGGCCATTACCAGGTCTGGAAGGCCAACAAGGAGATACAGACAGACACGAGCCGATAAAAGAGGGCAAGCAGGCTCTGTGTCTAGAGACAACAGTGCTGGTCATGGACGCGGTGCATCGTCATCATCAGCACGTGGCCATGGGACACGCTTGTCCTTCTTTTCGGCAGCTGAACGTGTTGAGCCGCATCATGCCAAAGACTTGATAGAGTGGATGACCAAGCTCTCTTCATCCTCCTCATCCACTCTCACCCAGGCTCAGGGTAATAGCAAAGCAACTGCCAATGCATCGTCTTCCCTCGTCTCAATGTCATCATCAGTGACTCCTTCCCTAGACCCACCATGTCCTCCTGAGGAGTCCCCTGAACACTTTGAGCACAGTGTTCGGTACATGCTCCAGGAGGATGCCCAGTGTTTTGTAGGCTCTGATGATGATACTCAGCTAAAGGCATTAGTGTGAGCGCAGAGAGAGGGGATGCTCAAGAAGGACAGCAACCTGGCAGTCATGTTCCACAAGCTGCAGCATACTGCCAGGTTTGCTCCAGCGATGAAGAGGGAGGGGATGAGGAGGGCACTGACTCCATGTGGGTGCCTGGTAGGAGAGAGGAGGAGGAGGAGGAGGCACATGTCCAACGAGGCTTAGGGGCAGCACACTGACTGAATCACACCGCAGAGCTCCGCCTGTGCAGGGCACTGCCTCTGCGCATTATTCTAAAAGTTCTTTGGTGTGGGCCTTTTTTGAGACGAGTGCATCAGATCGCACCGCTGCTATTTGCAACATATGTCTCAAGCGTATCTCGCGTGGCCAAAACATCAGCCGCTTGGGCACCACATGCTTGACCAGACATATGTTGACCTGCCATGCAGCTCATTGGCAAGTGTACCTCAAAGACCCACACCAAAAAAAAAAGCGGACCTCTCCTTGCTCCTCATCATCTGGGATCTCCAACCCCACTAGACCTTCAGTCCTCTCTGAAAGCTGCTCTGAGAGGAATGAAGGTATAGAATTAGGTGTGTCACAGCCAAGTGTTTCCGGGCACTCTGCTAGCAGTACACCCACGTCCGATTATAGCAGGCAAATGTCCCTGCTGGACCGTCGAAAGAAGTTCACTCCCAGCCATTCACATGCCCAGCGGTTGAATGCTAGCTTGGCTAAATTGCTAGCACTTCAACTGCTGCCTTTTCAATTGGTAGACTTGGCCCCCTTCCGTGAGTTTGTACAATGTGCGGTTCCTCAGTGGCAGGTCCCCAAACGCCACTTTTTCTCACGGAAGGCGATTCCGGCTCTCTACCGGCATGTGGAAGGCAATGTCCTTGCCTCGCTGGACAGGGCGGTCAGTGGTAAGGTGCATATTACCGCTGACTCATGGTCCAGCAGGCATGGACAGGGATGTTACCTGTCTTTCACTGCCCATTGGGTCACTCTTCTGGCAGCTGGGAAGGATGCAGGACAAGGTGCAGTAGTGTTGGAGGTTGTTCCGTCACCACGCCTCCAAAATGCTACTATTGGTTGTGACACACCTCTCTCCTCCACCCCTCCTCTTCTTCTTCCTCCATGGCCTCTTCCAGTGCTCTGTCCTCAGAACCAGCGGTGCTCCGTAGGCGTTCCAGGGGCTACGCAAGTACGCAGCAAAACGATGCCATGCCGTGCTTGCGCTGGTTTGTTTGGGGGACAGGAGCCACGCTGGGGCGGATGTTTTGTCAGCTCTGCAGGAGCAGGCCGAGAGGTGGTTGACGCCACGCCAGCTTAAGCCAGGAATGGTGGTTTGCGACAATGGCATCAACCTCCTCTCCGCCCTCCGACAGGGACAACTGACCCATGTGCCCTGTGTGGCTCACGTCCTTAACCTGGTGGTTCAGCGGTTCTTGGGCAGGTACCGTTTAAGGAGGCCACAAGGATGATGAGCAGTGACAGTGCAGGCATCAGTGACACTGTACCTCTTGTCCACCTGTTGGAGCATACGCTGTGTGGAATAATGGACAAGGCACTTGAGGCAGAACAGAGACAGGAAGAGGAGGACTTCCTTGCCTCTCAAGACCCCCTTTATCCAGATAGTGTTCCTGATGTCCCACCCATCACACAGGAAGAGGACGAGGAGGAGGAGGATGATTGTGTCAGCATGGAGGTGGAGGCTGGTACTCAGCATCAGCAGCGGAAGCAGTCTTGTAGGGATGATTTACAGTCCCAAGAAACCCGTGGACTTGTACGTGGCTGGGAGGAGGTAGCTGCGGATCATGTTGTCCTTAGTGACCCAGAGGACTCCGGACCGAATGCCTCAGCTAACCTACGCTGCATGGCCTCCCTGATCCTGCAAAGCCTGCGGAAGGATCCTCGTATTCTTCGGATCAAGGAGAGGGACCATTACTGGCTGGCCACTCTCCTTGATCCACGGTACAAGGGTAAGGTTGCCGACCTTATCTTGCCATCGCAGAGGGAGCAGAGGATGAGACATCTCCGGGAGGCCTTGCAGAAAGGTCTGTGCAACGCGTTCCCAGAGACTGGGAGGTTACAAACTCCTGGTCCTGGATAACGTGTTGCTGAGGCATCGGTCAGAAGGAGCGGTGGAGAAGGTGGCCGTCTGACCGATGCGTTCAGACAATTTTTTAGTCCGCAGTCCCAAGGTATGATCGGTTACAGCAACCATCGCCAGTGTCTGATTTACATGGTGCAGGAATACCTAGGGGCAAGGTCAGACTTGGACACCTTTCCCACCGAAAATCCTCTGGCTTACTGGGTCTTGAGGATGGATCACTGACCAGAGCTTGCACAGTATGCAATTGAGCTACTGGCCTGTCCTGCATTCAGCGTTTTTTCGGAACACACCTTCTCTGCTGCTGGTGGCTTTGTTACCGATCACAGGGTGCGCCTGTCCACCGACTCGGTTGTTTGACTGACCTTCATAAAGATGAATCAGTCTTGGACCACCCACAGCTACCAAGCACCTGAAGCTGATGTAACCGAATATTTTTTTTTTTTTAAATATCACATCCCTTCAAGACTGCCTATGCTGATGCTGAGTGACTGTCCTGTTATGTTGATTGTCTATCCTCTTCCTCCTCCGCTTATATGTTGGAAGAACATTTTTGGTTCTGGGTGATGCCACTAGCCCAATTTTTCAGCCCCTGTTTAACAGAGGCGTTTAATCACAATTTTTGATGCAATGCTTTGCAGCAGGGCTCATTCCTGCACCAAAACTAGAGTATATGGGAGAGGTTGCAGTGTCGTGGCACCAGCACCAGTGCTTAAGGCCCAATTTTTCAGCCCCTGTTTAACAGGGGCATTTAATTACAATTTTTTATGCAATGCTTTGCAGCAGGGCTCATTCCTGCACCACAACTAGAGTATGTGGGAGAGGTTGCAGTGTCATAGCACCAGCACCAGTGCCTAAGGCCCAATTTTTCAGCCCCTGTTTATTAGGGGCATTTAATTAAAATTTTTGATGCAATGCTTTGCAGCAGGGCTCATTCCTGCACCACAACTAGAGTATATGGGAGAGGTTGCAGTGTAATGGCACCAGCATCAGTGCCTAAGGCCCAATTTTTCAGCCCCTGTTTAACAGGGGCGTTTAATTACAGTTTTTGATGCAATGCTTTGCAGCAGGGCTCATTCCTGCACCACAACTAGAGTATATGGGAGAGGTTGCAGTGTTGTGGCACCAGCATCAGTGCCTAAGGCCCAATTTTTCAGCCCCTGTTTAACAGGGGCATTTAATTACAATTTTTGATGCAATGCTTTGCAGCAGAGCTCATTCCTGCACCACAACTAGAGTATATGGGAGAGGTTGCAGTGTTGTGGCACCAGTGCCTAAGGCCCAATTTTTCAGCCCCTGTTTAACAGGGGCATTTAATTACAATTCTTGATATAATATTTCACAGCAGGGCCCATTTCTGTGCCCACCGAGAGTCACTGTGAGGACTTATAGTGTTGTGGCACCAGCACCAGCACCACAACCATCAAAGGCCCAATTTTTCTACCACTGTTCAACAATGGCATGTAATTACAATTCTTGATATAATCGTTCACAGCAGGGCGCTCCAGTGCCCACCAAGAGTCACTTTGAGGACTTACAATGTTGTGGCAACACCAACATCTTGTTCCGCCATTTCTGCAGAGCATATAGGGCAGGCCCCTACTTTCAAACATTCAACTTACAAATGTCTCCTACTTGCAAATGGAAGGAGACAACAGGAAGTGAGATGAAAAAAGACGGACGGCAAAACAAATTATACAGGGGTGATAACCCTTCCCTATGTTTTCCAAAAAGCTTAAAAATAGATTTTTTGACTGGAGCTACACTTTACAAATGTACCAGTTCAAAATTACAAACAGATTCTACTTAACGCAACAAACCTACACAGTCCCTATCTTGTTTGCACCGCCTGTATACTGCTGTTCTGAGTATATAGGGCCTGGGGGCCCCACATCTTTCCTTTTTTTTAATATGGGTATGGGGTTCCCCTTAATATCTGTACAAGACCCAAAGGGGCTGGTAATGGGCAGGGGGGCTACCTATGCATTTTTCTCAATGATTTTCAACCATATTGTCGGAACCAGATATTACATTAAAAACGCAAGCAGTTTTAAAGGACTTTTTTTCCGTTAAATGTCATTTTGTGCAGGGACTGTTCTAAACACGGGAAACACGGGGCACTTCACAGGCATACTATAGACACCCCCCAGGCAGGATATTTAAAGGAATATTTCACTTTTTTTCCACTTTAATCATCATTAAAATCAGTGCTCCCGCCAAAACGGCCATTTTTAAAAACATTTTAGGCATTGACCCATGTCCCCTGGGGCAGGAGCCAGGTCCCCAAACCCTTTTTAGGACAGTATCTTGCGTATTAGCCATTAAAATTAGCACTTTTTATTTTCGAACGTTCGAGTCCCATAGACTTCATTGGGGTTCTAAAGTTCGTACAAATTTGTGGTCCGTTCGAAAGTTCTGATGCGAATCGAATCAGGGGCTGTTCGGCTCATCCCTAATAATAATATCCCGCGGGGGTCCGTCTTGTTGGCGGCGGGTGAAGGCCCTGTGTATTCTGTCAAATTCCAAATGCTCTATCGGTATGGAGGGTGATAGTTCTTGGAATAAAGCAGTAGAGAAGGATTTCAGGTCTTCAATTTTTTCTGGTATACCCCTTAGACCTACGGGAGCGTTTTTCAGCGTCCTCGAGGCGTGAGAGAAATGTGGCACTCTCATCACGGAGGGTTGCCTGCTCTTGGGTCTGTTCTTGGAGTGTGAGCTCCATATCATCTACCCTTGTCTCCAGGTCTGCTGTGCGCTGGCCTAGCTCCCTGATCTCACGTGACAGTCTGCTTGTAATCTGGTCAGAGGTAGACTTTAAGGCCTTGTGTAGCATAGACTCCATTAATTGCAGGAAATCACCCTGGGACATACCTGAAGGAGGCAGGACTGGGAAACCGCAGACTTGCAGGTCAGCTCCGTCTTTGTCTTCACTGTCAGCTTGTCCCGGTCTGTCAGGGGATGCGGCGTGCTGTTTAGCCAGGGCTTTCACCACCATTTTAGATGAGGCGCGGGACAGGGCTTCTTTGATCGGTTTAGATTTATTCTTACAGCGATGGCCGGTCAAAACCATCGCGGATGGTGCAGTGCCTACTCTGGAGGCAATGGCCAAGAGCAGCGGGGTTGCAGGGTGGCTCAGATGCGTTATGTAGTCCCGATTACGTGTACGGAGCTCTAGTGGAACATGTCCACCATGCTGAGCTTTGCGCATGCACCGCCGTGCCAATGTTTTTTAATGAGTTGTCCCTCGTTTCTATGCTGGATTGAATATGTAGTAATGAAAAAGACGACCAATTTGTTATCATCTCTTGGGGATCTTTCTTTGAGGAGATCATTTAGATTCATTAATGTTACCTCATCTAAAGTGGTCCTCAGAGATACCTCTGAGTATCCCTTTTCTAAAAAACGTTGGGTCAAGATTTCAGCCTGAAGGGAAAAATCTCTTGAATCAGAGCAATTCCGCTTTAAACGTACAAACTGGCTCTTAGGCACCGACTTGAGCCAGGCCTCATGGTGACAACTGTAAATATGGAAATGTGCATTGTGTCTCGCCTTTTGTAAACCACCCCCAGTATGTCATCAATTGATCTCAAGCAAAACTGATTGACTTAAAATGATTTAGATCAGTCTGGATGGAAAATCTTTTTTGAATTGTAAGAAAGTAGATATTTTGGCATGATCATTAAGTGTATGGTAAACAGAACAATCTTTTCTAAAAAAAGTCATCAGTGATACTCCCAGTAGCGCAAATGATACAAAAACAAAATCAAAATAAATTAATATAAAGAAAAGGGAGAGGGATCTGCACTTTCACTGTGGTGATGGACTTTTGGTGTGTTATCTCCATTTAGAAGAAACAAAACACTATTTCTAGCAGTTTGATGGATATATTTTTCAGCAATTTTATGGACATTTGCTATAGCACTTATTTATTAGTTTATGATAATTTGTTTATTTGAATTTGCTTTGATTTCTTTTTTTTTTGTATCATTTGCTCTTTTTTAGTATATTTTGCTCACAAAGTAGCAGCAGTGAAAGTGTGGTTATACTAGCATGGGATTTATATAGTCTTTGAGAGCTGTGAGCATTTGTATTTAATTCTAATTAGAACATTCTTTTCGATCATCCGATCAGACATTATTATCTAACAAAAATATAAATATTTTTGTTATTTGTTGTGGGTATTTATAAAAATGACTGTGATAATGATAGTGTAGTACTGTGCAACATGCTGTGTCCTGGGTATTATAAATGTATTTACAGTGATGTCATCGGTGTGTGGAGACCTCTCTTTCTCTCCTAAAAAAGTAGTATGTAAAGGATTAATTCATCTTTACAAAACAACTGCCTATGCAGGTAAGGGGTGTTTGTAGATAAAAACAAACTGTGCAGCTTTGACTAAAGTTAAATAATGCTCTTGTATTATGTGTAGGCCATTTATATAAATTACAAAGCCTGACTGGAATACTACCAGGATGTTGCTAGGTTTTAAGTGAGGCCTAGTCGTTACTTCTCACTTCCACCATCACAAGAGGGAACTTTTCTCTGATTCAAGCCCCCTCACATGCACTTTCTCTCCACTGATGCTTTAGCTGTGTGCTCAGCATTTGAGAGCTCTCTTCTGTGATAATGTGTAATTATCTCACACTTCCTCAGTACCCAAATACTAATGTGTCTTAGTGGTAACGTGAAATAAATTGGCTGCAAACAAATTATCGTGTTCCCACAACTGCAAAATGTTATATAATGACATACATCTTGTTGCACCTTCCTCTATTTCGCAATAATACCTTCCTATTACTGTGTTATTTAGGAAGAACTCTGATATTAACCACTTCACGCTAAACACTGTAGCTGTACGTTGGTAGTTTGATGCTAAATACCGTTGTTATGGCAGCAGCTAGCTGCCATAACCCGGTATTTTCAGAATTGGCGGCGGTCCTCTTTTAGATAAAAGTAGTCTCTATGGCAGATTCGCTGCAAAATCACTTTTATTGGGAGAGGGCCCCCCTCCCACCACGCTCCGGTCGTCTCCGCCGCTTACTGGAGCCATTGGTAGCGGCGGAGACGATTACATCCTCTCCCCTGACAGGCTTGGAGCTGAGTGAGGGAAAGATGGCCCCCACTCGGCTCCATAACTTTGGAAGACAGAAGAGAGATCAAAGGTCACTACCGCCCAATGGTCTTAAAGGGGAATTGCTTTTTTTTGTAAATGTGAGATCTGAGGTCTTTTTGAGCCCAGATCTCACATTTAAGAGGTCCTGCCATTCTTTTTTTCTGTTACAAGGGATGTTTAAAGTCCTTGTAATTGGAATAAAAGTGACCTTTTTTTTTTTCTTTAAAGCACAGTGTAAAAATAAAAAGTAAAGATCTCCTCTGTAACTCAAAACTGTTAACCTGATCAAAATTTGTAAATGTCGCTTATGGAGATTTTTAAGGGTGCAATTTTGAAGCTTGACATGTTGGATATCAATTTACTCAGTGTAACATTATCTTTTACAATATAAAAAAAGTGGGCTAACTTTACTGTTGTCTTATTTTTTAAGCAAAAAAAGTTGTATTTTTTCCAAAATAAATGCGCTTGTAAGACCACTGCGCAAATATAATATGACATAAAGTATTGCAACAACAGCCATCTTATTTTCTAGGGCAGTGATGGCGAACTTTGACACCCCAGATGTTTTGGAACTACATTTCCCATGATGCTCATGCACTCTGCAGTGTATATGAGCACCATGGGAAATGTAGTTCCAAAACATCTGGGGTGCCCAAATTCTCCATCACTGCTCTAGAGTGTCTGAAAAAAATATATAATGTTTGGGGGTTCTACCTAATTTTCTAGCAAAAAAAATGATTTTAACTCAGAAACAAGTGTAAAAAGGAGGCTCAGTCCTTAAGTGGTTAAATCAGTGTTTTTGATATATGCTCATGGATATTGTTTTGGTTTATTTGATTTAATATAACAGAGTTCTTTGCAAATAACACAGTTAGGGCCGGTTCACACTGCGGGCGACTGCGATCCGACTTCAGGTCGCTCTAGGTCGCCTCAAGTCGCCTCCAGGTCGCGCTGTAGAAATAATAATGAGAGTCAATGGAGCTGTCTTAATAGACGCTACTGCAGTAGCTCCGACTTTAAAAAAAGGTTCCTGTACTACTTTGAAACGACTTCTAGGCGACTTGTACCCATTCTTTTCAATGGAAGTCGCCTCCCCTGTTCATCTGCAGGCTACTTGCAGGCTACTTGACAGGAAGTCACCCATCCCCCGCTGCAGGCAGCCCCTCCTTCCCATACACATTTTACTTTCGTTTTCCTCCTCCTGATCTTGAATACACAGCAAGAGCTCTCTGCACTGACCAAAATGTCTACAGTGAACAGGAGAGATGCTGTGGACAACGAGTCCCTGATCAGATATGTAAGGGAGAGAAGGTGCCTCTATGCTAAGACAGATAAATCCTATCAAATGATCCAAAAAAGAGAAAATGCCTGGCTGGAGATCTGCCGCCTGTCGTTTGAAGACTGGGATGTCTTGTCGCAGGCCGACCGCTCTGAAAAAAGTAAGTTTATATGTCTTTTCTCCTTCACTATGCATGATTGTTGTAGTTCAATATAGGTCTTGTAGGTCTTCTTTTGCACAGAGAATCGGTACATAAATGCCCCCTTTCACAACATTCCTTGGTTCCTCCCCCTAGATCCCCGTCATCAAAAATATAACACCCCAGCAACAATAGATCCAATTACATGAACATTAGATGAACTGACTGTTCTAATGGTGTCTGAACTGTATTCCCCACGTTTTTGCTTCAAAAAAGCATTGTTTCAATACCAACTTGATGTGCCACGGGACCTGCCACGGGTGCCACGGGACCTGCCA
Organism: Lithobates pipiens; assembly: GCF_037356315.1. Classification (NCBI taxonomy): domain Eukaryota; kingdom Metazoa; phylum Chordata; class Amphibia; order Anura; family Ranidae; genus Lithobates; species Lithobates pipiens. The sequence goes on along the minus strand of NW_027507696.1, from coordinate 13,625,808 downwards.
CGGGACATGCCACGGGTGCCACGGGACCTGCCACGGGTGCCACGAGACGTGCCACGGGTGCCACGGGTGCCACGTAACCTGCCACTGGTGCCACGGGACCTGCCACGGGTGCCACGGGACCTGCCACGGGTGCCACGAGACGTGCCACGGGTGCCACGGGACCTGCCACGGGTGCCACGAGACGTGCCACGGGTGCCACGGGTGCCACGGGACCTGCCACGGGTGCCACGGGACCTGCCACGGGTGCCACGGGACGTGCCACGGGTGCCACGGGACCTGCCACGGGTGCCATGAGACGTGCCACGGGTGCCACGGGTGCCACGGGACCTGCCACGGGTGCCACGGGACCTGCCACGGGTGCCACGAGACGTGCCACGGGTGCCACGGTTGCCACGGGACCTGCCACGGGTGCCACGGGACCTGCCACAGGTGCCACAAGACGTGCCACGGGTGCCACGAGGGGTGCCACGGGACCTGCCACGGGTGCCACGGGACGTGCCACGGGTGCCACGGGACCTGCCACGGGTGCCACGGGACCTGCCACGGGTGCCACGGGACCTGCCACATGTGCCATTTTACATGGCACTCATTACAGGTCACCTGGCACTTGGGGTTCCTAATGGTGCCTATTAACTCTAGGGGAAGATTACGGCGCAACCTTGTGAAGTCTGTCACTGATGTGTAGCACTATGATAATTTTATTCCAATAATGATTGAACAATATAACCACAGCAAAAGTAAGTTCAACATAATTTTAACATATTAAATTTATTGAACATATAATAACAAATAACAAATAACATAGCAGACAACTTTACTTAAAAAACAATAATCAATATCATCACATGTTAACAACAGTACTCAAAAATTCAAAAAAAGATACTGGATATGAAATCTAAACAGTTGTGTAAAAATAGTTATGAAGTTGATTAGGAAATGGCGTCCATCTGCCACGGTACTTCACCAGCCGGTGAATTGAAATAGGAGCTAAATTTATCGCGCACTGTGGCACCATCAGTGGATCCCCTTGTAGCACTGATGTGTGCACTTTCCATTTCGTGTATTAGAGAATCCTCAAAACAATATCCGTCCCTGACTCTGCCAAAATTGTGCAGCACGCATGCTGCTTTTACAGCAGTTATAGCATTTTCAATATTTAAGCTTATTGTAGTATGTAGGAAGCGCCATTTATTGTCTAGAATTCCAAAACTACACTCAACCACCCTTCTTGCCCTTGTTAACCGGTAGTTGAAAATCCTTTTAGGAGTGGACAGGTGCCTACTAGAGTAAGGTCTCATCATGTGTTCACCCAATGCAAAGGCCTCATCCGCAACAAACACATAGGGTAGCGCAGGTTCATCTGTGCCAGGAAGAGGGCAATTTTCAGGAATATCAAGTAGATTCTCCCGTAGTCTTTCACCAAAGGATGAATTTCCAAAAATCCTTGCATCACAGCTACCTCCATAGGATCCAATGTCTACATATGTGAAACAGTAGTTGGAATCTGAAACGGCGAGCAGTACAAAGGAGCAATATTTTTTGTAGTTAAAGTACATACTTCCGCTACCCACAGGCTTTTGTACACGTACATGCTTCCCATCGATAGCTCCAATGCAATTGTGAAAATTGCACCTACTCCAAAATTGATTTGCTATATCACACCACGTTTCAGGTGTCGGCCTCTTCATCACCATGGTGTTAAGTACGTCCCATAAAACTTTGCAGGTGTCTCGGATGATATAGCTGATAGTCAACTTGCCAGCCATGAACTCATAATGTAGACTTACAATAGAATGACCTGTTGCAAGGTATCTGAAAAACAAAAGAATTGATTATGTTCCTGTTTATGTTTTGCAGTGACAATCTTACAAACGAGGTGGAAGGGCCTAAGGGACTGTTTCAACAGGTACTTAAAAAAAATCGCCAATCAAAGAAGTGGTTCCGGGGGGAAAAGGATAGTACCCTACATCCATGCATCAGAGATGGAGTTCTTGAGGCCGTTCATGGATCTTAGAGCGTAAGATAATATTTTTCATATTCGGACAGTGATACTATACAGTTGTATAAGGTTATAATAATTGTATTCTATCTTTCATGCAGAACACAATCAAGCATGCCGCACCCTGACCAGGCAGGTGCATCTGCGCCATGTGCTGCAGCGGGCAATGCTCCCGGAGAAGAGGAAGGGGCACCTTCTCCGGCTTTGCTCGAGAGTCCTCTCCAAAATACTATGGAGACAAACTTGGACGAGGATTCCCAGCCGGCAGATAACAGTATGGCTGAGGTCGGGCAGCAGGAATTTACGCAAGAACCCGAGCGTACTGCTCAACCGGCAAGATCGGGCAGACCAATTCTAAGTCGACATCAGAGCAACATGGACAGATTTGCCACACTTATGGAGCATATGAACACCAAATTGGCAGAAATGGAGAGTGCCGAAAGTGGCTTCGGAATAATGGTGGCAGCAATGCTCAAAAAAGTGCCACAGGAGCGCCAGGGATATGTCAAAAAAACAATTATCAATCTCCTTGAGGCTAATATAGCCTACCAGCCAGCCGCCACTGCCCCCTCTCCAATGTTTGCCCCACCACCACCCCCATCAGTACCCTTCCCAAATTATCATAATCCTCCGCCTCCCAGAACCCACCCCTACTATTCCCCTCGATACAGGCCATATTCTGATGAATATGGCAACACTGTCCAAAACACCAATGCCCCCATGCCCTATCCATTGCCAACCCCTGCAATGGCCACCCGTGATCCTGTCCCACCCACACCTTCCCCCATGCCTTCGACTGAACCAGATCATTATTTTTCCACTTATCACAATTTGTAATTTGTTTAATTATTTTCTTTGGTTTAAAAAAATTTGTTATGCTGCTATTTGTTAAGAAAATTTATACTGTTACTGTTTTTGCTGCTAGTTTGCGAAAAAAATATTAATATTAAAAAATGTTTATGTTTTGCTAATGTGTGGTATGTTTGAGTGTTATTTTATTACATTTAATTACATGATATGTTTTTTTATGTCAAAAATAATTACCTAGGTGGCTGCAGCATTGGAGCAAAGCTTCATCTGCTGCTCCTTCACACAAAAAATAATAATCAAACATCATCAATGGGTCTCTTCTATCCCCTCCAAGATGTGAGAGCTGCTGACACTCAGCAGCTCTCCTGCTCTGCTCCTCCACGCTAATTGTAGCGCTGAGCTGTGAGGATGCAAAGTGTATTGCGCACCAAAAAGACAGTTTACCTTAATGTAATAATTAGTCTTTCAATGGATGAGATACTCTTCCTGTATGTTGTGTTCTGTCGCTCAAGATGGATGTCAACCAGACCAAGCAATTCGTCAAAACTGCAACAAAAATTTTTTTTTTAATCATCTATGTTGAAAATAAGAAATATCAACCACTGGTATCTACACACACATTATCGCATCAACAACAATATGCCAAATATAAATCATCCGATTTAAGGGATTTTAGCTAGGGTGAGGTGACGTAGCAGGTCCCGTGGCACCCGTGGCATGTCTCGTGGCACCCGTGGCAGGTCCCGTGGCACCCGTGGCAGGTCTCGTGGCACCCGTGGCAGGTCACGTGGCACCCGTGGCACCCATGGCAGGTCCCGTGGCACGTCTCGTGGCACCCGTGGCAGGTCCCGTGGCACCCGTGGCACGTCTCGTGGCACCCGTGGCAGGTCCCGTGGCACGTCTCGTGGCACCCGTGGCAGGTCCCGTGCCACGTCACGTGGCACCCGTGGCAGGTCCCGTGGCACCCGGGGCACGTCTCGTGGCACCCGTGGCAGGTCCCGTGGCACCCGTGGCAGGTCCCGCGGCACGTCTCGTGGCACCCATGGCAGGTCCCGTGGCACATCTCGTGGCACCCATGGCAAGTCCCGTGGCACCCGTGGCACGTCCCGTGGCACCCGTGGCAGGTCCCGTGGCACCCGTGGCAGGTCCCGTGGCACCCGTGGCAGGTTACATGGCACCCGTGGCACGTCCTGTGGCACCCGTGGCACCCGTGGCAGGTCCCGTGGCACCCGTGACACGTCTCGTGGCACCCGTGGCAGGTCCCGTGGCACCCGTGGCAGGTCACGTGGCACCCGTGGCACGTCTCGTGGCACCCGTGGCACATCCCGTGGCACCCGTGGCAGGTCCCGTGGCACCCGTGGCAGGTCCCGTGGCACGTCTCATGGCACCCGTGGCAGGTCCCGTGGCACCCGTGGCAGGTCACGTGGCACCTGTGGCACGTCTCGTGGCACCCGTGGCAGGTCCCGTGGCACCCGTGGCAGGTCCCGTGGCACCCGTGGCAGGTCCCGTGGCACGTCTCGTGGCACCCGTGGCAGGTCCCGTGGCACCCGTGGCACGTCTCGTGGCACCCGTGGCAGGTCTCGTGGCACCCGTGGCAGGTCTCGTGGCACGTCTTGTGCCAAGCGCGGCACGTCGCGTGGCATGTGACATGGCACATGTGGCAAGGGATGTGGCAGGTCGACAATCCACAACTTGTGGCAAGTGACGTGGAAAGTGGACAATGACATACAGCATATGTACTTGCCTTGTGATCGACATCCGTGTATACTTGAAAAACTTGTCATCAAAACTACGCAAGTTCTCATACATAGCCCAGAACTGCCCTCTGTTATGTCGATTGGCAATGATTGGATGGATCCAGTAGTGACGTCTTCTTCCCATCCTCCTCCTCCGCTTCATTTCTTCTTCTTCCTCTTCCATCAGTACTGCCAAACCAGCTGTTAGGACAGCTGACATAAGGTAACGCACAGATAGCATTTTGGACACAGAACAACAGGCAAGAACAGGAACAAGGAAGAAGACAGGAACAGGAATGATGTCACAAGGGGTGAAAGCTCACTTGTACAGTTCCCTGTCCTGAAGGCGACTTGTAAGTCGCCCCAAGTCGCGCTGTTAAGTCGTATACAAGTCGTCTCCGACTTGCCTTCCCAAGTCGTGTCGCCTCGTGTCGCCCCCTGTGTGAACCGACCCTAACTCTTCTTCACCCTCCTCATCCTCTCGATCTGCACCCTCTTCTTCACTCTCTGCTATGTGCACCCCCAAATACACTACCACCAACTATACACCACCACCACCACCACCACATACCTTCCGCTTGAGTCACAGGAGTTATTTTCCCATCCATATCAAGACATTTCTGATGCGCAGCCACTCTTGGCATTGGATCAGGAAGAGGAGGTAGCAACAACCGCCACTCAGCAGTCTGACGACAGTACCCAGATCAGCCCAAGGAGGAGGTTGGCCCTCGGTGTTGCTACCTACTCCGAGATCTCTACTTATAGCGGTGGGGAAGGTGACGGCGATGATGACGTGTCTAGAGATGTCACGTGGGTGCCCACACCATCCATGTGCTGTGCTGACTTCCTCCTGGGGCTGCTTATTATGAGGTGCTCCCACCATCCCTGTGCTGTGCTGACTTCCTCCTGGGGCTGCTTATTATGAGGGGCTCCCACCATCCCTGTGCTATGCTGACTTACTCCTGGGGCTGTACCTCTGCTGTGCATATTATGAGGGGCTCCCACCATCCCTGTGCTATGCTCATTATGAGGGGCTCCCACCATCCCTGTGCTATGCTGACTTCCTCCTGGGGCTGTACCTCTGCTGTGCATATTATGAGGGGCTCTCACCATCCCTGTGCTATGCTCATTATGAGGGGCTCCCACCATCCCTGTGCTATGCTGACTTACTCCTGGGGCTGCTTACGGTGCAGGTGTCAGTGCTGTATATCACGGTGCTGGTGTCAGTGCTTTATGTCACGCTGCTGATGTCAGTGCTCTCTATCACGGTGCTGGTGTCAGATCACTCTATCACGGCGCAGGTGTCATTGCTGTATGTCACGCTGCTGATGTCAGTGCTCTCTATCACGGTGCTGGTGTCAGATCACTCTATCACGGTGCAGGTGTCATTGCTGTATGTCACGCTGCTGATGTCAGTGCTCTCTATCACGGGGCTGGTGTCAGATCACTCTATCACGGTGCTGGTGATCATCTCCTGCACCCTCTTCTTTGCCTACCCTGACCTTCCCTCTCCTCCATTGCCTTCATGCGCTCCACAGTCCTGAATTGTCACAATTTCACATATAAAAAAAGGCCTCCCAACGATGTCTCATCCTCTGCGACGGCAAGATAAGGTCCGCAACCATACCCATGTAACGTGCATCGAGGAGGGTTGCCAGCCAGTAATGATCCCTCTCCTTGATCTGACAAATACGATGATCCTTCCGCAGGCTTTGCATGATCGGGGAGGCCATGCAGTGTAGGTCAGCTGAGGCATTCGTTCAGGAGTCTGCTATGTCCCTAAGAACAACATGATCCACAGCCACCTCCTCCCAGCCACGTACAAGTCCACGGGTTTCTTGGGACTGTAAACGATCCCTAAAAGACTGCTGCTGATGCTGAGTGCTAGGCTCCACCTCCATGCTGACACAATCCTCCTCCTCTTCGTCCTCTTCCTGTGTGATCAGCAGGCCAGCAGGAACACTGTCTGGATAAAAGGGGCCTTGAGAGGTAAGGAAGTCCTGCCTCTGTTCTGCCTCAAGTGCCCTGTCCATTATTCCACATTATTCCAATAAAGCGTGTGCTCCAACAGGTGGACAAGAGGGACAGTGTCACTGATGCATGCACTGTCACTGCTCACCATCCTCGTGGCCTCCTCAAATGGGGACAGGACAGTGCATGCATCCCTGATCATGGCCCACTGGTGTGGGGAAAAAAACTCAAGCTCCACTGACCCTGTCCTGGTTCCGTAGTCGCAACAGATACTCATTAATGGCCCTCTGCTGCGTGTGCAGCCACTGCAGCATGGCCAACGTTGAGTTCCACCTGGTGGGCATGTCACATATTAAGCGGTTCTTGGGCAGGTTAAATTCCTTTTGGAGGTCAGCCAGCCAAGCACTGGCATTATATGATGGGCGGAAATGCACACCAACTTTCCTGGCCTGCCTCAGGACATCCTGTAAGCCCGGGTACCTGCCCAAGAATCGCTGCACCACCAAGTTAAGGACATGAGCCAAACAGGGCACATGGGTCAGTTGTCCCTGTCAGAGGGTGGAGAGGAGGTTGGTGCCATTGTTGCAAACAACCATTCCTGGCTTAAGCTGGCGTGGCATCAACCACCTATCAGTCTGCCCCTGCAGAGCTGACAGAATATCTGCCCCAGTGTGGCTCCTGTTCTGCAAGCACACCAGCGCAAGCACGGCATGGCATCTTTTTGCGTGCGTACTTGTGTAGCCACTTGAACGCCTACGGAGCACCGCTGGTTCCAAGGACAATGCACAGGAGGAGACCATGGAGGAAGAAGAAGAGGAGGGGGTGGAGGAGAGAGGTGTGTCAGAATCACAAGTAGTAGCATTTTGGAGGCGTGGTGGCAGAACAACCTCCAACACTACTGCACCTTGTCCTGCATCCTTCCCAGCTGCCAGAAGAGTCACCCAATTAGCCGTGAAAGCTAGGTAAGTTCCCTGTCCATGCCTGCTGGTCCATGAGTCAGCGGTAATATGCACCTTACCACTGACTGCCCTGTCCAGCGAGGCATGGACATTGCCTTCCACATGCCGGTAGAGAGCCGGAATCACCTTCCATGCGAAAAAGTGGCATTTTTCGAACCTGCCACTGAGGAACCGCACATTCCACAAACTCACGGAAGGGGGCAGAGTCTACCACCTGAAAAGGCAGCAGTTGAAGTGCTAGCAATTTAGCCAAGCTAGCATTCAACAGCTGGGCATGTGGATAGCTGGGAGTGAACTTCTTTTGCCGGTGCAGCAGCTGGGGCAAGGACATTTGCCTGGTACAATCGGACGTCGGTGTACAATTAGCAGATTGCCCATGAGTACTTGGCTGTGACACACCTAATTCTACACCTTCATTCCTCTCAGTGCAGGTTTCAGAGAGGACTGAAGGTATAGTGGTGTTGGAAATCCCAGTTGATGAGGAGCAAGGAGAGGTCCGCTTTGTTCTTTAGTGTGGGTCTTTTAGGCACGCTTGCCAACGAACTGCATGGCAGGTCGACATATGTCTGGTCAATCATGTGGTGCCCAAGCGGGTGATGTTTTGGCCATGCAAGATATGCTTGAGACATATGTTGCAAATAGCAGCAGTGCGATCTGATGCACTCACCTCAAAACAGGCCCACACCAAAAAACTTTTGGAATAACGCGCAGAGGCAGTGCCTTGCACATGTGGAGCTCTGCGGTGTGATGAAGTCATTGTGCTGCCCTTGAGTTGGCCCCTGGAGGGCATCCTGCCTTGTTGGAGATGTGCCTCCTCCTCCTCCTCTCTCCTATCAGGCACCCACATGGAGTCACTGACCTCATCATCCCCTCCCGCCTCATCACTGGAGCAAACCTGGCAGCATGCTGCAGCTGGGGGAACATGACTGCCAGATTACTGTCCTTATTGGGCACCCCCTCTCTCTGGGCTCACGTTACTGCCTTCCTCTAGCTGGGTATCATCATCAAAGCCTTCAAAACACTGGGCATCCTCCTGGAGCATGTACCCAACACTGTGGTCAAACAGTTCAGGGGACTCCTCAGGAGGACATGGGGGGCTAGGGAAGGAGTGACTGATGCCATTGAGCCGAGGGAAGAGGCCGCGTTGGCAGCTGCTTTGCCAGACAAAGTACCCTGAGCCTGGGTGAGAGAGGATGTGGAGGATGAGGAGAGCTTGGTCATCCACTCTACCAAGTCTTTGGCATGTTGCGGCTCAACACGTCCAGCTGCCAAAAAAAAAGGACAAGCGTGTCCCATGGCCACATGCTGATGAGGATGCACCGTGTCCACAACCAGCACTGTTGCCTCTAGACGCAGAGCCTGCTTGCCCTCTTTTATTGGCTTGTGACTGTCTGCCTCACCTTGATGGCCTTCCAGACATACTAATGGCCTGCAGGGAGATGTAGCTGCACAAATCTGGGACGTATATACTGATTATACTGCAGCTAGCAGAATCAACTGCGTAGTATTAGTATGAGAACACCAGCAATTGGTGTAGCTTTATGTGCACACTGTGCAGAGTACACAGTACACTAACTGTAATTACTACAGCTGCTTGCCTGCGGTATAGGATCAGAAGAACTCCAGCAATTGGGGTAGCTTTAAGTGCACACTGTGCCGAGTACACAGTGCACCAACTGTAATTACTGCAGCTGCCTGCGGTATAGGATCAGAAGAACACCAGCAATTGGGGTAGCTTTAAGTGCACACTGTGCAGAGTACACAGTACACCAACTGTAATTACTGCAGCTGCCTGCGTTGTAGGATCAGAAGAACACAAGTAATTGGGGTAGCTTAAAGTGCACACTGTGCAGAGTACACAGTGCAGAGTACACAGTACACCAACTGTAATTACTGCAGCTGCCTGCGGTGTAGGATCAGAAGAACACCAGCAATTGGGGTAGCTTTAAGCGCACACTGTGCAGAGTACACAGTACACCAACTGTAATTACTGCAGCTGCCTAAGGTATAGGATCAGAAGCATACCAGCAAATGGGGTAGCTTTAAGTGCACACTGTGCAGAGTACACAGTACACCAACTGTAATTACTGCAGCTGCCTGCAGTATAGGATCAGAAAAACACCAGCAATTGGGGTAGCTTTAGGTGCACACTGTGCAGAGTACACAGTACACCAATTGTAATTACTGCAGCTGCCTGCGGTATAGGATCAGAAGAACACCAGCAATTGGGGTAGCTTTATGTGCACACTCTGCAGAGTACACAGTACACCAACTGTAATTACTGCAGCTGCCTGTCTGTGGTATAGGATCAGAAGAACACCAGCAATTGAGGTAGCTTTAAGTGCACACTGTGCAAAGGACACAGTACAGAGGAATGAATCTAGCTATATATATATATATATATATATATATATATATATATATATATATATATATATACACACACAACACCTAGGATGCGCATATATATATATATATATATATATATATATATATATATATATATATATATATATATATATATATACACACAATACACTCACTGCAGCTAACTGACTCGCCTCCTGCTAGCTAACTCAAATGGAATGAAATACCTATCTCTCTCTCTATCAGCATGCCGAAACACACTACAGAAGGCCGACTTCCAGGTGGCCTTATATAGTGTCGGGCATGTACTAAACCCCCTGAGCCATAATTGGCTAAAGCCACCCTGGCTTTGGCCAATTATGGCTCGCTGCACAGACGGTGCTGTGATTGGCCAAGAATGTGGGTCATAGTGCATGCTTGGCCAATCATCAGCCAGCAATGCACTGTGATGCCGCAGTGAATTACGGGTCGTGACCTGCCACTCTAATTTGGTGCAAACGGCCCATAACATTCGTAATTCGACGAACGGTTGCACAGCCGATGTTCGAGTCGAACATGGGTTTGACTCGAACACGAAGCTCATCCCTACTCCTCAGCTCTGATGGGTTCTGACCGGACAGAAGGAGGAGCCTGGGAAGGAGATGTGTTTGGAGCAGGAAAAATTGTATATTTGTATTGGGTGGTTGTTTTTTTTCAAGGGGATTGGTGGGAAGGGGTTAAATAAGAGATTTGTGAGTGGGGGTGGGGGGAGCTTGGGGGGGGATAAGAGAATTTGTGTAAGAAGAGAGGTTTGGATTTAAACTGGAAAGGGTATATAGGAGTGAGGATTTGTGCTCAGAGGGGAGATTGGGGGGTAAGATAATTTGTGTAAGAAGGAGGGATGTTAGGAGGATTTATGCTGATAGGAGGGATATAGGAGGACTTGTGCTGAGTGGGGGGATCTGTGCTGGGAGGGGGGAGATGTGGGAAAAGAGAATGTGTATAAGAAGTTTGGGGGATTTATGCTGCAAGGATGGATAAGGTGGCATTTTGTGCTGAGAAGGGGGATTGGTATTGGAAGGGGGTACATGGAGCAGAGGATTTTTGATGAGAAGGAGAATATGGAAGGGGGACTTGTGCTGTGAGGGGGGATTCTGGGAGGTAAGAGGATTTGTTATAGAGGGAGGTCTTTGAGGGGGTAGAAGCTTTATACTGGAAGGGGAGATTTGGGGGTGGGATTTGTACTGGGGGGGAATTTATGTCGGGGGGAATAAATTAAATTGTGCTAAAAGGAGAGATTGGGGAGTATTTGTGCTGTGTGGATGATTTTGGGGGAGAACAGAATTTATACCAGAAGCTGTATTTGTGTGGGGGGGGGGGGGGGTGGGGGCATTGTGCTGGGAGGGTAAGGATTTAGGATTTATATTGGGGGATTTGGATGGAGAAGATCCCATGGTAGAAGGTGGGAGAGGATTTGTGCTGGGAGGGGGGATTGGGAGAAGAGGATTTGTTCTGGGATGGATTAGTGAGCAGATTAGTGCTGTATGTCGCAGAAGGGGAGTGCATATTTTTGCTGAAAGGGTGAATTGGGGGAGAGCATTGCTTGCATTACTTCCTTTCCCCTCTTAAAGCACCCCTCCCCCAGTATATATCTGTTCCCAACTCTACCCCACATTATAACAAATGTCCTCTACCTCTCAAAGTGACCCCCAGCACATACCAGAAGCTAAGCACGCCGCAGACTTTTATCTCCCTCAACTGTCCCTCATTCTCAAATTTGAAAGTTGGGAGGTATGTGCCCCCACCACCACACCGATCATCCCTGACTGTCAACCAGGGATGGATCATCCATGGTTGCAGTGTGTGTCAGAGCACAATGCCCCCCCTTGGGGGTCCATGTTTAGTGAACACCCTGCACCCATGGATGATACGCCACCAAGTCTCCCCAATCACTGCACAGATACATTGATCAGGTATATTACTTGCATTTTTCACTATTTATAAAGCTTTGATTTTTGATAGGTTTACCAAGATGCCTCCACTTCCAATGCTTTTCTGTAAAGCAGTTCATGTACATGCTGTTAGTTATCTTGTTACACTGTGGCTCTTCTTGCACAATATGTGGCGGATTTTTCAGGTTTCATTCCAGTGAGTTTTAAAAATACTTCTCTTTTATTTGTGTCTCTGGACAGAGTCAGTCGTCCCTGAACAGAGCTGGCATAATATGTGTTAGCATTATAACATATTTCCCCCAACCACACCAGCGGTTTCCTATCAGATTGTCGTATCCAGCCCACACAATACATGTTAGTGCTGTCAGTGAGGGAGGCTCCGGTCACTTTACAGGTTATTTCCAGAGTCTCTGATGGCTTCACAGTCCCAGGACCAGACTCCACCATTGTGATTTGTGATGTGACATCTGAAAAATATATATTATATTTGATTATAAACATGCCTTGTATCTCAGATCACTTAGAAACGTTTAAAATTAGTAATTTAAATAAAAAGAAACACACATTGTACTGAAGACACAGTAAGGAGTAACCACAGGAGATGTGTCATGTCTGAAGTTGTGTTTTGGATTCGGTTGCCCTGATTCTGATCAGTTAACTTTTCCTATATAACGCTCTGTATTTAAGCAGAAATTTTCCATGAATACGTTTTGCATAAACTGAAATGATTGGGTGAGGGGAACCGATGATATGAACAATTTGTTTTAAAGCAAAACTGTTACTTTCTCCTGCAGGACATTTTACATTTAAACAGAATTTTATATAAATATATTTTGTACCAACTGAAATAGCTGAGTTTATCTAAAAGGACAAGTGTAGCCACACAAGTAGAATATTTTATGGTGGCCATACACTCAATGATTTGATCAAACAATTCTTCACACAATAAGCTACTGTGTCATCAATTGATCTCAATTAAAACTGATCGATTTAATGAAAATTATTCAGATCAGTCTGGATGGGAAATCTGATTGTAAGAAAGTAGATATTTCAATATGATCATTAAGTGGTAAACAGAATAATCTTTTCTAAAAAAGGTGAAATATCATCAGTGATAGGCCGCGTACACACGCGCGGACTGTTGGCCCAACTTTGTCCGTCCAACAGTTTGAGCGAACAGTCCGCTCAAACTTAGCATGGACGGACATGGCCACACACGACGAACGAACAGTTTGCTGAAACCGTGCGCGATGACGTGAACGGCACGTACGACGGGACGCAAAATACGACGTCCTATACACTGCATTATAACTTTCGGCTTGAAAATCCTTTCTGAGCATGCGCGGAACTTTGTTTGACGAACAAGCCTACACACGGGCGGACTGTTCGTTGAAACAAGGTTTCAGCGGACAGTTTTTCGGAATTTCCGTAAAACCTTGTCCGTCCAACTGTCCGCTGAAACTGTCCGCTGAAAGCCCACACACGAGCGGACTGTCCGCCCAAACACTGTTCAGCGGACAAGGTTGGGCCAACAGTCCGCGCGTGTGTACGCGGCCATACTCTACTAATAATCCTCAGTAGCACAAATTATACAAAAAAATGTAATAAAAACAAATTAACATAAACTAATAAATAAGTGCTGTAACAAATGTCCATAAAATTGCTGGAAAATACATCCATCAAAGTGCTAGAAATAGAGCTTTATTTCTTCTCACTGGAGATAACACACTGTTGTGCTTTTTAAGGACATTTTCCCGCACAATATTTATTAAGTCATTTTTAACGAAGATATTTTTAAGATACAGAATCAATCTATATGACACAGTCTATACATGTGAAACGTATTCACGGAGACAAGTGATCATAAAAATAGTTACATTTATTGGTTGACAAAAGACAAATATTTACATGAAATTAAAAATACAGATTGCATTACTTGATCATTTGACAATTAATGGAAACAGTAGTTAGTTAGTGGGTGCCTCTTACACGAGGAACAGGATTGGAGAGAGAGTGTCATTGAGAGTCTGGCTGTAGGGTACCATACAGCTGAAGGAGGGGTGAGAGATATCACTGACACTGCTAACTGTGACCAGTATCCACTGTAACCACCAATGCCTTTGAGTGAAGTTTTGCTGATGTGAATTATTGCAGTGACTTTGAAGTGCTTTTTATAATCTTTTTACATGTGAGTGCATTACCAAGTGGCTTTTAAGTGTGCTATTAAAGTGGTTTATAGTATTACACCATGGGAAGCCTCTGTTTTTCTTTTTGAGGAACTTGGGGAGTCAATCCTATTTGAACCTGCAAAAAGGAAGTAACACTCTCTGGATATTGTGTGCTGGACATCTGTGATTCCCAATTAAGCTATTTGAAACGCCTGTTGAGCCTGGTGCGAGAGTACTAGGCAATCTATCTGGTGAGTGCTCCATCCATAGGGGGTCACTAGTGGTGTGGTGAAGGAGTTTTCATCGTTTGGGGACACTGATAAGAAAGCACATAGGAGAAGGGTGTGCTGATTTGTTCATTTATCACCACCTGTCGTTCTACTTTGGGATACTTCTATTGAGGACTTTTTTACTTATATGCTAAGAAATTGTTCTTTTTTTCACTTTAAATTAACCTGCTTTGGCTGTATGTTATAAACACATGTAAAGTTGGGCAGACACTGTATGCATATTTGTTTGAACAGTTTTTTTTTTTTTTTTTTTTTTTGGGACATGCACATATTTTAAATGGATATGAAAATATTCATTTAGTTTTTGTACTTTTTGAGTGATTAAGTTTACTTGACTGATTTGATTCGGTGATTTTTTTATATATACATTATTTATTTGAGCTGTATTGAATAGGGATTGATGAATCCACTCTGTATACTCTCATTATATATTTTTGGAGTTCTTACTGGGGGACTAATCTTTCCCATTTAGCGCCACTAGGGGATAGTGATTTAACACGGTTTAAGTGTGAGGATTTATTCACCTTCTAAATATTTTAATTAATGGAAACACCCACAAAATGGGAGTGTTGTCCTTTGGACTTAATCATCACCATTATCACTTCTCGGTAGAATCAATAACCTTTTGATAATTGACAATTAAACAGAATGTCTGTATTTCACACGTCCAACCGTTACTATACTGCAGGTAAGTAAGTGGTTAACAATGTGAAATAAATTGGACATTTGTTTGTCAATAAAATTGGCCTCTATGCAAAAAGAGAAATTTATAATGAAAAATAGAATTTAGAGAAAAATCTAAAAGGCGGTTATTGATTCGGGAGAAAGATTTTCAATAATAGAATATTCAAAAAAATCTATATTTAAGAGAACATAGAAGAGATGTAAACATATATTTATCAATATGGTATATTTACCCATTCCGATTGGCTACTAGTGTGGATTGTTGGTTACCAGGAATTTTAAGCTGGCTGCCGTGGCTTTCAACATAGATTCTCTTACAGAGGAATTACTTTGTGTGACCTCCGAGTTCCAAGAAATAGGGATCTTCATGAATGTAAAAATGTGTATTCATGCATGGTGCATGAGTGTCAGTTGTTTGGGAGTCTTCCAGTGTCCCTTCTCAGGGGGGGTCCCTAAGCTTCCCCCTGAGCTCCTTTTTTAGCTCCCCTCCGAGCTCTCCTTCTTTTGACCATCATTTTAGTTTCTTAAATATCCTCTTAAACAAAAAGGTCATAAAATTATACTAAGTTCTGCCCAGAGGGTATTTGTCCCTTTCCTATTGGCAGGCAGACTTAATGATCACCTTTCCCAGTAGTCTCGTGATTTTAAGGTAATAGCACCTTCAACCACCAGGTGTCCCACATGTGTTTAGTGTTTTATCTCTTTAAGTTAATATTTTTATTTCTATAATATGCGTTCGTTGTTTATATATGTTCTAACGAATATATCTCGAGTGTTCAGGAATGATAGTATAATATAAAATACGCTTAACATAATTTTGAATAATCACTTGCATAAAATGGTGATATATATGCATATCAATGTATATCTATTAATCTTTAGTCCATTTATAAAGGACACAGGTTAGATATATATCAAACAATATCACATACAATTATTATCTATATGGATACATGTATAATTCGAGTATCCAATCAATATTTGTTTATCTAAACATAGGTTAAATTCTTATACAGTTATAATTACGATTATATGTTTTTCATAATGCTAATTCGTTGCTAAAACACTTCTATTTATGATCACACTTTCATATATAATTTCTTTATGACAAAGTTCTTTAGATCATTAGATACTAAATTATAATGTCTCTGTTGGTGACCTACAAATATCACATATACCGTATATACTCGAGTATAGGCCGACCCGAATATAAGCCGAGGCCCCCAATTTACCCCCAAAAAAACTGGCAAACTTATTGACTCGTGTATAAGCCGAGGGTAAGACATGCCTGTCCATCCCTGTGTGTGTGTCCGTCCATCCCTGTGTGTCCGTCCATCCCTGTGTGTCCGTCCATCCCTGTGTGTCCGTCCATCCATCCCTGTGTGTGTGTGTGTGTGTCCATCCATCCATCCATCCCTGTGTGTGTGTGTCTCCATCCATCCATCCATCCATCCCTGTGTGTGTGTGTCTCCATCCATCCATCCATCCCTGTGTGTGTGTGTATCCATCCGTGTGTGTGTGTGTGTGTGTGTGTGTGTGTGTGTGTGTGTGTGTGTGTGTGTCCAGCCTACCTGTGTCCTGAGCCTTTGTCCCGAGCCTCCGTCCCGTGCCGAGCCTCCTTGCCTCCGTGCCTCGCCGCCGTGCCTTGCCTCCGTCCCGTCCCGTCCCGTCCCGTGCCGTGCCGTGCCTTGCCTTGCCTCCGTCCCGTGCCCTCTTCGTTCGTCGGCGCCTCGGCGGCCATTGTAAAATTCAAAAGCTGCGCCGCCGCCTTCGCCTGTGATAGGCGGAACACTGAATTTCCCAGCAGCCTGTGTTCCGCCTATCACGTACATCGTATCATCCTCGTCCGTAGTACGAGGATGATACGAAGTCCGTGATAGGCGGAACACAGGCTGCTGGGAAATTCAGTGTTCCGCCTATCACAGGCGAAGGCGGAGCCGGAGGCGCGGCTTTTGAACTATAGAATGGCCGCTGTCTGTCTGCTCGACACGCTGATCGAGCGGGCAGACAGCGATGACTCGAGTATAAGCCGAGGGGGGCACTTTCAGCCTCAAAAAAGAGGCTGAAAATCTCGGCTTATACTCGAGTATATACGGTAGTTTGAATTACTTGAAATATGTCTGACTTGGATATCCCTCTCACAGCATGTTTTGAGACGAACTTTGAGCTTCCAATAAATGATTAAATGGCTTAGTTGTGTCCTTCAAGTCTTTACAATTCACACAATCGATTTTGTTGATCTCTCACTTTCTGAGACAATGGGATATTTGTTCTGGTCATTCAGGTTTAATGACTGTTAGTCACAGGTACCTCCTAAGTATAGCCCAAACCTTGCCATATATATTTGCATGGCCTTCCTTGTCCATTCAAGGAGCTAGATAAGAGTTTTTCTGGTGTTTGTGACAAAACATCCCTTTTGTTCAGGTTGTCTCAATACAGGCTTGTAGAACTTTAAAAGATAGCTAATCCCTTTAAGATTTGGAAAAACCTGTGAGATCCTGTACTTTGCTTTAAAGTTCTCCAAGAGGTCACAGTTAAATAATATCAACACTATAGTTCATCCACCTTTTTTTTAGGCCTACTGAAATCTCTCATCTCTGCCAGTGAATATTACCGTATATACTCGAGTATAAGCCGAGATTTTCAGCCTCTTTTTTGAGGCTGAAAGTGCCCCCCTCGGCTTATGCTCGAGTCATCGCCGTCTGCCTGCCCGATCAGCGTGTCGAGCAGACAGACGGCGGCCATTCTACTATTCAAAAGCCGTGCCTCCCTGTCTGTGATAGGCGGAACACTCAATTTCCCAGCAGTCAGTGTTCCGCCTATCACGGACATCCGCTCATTCTCATACTACGGACGAGGATGAGAGGATGTCCGTGATAGGCGGAACACTGACTGCTGGGAAATTGAGTGTTCCGCCTATCACAGACAGGGAGGCGCGGCTTTTGAACAGAGGAATGGCCGCCGTCTGTCAGACGAGGAGAGCGTGGCACACAGAGGCTGCAGATTGGCACAGGTAGGCAGGGATGGACAGCACAGCACAGCACAGCGACGGACGGGACACAGTGACGGACGGGGCACAGCGACGGACGGGACACAGCGACGGACGGGACACAGGGACGGACGGGACACAGGGATGGACACAGGGACGGACGGGACACAGGAATGGACACAGGGACGGACGGGACACAGGAATGGACACAGGGATGGACGGGACACAGGGATGGACACAGGGATGTCTCACCCTCGGCTTATACATGAGTCAATAGGTTTCCCAGTTTTTTTGTGGTAAATTGGGGGCCTCGGCTTATATTCGGGTCGGCCTATACTCGAGTATATACGGTAAATGTATTTCTTCATGAATTCACAACAACACCAAAAGTCAATCGCCACAGTGAAAGCACAGCTTCCTCTCCCTTTGGAATATCACTGACCAGACCTTATTGACACTCATTCTCATGACTGGCGCTTATATGTTGATAAAATTCCACCTTGGAAATTTAAACATCATCTCCAATTCATTACTCCTGCTCTCCTATTAATAGCTTCATGTAGAAGAAAAAGAGAAACGCCTCCATTTCTGAAGCTACCCACTTCTATTAAAAGAAATGCACTTACATTCCAACAACATAAAACAAGCCCATAACATAAAATGGCACCAGGTGTAACGCTATAGTGGTGTCACCTCCTCCAATGGATCAGGATGGGCGATACGTCACTGCCAGTTCCTGTTGTGATGCCACATCCGGTTGCCATATAGCCACACCCCAATACGTTTTGTCATATCTAACTTAGTCACAGGGGGTGGCTACACAGCTCAGCAAAACGTGGTTTATGCATCCTCTTCACCTTAACCCATTATTTGGCAATTATTTCAATGATGATTGTCAAAACCAGTGTACTACGACAGAACATTTGATAGTAAAATATCCATCTGTGCTCTTAACCCATAATATGCCACATCACACCTGAATGGCATATTATGGATTAAGAGCACAGATGTATAGTTTACTATCAAGTGTCCTGTTGTAGTGCACTGGTTGTGACAATCATCGTTAAGGTGATTGGCAGATAATGGGCTAAGGTGAGGATACGTAAACCATGTTGCCAAGCTGGATAGCCAACCTCTGTGATGATGTAAGATATGATGAAATGCATCAGGGCGTGGCTAAGCAGCAACCAAATGTGACATCAGGACGTCAAGACAGGAACTGGCAGTGATGAAGCGGCCACCCTGATACTTTGGAGATGGTGAGACCGCTATAGCGTAACAATTGGCGCCATTTTATTAAATGTGCTTGTTTTAAAAAATTTTAAAATAAAATTTTGTATATTAAGATATTACACCAATTCAATCATTTTCAAAAAGCCAAAAAATTATGTGACACGTAGCGCTCAGTGGGTGAATGCTTAACCTCACCCTGCCTAAAAATAAAAACAAAATAACAGTAACATTCACACGTATAGATATATACAGTTCCTTGCGAAAGTATTCGGCCCCCTTGAACTTTTCAACCTTTTGCCACATTTCAGGCTTCAAACATAAAGATATAAAATTTTTATTTTTTGTGAATAATCACCAACAAGTGGGACACAATTGTGAAGTGGAACGAAATCTATTGGATTTTTGAAACTTTTTTAACTAATAAAAAAATTAAAAGTGGGGCGTACAAAATTATTCGGCCCCCTTGCGTTAATACTTTGTAGAGCCACCTTTTGCTGTGATTACAGCTGCAAGTCGCTTGGGGTATGTCTCTATCAGTTTTGCACATCGAGAGACTGAAATTCTTGCCCATTCTTCCTTGCAAAACACCTCAAACGCGTTTGTGAACAGCAGTTTTCAGCTCTTTCCACAGATTCTCGATTGGATTCAGGTCTGGACTTTGACTTGGCCATTCTAACACCTGGATATGTTTATTTGTGAACCATTCCTTTGTAGATTTTGCTGTATGTTTGGGATCATTGTCTTGTTGGAAGATAAATCTCCATCCCAGTTTCAGGTCTTTTGCAGACTCCAACAGGTTTTCATCCAGAATGGTCCTGTATTTGGCTGCATCCATCTTCCCCTCAATTTTAACCATCTTCCCTGTCCCTGCTGAAGAAAAGCAGGCCCAAACCATGATGCTGCCACCACCATGTTTGACAGTGGGGATGGTGTGTTGAGGGTGATGAGCTGTGTTGCTTTTACGCCAAACATATCGTTTTGCATTTTGGGCAAAAAGTTTGATTTTGGTTTCATCTGACCAGAGCACCTTCTTCTACATGTTTGGTGTGTCTCCCAGGTGGCTTGTGGCAAACTTTAGACGAGACTTTTTATGGATATCTTTGAGAAATGGCTTTCTTCTTGCCACTCTTCCAAAAAGGCCAGATTTGTGCAGTGTACGACTGATTGTTGTCCTATGGACAGACTCTCCCTACTCAGCTGTAGTTCTCTGCAGTTCATCCAGAGTGATCATGAGCCTCTTGGCTGCATCTCTGATCAGTCTTCTCCTTGTCTGAGCTGAAAGTTTAGAGGGACGGCCAGGTCTTGGTAGATTTGCAGTGGTCTGATACTCCTTCCATTTCAAAATGATCGCTTGCACAGTGCTCCTTGGGATGTTTAAAGCTTGGGAAATTGTTTTGTATCCAAATCCGGCTTTAAACTTCTCCACAACAGTATTACGGACCTGCCTGGTGTGTTCCTTGGTCTTCATGATGCTCTCTGCGCTTTCAACAGAACCCTGAGACTATCACAGAGCAGGTGCATTTATACAGAGACTTGATTAAACACAGGTGTATTCTATTTATCACCATCAGTCATTTAGGACAACATTGGATCATTCAGAGATCCTCGCTGAACTTCTGGAGTGAGTTTGCTGCACTGAAAGTAAAGGGGCCGAATAATTTTGCTCGCACCACTTTTCCGTTTTTTTATTTGCTAAAAAAGTTTAAATTATCCAATAGATTGCACTTCACAATTGTGTCCCACTTGTTGGTAAATCTTCACAAAAAATTAAAATTTTATATCTTTATGTTTGAAGCCTGAAATGTGGCAAAAGGTTGAAAAGTTCAAGGGGGCCGAATACTTTCACAAGGCACTGTATAAACAGTGCTAAACATGCAAAAAAACTAAAAACAAAAATATATATATATATATATATATATAGATATCATAAAAAATATATATATAACTTAATTACCCAAAATATCCCAGTGCAACTAAATCACATAAATATTACAGGTACTCAAAATTAATTAAAGTACATAAAAAAACGTGAATCAACAGATAAAAAAAAATATATATCAATCGAATAGATGAAATCCGAATAATGAAGTCCACGTGAAAAGTGATAATCAGTGTCCGCCAAAATTAAATTGCTCCTTCACCACACCAGCTGTGATCGTGAAAACCCCCGTTGTGGGTGCACTCACCGGCTCATAAGCCTCACACTCACGTGTTTGGCAAGACAAGCTTTATATCCTCTAGATAGATGCCCACTGTATACCACCAGACTTGCGAAGCTCATGTACCTTGATCCCTTCTCATCGAGTCATATGTAAATATACCTTGCGAAAGAATCACAGTGGAAGCCTCCAATAGCATAATACAGTTAAGCACTTTAATTCAAATAAACCAAAATTCAATGCACTCACATGAAAAATAAATGAACAAGCCAAAATATAAATCACTCCACTCCACACTTGAACACTTGAGGTATCTCAGTATCCTGGGGCATTGGTGATCACGGCGGACCTTTAACTAGAGAAACTAATTGATTCCTTCTCACTCCTCCTCACACTCGGTCTCGCACAGCTGATTAGAGGCCAGTGTGGGTGTTTCCAGCAATCTCCTTTGTTTTCCTCCGTCCAGCACCACCGCACGTCACCCAGAACTTAAGCTAATAAACAACTAAGTTCGCCAGATAGCCACGCCCCGACATGTTTCGTCATCAATAGACTTATTCATTGGATTGGCTATCTGGCCTGGCGAATCCCCTTTTATCTATCTTCCACACCTAGTCCGCAATAAGTGTCTAAATCACGCTCATGCGCAGATCGCGTCTTCCGCGTCCGCACATGCGCAGTTCGCGCGTCCCCATACCACCAAAGCCTCAACATTTCCATTGCAACAGGAGATAGCAACACATCTCTGACTATCTTCCATGGATATGGTATACAGCAGAACATATTGAGATATTGTAGTGCTAGTTCTATTGTGTTTGCATACCAAATTTGGGGTTTCTAGCTACAAGTGGCCCCGAGATATGTGGCCCCAAAGTCGGGTCGCAAAATGTCATTCTCTGCTGCAGAAAAGTACTTGGCATATTGCCCTTATCTGGGGTCACTGGGTGGCAGGTGACGTGGCAAGTGGACAATCCACAACTTGGTCATGTGGCACTCATGGCAGGTCACGTGGCACTCGTGGCTGGTCACGATGCACGTGACGTGGCACTCGTAGCCAGTCACGTGGCACTCATGGCAGGTGTCGTGGCAAGTGGACAATACACAACTTGTGGCAGGTGACGTGGCAAGTGGACAATACACAACTTGTAGCAGGTGATGTGGCAAGTGGACAATACACAACTTGTGGCAGGTGATGTGGCAAGTGGACAATACACAACTTGTGGCAGGTGACGTGGCAAGTGGACAATCCACAACTTGGTCACGTGGCAGGTTACGTGGCACTTGTGGCCGGTCATGTGGCACTCATGGCCGGTCATGTGGCACTCATGGCAGGTGTCGTGGCACTCATGGCAGATGTCGTGGCAAGTGGACAATACACAACTTGTGGCAGGTGATGTGGCAAGTGGACAATACACAACTTGGGGTTCAGGTTAGGCTTAGGGTTGGGGTTAGGGTTTCCCCTTGAAGAATAAGGCTTGGACTCAGTGATTGGAATAGAATAAAATAATATTTTATACTATTCTGTTCAATTGTTTTTCTAGTCTATTCTTTTCTATTCAAATCTTTTCTATTTTAAGTCATTCTATAGGAAATTCGAATTTCGGAAGATAGTTATAGATATATTTATATTTATATATATCTATATCTATATCTATATCTATATATATATATATATATATATATATATATATATATATATATATATGAAACCATCTTCTGAAATTCTAACTTAGTATAGAAATTTGCATCAAATTCGAATAGAAAATATTAGAATATAAAATAATAGAAAAGAATAGACTAAGAATAGACTATAATAAAATATAATATATATAATTTTAGTTTCCATTGTTTTGAGTTATTTTCAAAATCAAAATAATGAATAGGGGTTCGTTTCATGGCATTTTTATTACTATTTTTTTTTACTAGTAATGGCAGTGATCTGCAATTTTTATCAGGACTGCGACATTATGGTGGACACATCGGACAATTTTGACACCTTTTTGGGATCACTGTCATTTTTACAGCGATCAGTGATATAAAATTGCACTGATTACTGTACAAATGTAATTGGAAGTGAAGGGGTTAACCACTAGCTGGTTAGGAAGGGGTTAAGTGTGTACTGGGGAGTGATTCTGTTAGGGGGAGGGGCTAGGTGTGACACATCACTAATCATAGCTCCCGATCACAGGGATCACATAATTTCCTGCTTGTGTGATTGGCTCATTGATTTTCCCAGACATCTACACTAAGATAACCCCTGCAACAAAAAAATAGGATTTTTATATACAGCTTACCTGTAAAATCCTTTTCTTGAGAGTACATCACGAGACACAGGAGCTTCACTACATAGTGGGTTATATAGGCACCTCTGGTGATTGGACACTGGTTATCCACCAATTAAGGAGAATTCCTCTCCTATATAACCCCTCCCATATGGGAGGCACCTCAGTTTTGTAGCAAGCAATAGGAAACCACGTAAAACCCAAGAGGGGCGGGAGCCCTGTGTCCCGTGATGTACTCTCAAGAAAAGGATTTTACAGGTAAGCTGTATATAAAAATCCTATTTTCTTGATCATACATCACGGGACACAGGAGCTTCATTACATAGTGGGATGTCCCAAAGCAATGCAAGATTGAGGGGAGGGAGACACAGATCATAATAATAGACGGCCATGGACCGGAGGACCTAAACTGCAGCCTGCAGTACACTGTGCCCAAAGGCGATATCCTCTTGCCCTCTGACATCCACCTGATAGAATCTGGTGAATGTGTGGACTGATGACCAAGTTGCAGCCTTACAGATCTGAGCCAGGGAGGCCTGGTGATGCACTGCCCAAGAAGCACTTACAGCCCTAGTTGAGTGCGCTTTCACTTGAAAAGGAGGGATTTTCCCTTTAACACTATAGGCCTGAGAAATAATCTGTCTAATCCACCTTGAGAGAGTGGATTTTGATGCCGCCTGGCCCTTCCTAGGGCCTTCCGGCAAAATAAATAAGCAATCCGTTTTCCTTATCTGAGCAGTTGCCTGAAGATAGATACTGATTGCCCTTACCACATCCAAAGTGTGCAAAGACTCTTCTTCTGCGGACTGTGGGTCTGGAAAAAAGGATGGTAGGATTACATCTTGATTCAAATGGAATCCCGAAACCACCTTAGGCAGAAAGGACGCATTACCACCCGGTCCTTATGAATAATTAGATACGGTTCCTTGTTGGAGAGAGCTGCTAGTTCTGACACTCTTCTAGCCGAGGAAATGGTTACCAAGAAAACCAATTTTTTAGTCAAAAAGGACTAATG
The DNA here is from genome assembly GCF_037356315.1 of Lithobates pipiens. NCBI lineage: Eukaryota > Metazoa > Chordata > Amphibia > Anura > Ranidae > Lithobates > Lithobates pipiens. Next base: position 13,601,215 of record NW_027507696.1, on the reverse strand, counting down.
AAGCCAGATGCAAAGGTTCAAATGGTTGCCCCTGCAAAGCTGAGAGAACCAAATTCAGATCCCATGGGCATACCAGAGGTTTGACTGGCGGTCTTATCCGCATGGCCCCCTGGATGAAAGCCCGGACCAGGGAATGTGATGCAAGTGGCTTCTGAAAAAACACTGATAAGGCTGAAATCTGCACCTTGATAGTGCTTATGGCCAAATTCTTTTCTAGGCCTGACTGGAGAAAGGCCAAGATCCTGCTAATGACATACTTTCTAGGATGCCATTCCCTGAGTTCACACCAGGAAACATATGCCTTCCAGATCTTGTAGTAAATAAGCCTGGAGGCCGGCTTTCTGGCATTGGCCAGAGTAGAAAGGACTGGCCCTGAAAGCCCACGATCCCTCAGAATGTGGGTCTCAGCAGCCAAACCGTCAAATTCAGACTGCGTAAAGCAGGATGGTAAATTGGACCCTGTGAGAGCAGATCTGGCCGGAGAGGAAGGAACCATGGCCTGCCTACTGCCAACTTAATGATCTCTGCGTACCAAGGTCACCTGGGCCAAGCCGGGGCTACCAAAAGCACCGACTTTGTTTCCCTCTTGATTCTTCCCAGGAACCGTGACAGAAGCGGGCACGGGAGGAAGGCATAAATTAGATTGTACTGATCCCAGGGAACTGTCAGAGCATCCGAACCCTGAGCAAGAACATCTCTTGTCCTTGACACGAATTTGTCCAGCTTTCTGTTGAATCTGGATGCAAACAGATCTACGTCTGGAGTACCCCACCTGCGACATATGTTCTGAAAACACGTGCAGAGCCAATTCTCCTGGGCACAACTGCTGGCGGCTCAGAAAATCCACCTGCCAATTTTCCACTCCTAGAATGAAGACTGCAGAAAGGCATGGAACATGCCTTTCTGCCCAGACAAGTATGCGATTCACCTCTTTTTGTGCAACCAGCCTCCTGGTACCACCCTGGTGATTGATATAGGCCACTGCTGTGGCATTGTCGGACTGAACCCAAACAGGAAAACCCCGTAGTCTGTAAGACCACTTTATGAGAGCCATATAAACTGCCCGGATTTCCAAGACATTTATGGGCAATAGCTTCTCGATCGCAGACCATTTCCCCTGCGAGCACGTCTTCTTCAACACTGCTCCCAGCCCGTCAGGCTGGCATCTGTCGTAATAATCTTCCATGGAAGAGGAAGAAAAGTTTTGCCTTTCAGCAAATTCTCGGTTTGTAACCACCAAACGAGACTCTTGCTTGTCCCTGGGGACAGACACATAGGAAGATCCAAGGCCTGGGGCTTCCTGTTCCACGCCGCAAGGATGCATCTTTGCAGAGGCCTTGAGTGGAACTGGGCGATTGGAACGGCCTTGAAGGAGGCGACCATTTTCCCTAACAGTCTCACGCACAACCGAATGGGGAAGATCTTCTGCCCAGAATTAGGCGCACCAGACCCCCAATGGCCAAGGCCTTTGGCCTTGGTAGAAACACCCCGCCTTGAGCGGTGTCGATGACCATACCCAGGTACTCCAACCTGGTAGCAGGCTGTAGGGACTATTTTTCTAGGTTTATAATTCAACCTAGGCATTCCAGGAGGTCTAGTGTTCTGGTAACACTGTGGTTCAGGAGCGCTACTGTTTTCTCTATGAGAAGCAAATCGTCTAGATACGCCATGACGGCTATACCCTGAGCTCTTAGGTTTGCCAAGAGAAGGTCTAGAATCTTTGTGAAGACTCGAGGAGCCGTATCGTGCCCGAAGGGCAAAGCCACAAATTGAAAATGGCGCCGCTCTACCGCGAACCTTAGATACTTTTGGTGTGCGGAAAATATTGGCACATGAAGATATGCATCCTTGATATCTATTGATGCCATAAACTCTCCCCCTTGCAGGGAGGAGACCACAGTGCGTATTGACTGCATTCGGAAGGACTGGATGCGTAAAAACCGGTTCAGATCCTTCAGATCCAGGATAGGTCTGACACCTCCATTTGGCTTTGGAACGGTGAAGAGATTCGAGTAAAAGCCTGAACCCTGTTTTTTTGAGTCCACTTCCACTATCACCCCCTGGGATAGTAAGTGATCTAAGGCCAGGAATAGCGGTCTTTGCTTTACTGGATCACTTGGGATCCTTGACCTTAGAAAGCGAGAAGGTGAAATCTCCTGAAACTCTAGCTTGTAGCCCAGAGATACCGAGGAGACTACCCACTTGTCCCGGATATCTTCTCGCCAGGCTTCTTCAAACTGCAGGAGCCTTCCCCCCACTCGGCCGAGCTGGGGCGCCCCTTCACAAGGAAGCTTTTGGGCTCTGCTTGGCAGGCTTTCGCCACCAAGTCTTTTCCTGCCCCTGGGCCCGGCCTTGAGCCTTTCCTGTAGGCGGAGGTTGGGAAGGCCATCGCTACTGCTTAGAGCTTGATGCTCCGGGAGAGAGAGAACGCCTAAATGATGGACGTTTGCTCCTTTTGATTGGAAGGAGAGTAGATTTACCCCCTGAAATTCTTTGGACGAACTTGTCTAATTCTTCTCCAAATAAATGTTCCCCCTTAAACGGGAACCCAATCAAATGCTTCTTGCATGATAGCTCAGCTGCCCAATTTTTTAGCCATAGGGCCCTTCACATGTGTACCAAAAGGAGAGACAAACGAGATCCTTGTTGGACAAAATCCAAAATCACATCAATCATAAAACACAGAATTTGAGGTATTTCTGCATAGTTCTCCACTTCCTCACTGGGAAGGAGGCCAAGCATCTGCTTAACTTGTTCCTTGAGGAACTGACACAACCCCACGGCTGTGACTGTAGGTTGCACTACTGCACCAGTCATGGAAAAGGAGGCTTTCAATAAGGTTTCCAGCTTCTTATCAGTTGGATCCTTAAATACCTGAGCATTATCCAAAGGAAAGGTCAGGTTTCTATTCACGCAAGAAACAGCCGCATCGACAGATGGGACCCCCCATTTCTTGGCAAAACTTTCCTCCAGAGGATAAAGCATAGAAAACCTTTTAGGAGGAGCAAACAGTTTATCGGGATGTCCCCAATCCTCATACAACAATTTATTCATTAAAGGATGAATTGGAAAGGAAAAGGCAGTCTGTGGGATTTTCCTGATTCCCAGGGAAGAAACAGAGGACGTAGCGACCTCAACAGCAGGCATTCTGAATGTGGTACGCACCAATTCAGTATAATACTGCACCTGTTTTCTGAGTGCCTGGGAGGAGGGGACTCTCTCCTCTTCCTCTGATTCATCCGACTGCTCATGATCCCTGTCTCAAGATAGGGATCTCTCCTCATTGTCAGAAGTGTCATCTGAGAGAGGAATCTCAGCAGAGGGAGCGGATCTACCCCTTTTCTTGCTATCTTTCAGGGAAGCTGAAATAAAATTCATGATTCTCCCTTCAAAAACCTCCAATGTAGCCCTAAGGGGGCTCCAGTCTTGCAAGGGGGGATGGTAACCTACAGGCATTTTTAAAAACTCCTAGACCTAGGCGGTGATTTACCAGTGCCTTTGTTACCTCCCCCTGAGACCCTCTTACGAGGAGACATAGTCCTAAGCTACAAAGCAGAGGTACTAGTACAAAGTGCAATCACTGTTGTGCTCAAAGTCTCACAATAAATATTGTTTCAGCGAACAGTCCGCTCGTGTGTAGGCTTGTTCGTCAAACAAAGTTGCGCGCATGCTCAGAAAGGATTTTCACGCCGAAAGCTATAATGCAGTGTATAGGACGTCGTATTTTTCGTCCCGTCGTGCGTGCCGTTCACGTCATCGCGCACGGTTTCAGCAAACTGTTCGTCCGTCGTGTGTGGCCATGTCCGTCCATGCTAAGTTTGAGCGGACTGTTTGCCGAAACTGTTGGACGGACAAAGTTGGGCGAACAGTCCGCGCGTGTGTACGCGGCCTAAGTTGCACTGTAAAAAATTACCCCCAACCACACCAACGGTTTCCTGTCAGATTGTCGGACCCAGTTCACACCATACATGTTAGTGCTGTCAGTGAGGGAGGCTCCGTTCACTTTACAGGTGAGTTCCAGAGTCTCTGATGGCTTCACAGTCCCAGGACCAGACTCCACAAATGATATTTGTGATGTGACACCTGCAAATATATATCACATTGTGTTATATCCTTCATCCTATAGCTTAGTTCAAATAAATAAACAAAATGAAAAGTAACACACATTGTTCTAGAGACACAATGGAAAGTAACCACAGGAGAGGTGTCATGTCTGAAGTTGATTGGTGCTGATTCTGCTCAGATAATATTTCCTGTGGACGGCTCTGTATTTAAATAAAAACTTAGCATTAATACACTTTGCATACATAGAAAAAAATGGGTAAGTTGAACCAATGAGATAGCTGGTTTATTTTTAAACAAATGTTTCTTTTCCCTGAAGTATATTCAGTGTGTAAGTGATTCTGCCGGTTTAAAAAAAAAACAAAAAAAACATGTCATACTTACCTGCTCTGTGCAATGGTTTTACACAGAGCAGCCCCAGTCCTCCTCTTCTGGGGTTCCCCACCAGCACTCCTGGCTCCTTTCCCATAGGAAGCTCCATAGGAAGCCCCACACACACAGAAGGACACACACACAGGAGGACACACACACTGAGGACACACACACACAGGGGGACACTCACACAGGGACACACACAGGGACACACACACAGGAGGACACTAGGTGTCCTTTATTCCCATCTCAAAATGTTGGGAGGTATGCTGGACTGAGAATGCACACACAGGGGGATACACACAGGGGGACACTCACAGGAGGACACTCACACAGGGGGACAATCACACAGGGGGACACTGGAGGGAGAATGCACACACACAGGGGGACACTGGAGGGAGAACGCACACACACAGGGGACACTGGGGGGAGAACGCACACACACACAGGGGGACACTGGGGGGAGAACGCACACACAGGGGGACACACACACACACAGGGGGACACTGGAGGGAGAACGCACACACACACAGGGGACACTGGAGGGAGAACGCACACACACACAGGGGGCCACTGGGGGGAGAACGCACACACAGGGGGACACACACACACACACACAGGGGGACACTTACAGGAGGACACTCACACAGGGGGACACTCACACAGGGGAACACACAAACACACAGGGGGACACTGGAGGGAGAATGCACACATAGTGGGACACTGGAGGGAAAACACAGACAAACAGGGGGACACTTGAGGGAGAATGCACACACAGGGTGACACTGGAGGGAGAATGTACACACAGGGGGACACAAACACACAGGGGGAACTAGGTGTCCTTCATTCCCATCTCAAAATGTTGGGAGGTATGCTGGACTGAGAATGCACACACAGGGGGACACACACAGGGGGACACTCACAGGAGGACACTCACACAGGGGGGCAATCACACAGGGGGACACTGGAGGGAGAATGCACACACACAGGGGACACTGGAGGGAGAACGCACACACACACAGGGGGACACTGGGGGGAGAACGCACACACAGTGGGACACACACACACACAGGGGGACACTGGAGGGAGAATGCACACACAGGGTGACACTGGAGGGAGAACACAGACAAACAGGAAGACACTTGAGGGAGAATGCACACACAGGGTGACACTGGAGGGAGAATGTACACACAGGGGGACACTGGAGGGAGAACGCACACACACAGGGGGACACTGGAGGAAGAATGCACACACAGGGGGACACTGCAGGGAGAACGCACACACACAGGGGGACACTGGAGGGAGAACGCACACACACAGGGGGGCACTGGAGGGAGAATACACACACAGGGGGACACTGGAGGGAGAATGCACACACAGGGGGACACTGGAGGGAGAACACACACAGGGGGACACACGCACACATAGGGGGACACTCACACAGGGGGACACACACACAGGAGGACACACACGGGAACACACAGACACGAGGACACACACACAGAAAGACACACACACAGGAGGACACACACACAGGAAGACACACACACACAGGGAGACACACACACACAGGGGGACACTCACACAGGGACACACACAGGGACACACACACAGGAGGACACACACACAGGAAGACACACACAGGGGGACACACACACACAGGGGGAACTAGGTGTCCTTCATTCCCATCTCAAAATGTTGGGAGGTATGCTGGACTGAGAATGCACACACAGGGGGACACACACAGGGGGACACTCACAGGAGGACACTCACACAGGGGGACAATCACACAGGGGGACACTGGAGGGAGAATGCACACACACAGGGGACACTGGAGGGAGAACGCACACACACACAGGGGACACTGGGGGGAGAACACACACACAGGGGGACACTCACAGGAGGACACTCACACAGGGGGACACTCACACAGGGGAACACACAAACACACAGGGGGACACTGGAGGGAGAATGCACACACAGTGGGACACTGGAGGGAGAACACAGAAAAACAGGGGGACACTTGAGGGAGAATGCACACACAGGGTGACACTGGAGGGAGAATGTACACACGGGGGACACTGGAGGGAGAACGCACACACACACAGGGGACAATGGAGGGAGAACGCACACACACACAGGGGGACACTGGAGGGAGAATGCATACACAGGGGGACACACACACACAGGGGGACACTCACAGGAGGACACTCACACAGGGGAACATACACACAGGGGGACACTGGAGGGAGAATGCACACACAGGGTGACACTGGAGGGAGAACACAGACAAACAGGGGGACACTTGAGGGAGAATGCACACACAGGGTGACACTGGAGGGAGAATGTACACACAGGGGGACACTGGAGGGAGAACGCACACACACAGGGGGACACTGGAGGGAGAATGCACACACAGGGGGACACTGCAGGGAGAACGCACACACACAGGGGGACACTGGAGGGAGAACGCACACACATAGGGGGGCACTGGAGGGAGAATGCACACACAGGGGGACACTGGAGGGAGAACACACACAGGGGGACACACGCATACATAGGGGGACACTCACACAGGGGGACACACTGGGGGACACACACACAGGAGGACACACACACACAGGAGGACACACACACAGAAGGACACACACACAGAAGGACACACACACACAGGGAGACACACACACAGGGGGACACTCACACAGGGACACACACGGGGACACACACACAGGAAGACACACATGGGAGGACACACACACAGGAGGACACACACACAAGGACACACACACACACACACGGGAGGACACACACACAGGAGGACACACACACACACAGGAGGACACACACACACAGGAGGACACACACAGGGGGGACACTCACACAGGGGGACACACACACAGGAGGACACACACAGGAAGACACAAACAGGGGGACACACACACACAGGGGGACACTAACACAGGGACACACACACACAGGAGGACACACACACACAGGGGGACACTCGCACAGGGGGACACATGGGGGACTCACACACAGGAGGACACACACACAGAGGGACACACACACAGGGGGACACACACACACAGGGCGATACACACACACAAGGGGACACACACAGGGGGACATACACAGGGGGACACTGTGGGGTGGGGGGACCCGGGGCCCATACATCTGTACCCTCCCATCACTTGTGGCGATCCTGGTGTCTCAATCTCAGTTTCACTCACCAGATGCCGATAATAATACTTCTAATGGCGCTCTGCTCCCCGCCGGCCCTCCACTCTTCTCGTCCCAGGTGATGTCACAGCGCATACAGTACAAGCACCTGGAACGGACAGGAGGGAAGGAGAGGCTGGCGGGGAGCAGCAATAGCAATAGCAGTATTATTATCGCCATCGCCGGATGTGTTACAGCCACTTCAAGTGGCCGAGTCCAGGCCCCTAATGGCCTCGGGCCCTCGGGCGGCATGCCAGTGATCGACTGGTCAATCTGCCCCTGCCTAGGATATCCACATAGCCTGCTGAGTTCCATTTGACAGTAATGGAAATGCCTGCATGGGGATGCACAAGACTCTTTTAGATCCCCTTGCAAGTAAACAGGGTCCTCATATGGGGCATGGAAAATCAGAAATTCAGCTGCTCAGGACTGTACATATGCCACATGGCATGTCACATTTGAGGGGCAGAACTGTTGCTGAACAAGACCCAAATGAATGGGGCCATATCTTAATTGCCCGACAACCACATACAATACATGTGGTTGTAGCATGGTTGGTCGGTATTTTAAAACAGGCTGTGATGAGGTTACATATTGCCTCCTTACCACCTGCAAAATGTCCTTCTGAAAAGCAATCCATGTGATCGAGCCCTGAAAAAGGAAGAAACGTGCTGCCTTTTTTTCCACCTGATCTGCAAAGTAAAGGCATAATGTGCTAATATGCGTCGCATACTAGCACATTATGTGAAACTTACATGTAAACGAAGCCCTCGTTGTCACCACTGGAGGCTGCATCCATCTTCATCCATCTTCCTTCTTGGTCTGCAAGCTCCGGCACTGTGACAGACTGGTGCCGTGTGACATCACTCCTGCGTGAATGCACGCAGGAGCCGGCTGATCACAGCACAGGGCTGTAAAGAAACGGCATGGGTGGCCGTTTCTTCAGAGTGCATGTGCTGATGATGTCATTGGCTGCATATGCAGTAAATATCTCCTAAACGGTGCATGCTTAGGAGATATTTACAGTACCTATAGGTAAGCCTAATTATTAGACATGTGCAGAGTAAAATATTTTGTTTCGGAATTTCGTTTTCGTCCGAAAACTTAATTTATTTAGTTACTCCAGAAATTCGTTTTTATTTATTTCGTTTTTCGTTCAAAAATTGCATTCGTCCGAAAATCCACATGAATTACGGTCGAATCTGTCTTGGAAGGCTTATGGTGTCTGTCGAATGTATAAAGAAGATTAGACGGAGCTAACTATATAGCATACTTTAGAACCCTATTAAAGTCTATGGGACTCCAACGTTCAAAATCTAAAGTGCTAATTTTAAAGGCTAATTTGCAAGTTACTGTCCTAAAAAGTGTTTGGGGACCCGGGTCCTGCCCCAGGGGACATGTATCAATGCAAAAAAAAGTTTTAAAAACAGCCGTTTTTTCGGGAGCAGTGATTTTAATAATGATTAAAGTGAAACAATAAAAGTGTAATATTCCTTTAAATTTCGTAGGGGGGGGGGGTTGTCTATAGTGTGCCTGTGAAGGGGCACATGTTTCCCGTGCTTAGAACTGTCCCTGCACAAAGTGTCATTTATGCAGGAAAAAAAGTCCTTTAAAATCACTCGCAGCTATTATGAATTGTCGGCTCCGTAATACAGAGAACACTCATTGAAAGTCATTAATAAAAAAATAAATAAATAAATTTAAAAAAAAGCGTGGGGGTCCCCCAAATTCAATTACCAGGCCCTTCAGGTCTGGTATGGATATTAAGGGGAACCCTGCCTCAAATTTAAGAAAAAATTTGACGTGGGGTTCCCCCTAAATATCCATAACCAGACCCTTCAGGTCTGGTATGGATATTAAGGGGAACCCCGCGTCAAATTTAAAAAAAAATTGACGTGGGGTTCCCCCTAAAAATCCATACCAGACCCTTTATCCGAGCACGCAACCTGGCAGGCCGCAGGAAAAGAGGGGGGAACGAGAGAGCGGCCCCCCCTCCCTCCTGAACCGTACCAGGCCACATGCCCTCAACATTGGGAGGATGCTTTGGGGGTCCGTGACCCCTCAAAGCACCTTGTCCCCATGTTGATAAGGACAAGGGCCTCATCCCCACAACCCTGGCCGGTGGTTGTGGAGGTCTGCGGGCGGGGGGCTTATCAGAATCTGGAAGCCCCCTTTAACAAGGGGACCCCCAGATCCCGGCCCCCCCCTGTTTGAAATGGTAAGGGGGTACAAAAGTACTCCTACCATTTCACAAAGAAAGTGTAAAAAATGGTTAAATAAAACAAACACACTTTTGAAAAATTCCTTTATTAAAAATAAAAAAATAAAAAAAAGATTCCAGCGGCGGTAATCCACTCTTGCTATCCAGCGACGGACGGTCATCTCTCCAGCGATGTCTCATGTCATCCAGCGCAGCGAATACATCCTTCTTCTGTCTCCTCCACGGAGACACTGCAGGCATTCCGGCGGCTGACGTTTTTTATATACGGAGGGCGGGGCCACCCGTCACCTGACCCCGCCCCCCTCTGACGCAAGGGGAAACCCGGGGTTCCCCGTGACGTATGGGTGACCCCGCCCCCCTCTGATGTAACGGAAACCTGCCTGTGTTACATCAGAGGGGTGCGGGTCACCCCTACGTCACAGGGAACCCCGGGTTTTCCCTTGCGTCAGAGGGGGGCGGGGTCAGGTGACGGGTGGCCCCGCCCTCCGTATATAAGAAACGTCAGCCGCCAGAATGCCTGCAGTGTCTCCGTGGAGGAGACAGAAGAAGGATGAATCGCTGCGCTGGATGACATGAGACATCGCTGGAGAGATGACCGTCCGTCGCTGGATAGCAAGAGTGGATTACCGCCGCTGGAATCTTTTTTTTATTTTTTTATTTTTAATAAAGGAATTTTTCAAAAGTGTGTTTGTTTTATTTAACCATTTTTTACACTTTCTTTGTGAAATGGTAGGGGTACTTTTGTACCCCCTTACCATTTCAAACAGGGGAGGGGCCGGGATCTGGTGGTCCCCTTGTTAAAGGGGGCTTCCAGATTCTGATAAGCCCCCCGCCCGCAGACCTCCACAACCACCGGCCAGGGTTGTGGGGATGAGGCCCTTGTCCTCATCAACATGGGGACAAGGTGCTTTGAGGGGTCACAGACCCCCAAAGCATCCTCCCAATGTTGAGGGCATGTGGCCTGGTACGGTTCAGGAGGGAGGGGGGGCCGCTCTCTCGTCCCCCCCTCTTTTCCTGCGGCCTGCCAGGTTGTGTGCTCGGATAAAGGGTCTGGTATGGATTTTTAGGGGGAACCCCACGTCAATTTTTTTTAAAATTTGATGCGGGGTTCCCCTTAATATCCATACCAGACCTGAAGGGTCTGGTTATGGATATTTAGGGGGAACCCCACGTCAATTTTTTCCTTAAATTTGAGGCAGGGTTCCCCTTAATATTCATACCAGACCTGAAAGGCCTGGTAATTGAATTTGGGGGACCCCCACGCTTTTTTTTAATTTATTTATTTATTTTTTTATCAATGACTTTCAATGAGTGTTCTCTGTATTACGGAGCCGACAATTCATAATAGCTGCGAGTGATTTTAAAGGACTTTTTTTTCTGCATAAATGACACTTTGTGCAGGGACAATTCTAAGCACGGGAAACATGCGCCCCTTCACAGGCATACTATAGACAACCCCCCCCCCCCCCCCTACGAAATTTAAAGGAATATTACACTTTTATTGTTTCACTTTAATCATTATTAAAATCACTGCTCCCGAAAAAACGGCCGTTTTTAAAACTTTTTTTTGCATTGATACATGTCCCCTGGGGCAGGACCCGGGTCCCCAAACACTTTTTTTTTATTTTTTTTAACAAATGCAGGTTTATTAATCATAGAAAAGGTTACAATAAAAAATGGTAGTGGGCGCAACCACACAACTCACACAGTATAATAATGCCATGTTGGACATATCCCTAGCACAGCTAGGAGAACCATTCTAGATAACAGAATATGTTGCCATACGGACCTCCCATCCAACCCACCCCCAATTGCCCCGAGGCACGAACACCAAGCGTGTTAACATCAGTCCACACATGTTTCCACAGTATTTAACCATCTATCCCACACCTTGCTATATTTGGCGGGGCATCCACGGTGACTGTACACTAGTTTTATATAAGGCAGTTTATCATTAATTGCTACAATCCAGTCCCGCAGCACAGGGGGAGCTGGACGCATCCACAACTTTGCTATCAGCTTTCTTGCGGTAAACAGTGTGGACTGTAGGAACGTGGTAAGGTACACATCAATCGTGACATCAGGGAGCATTCCTAATATGCACACTTTCGGGTCCATGAGCAAGGGTGACCCCATGTGGTCGTGTAGGAAGGAAATTATTTGCATCCAGAAAACTTGAATCTGAGGACATAACCATACTAAGTGATAGAAAGAACCAGAAGGACTGAAGCACATGGGGCATCCCGGTTCTGAGCCAGGTCGGAACTTCACTAGCCTAGTAGGGGTCAGGTACGATCTGTGAATTAAATATAGCTGTGTAAGGCGGTCCGGAATACTCAATGACACCAGCTTAACATTTTCTAACACTTCCTCCCAATCCGACCCGTCCAGTGGGCCCAAGTCACCCTCCCATCTAATCCTAGCCCTCTCCGAAATCTGGTTTATTTCCCTCCTCCTCAATAAACTGTAAAGTGTGGAGATTAATTGGGCCGAGTTGTCACCCAGTAACAACTCAACCAGAGACAAAGTCTGTACGTTGGGAGGGCCCTCAGCAAATTGGGTTTGAAGTGCATGCCGCAGTTGTAGGTATTGGAATTGCATAGAAGGAGGCAAGTCAAATTCTGCACGTAACGCTGAGAAGTCGCGAACGCCCAGAGGGGTTATAACCTGGTGAAGAAAGACAATGCCCCTGGAGGCCCAAAGGGCGGCTCCAGGGACCGTTAATAGTTCGTTCAGCGCAGGGTTACACCACAGTGGGGTGTGCGAGTGATGAAAGTCAGCGCCAACAAGTCCCAACGCCAGTCTCCAAATTCGCCTGTGGTAGGACAGCAGGGGGGTCGAGACACCCCCCGCCCTCCCAGCCCTGAAGAGTAGCTGAAGGGGAGTATGAGTGGGCATACCCTCCCCGCCACCCACCAGCGTCTGGTACCTCGCCCCATCCGCCCTGTGCAGGTGATAAAAATGTGACAGTTGCGCCGCCAAATAGTAAGCCCTAAAATCCGGAAGGGCCACCCCCCCGATCCCGTTGGGTTTTTAAGGGTAGTCCACGCCAGCTTATGTCTAGAGGATCCCCATATAAAAGTGCTCAAAATAGTGTCTATCGTTTTGAAAAATCGAAGAGGGATCAAAACCGGGGAGTGCCAGAGCGCGTATAGAATTTTGGGGAGCAAAATCATTTTCGTCAGATTAACCCTGCCCATCACCCCAAGAGGGAGACGGGACCAGGCCTGAGTACGTGACTTAAGAAATAAAAACAATGGCTCAACATTAAGTAGTAGGTAATCCCGCGGCTCCCTGGTAATACGTACCCCCAAGTATTTAATTTCGGAGACCCTGGAGAGGGGAAGGGAGGCCGCATCACGATCCGGTACCGACGCGTCCAGCGGTAAGATCTGGGACTTGGACCAATTTATGGCCAACCCCGAATAGCTGCCAAACTCTCCCAACACCTCCAACGCATTCCGCAACGAAGGACCCTCATCCTCCAGGTACAATAGGGTATCATCCGCATACATACTTACGGATTCTACAAGGGTACCACTGCAGAGGCCCGCTATCCCTGGATGATGCCGGAGCCTGGCCGCCAGGGGTTCCGCCGCGAGGGCGTACAAAAGGGGGGACAGCGGGCATCCCTGACGCGTGCCCCGCCCGACCGAAAAGGGATCCGACACCCAACCGTTCACCGCGACCCTGGCCGTCGGTTGGTAGTAGAGTAGGGTGACCCACTTCACAAAAACAGGGCCAAAACCGAATCGCTCCAAGCACTCCCACAGGTATTCCCACTCAATGGAGTCGAAGGCTTTGGCCGCGTCTAAGGACACCACCACCCTCGACCCCATCGAGCTATGCCTAGCTTGCACATTCATAAATACCCGGCGAATGTTCATAGCCGTGTTCTTTCCCGGCATGAAGCCTGTCTGGTCTGGGTGTACAAGGGACAGTATAACCTTGTTCAGTCTGATGGCTAAGATTTTTGCTAAAATTTTGATATTGGTCTGGAGTAAGGAGATGGGGCGGTAAGATTCAGGAAGGTGTGGATCCTTGCCAGGCTTGGGTAGCACAATGATGGTGGCCTGACGCAGCGTCTCGGGGAGGGTTCCCGAGTCGAGCATATATTTGAACAGTTTCAACAATTCTGGAACTAACACATTAGAATACTGGGCGTAAAAATCTAGAGGGATACCGTCCTGTCCGGGGGCTTTTGCTGAGGCCAGTGAGGAAATCGCCAATGCGACCTCATCACAAGTTAGAGGGGCATCAAGATCTGCAACCTGTGTCGGGGATAGTCTAGGAAGAGATATTCCCTCCAAATAAGTCCTAGTCTCTATTCTTGGTGTATGTACTTGAGAGGTATAAGTCGTCATATAGAACTCTCGAAACATATCCGCCACCACCTGAGGCTCGGACACCTCAACTCCCCGGTGATTGGTCAAGGAGACCACCACCGGGGGTCTGGAGTCCTGGTGTGCCAAATATGCCAGAAGCTTCCCTGCGCGTTCACCCTGCTCAAAAACCCGTTGTCTGGTGAAAAATAGCTTCCGCTTAGCCTGTTCAAATTGTAGATGTTCAACCGCTCGGGTGTGTTGTCTGAGCAGCTGTGCCTTTGCCTGGGTAGGGTCAGCACAGAAGTCGGCTGTAACCGCATCCAATGCCTCCGTAACCTGCTTCATCTGTGTCTGAGAAGCCTGTTTCAGCCGGCCTATACGCCGCGAGAGGGTGGAGCGGACATGCAATTTAAAGGCCTCCCAAACGTGATCCGTGCGGGCCGAGTCTCTGTTAGTGTCAAAGTAAAATCGCCATTCCTCCTCTATGTCCTCGCAATCGCTCAACGCCGACAGCCAAAAGGGGTGGAGTCTCCACTGCTTCGGACCTGCCTGGCGTGCCAGCCTGAGAGTTGCCCAACAGGGAGCGTGGTCCGAGAGCGAACGGGCGCAGTACCCTGCGTCCGCCAGTCCGGGCAGCAGGCTCTTAGCCGTTAAAATATAATCGATGCGGGACATAGAGGAATGGGTTGCAGAGAAACAAGAGTACTCCCGTTTCTCGGGATACCTGTGGCGCCATGGGTCCACAAGTGAAAACTCCCGCAGTGTGCGACCCAATCTGGTCTCACCATGGCCACAGGCATCCCCAGCGATACGCATCCTGTCTAAGTCCCTATTTTGCACCATGTTAAAATCCCCTAGCCAAATGGCGGGGGTGGAGGGGTACATGGCCATATAGGATAGGCCCTCAGTGATAACTGTAGAGTTTATGGCGGAGGAACATAAAATGCCAGTAAAAGATATTGGACCCCACAAAGAACACAATGCAAGAACAGGTACCTGCCCTGGGGATCCGTCCGCATAGATATTAGCTCAAATTGGGTAGATTTGGTCACCAGGACAGTGACCCCACGGGAATAGGGGGTATAGGTGGCATGATATGCCCAGCCAATCCAGGGGCGTTTCAACGCCAGCTGTAATTGTCCGGTAATATGTGTCTCCACCAGCACAATAACATTAGCCCTATAGGATTTGAGACGGTCAAACACTGCTGTACGTTTCAATTTATCCCGCAACCCTCGAACGTTCCAGGACAGGAATTTTAACTCACCCTGAGATAGTATGTAATAAACTTAGGATAAGGAGGGAGGCGGGCGATCCCCAAGACAGTGACCCCCCCCCAGCACAGCATAATCATACATTTCAAAAAGAATTTTACAAAGTATAACTGGTACCGGAACAAGTCCTATGGTCATGTGTAGCGTGAGAACAATAGCACCCGAGTAAAACCTGCAACTAAACCTGAAATTAACTGTCAAACTTCCCAACCCCCCCCTCCCTGCTCTCAGCCCCCCCAACCCAGCCGGAGCATACATCCCAAAACAAAACACTACCAGGTTAAGCCTGGTGAAGTATGAGAGCGAAAAGTCCGCTGGGTGCAATCCCAGCGACGGAGCACGGCACACACACACCGCCCACTGGTACAGCAACCAGCAGCCAGGCATATGAGCGAGCCGAGCCCGCATCACCATAATCATACAGTGCCCAATATAGTCTCATCAATACATTTGCAAATCGTAAAAGTCATATGGTATACCAGCATGTCCCATACTGTGGGAGCTCACGAGAAAGGTCAGAGCCCGCCAAAGACCCAGTCCCAGGTCTAGGTGCCAGCAGAGAAAATCCGCCAGGCGTCCCGGTGCATCAATCCCCATCGTAATAGGAACCCGGCCACAGGGGAAATAGAGGTGGGGAAGGTCGGATCAGGGAGGAACAGAGGGAGAAGAGAGAAAGAAGAGTGACGGGGGAGAAGAGGGAGAGAAAGGTGCGAGAGGCCTCGAGAAGGGAGAGAGAGTGGAACAGAGCATGATGGAGAGGGAACCGAGGAGGGGGGACAAAAAGAAAAGGGTGGGGGGGGTGGCTGGGGACCAGGTACACAGGGGGAGAGGAGGAGGAATAAAAGGGGAAAAAAATGGAGGGGGGAACCGAGGCCGATACCGGGGTAGGGGAGTACCGTTACAGCAGGGGCCTCACAGGGTAACAGGCACCAGGAAAGGGAGTACGGTCACCGCAATAAAACGGTTGCCGGCCGTTGCACGTCCGCTGCAGAGTAAAGAAGCCTTCGGATAAAGGGATGGCATGGACGCGTCCGAAATCCACAGAGGGAGCAAAGTAGTCAATGCACAGTGAACATAGGGAAGCTCAGGTGTCCAGAAGATCAGTGATGCAGCCGCTTCGGCTGGGCTCAGTCCGCAAATCCGCCAAAATAACAGCTCCTAGTGGCAAAGGAGGCCGGGTGCGGACAAACGATGGGTGTACAGGGCCGGGGGGCGATCAATTTCGCGGCGGCCGGTTACGGGCCGCATCCTGTTGATCCAACCAGGCCACCGCCGCCGCCGGGTCCTCAAAAAAATGTGCTCGGTCCTCCCCCGCAACACGGAGTCTGGCTGGAAAAAGCATGGAATATTTAATGTGATGGGCTCGGAGGCGGCGTTTAATATCCACAAAGCGCAATCTCTGCCGCTGTACCTCTGCCGAGAAATCCGGGAAAACGGAAATATGGCCATTCTGAAAAGGGATGTTTCCTCTTTCACGGGTAAGTCTCAGGATAGTGTCCCTGTCCCGGTAATTCAGCAGCTTGGCTATAAAGGTACGCGGAGGGGCACCTTCAGGCGGCGGGCGCGCCGGTATCCTGTGTGCCCGCTCCACCACAAAAGAGGTAGAGAAGGCCTCCCTGCCGTAGGCATTAATAAGAAGGTTCTCCAAGAATGTAGCCGGGTCAGTCCCCTCCGAGCCCTCCGGCAGACCCACGAACCTCAGATTGGACCGGCGGGCCCTGTTCTCCAGGTCGTCTTGCTTCTGGGCCAGTGCCTGCAATCTTCTGTGGATATCCTCCTGCGCATTCTGCAGCGGGAACAGGACATCCTCGGCTTGGCTAATTCTGGTCTCCGTTTCCGTGACCCTGTCGCGTAATTTGGAGAGATCCTGTCGGACCAGGGAGATGTCCACTTTAACCTCCTCAATCTTGCACGTCAGGACAGATTGGCAGGAGGAAATCGCGTCCAGCACTCTCGCCGTCTCCGCCGCGGCAGGCTCCACAGGCTGGGCGGCCGGGCCGCCATGTTGGTCCTCGTGGTCCCGGTCTTGTCGTCGGAATTTATCTAGTGCAGCGGCCGCCGCAGCGCTTCTTTTCGATGGGGACATACTCGCACACTAACCGGACACCGACTGGTATAGCGGGTAAACACAGGGAGATCTGCGGGCTTCAAGGATGGGCTTGTAGGATGTTAGATGGTACGGAGCTCAGCTCACACGCGTCCTACTCCATCGCCAGCCAGGCCACGCCCCCCCCAAACACTTTTTAGGACAGTAACTTGCAGAATCTTTTCTCTCTGTCAAATCTTTTTTCTCTGTCGAATATTTTCTCTATATAATCTTGGACTAATAGAGGTAAGGTTAAGCACATTCGACCACAGGTTCTATAGACACAGATTGTTGTCAGAGTCATGTCGAATCTCTTATTCTATATCGAACTGTTGTAACAATGAAAACGAAAATAAAGCATTTATTTATGTCGGATCTTTTGTTTTTCGGATTTTGTGCTTTCGTTATCGTTTGTCAAAACGAAAACGAAAATAGCTGAAATTCGGACGAAAATGCATTCGGACGAAAACGAATGCACATGTCTACTAATTATAGGCTTACCTATAGGTACAAACAATCAATGTAAGTTTACTTACACTTTAAGGAGTTTTGATGGGATCTGCTTCTATCCAACAATTCTGGGTGTGTTGGATGGTGTGTTCTCTGCTGGACACTGTGATTGCTCCTGAAGCCCACTACAGCACTGATGTGTATTTTTTTTTTCACACAGTGACATCGATCACTTCAAACAGAAACTTAGGCCCCAGGATATTCAGTATCGCACAAAAGTGAGCACACCCCTCACATTTTTGTAAATATTTTATTATACCTTTTCATGTGACAACACTGAGGAAATTACACTTTGCTGCATTGTAAAGTAGTGACCATACAACTTGTATGACAGTGTAAATTTGCTGTCTCCTCAAAATAACTCAACACATTTATATCTAAACCGCTGGCAAGAAAAGTGAGTACACCCCTAAGTGAAAAATATCCAAATTGGGTCCAGTTAGCCATTTCCCTTCCTGGTGGCATGTAACTCGTTAGTGTTACAAGATCTCAGGTGTGAATGAGGAGCAGGTGTGTTAAATTTGGTGTTATCGCTCTCACTCTGTCACACTGGTCACTGGAAGTTCAACATGGCACCCCATGGAAAAGAACTCTGAGGAGTTGTTGCTCTAAATCAAGATGGCCTAGGCTATAAGAAGATTGCCAAGACCCTGAAACTGAGCTACAGCACAGTGGCCAAGACCATACAGCAGTTTAACAGGACGGGTTCCACTCAGAACAGGCCTTGCCATGGTCAGCCATAGAAGAGAATGCAGACATATTACAGGAGATGGTCAGAGACTGCAGACATACTACTGGAGATGGTCAGAGACTGCAGACATAATACAGGAGATGGTCAGAGACTGCAGAAATAGTACAAGAGATGGTTAGAGACTACAGACATAATACAGGCGATGGTCAGAGACGGCAGACATGTTACAGGAGATGGTCAGAGAATGCAGACATATTATAGGAGATGGTCAGAGACTGCAAACATACTACAGGAGACGGTCAGAGACTGGAGATATAATACAGGAGATGGTCAGAGATGGCAGACATAATACAAGAGATGGACAGAGACTGCTGACCTAATAAAAGAGATGGTCAGAAACTGCAGACATGTTACAAGAGATGGTCAGAGACTGCAGACATAGTACAGGAGATGGTCAGAGACTGCAGTCATAATACAAGATATGGTCGGAGACTGCAGACATGATACAAGAGATGGTCAGAGACTGCAGACATGTTACAAGAGATGGTCAGAGACTGCAGACATGTTAAAAGAGGTGGTCAGAGACTGCAGACATGTTAAAAGAGATGGTCAGAGACTGCAGTTCCTATGGACGTTAGTAGATACCTGACCCAGCAATACAGCAACAATGGTTCCTCTGATCAGGAGTCTGCTCACTCTGAATTGCCTGTGACGACTCCACTGGGTAGAGTCCAGATCTGTATTGTGGCAATGACTCCATTCCTTTCTCCATCAGCGATGGCGCCAGACTGTGTGGCTTTCCCTCTGGTGGCACAGGGCAGCGGGTTCTCTCTCTGATGGTGTTCCCTCAGCACTGTCCTTTCCCTCTGGAGTGCTGGGTGCATTTCCCTGACAGCTTTCCCAGGCTCCTGGCTCTCTCTCTCTCTTCCATTCAGCTGAGCATGCTGTGTGGGCTGACATTTCGGTGTCACAGTGGGGCTGCCAGTCCTTGGAACTACATGTCCCACAATCCTCTTCTTTGCTCCTTTTTTTTCTTCCCTGGCTGTTATGAAGGCAGGGGAATAAACATAGTGTGCCACTCATTAGTACAGCAGTTTGCACAAGGATGAGAGGGAGAGGGGAAATAAGAGCCCAGGGCTGCAGTGGTGTCACTAGGGTTGGTGTCACCCGGTGCAGTAAAACAAGGTATCACCCCCCTCCACCTACTATAGTCGCCCCTCAGTACAGACCCCCCTCCACTAAGTATAGACCACCCTCCATCAATGCAGACCCCCACTAAGTATAAAACCCTCCCTCAGTACAGACCCCCCATTAGTATAGACCCCCAGGACAAAACACCCTCCTCTATCAGTATAGAACCGCCCCCCCTCCAATAGTACAGACCCCCCAGAACAAATCACCCCCTCCATTAGCACAGACCCCCAGAACAAACCTCCCCCTCCATTAGTACAGACCCCCCCAGGACAAACCACCCCCCCTCCATTATTACAGAACCCCTGGGACAAACCACCCCCTCCATTAGTTTAGACCCCCCGAAAAACCACCCCCTCCAGCAGGCTAAGTGAAAACACCTGGGTGACAGCTGGAGAGGAGAGGATAGTGTGCAGCCACGCCGCCCGGGTGGAGAACAGAGCATGTCAGGCTTGGGCAGCAGGCAGGAGTTATACACAGAAGGAGGAGAACTAGGAACACGTCAGGCACGGACCGCCCCCTAAGTGACGTCAATGCACGGCTGGTCTCTCTGCGCACAGAGACAGCTGCTCCGATCTCTGTCTGTTTCGCTCTCTTCCTCTGACAGGAGGAGGGAGGGGGAAGGGCTTTCAGCAGGAAACACAGCGGTAGTGATGGCCGAACGGTTCGCCCGGCGGTCGTTTCGCGGCGAATTTCCGACTTTCGCCGTCCGCGGGTTCGAACGCCTTTTTCCGTCGTTCGCCCCGGCGGACTTACGTGTTTAATGTATACAAGAACTTTAACCTTTCGTGACACGTTTATCATGTGTTACAGGACAACCAATTGAGACATGACAGCTCATGGACACTTGGACATTCCCCCTAACCTATAAATACACCCGATCCGGTGGCCATTTTACATTCTTTCTTCTGTCACTGTAGGGAAAGGATCCTGTGTGGAGTAGGGACAGAGAAAACGCTAGCTATTTGGTACACAAAAGTTCTTTTCAGGACTGGTATAGGTGTTAGGTCAGCAGCCTGAGTTTCTTTTGTCAGTTTAGATAAAGGGACAGAGCGCTGTATGCTGCTATTTTAGGGACAGCTCAGCCAGATTAGTCTTTCTTCATCATCATCATCATCATCATCATTAGCTGTTACTATCAGGTCCACAAAAGAGCTGTTCCAGCTAATCGTTCCAGCCTACTCTTTTTTGCCAATTTGTATAGGGACAGGCAGGAAGCAGTGTTGTCAGGCAGTGAGGATAATTTTAAAGACTTGCTGTTACTATTAGTTCCACAAAGGTTCTTTTCAGGACTGGTATCAGTGGTACGGTAATAGGCTTGTACACGTATAATATTCTTTCTTCCAAATATAGAAAGAATATTATACTTGACTGCTGCCCTTCTGCTGCAGTCTGCTAATCATTCACAACTCACTTGTTCCACAAAAGTTCTTATAAGGACTGGTAACTTGGTCTGTCTAGGGTGCTACGGTACATAGGCTTGGGTGCGGTACAGTCTGCTGTTCTGTAAGGACCGCTATCGGTCCACAATAGATAGGGTTGCCGTGCACTACTGCTGACCGCTGCCCTATACTGCAGCAGTCCTTCAGCGGTATAGGGACTGACGCACAGTCTGCTAAACACTAATACACAACCTGCTTGGTCCACAAAAGTTCTTATAAGGACTGGTAACTTGGTATAGGGTGCTACGGTACATAGGCCTGAGTGCGTTACAGTCTGCTGTTCTGTAAGGACCGCTATCGGTCCACAATACATAGGGTTGCCGTGCACTACTGCTGACCGCTGCCCTATACTGCAGCAGTCCTTCATTGGTATAGGGACTGACGTACAGTCTGCTAATCACTAACACACAACCTGCTTGGTCCACAAAAGTTCTTATAAGGACTGGTAACTTGGTATAGGGTGCTACGGTACATAGGCCTGAGTGCGTTACAGTCTGCTGTTCTGTAAGGACCGCTATCGGTCCACAATACATAGGGTTGCCGTGCACTACTGCTGACCGCTGCCCTATACTGCAGCAGTCCTTCAGCGGTATAGGGACTGACGCACAGTCTGCTAAACACTAACACACAACCTGCTTGGTCCACAAAAGTTCTTATAAGGACTGGTAACTTGGTATAGGGTGCTACGGTACATAGGCCTGAGTGCGTTACAGTCTGCTGTTCTGTAAGGACCGCTATCGGTCCACAATACATAGGGTTGCCGTGCACTACTGCTGACCGCTGCCCTATACTGCAGCAGTCCTTCATTGGTATAGGGACTGACGTACAGTCTGCTAATCACTAACACACAACCTGCTTGGTCCACAAAAGTTCTTATAAGGACTGGTAACTTGGTATAGGGTGCTACGGTACATAGGCCTGAGTGCGTTACAGTCTGCTGTTCTGTAAGGACCGCTATCGGTCCACAATACATAGGGTTGCCGTGCACTACTGCTGACCGCTGCCCTATACTGCAGCAGTCCTTCATTGGTATAGGGACTGACGTACAGTCTGCTAATCACTAACACACAACCTGCTTGGTCCACAAAAGTTCTTATAAGGACTGGTAACTTGGTATAGGGTGCTACGGTACATAGGCCTGAGTGCGTTACAGTCTGCTGTTCTGTAAGGACCGCTATCGGTCCACAATACATAGGGTTGCCGTGCACTACTGCTGACCGCTGCCCTATACTGCAGCAGTCCTTCAGCGGTATAGGGACTGACGCACAGTCTGCTAAACACTAACACACAACCTGCTTGGTCCACAAAAGTTCTTATAAGGACTGGTAACTTGGTATAGGGTGCTACGGTACATAGGCCTGAGTGCGTTACAGTCTGCTGTTCTGTAAGGACCGCTATCGGTCCACAATACATAGGGTTGCCGTGCACTACTGCTGACCGCTGCCCTATACTGCAGCAGTCCTTCATTGGTATAGGGACTGACGTACAGTCTGCTAATCACTAACACACAACCTGCTTGGTCCACAAAAGTTCTTATAAGGACTGGTAACTTGGTATAGGGTGCTACGGTACATAGGCCTGAGTGCGTTACAGTCTGCTGTTCTGTAAGGACCGCTATCGGTCCACAATACATAGGGTTGCCGTGCACTACTGCTGACCGCTGCCCTATACTGCAGCAGTCCTTCATTGGTATAGGGACTGACGTACAGTCTGCTAATCACTAACACACAACCTGCTTGGTCCACAAAAGTTCTTATAAGGACTGGTAACTTGGTATAGGGTGCTACGGTACATAGGCCTGAGTGCGTTACAGTCTGCTGTTCTGTAAGGACCGCTATCGGTCCACAATACATAGGGTTGCCGTGCACTACTGCTGACCGCTGCCCTATACTGCAGCAGTCCTTCAGCGGTATAGGGACTGACGCACAGTCTGCTAAACACTAACACACAACCTGCTTGGTCCACAAAAGTTCTTATAAGGACTGGTAACTTGGTATAGGGTGCTACGGTACATAGGCCTGAGTGCAGTACAGTCTGCTGTTCTGTAAGGACCGCTATCGGTCCACAATACATAGGGTTGCCGTGCACTACTGCTGACCGCTGCCCTATACTGCAGCAGTCCTTCATTGGTATAGGGACTGACGTACAGTCTGCTAATCACTAACACACAACCTGCTTGGTCCACAAAAGTTCTTATAAGGACTGGTAACTTGGTATAGGGTGCTACGGTACATAGGCCTGAGTGCGTTACAGTCTGCTGTTCTGTAAGGACCGCTATCGGTCCACAATACATAGGGTTGCCGTGCACTACTGCTGACCGCTGCCCTATACTGCAGCAGTCCTTCAGCGGTATAGGGACTGACGCACAGTCTGCTAAACACTAATACACAACCTGCTTGGTCCACAAAAGTTCTTATAAGGACTGGTAACTTGGTATAGGGTGCTACGGTACATAGGCCTGAGTGCGTTACAGTCTGCTGTTCTGTAAGGACCGCTATCGGTCCACAATACATAGGGTTGCCGTGCACTACTGCTGACCGCTGCCCTATACTGCAGCAGTCCTTCATTGGTATAGGGACTGACGTACAGTCTGCTAATCACTAACACACAACCTGCTTGGTCCACAAAAGTTCTTATAAGGACTGGTAACTTGGTATAGGGTGCTACGGTACATAGGCCTGAGTGCGTTACAGTCTGCTGTTCTGTAAGGACCGCTATCGGTCCACAATACATAGGGTTGCCGTGCACTACTGCTGACCGCTGCCCTATACTGCAGCAGTCCTTCAGCGGTATAGGGACTGACGCACAGTCTGCTAAACACTAACACACAACCTGCTTGGTCCACAAAAGTTCTTATAAGGACTGGTAACTTGGTATAGGGTGCTACGGTACATAGGCCTGAGTGCAGTACAGTCTGCTGTTCTGTAAGGACCGCTATCGGTCCACAATACATAGGGTTGCCGTGCACTACTGCTGACCGCTGCCCTATACTGCAGCAGTCCTTCATTGGTATAGGGACTGACGTACAGTCTGCTAATCACTAACACACAACCTGCTTGGTCCACAAAAGTTCTTATAAGGACTGGTAACTTGGTATAGGGTGCTACGGTACATAGGCCTGAGTGCAGTACAGTCTGCTGTTCTGTAAGGACCGCTATCGGTCCACAATACATAGGGTTGACGTGCACTACTGCTGACCGCTGCCCTATACTGCAGCAGTCCTTCAGCGGTATAGGGACTAAGAGTTTTGTCACAGGGTGATTTAAAAAATGACAGGCAGAGGAAGAGGCAGGCCCTTCCGCAGGGGTGGTAGGGGTAGGGCAGGAGCAACAGCCTTGAGCCAAAGTGGGAAGTTGCAGAAGGTGCGTTCAATTACTTTAAAGGACGCACCAGACTTGGTTGAGTGGCTCACTCAGCCTTATTCTTCTGCACCCTCCTCATCCTCTCGATCTGCACCCTCTTCTTCACTCTCTGCTATGTGCACCCCCAAAGACACTACCACCAACAACACGACCACCACCACCACCACCACATACCTTCCGCTTGAGTCACTGGAATTATTTTCCGATCCATATCAAGAGGACATTTCTGATGCGCAGCCACTCTTGGTATTGGATCAGGAAGAGGAGGCAGCAACAAGCGCTACTCAGCAGTCTGACGCCAGTACCCAGATCAGCCCAAGGAGGAGGTTGGTCCCCGGTGTTGCTGCCTACTCTACTTATAGCGGTGGGGAAGGTGACGTTGATGATGACGTGTCTAGTGATGTCACGTGGGTGCCCACAAGAGAGGAAGAGGAGGGGAGTTCAGAGGGAGATATGGACCAGCAGATAGGGAGGAGAAGCAGCAATGACTTACATTGCACAGCAGGGACAAAGCAGACTGCAAATGTATCAGGAGCGAGTCATCGACCATGTACGGTCACATCTGGCGCTCCCAGGACACCGGCACATGGCTCCGCAGTGTGGGCTTTTTTTAACGTGTCCGCTGCTGACAATAGCGTTGCCATCTGCAATCTTTGCAGTCAACGCGTTAGTCGCGGTAAGCCCAATACTCACCTAGGGACGACCGCCTTAAGAAGGCACATGAGCAGCCATCACCGAGCCCAGTGGGAGCAACGGAACACACAAAGCCACACTGCAGGCTCTCACCGTCCAGCCTCGTCTTCTACTTCTCCTTCTCCTCTCTCCTCACAATTGTCCTCCACTCCACCTTCCATCACGCCAAGCTCACATTTTTCTGCAAAAAGGCAGGCTTCCGTGGGCCTAATGTTTGAGCGTAAAAAAATGATGACGCCGGATAACCCTCTTGCCCAACGGTTGGCGGCTGGCTTGTCAGAACTCATAGCCCGCCAACTACTGCCATATAAACTGGTGGACTCGGAGGCCTTTCGCAAATTTGTGGCCATTGGAACACCACAATGGAAGGTCCCAGGAAGGAAGTATTTCTCAGAGAAGGGCATCCCAGAGCTATATGGCCATGTTCAGCGGCAAGTGAATGTATCTCTGGCACACAGTGTCGGTGCCAAGATACATCTGACCACAGACACGTGGTCTAGCAAACACGGGCAGGGAAGGTATATCAGTTTTACTGCCCACTGGGTGAACCTTCTGACGGCCGTCAAGCATGTAACCCGTGGCACCCGTGTAGATTTGGTTTTACCGCCACGGATTGCATGCAGGCCTGACTCTTCTTCTCCTCCTCCTACTCCATCCTCCTCCCTCTCCTCCTCAGCTGCCTCCTCCTTTTCCGCTGCTAGCGTCTCTTCCACTGCACCGCCCAAGCTCCCCAGAACCTATTCCACATGCCAGGTGAGACGTTGCCATGCCGTGCTGCGTCTGTTGTGCCTGGAAGCAAAGAGCCACACTGGCCCGGCACTCCTTTCAGCTTTGCGTTCACAGGCAGATGAGTGGCTAACACCGCTCAATTTGACAGTTGGTAAAGTGGTGTGTGACAACGGTGCCAATCTGCTTAGCGCATTGAAACAGGGCAAAATCACGCACGTGCCGTGCATGGCACACGTCTTAAACTTGGTCGTGCAGCGATTCCTTGTCAAATACCCTGGGGTCCAGGACATCTTGCGGCAGGCAAGGAAAATCTCGGCCCATTTCAGAAGATCTTACACGGCCATGGCTCGCCTTGCTGACATTCAGCGGCGACACCATCTGCCGGTCAGACGTCTTATTTGCGATTGCCCGACGCGATGGAACTCAACCTTCTATATGCTTGATAGGCTGCTCCAGCAGAAACGTGCAGTTAACGTCTACCTGTATGAACTCTGCGAAAGAAACGGTTCTGGGGAGCTGGGTTTTTTTTCACCGCGCCAGTGGCTGCTCATGCGCGACACATGCAGACTTCTGCGGCCATTTGAGGAGATCACCAAACTGGTCAGTCGCAGCCATGGCGCCATCAGTGACATGGTACCTTATGCCTTCTTTCTGGAGCGTGCATTGCGTCGTGTCATTGATCAGGCTGTGGAGGAGCAGGAGCGGGAAGATGAGGAAGTCGCAATGCTGGATGAATTCCCAGGGGGGGCTACTCTATCTGAGACAAGTCAACAACAGGAGTCTGATGAGGAGTCAGAGGAGGATGGTGCCGGGGCGGATGAGCAGGAGCAAGAAGAGCATGCTTTAAACCTTTCTGGGATCCCTGTTGTGCGAGGATGGGGAGAGGAGAATGAAGAGGACGACATTATCCTGGATGATGAGCAGGAGCCAGGCCACCACACCGCTTCCACTTTAGTGCAAATGGGGGCCTTCATGCTCCAGTGTTTTAATAGGGACCCCCGTATAAAAAGCATGAGGGTCAAGGACCAGTACTGGGTGGCAACGTACTTAGACCCCCGGTACAAACACAAAATGGCGGAAATGTTACCGCCGTCGCAGAGGGCTGTCAGAATGCAGCACTTCCAGGCCTTGCTTCGAGAAATGCTGCATTCTGCTTTTGCGTGCGCTGGCAGAGGAGCAATTCCCACTCCCAGAGAAGGATTTGCGGGTACCAATCCAACAGCGCCTGCAAGAAGAGGCCGGTTTGAAGATGTGTTGGTGACTTCGGATATGAGGTCATTCTTTCAGCCGACCCATCGACAGGTGTCATCCGGATCCAGCATCAGGGAACGCCTAGACCGTCAGGTGTCCGACTACATTGGGTTAACGGCCGATGTGGACGCTCTGAGGAGTGATGAACCCCTAGACTACTGGGTGGGCAGGCTTGACCTCTGGCCAGAGCTTGCCCAATTTGCAATCGAACTGTTGGCTTGCCCCTCATCCAGTGTCCTGTCCGAAAGGACGTTCAGCGCAGCAGGGGGGATTGTGACCGATAAGCGTACTCGCCTAGCTCACCACAGTGTTAACTACCTCACATTTCTAAAAATGAATGAGGCATGGATCTCGGAGGAATTCAACACATGTGATCAGTAGACCATGTATATGTCTATAAACAATTTTTGGAATCAAGCACACAGACCTTCTTAATTCATTTGGCTCACTTCCCTGACCCAAAAAAGCACACCGTACTATATGCCCCTACCCTCCTCTTTGAAGAGGTTGAGCGGTGTCATATTTCTACTGGGGCTGCTTATTATGAGGGGTTCCCACCATCCCTGTGCTGTGCTGACTTCCTCCTGGGTGTTCTTATTATGAGGGGCTCCCACCATCCCTGTGCTGTGCTGACTTCCTCCTGGGGGTTCTTATTATGAGGGGATCACACCATCCCTGTGCTGTGCTGACTTCCTCCTGGGGGTTCTTATTATGAGGGGATCACACCATCCCTGTGCTGTGCTGACTTCCTCCTGGGGCTGCTTACGGTGCTGCTGTCAGCGCTGTATGTCACGGAGCTGCTGTCAGCGCTGTATGTCACGGAGCTGCTGTCAGCGCTGTATGTCACGGAGCTGCTGTCAGCGCTGTATGTCACGGAGCTGCTGTCAGCGCTGTATGTCACGGAGCTGCTGTCAGCGCTGTATGTCACGGAGCTGCTGTCAGCGCTGTATGTCACGGAGCTGCTGTCAGCGCTGTATGTCACGGAGCTGCTGTCAGCGCTGTATGTCACGGAGCTGCTGTCAGCGCTGTATGTCACGGTGCTGCTGTCAGCGCTGTATGTCACGGAGCTGCTGTCAGCGCTGTATGTCACGGAGCTGCTGTCAGTGCTGTATGTCACGGAGCTGCTGTCAGCGCTGTATGTCACGGAGCTGCTGTCAGCGCTGTATGTCACGGAGCTGCTGTCAGCGCTGTATGTCACGGTGCTGCTGTCAGCGCTGTATGTCACGGAGCTGCTGTCAGCGCTGTATGTCACGGAGCTGCTGTCAGTGCTGTATGTCACGGAGCTGCTGTCAGCGCTGTATGTCACGGAGCTGCTGTCAGCGCTGTATGTCACGGAGCTGCTGTCAGCGCTGTATGTCACGGTGCTGCTGTCAGCGCTGTATGTCACGGAGCTGCTGTCAGCGCTGTATGTCACGGAGCTGCTGTCAGCGCTGTATGTCACGGTGCTGCTGTCAGCGCTGTATGTCACGGAGCTGCTGTCAGCGCTGTATGTCACGGTGCTGATGTCAGTGCTCTGTATTACGGTGCTGCTGTCAGTGCTCTGTATCTCCTGCACCCTCTTGTTTGCCTACCCTGGTCCCTGACCTTCCCTCTCCTCCATTGCCTTCATTAGCTCCATAGTCCTGAATTGTCAGAACAATTTCCCAAATAAAAAAAAAATGCTTGTAGTTATCGATCCCAAATTCACCTCATACATGTATTATGCTATTGTCCAGGTGGTGGGACTACGTGCTACCCCCTAATAATTACCACGTGGCCGCAAATTCGACCTAAAGGTTTGCGAAATTCGCCTCCCATTGAAGTCAATGGAGCCCGCGGCGAACGGTCGTTTTCGCGAACGTTTGTGCCCGTTCGCGTTTCGCGTTCGCGAAACGTCCCGTCGGAAGTTCGTCCATCACTACACAGCGGCAGTGGCATAACCGACAGAGAGAGCCTCTTATGGACTAGGATAGGAGGAGGAGGAGGAGGAGGGAGGGGAGCACTCTGATGCTTCAGCTGCTTACTATCCAATGTACAATACAGATGTGGGGTTCACCCAACGATTTCATCCATACGTCTTCAGGGATTGGTCCTGAAAACTTGTGTTTGATAAATAGATGTACAAATGTCCTGTGAAATAAAACATTGCAACAGCCATAATTTTATTTTACAGGACCTCTGTTTTCAGAAAATATCAAAAATTTTGGGTTCTAAGTAATTTTCTAGCAAACAATTTTGATTTCCGTATGTGTCTGAAAAGTTTTAAAAAATTGCCCTGGGCAAATTGGGACAAATTACATGAATATATTTAGCACTTTGTGACACCTTTTTGTAGCCGGGGGCATCAAAATAATAAACCCTAATACCTTGCTTCCCCAAAATTCCTTGCCTGTGCCCACCATATGGCAGTTGTCCT
The DNA here is from genome assembly GCF_037356315.1 of Lithobates pipiens. Classification (NCBI taxonomy): domain Eukaryota; kingdom Metazoa; phylum Chordata; class Amphibia; order Anura; family Ranidae; genus Lithobates; species Lithobates pipiens. The sequence continues at coordinate 13,571,392 of NW_027507696.1, read as the reverse complement.
GAGGAAGTGCCACTGTAAATGTTTTTAGAAGCTTGTCATAACAACAAAAAGGCTGTTGAAGTGGAATTAAATCTGATCCCATAGGTCCGTGATACCTGAGTTCATCTTCAACTCCAATGACAAATCTTCTAATTTCTTTATAGCTAGAGTTACTTTACCATTTGGCCCAGTATTATCAGGAATGTAGGTGCAACAGGTTCCCGTTTTTACTATCATTTTACAGACACCTCCTTTCTCAGCTAATACCATCCGGTTCTGGAATGTCATGTAGGAAGTGGGGCAGGCATGAACTGGCCATCGGGACTACCGGGAGATTCCCGGTGGGCCGATGGCTCAGTGGGCCGGTCTGGTGCAGTCCTGGAGCCGCTCCTCTCTGACAGTGAGTGATCTCGATTTCACTCCTGTCAGGAGGAGCAGTTTCCGCGATATGCTGGAGAGAGCATTAGGCTTTCTGCTCCCTCCAGCCTGCAGGGGGAGATAGACACGGTCAGCAGACTTTCCTTCCTCTCTCCCCTATCACTTAATATCACATGACTGGAGAGAGGAAGAAGAGAGGCTGCCGTGCCTTTAGAACTGTGAATACATGTGGGAGGGGGACACTCTGATGTAAGGGGGCTGGTGGTGGGAGTCTGATGTAAGGAGCTGGTGATGGGACTCTGATGTAAGGGGGCTGCTGAAGGGAAGCTGATGTAAGGGGCTGGTGGTGGGACTCTGATGTAAGGAGCTGGTGGTGGGACTCTGATGTAAGGAGCTGGTGGTGGGACTCTGATGTAAGGGGGCTTCTGAAAGGAAGCTGATGTAAGGGGCTGGTGGTGGGACTCTGATGTAAGGAGCTGGTGGTGGGACTCTTATGTAAGGAGCTGGTGGTGGGACTCTGATGTAAGGAGCTGGTGGTGGTACTCTGATGTAAAGAGCTGGTGATGGGACTCTGATGTAAAGAGCTGGTGATGGGACTCTGATGTAAAGAGCTGGTGATCGGACTCTGATGTAAGGGGGCTGGTGATGGGACTCTGATGTAAGGGGGCTGCTGATGAGAATCTGATGTAAGGGGCTGCTGATGGGACTCTGATGTAAGGGGGCTGCTGATGAGAATCTGATGTAAAGGGGCTGCTAATGAGAATCTGATGTAAGGGGCTGCTGATGGGACTCTGATGTAAGGGGCTGCTGATGAGAATCTGATGTAAGGGGCTGCTGATGAGAATCTGATGTAAGGGGGCTTCTGATGAGAATCTGATGTTAGGGGCTGGTGATGGGACTCTGATGTAAGGGGCTGGTGATGGGACTCTGATGTAAGGGGCTGGTGATGGGACTCTGATGTAAGGGGCTGGTGATGGGACTCTGATGTAAGGGGGTGCTGATGGGACTCTGATGTAAAGGGGGTGCTGATGGGACTCTGATGTAAAGGGGGTGCTGTTGGGACTCTGGTGTAAAGGGGCTGGTGATGGGACTCTGATGTAAGGGGGCTGCTGATGAGAATCTGATGTAAAGGGGCTGGTGATGAGAATCTGATGTAAGGGGCTGGTGATGGGACTCTGATGTAAAGGGGCTGGTGATAGGACTCTGATGTAAGGGGGCTGCTGATGAGAATCTGATGTAAAGGGGCTGGTGATGAGAATCTGATGTAAAGGGGCTGGTGATAGGACTCTGATGTAAAGGGCTGGTGATAGGACTCTGATGTAAAGGGCTGGGGATAGGACTCTGATGTAAAGGGGCTGGTGATGAGAATCTGATGTAAAGGGGCTGCTGATGAGAATCTGATGTAAGGGGGTGCTGATGGGACACTCAAAACGTAAGTGGGCCGGTCTGGATGACGTCCAGGGCTGAATTTCTGTCCCAGTCCAGCCCTAAAGTGGGGGCTAACTGGTCAGCAATTCCCTGGAGGGCATCTTTAGTGTAATTCATGAATCTTTGTTGGTTATAGTATATGTAGTTGATCCAATCTACATTCTTGATGACAGTTATTATGGGGATCAAAGACTCAAAACCAGCTTTTACCTGATCCCTGGCTTTAAATTCATCAGGGACCCCCCTTGGCCTATGACATGTACACATGAGGGTCAAAGCTTCCGGAGAGAGCTGCTCACTTCCTCCTCTGACTAGGTGCTGGATCAGTGTATGTATCAGGAGTATCTTCTGCTAGGATATGGAGAGGCATAATGACCTTTGCAAGGGCACATTCACCAGTACAGATTCCCTCTGATCTGGTCTTATGTTCCAACCCACTGTCCCTCCCAGGAACCACAATTCTGTCCCCAGTATCTGTCTGTAAAACACACATATAAATCCTTACCATCAGGGATGTCACTGTACCAATGGCATTGCCATGAAAGAGTCAAAAGCACAAGGTACTATGCAACAGTAATCAAAGGTAAAGATGGTCACACATGTACCTGAAGAGTTATACCAAAATGTAATTATGTTATCATTTTTTGTGATGGCCACCTCCTGGGCCTCCCCCCTAGACCAAACAGAAAAAGGATATGCAGCATGGTCGTCATGAAGTGGGCGGGATCTTGTCCTCGGGGGTTGGAGTTCTTTTGCAGTGGGAAGCGTGTATTCAGATGTTCTTCCCGGCCAATTCGACTGAGGTGGCTGTGGTCAGCAAACCTTGGAATGGACCATCATATCTGGGTTCAAGAGAATGTTTTCTCACAAATTTCTTTACCAGCCCCCAATCTCCAGGCAGTAGTTGGTGTGTTCTTGTATCTAATTCAGGATCTGGAATGGAAGAAAACACCTGGACGTGCATTTGGGTTAATTCTCGTGATAATGCGGTTACATAATTTGGAAATTAAATCTTTTGGGCCATCTTTAACATCCTGTTTTTTAGTGTACCATTCATCCTTTCTACCTTCCCGCTACTTTGAGGGTGGTAAGGGGTGTGTAGAGCCAACTGAACCCCCAGTGCTGCCCAAATCTCTTTTGTAAGGGTTTCTGTGAAGGCTAGCCCTGATCGCTCTCTATCACCTCTGGGACCTCAAATCTAAATACTATCTCACTCAGTAGTTTCTTAGCTGTGGTCCTGGCGGTCATGTCCACCTCCATTAGGGCGTATTCGAATCTGCCACTCCTTTGGCATTTGAGAGTGATCAATTTGTATCCTCTGGAAGGGGTATAGGGCTTTTGCCAAGTGCTTCTTCTGTGCCTATTCTGTACGTTCTGGGTTACATTTGTCGCAGATAATGCATGATCTGCAGAAGTTGTTGGTCAATGGAGTAACTCCTGGTGCTACATATTACTTGATAAGAGAGTTCATAAGAGTCTTTGTCAAGTGGGCAGCTCCATTTGTCCATTGCACCATGGCTGGGTACATATTACTGGGTAAACAAGGCTTCTTGTTGCACTTGAATAGTCCATCTCTGCGAGTTGCTCCTCTCCGTTTTCCAGCTTTCCTTCTCATCCGAACTTGCTGCTTCCTGTAATTCTTTCAGATAAACTCTGTCCACTGGGAGAGTCTGTAGGGTAAGCATGGAGTGGTCTTCTTCAACCAGAGTTCTGTCCACTTCCTGTGGACCACTGGCTGTCTGTTTGGCAGCTGAATCAGCTAGATGATTGCCTCGAGCTTCCTTCGAGTTGTTTGTCGTGTCGTGTACTTTTACTTTTAGAATAGTCACTTGGGTTGGGAGAAGCAGGGCGTCCATCAAGTCCCTGATGGCTGAGCTATGTTTCACAGGTGTTTCTGCAGCCGTCAGGAACCCTCTGTCCTTCCAGATAACTCTTGAGTCCGTATGAGTGTTGGCTCTTTTTCCCTGCTTTTTACATGCTGTAGTAAGTGCTTGCAGCTCTGCCACCTGTGCAGACATCACCGGTAGTAAGGCTTCAGCTTGTAGAACCAAGTTTTCAGTGGTGACCTAGATTCTGTTAGACATGTGCATTCGTTTTCGTCCGAATGCATTTTCGTCCGAATTTCAGCTATTTTCGTTTTCATTTTGACAAACGATAACGAAAGCACAAAATCCGAAAAACGAAAGATCCAACATAAATAAATGCTTTATTTTCGTTTTCATTGTTACAACAGTTCGATATAGAATAGGAGATTCGACATGACTCTGACAACAATCTGTGTCTATAGAACCTGTGGTCGAATGTGCCTAACCTTACCTCTATTAGTCCAAGATTATATAGAGAAAATATTCGACAGAGAGAAAAGATTCTGCAAGTTACTGTCCTAAAAAGTGTTTGGGGACCCGGGTCCTGCCCCAGGGGACATGTATCAATGCAAACAAAAAGTTTTAAAACGGCCGTTTTTTCGGGAGCAGTGATTTTAATAATGATTAAAGTGAAACAATAAAAGTGTAATATTCCTTTAAATTTCGTAGGGGGGGGGGGTTGTCTATAGTATGCCTGTGAAGGGGCTCATGTTTCCCGTGCTTAGAACTGTCCCTGCACAAAGTGTCATTTATGCAGGAAAAAAAGTCCTTTAAAATCACTCGCAGCTATTATGAATTGTCGGCTCCCGTAATACAGAGAACACTCATTGAAAGTCATTGATAAAAAAATAAATAAATAAAAAAAAAAACAGCGTGGGGGTCCCCCAAATTCAATTACCAGGCCCTTCAGGTCTGGTATGGATATTAAGGGGAACCCTGCCTCAAATTTAAGAAAAAATTTGACGTGGGGTTTCCCCTAAATATCCATAACCAGACCCTTCAGGTCTGGTAAGGATATTAAGGGGAACCCCGCGTCAAATTTAAAAAAAAATTGACGTGGGGTTCCCCCTAAAAATCCATACCAGACCCTTTATCCGAGCACGCAACCTGGCAGGCCGCAGGAAAAGAGGGGGGGACGAGAGAGCGGCCCCCCCTCCCTCCTGAACCGTACCAGGCCACATGCCCTCAACATTGGGAGGATGCTTTGGGGGTCTGTGACCCCTCAAAGCACCTTGTCCCCATGTTGATGAGGACAAGGGCCTCATCCCCACAACCCTGGCCGGTGGTTGTGGAGGTCTGCGGGCGGGGAGCTTATCAGAATCTGGAAGCCCCCTTTAACAAGGGGACCCCCAGATCCCGCCCCCCCCTGTTTGAAATGGTAAGGGGGTACAAAAGTACCCCTACCATTTCACAAAGAAAGTGCAAAAAATGGTTAAATAAAACAAACACACTTTTGAAAAATACCTTTATTAAAAATAAAAAAATAAAAAAAAGATTCCAGCGGCGGTAATCCACTCTTGCTATCCAGCGACGGACGGTCATCTCTCCAGCGATGGCTCATCTCATCCAGCGCAGAGAATCTATCCTTCTTCTGTCTCCGTGTAGGAGACACTGCAGGCATTCCGGCGGCTGACGTTTCTTATATACGGAGGGCGGGGCCACCCGTCACCTGACCCCGCCCCCCTCTGACGTAAGGGGAAACCCGGGGTTCCCTGTGACGTATGGGTGACCCCGCACCCCTCTGATGTAACACAGGCAGGTTTCCGTTACATCAGAGGGGGGCGGGGTCACCCATACGTCACGGGGAACCCCGGGTTTCCCCTTGCGTCAGAGGGGGGCGGGGTCAGGTGACGGGTGGCCCCGCCCTCCGTATATAAGAAACGTCAGCCGCCGGAATCCTTGCAGTGTCTCCTCCACGGAGACAGAAGAAGGATGGATCGCTGCGCTGGATGAGATGAGACATCGCTGGAGAGATGACCGTCCGTCGCTGGATAGCAAGAGTGGATTACCGCCGCTGGAATCTTTTTTTTATTTTTTTATTTTTAATAAAGGAATTTTTCAAAAGTGTGTTTGTTTTATTGAACCATTTTTAACACTTTCTTTGTGAAATGGTAGGGGTACTTTTGTACCCCCTTGCCATTTCAAACAGGGGGGGGGGGGGCGGGATCTGGGGGTCCCCTTGTTAAAGGGGGCTTCCAGATTCTGATAAGCCCCCCGCCCGCAGACCTCCACAACCACCGGCCAGGGTTGTGGGGATGAGGCCCTTGTCCTCATCAACATGGGGACAAGGTGCTTTGAGGGGTCACAGACCCCCAAAGCATCCTCCCAATGTTGAGGGCATGTGGCCTGGTACGGTTCAGGAGGGAGGGGGGGCCGCTCTCTCGTCCTCCCCTCTTTTCCTGCAGCCTGCCAGGTTGCGTGCTCGGATAAAGGGTCTGGTATGGATTTTTAGGGGGAACCCCACATCAATTTTTTTTAAAATTTGACGCGGGGTTCCCCTTAATATCCATACCAGACCTGAAGGGTCTGGTTATGGATATTTAGGGGGAACCCCACGTCAAATTTTTTCTTAAATTTGAGGCAGGTTTCCCCTTAATATCCATACCAGACCTGAAGGGCCTGGTAATTGAATTTGGGGGACCCCCACGCTTTTTTATTTATTTATTTATTTATTTTTTAATCAATGACTTTCAATGAGTGTTCTCTGTATTACGGAGCCGACAATTCATAATAGCTGCGAGTGATTTTAAAGGACTTTTTTTCCTGCATAAATGACACTTTGTGCAGGGACAGTTCTAAGCACGGGAAACATGCGCCCCTTCACAGGCATACTATAGACAACCCCCCCCCCCCCTACGAAATTTCAAGGAATATTACACTTTTATTGTTTCACTTTAATCATTATTAAAATCACTGCTCCCGAAAAAAACAGCCGTTTTAAAACTTTTTTTTTGCATTGATACATGTCCCCTGGGGCAGGACCCGGGTCCCCAAACACTTTTTAGGACAGTAACTTGCAAATTAGCCTTTAAAATTAGCACTTTAGATTTTGAACGTTGGAGTCCCATAGACTTTAATAGGGTTCTAAAGTATGCTATATACTAGCTCCGTCGAATCTTCTTTATACATTCGACAGACACCATAAGCCTTCAAAGACAGATTTGACCGTAATTCATGTGGATTTTCGGACGAATGCAATTTTTGAACGAAAAACAAAATAAATTAAAACGAATTTCGGGAGTAACTAAATAAATTAAGTTTTCAGACGAAAACGAAATTCCGAAACGAAATATTTTACTCTGCCCATGTCTAGATTCTGTAGGGATATTTCACTCACAGTGTGGAGATGCGTGGTTTGCAGCCGCATTCGTTCGATGCAGTCATGGGGTGACAAGTCAAGACTCGACTCCTCCTCCTTTCCTCCCTCGAGAAGTGAAAGAAGGGCGGTAGGTTTCAGTGTTTGACAACATAATAGAATAATGCTGTCTAGAAGGTGGGAACACAGGAGTCTCAAGTGTCTGGCAGTGGACAGATGTTTCGGCTGGATCTTGGTTGACTATAGGTGCAATGTCATGGGGAGCAAGCAGAATGAGGCAGTTTCCGAGGACCAAGTCTGAAATTTTTGCAAACAAGGCTTGTGCAGCAAAGACAGCTCGCAGACACAATGGGCCTCCTCTTGCTATCGCATCCAGATGACAGGAATAATATCCTATGGGGCGTAGGCAGATGCCGTGTGATTGGGTGAGTACACCTGCAGCATGTCCCAGATGTTCGGATACAAAAGGCTTGAACATTTTGTTGTAGTCTGGGAGCCCTAGCGCCAGAGATGGTGTGCTCAAAGGCCTCAAAGTTGGATATTGCTTCAGGAGACATCTGGAAATCTGGAAGGGGTCTGATTTCAGAGCATCATCCAAAGGTTGCATCAGTAGGGAGGCTTCTGGAATCCATGCTCTGCAATAGGAAATTAGTCCAAGGAAGGAATGAAGGGGCTTCTGGCCTTGTGGCAGTGGGATGTCAGAGATTGCTTTCACCCTGTCTTCAGTTGGGTGTCTTGTCCCATGGGACAAGATAGTGTCCAAGGAAAATGACAGATGTTGAGCAATACTGCAGTTTGGGCCTTGAGGCTTTGCAACTCTGGTTGGCAAGATAGCACAACTGGCTTTCTGAGGTGACTTCAACAGTGGGTAAGTCAGCTGCATAGAGGAGAATGTCATCAACATATTGGAGGAGAATCACTTCTGGGTGATCCCCTTGTTATGTGTCAAGGATGATAGCCATAGCTAGTTCATCAACATAACTAGTTCTGTGCCCCCTATGTCATAACTGTCTAGGTATGTTGCTGTTTTTTGTCATGGGTTAATGCAAAGGTATCAGCAGGAGGAGAGAGGGTGGACACTGAAGAGAGCGTTTGCAAGGTCCACCACTGTGAGATACTTTGCAGTCAGGGACACCCCCGCAAGTAGCTGGTTTTCTTTTAGGGGGTCTCTTCTTCCTAGAGAACAGAGGTGTGTTGCATGGAGATGCACAGGGTATCAGGGCTCCATTTGACAGGAGGGTCTTGACATGCTTTGAAATAGTAACAGATTGGGCTAACTTTAGGGGGGGTATTGTGGTTTCTGGGGCAATGATGCACCTCTTTGAACTTGACTGAAACTGGTGGCACCTTTTAAGTGACAGTTGTCTTCCGGTCCTGTGGATCATAGGCACGCAGGGATTCTGTCAAGTACTTCCTGCAGATTGAACTTGGAGTTATTGCTTCATGAAGTGTCATCAGGAGAGGCAGGGAATACAAAGCAGATGAGTCTTCGAAGGATAGGGGAGCAAGCCTTTTCTGATATCCTCTTTGAGCCCTGAGACAAAAGCAGTTGATAATGTGTGTGTGTGTGTGTGTGTGTGTGTGCCTTTCCATAGTGGGAGAAGCCCAGATCATCAAAGGCCTTTATGAGTCTAGCATGATACTTCTTTACAGACTCCCCTTTATCTTGGGCAATATCTTGAAATGTGGTAGTCTGATCTGCCAATTTCTCCTTTGCCCAGTCACGGAGATGTGCACAGAACTCCACACCTGAGGTGTAGGAAGTGGCACTTGTCAGGCAGACATCATAGAAGGCCGCCTGCATGACCGGCCAAAAGACATGGCCTACTTTAATTTGGCATAGGCTGATCAAGCCTCTTGTATCCGCACTATCCTGCGATAGAAGGGCATTGGCTGTTTCTCTGGGTCAGGCAGACTTATCACTAAGGCCGCTGCTTGTGATGGGGTAAAAGCGACATACATCACCAGTGCCCCTTCTGGTAACCGAGACTGATGTTGGGGCGGGGGCTGGGAAGGGGCACTGTTCCTTATGGTTGCCAGCATATGTTTGAGATCCTCTCAGAACTGTGAGTCCGGAGCCGGATTGAGGGTTAAATCAGCAGATGATCTTGCTGCCTGTTGTGGGTCTTCCCACTCAGATGCTTCTTCATCATTAACATATCCGGCCTATAAAGGTAGTGCTTCCGTATTGGGTAAGACAGGTGTATAGTAGGAACCATCCTGGTTTAAAACAGGAAGGACTGGGAATAGGTTGGACCTACTGGGTGTACCAAGATGGCCACCGGCAGGAGGTGCACTGGGTTGGGCAGAAAGTGAAGGCCTGGGTGCACTAAGATGACTGCCGGATGGAGTTGTCACAGTGGGTTGTGCTTGGGCTGGAGTGGTGAGAAGGGAGTGGGTGTTAGGGTTGCCCCTCCCCTCCTCTGTTTCAGGTTTTTGCATAGTGCAGTGGTTCCAGCATATCATCAACTCTGTGATACAATTGTCAACTTTCTTAACGTCCTTTATCCAATTTTTTTTATCACACAGGATTCCTCTCTGTTTCTTTAGCAACATAACACAACGTTGTTAACTATTTCAACATCTCTCCTCTTCACAATATCTCAGCTAGCATTCCCTTCTCTCTCTCTCTCTCTCTCAGCGGACGACTTCAGAGGAGAATACAAACAACTAATGGGTTAATACTCCTCTCCCGCTGCAATCTTATCAAAGAATTCCTAGAGTGGGGACTCGGAACCCTGCAAGCTATCACTGTCTCCTCGCAGGCTCCTGGCAATTTGACTTTTATCAAACCCCAGCTACCCACATTGATGTCAAACATTAATCCACATACACATTTAGGACAGGACATTACACCTGCCGCTCTTTGAACTGCAAAGCTCCAGCAGCTGAGAAAACCCTCAGGAGCAGCTCACCTGAGTTGCAAGACTGCCAAATTCCAGTAAGTCTTCATTAAGACTGCCAAATTCCAGCAGCTGAGAAAACCCTCATTGTTAACCTCGAGTAACCCGTCTATAAACGGCTGCAGAATTCCATCCCACCACTTGAGGCAGACAACTAAACCAGGGGTGAGGATGGACACACACCTGCAGCTGCACTTTCAGTCTGCTGATTTGCAGTCCTTCAGAATGACAGACACTGAACAGATAATACAGTCAGCAGAAAACCATTGGCAGGTTCGTTAAAACAGCCCCAGGTGAGAAATAAGTTACCTCCCTCTTTTAACAACCTAAAGGAGCCAACGAGACACAATCAACCAGCCAATCAGAGAGGTCGTACAGTGGTAAGAATAAATATGCTTACCGTACTGTTAGGGCTGGGCGCTTAACCCCCTTGCTCTGATTTGGCCAGCTGTTCGGTCCTGGAATGCGGTCTGTCTCCCTTCAATTACAGCCTGGAGCCCCACGTTGTCAGCACTAGTTGAAATAGATAAGAACTACAATCTAGTTCAAGGTTATCTGCTGCTGTCTCTAATTAAAAAGTATGAATGTACTTGCACATTAGAAGTAAACACTCTCTGAGACATGTTCAGCTCGGTTACTTCTAACTTCTGATTTATTTCTGGGCGGTGTCAATATTTTATACAGAAAGATACATCATTGCTATGTCAGTCTAATTGATACATCTCATTGGTTGGAATACAAGAGAAATGGAGAAACTTGATGCTTGAAGTTTGGGGATGTAGGGTTCAGATGCCATCTTTAGCTCCAAACAGAGAGCCAATCTGTATACTACATAATAAGTAAGGAGTTGCATAGAAACATGTATACACATAAACAAATAGACATTTTCTGATTATCAGTATGTACAATAGATTCCTTCACATCACTACATGTCCCTCCAGATAAGCAGCTAAAATTTCACTAATCAACCACTTTTGACACCCAGTGACCTTTTTTGTTGCGTTTACTTAAAATCTAATTTGTGAATCTGTCCTTCCCTATCTGTATAGAAGCTTGTCCTAACTTTCTTTCTACAGCTTCTTTTTTTGGGTTTAGTGACCATGTCCAATGCTGGCTATTTTTTTGCTTAAAAAATAATTTTAGGCCCAAAGATTACATAAAACCCCAAACATATTTTCTGAAAGCAGACCCACTAGAGAATAAAATAGTGGTAGTTTCAATTTTTTAATGTCACGTGATATTAGCACAATCGTTTTTTTTAATTGCACAATTTGTATGGTGTGATGTGATGCGATGCTCCAACCTTCACCACACTGACCTGCTTACCAGAGCTTAAGACTTCAAAGTAACAGAGGTCTGATATGGCTTTATACTCCTCCCTAATTAATATACAGTCAAAGGTGTGTTCAGCCTATTGAATTATGGTTTGCACCCCAAAGCTCAAACACACGGTTGTCCACTGACATTTATGGACAGGAGAAAAGTGCCTGTTTTTTACAAACCATCTGTAAATTTATAGATAATTGGGAACACGAGGCTGTGGTGTACACATGCTGCCCCTGTGAGGCTTTATTGCATGACCCTGGCAGGAATTACAACCTCAGTTGCTTTCTGTGGACTCAGTGTCTGCTGAATGTGACCTATTGAATTGATTGGGGCTGCTCTGCAAGCACCCCTCAACTGTGTACAATGCAGGTGGTTGCATTATGCTAGTTCAGAGTCCTAGGGGTTAAAGCAGGGGGTGTGGAGGTGATACAATGCCGCCTCACTGCCTGCCAAATGCTGGGACAGGGCCGAAGCTGTGCAGGAAGGTGTTAAAACAGAAGCATCACACACTTATGAGCAAGAACCCCATCAGTTTATCCAACTAGCAAAACTGTTAATCATCCCCCGATGGTTCTCAATGGATGATTAGGGTGTGCCCTTGCACACCCTGTGTGCACGCCTATGTATACAATATAATGTGATGTGATCAGCTGCAGCACTCAAAGTTAAGGCCTCATGCACACTGGATGTTATAAATACATCAGTAGCATTCGCTGTAGAAAGCTGTAGCTGTAGATTGAGTTTTGCAGTAGCGTTTCTCAGTGATTTTTAGCTATTTTAGTTTTTTTTTTAGCAAAAATATACTCCCACAAAGGCTTATGGCTCAAAAACGCAGAATAGCCAAGTTATTCAGTGTTTTTGACATGAATATATTTAAAATATATTTAGCTCTTTTGTGATTTTGTTGACTCCTTCTTTATGATACCTTTTTGTAGCCTGGGGCATCAAAATAATCAAACCTAATGCCTTGCTTCCCCAAAATGCCTTGCCTGTGCCCACCATATGGCAGTTGTTCTGAGGAAGTGCCACTGTAAATGTTTTAGGAGCTTGTCATAACAACAAAAAGGCTATTTAAGTTGAATTAAACCTAAAACAAAATAAAAAAAGGGTCACTTCTGGCATAAACCCTTCTCCCTGCCTGTTAGTGTTTGTGTAAACTGAACTGTGCATGTGCAGATCAGTGTACTTTTATGTAATGACAGGATTTGTGACTAATGGGAGCACTGACACCACAACACTGGAGGGGATCGCTAGCCAGGCAAGTCTGCCATGCTAATATGCTGTATATACTAGCACATTATTGCTAAAAGCTCCTAAAGCCCAATTACATTTTATTTTATTTCACTTCAGAGAGACATTATTTCTTCATGTCTACATATTGAATGATGGGTATATTTTTTCTTCATTATTTTTTAAATGTTGGTGTCTCATTAATCTCTGCATGGGTACTGTATATTGATCAGAATTACAATTTTCATTATTTACAAAGCTATGTTTTTTGCTAGGTTAACTAAGATGCCTCCACTTCCATTGTTTTTTTGTTTTGTTTGATAAAGCAGTTCATGTACATGCTGTTAGTTATCTTGATACATTGTGCATCTCTTGCACAATAATATGTGGCGGATTCTTCAGGTTTCATTCCAGTGAGTTTTAAAAACACTTCTCCTTTATTTGTGTCTCTGGTCAGAGTCAGTCGTCCCTGAAGAGAGCTGGCATAAGCTGTGCTTGCTTCATAACATTTTCTCCCCAACCACACCAGCGGTTTCTTATCAGATTGTCGGACCCAGTGCACACAGTGCATGTTAGTGCTGTCAGTGAGGGAGGCTCCGGTCACTTTACAGGTCATTTCCAGAGTCTCTGATGGCTTCACAGTCCCAGGACCAGACTCCACCATTGTGATTTGTGATGTGACATCTGAAAAGTATACATTATATTTGATTATATATTACATGTCTAGTATATCAGACCACTTAGAAACTTAAAATGCATAATCTAAATAAAATTAAAAAAAAACACACACATTGTACTGAAGACACAATAAAAAATAACCACAGGAGATGTGTCATGTCTGAAGTTGTGTTTTGGATTCAGTTGCACTGATTCCGATCAGTTAACTTTTTCTAAATAACTCTCTGTATTTAAACAGAAATTTACCATGAATATGTTTTGCATAAACTGAAATGATTGGGTGAGGGGAACCGATGTTATGGTCAATTTGTTTTAAAACAAAACTGTAATTTATACTGCAGAAAGTTCTTCTTTTAGGCTGGGTTCACACTGCTGCGGGGGGAGATCCGGATGTGATTCGCACCGCAAATCACATCCGATCTCCGTAGCGATGCGAGTTCAGCCATACAGATAGTATGGCTGAATTCGCATCGCTCCCGCAGCAAACTCGCACGGGACCCTTTTTTTGGTCCGCAACAGAATCGGATCGCATGGGGGTTCACACCATGCGATCCGATTCCTGTGCGAGTCGGCAGATCGCACTGCGATATGCGGACGGATCTGGGGGTGTCATTAACATAACATTGACACTCCCAGCCATCCGCATAGGGCAGTGTGAACTGCTGGCGGGAGTAATGCGATGCGGGAAAACGCCGCGGATTCGCGGCGTTCCCGCATCGCAGCGGTGTGAACCCGGCCTTAGATAAAATGTTTACAGAAAAATAGTTTGCACCGACTGAAAAAGCTGAATTTATCTAAAAGGACAAGTGAAGCCTCACAAGTAGAAGATTTTATGGTGGCCATACATTTATTGATCTATTTAAACAATTCTTCACAAAATGAGATAATATGATCAGATCTATGAGTTATTGAAAGAGAAATACTATGTCATTGATTGAGTTTGACGAAACTGACAGATTTAATCAAAATTATTCTGATCATTGTGGATGGAAAATCAGATTGTAGGAAAGTAAATAATTTGGTATATAAATATGTATTTTTGTGTCATGTACACTAAATGCAGCTGTAATTAAATGTGCCAAAAACACCTACAAAATATCCAATAAGTAAAACAGTGCAAATAGTGTTTAGTAAATACAACATACCGTATATACTCGAGTATAAGCCGAGTTTTTCAGCACACTGTTTAGGCTGAAAAAACCCCCCCTCGGCTTATACTCGAGTGAGGGTGCCCATCTGCAGCTGTACCTTTGATTACTAAAACAGCGGGTGTCTCCCGCTGTGTCATGCAGTCTATTTGGCGGCCGTCCATTGTAAAAAAAGCCCGGTCTCCTCCTCATGCATGTTAGACGGAACACTGATACAATGCTGGGAAACTGTATCAGTGTTCAATCTATAATAGATGAGGAGGAGGCGGGGCTTTGTTACAATGGACAGCCGCCAAACAGACTGCATGACACAGTGGGAGACACCCGCTGTTTTAGTTGAATGTGGTGACCATACTTTTGTCTAAGCGGGCTACCGACTGATCTATCAAGAACAGATCGTCTATATAAATCATTATCGTTATACTTTGGTCCCTTAATCTGGCTAGAAGAGGGGCCAGAACCTTTGTAAAAACTCATGGTGCAGTAGCTAGACCAAAAAGCAGAGCTACACACTGAAAATTAAGATTTTCTACCTTGAAAAGTAGATATTACTAGTGAGTGAGGAAATAGGCATATGGAGGTATGCATCTTTGATGTCGATTGACGCCAGAAGTTCTCCTCCTTGTAGGATGGAGATAACTGATTGATTTGATTCCATGCGAAAAAAGAGTGGTTTGAACCAAACCCCAAACTCTGCTCTTTCTGTGACAAAGCGTGATCTCTGAGGAAAGTATGAGAAGGTATGTTCTCCATTACAGCCCCCAGTGGTGACACTTAGGCATGACAACATTTACTTTTTTAAAGGAAATATTTCACAAGAAAATTGAAAAACTCCACTTACCATTCAATTTGGCCCAAAAAAGGCACTTTGAATGGATCCGGATGCATAGCTACCCCAGCCATGATTGCTCCAGTGGAGCTCAGCACGTGACTAGGGATGAGCTGCGTTCGGCATAATCCGAATATTATGGGCCGTTTGCGCCAAATTTGAGTGGTGCTCATGGCCCATAATTCACTGCGGCATTGCAGTGCATTGCTGGCTGATGATTGGCCAAGCATGCACTATGACCCGCATGCTTGGCCAATCTTAGCACTGTCAGCGAAGAGAGCCATAATTGGCCACAGGCAGGATGCGTCTGCCAATTATGGCTTAGGGGGTTTAGTGAAGGCCCCACACTATATAAGGCTGCCTGCGTTGGCTAAGAGAGAGAGAGATAGATGGAGAGACAGTGTCTGAATTTCTTTGAAGCTGTTTACACTCAAAGCTACCCCAATTGCTGGTGTTCTTCTGATCCTATACCACAGGCAGCTGCTGCAGCCATTACAGTCATTGTATTGTGCCACCTGCACAGTGTACAACTAAAGCTACCCCAATTGCTGGTGTTCTTCTGGTCCTATACCAGAGGCAGCTGCTGCAGCAATTACAGTCGGTGTATTGTGCCACCTGCACAGTGTACACCTGAAGCTACCCCAATTGCTGGTGTTCTGCTGGTCCTATACCACAGGCAGCTGTAGCAATTACAGTGGGTTTATTGTGCCACCTGCACAATGTACAGCTAAAGCTACCCCAATTGCTGGTGTTCTTCTGATCCTATACCACAGGCAGCTGCTGCAGCAATTACAGTCGGTGTATTGTGTCATCTGCACAGTGTACGCCTAAAGCTACCCCATTTGCTGGTGTTCTGCTGATTCTATCCGCAGGCAGCTGTAGCAATTACAGTCGGTGTACTGTGTCATCTGTACAGTTTGCACCTAAAGCTACCCCAATTGCTGGTGTTCTGCTGATCCTATGCCGCAGGTAGCTCCAGTAATTACAGTTGGTGTATTGTGTCATCTGCACAGTGTGCACCTAAAGCTACCCCAATTGCTGGTGTTCTGCTGATCCTATACCGCAGGCAGTTCCAGTAATTACAGTTGGTATATTGTGTCATCTGCACAGTGTGCACCTAAAGCTACCCCAATTGCTGGTGTTCTTCAGATCTTATATCACAGGCAGGCAGCTGCAGTAATTACAGTGTACTGTGTCATCTGCAGAGTGTGCACCTAAAGCTACCACAATTGCTGGTGTTCTTCAGATCCTATACCACAAAAAGGCAGCTGCAGTAATTATAGTCGGTGTACTGTGTCATTTGCACAGTGTGCACTTAAAGCTACACCAATTGCTGGTGTTCGGCTGATCCTATACCGTAGGCAGCTGCAGTAATTACCGAATTACAGTCGGTGTACTGTGTCATCTGCACAGTGTGCACTTAAAGCTACCCCAATTGCTGGTGTTCTGCTGATCCTATACCTCAGGCAGCTGCAGTAATTACAGTCGGTGTATTGTGTCATCTGCACAGTGTGCACTTAAAGCTACCCCAATTGCTGGTATTCTCATAGTAATAATACTACAGGCAGGTAGTTTATTCTACTAGCTGCAGTATAATCAGTATATACGTCCCAGCTTTGTGCAGCTACATCTCACTGCAGGCCATTAGTATGTCTGGAAGGTCAACAAGGAGAGGCAGACAGTCACGAGCCAATAAAAGAGGGCAAGCAGGCTCTGTGTCTAGAGGCAACAGCGCTGGTTGTGGACACGGTTCATCCTCATCAGCACGTGGCCATGGGACACGCTTGTCCTTATTTTCGGCAGCTGGACGTGTTGAGCCGCAACATGCCGAAGACTTGGTAGAGTGGATGACCAAGCCCTCATCCTCTCTCACCCAGGCTCAGGGTGCTGGCAAAGCAACTGCCAACGCGGCCTCTTCCCTTGTCTCAATGGCATCAGTTACTCCTTTCCTAGCTACACCATGTCCTCCTGAGGAGTCCCCCAAACTGTTTGAGCACAGTGTTGGGTGCATGCTCCAGGAGGATGCCCAGTGTTTTGAAGGCTCTGATGATGATACCCAGCTAGAGGAAGGCAGTAACGTGAGCCCAGAGAGAGGGGATGCCCAAGAAGGACAGCAATCTGGCAGTCATGTTCCCCCAGCTGCAGCATACTACCAGGTTTGTTCCAGTGATGAGGAGGGAGGGGGTGATGAGGTCACTGACCCCACGTGGGTGCCTGAGAGAGGAGGAGGAGGAGAGAGGATCAGGAGGAGGTACATCTCCAATGAGGCAGGATGCCCTCCAGGGGCCAGCTTAAGGCAGCACACCGACTGCATCACACCGCAGAGCTCCGCCTGTGCAGGGTGCTGCCTCTGCACGTTATTCCAAAAGTTCTTTGGTGTGGGCCTTTTTTGAGACAAGTGCATCAGATCGCGCCGCTGCTATTTGCAATATATATCTCAAGCGTATCTCGCGTGGCCAAAACATCAGCCACTTGGGCACCACATGCTTGACCAGACATATGTCGACCTGCCATGCAGTTAGTTGGAAAGCATACCTAAAAGACCCACACCAAAGAACAAAGCGGACCTCTTCTTGCTCCTCATCAGCTAGGATCTCCAACCCCACTATACCTTCAGTCCTCTCTGAAACCTGCAATGAGAGGAATGAAGGTGTAGAATTAGGTGTGTCACAGCTAGACATGTGCAAAAGGAAAAAATTTGTTTAGTTTCGTTTCGTTTTAATTCGTTAATTCATTAATTTCGTTTAGTTATATTCGTTAACTTCCTTAAATTCGTTTTCGGATTTCGTTTAGTTTTCTACCGAATTCGAAAAATCGGGCACATTCGAAAATATTTCAACGAAATTCGAAAATATTTCTACCGGATTCGAAATGATTTCAACATGATTCGACATTATTTCAACCACATTCGAAAATATTTTGTGACACGACTTTAGGGCCATGTATCTCGGGCTCACTTGGTGCTAGAAACTCCAAATTTGGATATGTTGTAGTGCTAGTACTATTGTGTTTGCTTACCAAATTTGGGGTTTCTAGCTATAAGTGACCCCGAGATATGTGGCCCCAAAATCGTGACGCAAAATGTTATTAGTTAATAGAGCAGAGAATGACATTTTGCGACCCGATTTTGGGGCCACATATCTCGGGGTCACTTATAGCTAGAAACCCCAAATTTGGTATGCAAACACAATAATACTAGCTCTACAACATATCCAAATTTGAGGTATCTAGCACCAAGTAACCCCCGAGATACATGGCCCTAAATTCGGGTCACAAAATATTTTCGAATGCGGTTGAAATAATGTTGAATCATGTTGAAATAATTTCGAATGCAGTTGAAATAATGTCGAATCATGTTGAAATAATTTCGAATGCATTCGAAATTATTTCAACATGATTCAACATTATTTCAACCGCATTTGAAAATATTTTGTGACCCGACTTTAGGGCCATGTATCTCGGGGTCACTTGGTGTTAGACACTTCAAATTTGGATATGTTGTAGTGCTGGTACCATTGTGTTTGCATACCAAATACCAAATGGGGTTTCTAGCTATAAGTGACCCCGAGATATGTGGCCCCAAAATCGGGTCGCAAAATGTCATTCTCTGCTCTAATAACTAATAACATTTTGCGACCCGATTTTGGGGCCACATATCTCGGGGTCACTTATAGCTAGAAAACTTGAAGTGTCTAGCACCAAGTGACCCCGAGATACATGGCCCTAAAGTCGGGTCACAAAATATTTTCAAATGCAGTTGAAATAATGTCGAATCATGTTGAAATAATTTCGAATGCGGTTGAAATAATTTAGAATCATGTCGAATTCATTCGAATTCATTCGTTATATTTCTTTTGTATTCGTTGTAATTTGTTATTTTTTTATTCGGACATTCGGATGCATCCGAATGTCCGAAAGATGCAAAATTCGGCCGAATTTCGATTCGTTACGAAACGAATTGCACAAGCCTAGTCCCAGCCTAGTACTTGCGGGCAAACTGCTAGTGGTACACCCACGTCCAATTGTACCAGGCTCGGGTGGCTGACCTCCAAAAGGAATTGAACCTGCCCAAGAACCGCCTAATTTGTGACATGCCCACAGGTGGAACTCAACGTTGGCCATGCTGCAGCAGCTTCACAGGCAGCAGAGGGCCATCAATGAGTACCTGTGCAACTACGGCACCAGGACAGGGTCAGGGGAGCTCTTTTTTTTCCCCCACACCAGTGGGCCATGATCAGGGATGCATGCACTGTCCTGACACCATTTGAGGAGGCCATGAGGATGGTGACAGTGCATACATCACTGACACTGTCCCTCTTGTCCACCTGTTGGAGCACACACTGCGTGGAATAATGGACAGGGCACTTGAGGCAGAACAGAGGCAGGAAGAGGAGGATTTCCTTGCCTCTCAAGGCCCCCTTTATCCAGACAGTGTTCCTGCTGGCCTGCCGACCATACAGGAAGAGGAGGAGGAGGATTGTGCATGGAGGTGGAGCCTGGCACTCAGCATCAGCAGCAGTCTTTTGGGGATCATTTAAAGTCCCAAGAAACCCGTGGAGTTGTTCGTGGCTGGGAGGAGGTGGCTGCGGATCATGTCATCCTTAGTGACCCAGAGGACTCCGGACCAAATGCCTCAGCTAACCTACGCTGCATGGCCTCCCTGATCCTGCAAAGCCTGCAGAAGGATCCTCGTATTCATCGGATCAAGGAGAGGGATCATTACTGGCTGGCAACTCTCCTTGATCCATGGTACAAGGGTAAGGTTGTGGACCTTATTTTGCCTTCGCAGAGGGAGCAGAGGATGAGACATCTTCGAGAGGCCTTGCAGAAAGGTCTGTGCAACGCGTTCCCAAAGACTGGGAGGTTACAAATTCCTGGTCCTGGACAACGTGTTGCTGAGGCTTCGGTCAGTCACAGAAGGAGCAGTGGAGAAGGTGGCCGTCTGACCGATGCGTTCAGACAATTTTTTAGTCCGCAGCCCCAAGGTATGATCGGTTCCAGCAACCATCGCCAGCGTCTGATTTACATGGTGCAGGAATACCTAGGGGCAAGATCAGACTTGAACACCTTTCCCACCGAAAATCCTCTGGGTTACTGAGTCTTGACGATGGATCACTGGCCAGAGGTTGCACAGTATGCAATTGAGCTACTGGCCTGTCCTGCATCCAGCGTTCTTTCAGAACGCACATTCAGTGCTGTTGGAGGCTTTGTAACTGATCACAGGTTGTGCCTGTCCACCGACTCGATTGATCGACTGACCTTCATAAAGATGAATCAGTCTTGGATCACCACCAGCTACCAAGCACCTGAAGCTGATGTAACTGAATAATTTTTTTTGAAATGTCAGATCCCTTTAAGACTGCCTATGCTGAGTGACTATCCTGTTATGCTGACTGACTATACTCTTCCTCTTCAATGATCCTGCTGATAGCTTGGAAGAACATTTTTGGTACTGGGTGCTGCCGCCAGTTGCCAGGCACAATTTTTCAGCCCCTGTTTAACAGGGGCCTGTAATTGCAATTTTTGATGCAATACTTTGCAGCAGGGCTCATTCCTGCGCTCCAACTAGAGTATCTGTGGGGGGTTGCAGTGTTGTGGCACCAGCACCAGTGTCTAAGGCCCAATTTTTCAGCCCCTGTTTAACAGGGGCGTGTAATTACAATTTTTTATGATGCAATACTTTGCAGCAGGGCTCATTCCTGCTCTCCAACTAGAGTTTCTGTGAGGTGTTGCAGTGTTGTGACACCACTGCCTAAGGCCCAATTTTTCTGGCCCTGTTCAACAGGCGCATGTAATTACAATTCTTGATATAATATTTGACAGCAGGGCCCGTACCAGCGCCCACCAAGAGTAACTGTGAGGACTTACAGTGTTATGGCACCAGCACCACCACCACCACCACCAAAGGCCCAATTTTTCTACCACTGTTCAACAATAGCATGTAATTACAATTCTTGATATAATAGTTCACAGCAGGGTGTTCCAGAGCCCACCAAGAATCACTTTGAGGACTTAACAACACCAACACCTTAGCCCCAATTTTCTGCAGAGCATATAGGGCAGGCCCCTACTTTCAAACATCCAACTTACAAACATCTCCTACTTGCAAACGGAAGGAGACAACAGAAAGTGAGATGAAATCTGGCCCTAGGAAGGCAAATTCTCTCCTGTAAGAGTTGATATGGAAAAAACGTGTCTCCTCTCCACTGATGCTTTATCCCAATCCTTGTTTTACTAAAAAACCCAAATTTTCAAAAAACATTGGACATTGGGGCAGAAAGTGAGGTGAAATCTTCTGAAGAGGTGCATAGACGGGAAAAAAAATGTTACAGGCGTGATAACCCTTCCCTATGTTTTCCAAAAAGCTTAAAAATAGATTTTTGGACTAGAGCTACACTTTAAAAATGTACCAGTTCAAAATTACAAACAGATTCTACTTAACAACAAATCTACACAGTCTCTGTCTTGTTTGCACCGCCTGTATACTGCTGTTCTGAGTATATAGGACCTGGGGACCCCACGCCTTTCCTTTTTTTTTATTCTGGTACAGGGTTCCCCTTAATATCCGTACAAGACCCAAAGAGGCTGGTAATGTGCGGGGGGGGGGGGGGCTACCCGTGCCATTTTTCTCAATGATTTTCATCCATATTGCCGGGACCAGACATTACATTAAAACTGCAAGCATTTTTAAATTACTTTTTTTCCGTTAGAAATGTCATTTTGTGCAGGGACTGGTTTAAACACAGGAAACATGTGCCACTTCACAGGAATACTATAGACCCCCCCCCCCCCCCAGGCAAAATATTTAAAGGAATATTTCACTTTTTTTCACTTTAAGATTCATTAAAATCAGTGGCGAAAAATTGAAGTTTTTAAAACTTTTTTTGCATTGATACATGTCCCCTGGGGCAGGAGTCGGGTCCCCAAACCCTTTTTAGGGCAATAACTTGCATATTAGCCTTTACAATTAGCACTTTTTATTTGGAACGTTTGAGTCCCATAGACTTTAATGGGGTTCTAAGTTCGCACAAATTTTCGGTCCATTCGCAGGTTCTGGTGCGAACCGAACCGGGGGGTGTTCGACTCATCCCTACTTGTGACCAACACCTTAGACACTGGCGAAAAAAACTGAGATACTCACAGGATGGGAGACACTCCCGGTATGGGAAGGGTTATCTAGGGAGGCAACTTCCTGTTTAGGGTGTGCCAGAATCCAGCACCTGAAGATGGTGTGATGTACGATTAAAGAAATCTAATTAGTGAATCTGCTCTTCCCTATCTGTATAGAAGCTTGTCCTAACTT
Organism: Lithobates pipiens; assembly: GCF_037356315.1. Taxonomy (NCBI): domain Eukaryota; kingdom Metazoa; phylum Chordata; class Amphibia; order Anura; family Ranidae; genus Lithobates; species Lithobates pipiens. The sequence goes on along the minus strand of NW_027507696.1, from coordinate 13,549,009 downwards.
TCTTTCTACAGCTTCTTTTTTTGGGTTTAGTGACCATGTCTGATGCTGGCTACTTTTTTGCTTTAAAAAGCATTTTAGGCCCAAAGATTACATAAAACCCCAAACATATTTTCTGAAAGCAGACGCACTAGAGAATAAAATAGTGGTAGTTTCAAATTTTTTTGTATGTCACATGATAGTAGCACAATGGTTTCTTAAGCCGCGTACACACGGGCGGATTGTATGGCCTACTTAGTCCGTCATACAATCCGACGGACAGTCCGTCATACTTTCGAATGAACGGACTTGACCACACACGGATAGCCAAACAGTCCGTCGAAAGCTTGCGCGATGACGTGTACAGCACGTACGACGGGACTAGAAATAGGAAGTCCAATACACAGCAATGCAATCTTCCGCCGTGTAAATCCTTTCTGAGCATGCACCATTCTTAGTCTGTCTAACTAGCCTACTCACGAGCGGATTGTCCGCTGAAACCAAAGTATGACGGACAGTATTACGGAAATTCCGAAATACTTAGTACGCCAGACTGCACGCTGAAAAGTCAGCTGAAGCCCACACACGAGCGGACTGTCCGCTGAAATGTGTTTCGGCGGACTAAGTAGGCCATACAGTCCGCCCGTGTGTACGCGGCCTTAGTTGCACAATTTGTGTGGTGCGATGTGGTGTGTGTCAGGCTAGGAGCAGATAACAGGTAACAGTTCAGGTGTGCTGATTATGCAGAGTTCAAGGAACAAGTGCACATACCAGGAGCAGGTCTAAGCAGAGCAGTTCAGCTGGGATTTGTAGTTCACCATTGAAGATGAAGGTAGGTGTTGGCTGGAACTTGTACTTCACAGCTGCAGATGAAGGTAGATGTTGGCTGATGCTTGTAGTTTACCGCTGCAGATGAAGGTAGGTGTTGACTGGACCTTGTAGTTCACCGCTGCAGATGAAGCAGTGAAAGCACAGCTCCCTCACCCTTTGGAATATCACTCACTGGACCTTATTGACACTCATTCTCATGTAATAGCACTTATATGTTGATAAAACTCCACCTTGGAAATTTAAACATCACCTCCAATTCATTACTCCGGCTCTCCTATTAATAGCCACATGTAGAAGAAAAAGAGAAAAGCCTCCATTTCTCAAGATACCCACTTTTATTAAAATAAATGCACTTACATTCCAACAACATAAAACAAGCCCATGTAAAATGGCACCAGGTATCATGCTATAGCTGTCTCACCTCCAATGGATCAGGATGGACGATACGTCACTGCCAGTTCCTGTTGTGACATCACATCCGGTTGCCATGTAGCCACACCCCAATGCATTTCGTCATATCTGACTTAGTCACAGAGGGTGGCTACACAGCTCAGAAAAACACGGTTTATGCATCCTCTTCACCTTATCCCATTATCTGCCAATTATTTCAATGATGATTGTCAAAACCAGTGTACTACAACAGAACATTTGATTGTAAACTATCCATCTGTGCGCTTAACCCATAATATGCCATATCACACCTGAATGGCATATTATGGGTTAAGAGCACAGATGGATAGTTTACTATCAAGTGTCCTGTTGTAGTGCACTGGTTGTGACAATCATCGTTAAGGTGATTGGCAGATAATGGGCTAAGGTGAGGAAGGGGAGGATACATGAACCGAACTGGGTAGCCAACCCAACCAGCCAACTGGGATGTTGCTCAGCTGGGTAGCCAACCTCTGTACCAATGTAGGATATGATTGTAATGGATATGATTGAAATATCACAGTGAAATGTCTATTCCATAATATGCTTTTAACCACTTAACAACCCCATAGCTGAATGACTGCTACAGGGCGGTTGTTTAACTCTGGGAGGCCACCATATGACGTCCTCCTAGAATTCCGCTCTCACGCGCCCCCTGGGGCGCGCACTCGAGAGCATCCGTGACCGCCGGGTCCACAGCACCCGGTGCATCACGGATTACGGTAAACTCATCGGGATCGCTCCGTCAAATGATGGAATGATCACTTGTAAACAAATCGATTGGTACAGCGGAGGGGGAAGAGATCAGTGTCAGCAGCGCTGTGGGCTGCATCTGCAGTGCCCACATCACTGCTCACCGAAATTGAATCTCTCAATTCCCTGCCAATACTCTGCAATACCAGCCAATACTCTGCAATGCCAGCTAATACTCTGCAGTACCCGCCAATACTCTACAGTACAATTCCAGCCAATACTCTGCAATACCCTGCCAATACTCTGCAATACCCTGCCATAAAATGCCATACCCGGAGATACCCAGCCATACCCGGAGATACCCAGCCATGCCCAGAGATACCCAGCCATACTCAGAGATACCCTGCAATACCCAGCCATACTCGGTGATACCCTGCAATACCCAGCCATAGACATCCCCCCTCCCTTCCGACGCCCTCCGGTGCTTCTACCGACTCGCCAATACGATCAAAGCCAGAATCTTTTTTATTTTTTATTTCAGGCTTTCCAGCTTAGAGGTGAGATGTGGGGTCTTATTGACCCCATATCTCACTGTAAAGAGGACCTGTCATGCCATATTCCTATTACAAGGGATGTTTACATTCCTTGTAATAGGAATAAAAGCGATCAAAAAATTTATTTTTGGGGAAAAAAATGTCAAACTAAAATAAATAAAGTAAAATGAACAATAAAAAAAAAATATATATTTTTAAAGCGCCCCTGTCCCCATGTGCTCGCATGCAGAAGCGAACGCATACATACGTCCCGCTCACATATGAAAACTGTGTTAAAACCACACATGTGAGGTATTGCTGCGAACGTTAGAGCAAGAGCAATAATTCTAGCCCCAGACCTCCTCTGTAACTCAAAATATGTAACCAGTAAAAAAATTTAAAGTGTCGCCGATGGGGATTTTTAAGTAGTGATGTTTGGCGCCATTCCACGAGCGTGTGCAATTTTGAAGAGTGACATGTTAGGTATTTATTTACTCGGCGTAACTTCATCTTTCACATTATGCAAAAATTGGGCTAACTTTACAGATTTTTTTTTTTTTAAGCACAAAACAGTTTTTTTTTCCAAAAAAAGCATTCCAAAAATTACTGCGCAAATACCGTGTGAGATAAAAAGTTGCAACGACCACCATTGTATTCTCCAGGGTGTTTGCTAAAAACAATATATAATGTTTTGGGGTTCTATGTAATTTTCTAGCAAATAAATTATGATTTTTACATGTAGGAGAGAAATGCCAGAACGCCTGATGGTGCTCCCTGCATGTTGGGCCTCTGTATGTGGCAACACTGTGTAAAAGTCTCACACATGTGGTATTGCCATACTCGGGAGTAATAGCAGAATGTGTTTTGGGGTTTAATTTGTGGTATGCATATGCTGTGTGTGAGAAATAAACTGATAATATGACAATTTTGTGAAAAAAAAAAGTTAAAAAAAATCTTGATTTTGCAAAGAATTGTGGGAAAAAATGACAACTTAAAAAAACTCATCATGCCTCTTACTAAATACCTTGGAATGTCTTCTTTCCAAAAAGGGGTCATTTGGGGGGTATTTGTACTTTTCTGGCATGTTAGGGTCTCAAGAATTGAAATAGGTGGGGGGCGTGGCCGACCGAGCGCTGTGATGGAAGCCTGAGTCTGCAGCTCCGCTCGTCCACCGGAGAGATTCGCTTCTATCAGAGCACACCGGTACATCCTGCAACTACACACACCACGATCGAGTGGCTGTTCGTCGCGGGCATGTCACGGCAGAGGAAAAGCATGCCGCAACCGCAAAAACTGAAGGATTTCTTTGCGGCCAGGTCTTGAGATCCGCCACAAGATGGTGGCTGCGCGAATACACAGCACCGTTCTCACCAGGCCACGAGGCGCAGTGCATGGCCAGGAGGGACAGACCGCGCTAGCTCCACCGACTGGCGGACAGAGCGTGTCCTCCACCGGGTCATCCAGCCCTTCAACCCGGAGCCTGGTCAAATCTAAACCGCGGATGAGTTCCCCAGAGGAAGGCCATGAAATGGAGGTAAGCGGACAGCAGAGTAACCCTGCAGCACAGGCCGCTCGCCTACCGGACCCTATAGTGGACTTTCCTACAGAGGATAGGCCTGTGTCAGACACTGTACTGAAAGAGATGTTGCTCTCTCTCAGATCAGTCTTACACACTGACATGGTGCAAGAGATTAACCTGTGTCGCTCGGAGGTACAAGCTATGGGGCACAGGGTGGACAGAATAGAGCATCAATTGGAGGAACATGTGGAATCATACAATGTCATGGTGGAAGCACACAGGGCCCACGGGGAGGAAATCGCATGGCTAAAAGACAAGGTCGCAGACCTTGAGGACAGGTCCAGACGTAACAATCTAAAGCTGAGGGGTGTCCCTGAATCGATCCCCCCATCACAACTTTTACAGTATGCCCAAACACTGTTTTCCACTCTGGTGCCAGACATGTCTGTACAGGACTTGATCATTGACAGAATCCACAGGATTCCTAAACCCTCCTTCCTCCCTGAAGGGACCCCAAGGGATACGTTACTGAGAATTCACTTCTTTCATGTTAAAGAACGCATCCTCCAAGCAGCACGGGGTGCTAACACTCTGCCCTCACAATATGCTGCCTGATCTATCTAGACACACCTTGGAAAGGAGGCGCAATCTGGCAACAGTAACTAAGGCCCTGAGAAATCATAAAATTCTCCATAAATGGAAGTACCCAGACACACTGGTTATGACGCACAACAGGGTTTCAAAAATCGTCACGACACTTAATAAGGGCATCGCTGTGCTAAGAGAATGGGGGATCCTGCCTGACCAACAGACCCAACAATCCCCTACACAAGACCCTAGACCAGTGTTTCTCAATTCCAGTCCTCATGGCCCACTAACAGGTCATGTTTTCAGGCTTTCCATTATTTTGCACAGGTGATTTGATCAGTTTCACTGCCTTAGTAATTACCCCAGCTGTTTCATCTGAGGGAAATCCTGAAAACATGACCTGTTAGTGGGCCATGAGGACTGGAATTGAGAAACACTGCCCTAGACGAATCCCTGCAGAATGGCAGGTGATGTCCCATAAACGCCACAGCAAGAAAACCACCGGTGGCAGCTCATAATTTCACTACAGACATTCATTCTCTTTGGCGACTGGAGCCTATCTAGTCTCCTTCTACCCCCGTTCACAAGTTAGCAGCTACGCCTGCACGTGGATCGGTTATGAGATCCCTTTTTACGATTGTTCTACTTCAACTTTTTGTTATGTTTTGTTTCTCTTTTTTGTTTGTTGCATGCAGTATCTAGCCTTTCCATCAACTGTCGGAAAATGGAGTCCCAACGATTCTGGAGTGCCGCCCAGAGACTTGCTCCAGAAGGACCGCGCAAAGTGTAGTGAGTAACGCCACAACGCTCCTCACTAGTGATGGTCGAACGGTTCGCCCGGCGGTCGTTTCGCGGCAAATTTCGGCTGTTCGCGGTCCGCCCGATTGGCAGACTATTGCCGCCGTTCGCCCGGCAGACTTCCGTGTTTACTGTGTAAAAGAACTTTGACCTATGATGACACATCCATCATGGGGTACAGGACAGCCAATTGAGACATTACAGCACATGGACACTTGGACATTCCCCCTAACTTATAAATAGACCCGATCCGGCGGCCATTTTACATTCTTTCTTCTGTCACTATAGGGAGAGGTTGCTGTGTGGAGCAGGGAGAGATTGCAGTGACCCAAATCGCTAGCTTTTTGGTACACAAAAGTTCTTTTCAGGACTGGTATAGGTGTTAGGTGTAGTTCAGGATATAGGTTTGCTGTGCTACTGATTGTTGCAGCAGCCTGAGTGTCTTTTGTCAGTTTAGAGAAAGGGACAGGACGGTGTGCTGCAGGGACAATCAGTTTAGTTATTAGCTGTTACTATCAGGTCTACAAAAGGGCTATTCCAGTTATTGTTCCAGTAGCCTCTGTTTTGTCAGTTTATATAGGGACAGGCAGGAAGCTGTGTGTGAGGCAGTGAGGGTCAGTTTAATCAGTAGCTGTTACTATATTAGGTCCACAAAGGTTCTTTTCAGGACTGGTATCAGTGGTATGGTAATAGGCTTGTACACGTATAATATTTTTTCTTCCAAATATAGAAAGAATATTATACTTGACTGCTGCCCTTCTGCTGCAGTCTGCTAATCAGTCACACACAACCTACTTGTTCCACAAAGGTCCTTATAAGGACTGGTAACCTGGTGTAGGGTGCTATAGTACATAGGGTTGAGTGAGGTACAGTCTGCTATTCTATAAGGACTGGTATAGGTCCACAATACATAGGGTTGAGGTGCCCTACTGCTGACCGCTTCCCTATACTGCAGCAGTCCTTCATCGGTATAGGGACTGACGTACAGTCTGCTAATCAGTCACACACAACCTACTTGTTCCAAAAAGGTCCTTATAAGGACTGGTAACCTGGTGAAGGGTGCTATAGTACATAGGGTTGAGTGAGGTACAGTCTGCTATTCTATAAGGACTGGTATAGGTCCAAAATACATAGGGTTGAGGTGCACTACTGCTGACCGCTGCCCTATACTGCAGCAGTCCTTCATCAGTATAGGGACTGAGAGTTTTGTCACAGGGTCATTTAAAAAATGACAGGCAGAGGAAGAGGCAGGCCCTTCCGCAGGGGTGGTAGGGGTAGGGCAGGAGCAACAGGCTTGAGCCAAAGTGGGAAGTTGCAGAAGGTGCGTTCAATTCATTTAAAGGATGCACCAGACTTGGTTGAGTGGCTCACTCAGTCTTACTCTTCTGCACCCTCCTCATCCTCTCGATCTGAACCCTCTTCTTCACTCTCTGCTATGTGCACCCCCAAAGACACTACCACCAACAACACCACCACCACCACATACCTTCCGCTTGAGTCACAGGAATTATTTTCCGATCCATATCAAGACATTTCTGATGCGCAGCCACTCTTGGTATTGGATCAGGAAGAGGAGGTAGCAACAACCGCTACTCAGCAGTCTGACGACAGTACCCAGATCAGCCCAAGGAGGAGGTTGGTCCCCGGTGTTGCTGCCTACTCCGAGATCTATACTTATAGCGGTGGGGAAGGTGACATCGATGATGACGTGTCTAGTGATGTCACGTGGGTGCCCACAAGAGAGGAAGAGGAGGGGAGTTCAGAGGGAGATATGGACCAGCAGATAGGGAGGAGAAGCAGGAATATCTTACATTGCACAGGAGGGACAAAGCAGACTGCAAATGTATCAGGAGCGAGTCATCGACCATGTACGGTCACATCTGGCACTCCCATGACACCGGCACATGGCTCCGCAGTGTGGGCTTTTTTTAACGTGTCTGCTGCTGACAATAGCGTTGCCATCTGCAATCTTTGCAGTCAACGCATTAGTCGCGGTAAGCCCAACACTCACCTAGGGACGACCGCCTTAAGAAGGCACATGAACAGCCATCACCGAGCCCAGTGGGAGCAAAGGAACACACAAAGTCACACACCAGGCTCTCACGGTCAAGCCTCTTCTTCTACTTCTCCTTCTCCTCTCTCCTCACAATTGTCCTCCACTCCACCTTCCATCACGCCAATCAATGTTCGAGCGTAAAAAAATGATGACGCCGGATAACCCTCTTGCCCAACGGTTGGCGGCTGGCTTGTCAGAACTCATAGCCCGCCAACTACTGCCATATAAACTGGTGGACTCGGAGGCCTTTCGAAAATTTGTGGCCATTGGAACACCACAATGGAAGGTCCCAGGTAGGGATGAGCCGAACACCCCCCGGTTCGGTTCGCACCAGAACTTTCGAACGGACCCCACGTTCGTTACGAACGTTAGAACCCCATTGAAGTCTATGGGACTCGAACGTTCGAAATGGAAAGTGCTAATTTTAATGGCTAATATGCAAGATATTGTCCTAAAAAGGGTTTGGGGACCTGACTCCTGCCTCAGGGGACATGGGTCAATGCAAAATAAAGTTTTAAAAACGGCCGTTTTGGCGGGAGCACTGATTTTAATGAAGATTAAAGTGAAAAAAAAAAGTGAAATATTCCTTTAAATATGGTGCCTGGGGGGTGTCTGTAGTATGCCTGTGAAGTGCCACGTGTTTCCCGTGTTTAGAACAGTCCCTGCACAAGATGACATTAAACGGAAATAACACCATTTAAAACTGCTTGCGGTTTTAATGTTATATCTGGTTCCTGCAATATGGTTGAAAATCATTCAGAAAAATGGCATGGGTAGCCCTCCCTGCCCATTACCAGCCTATTTGGGTCTTGTACGCATATTAAGGGGAACCCTGTACCCATATTAAAAAAAGGAAATGCGTGTGGCCCCCAGGCCCTATATACTCAGAACAGCAGTATACAGGCGGTGCAAACAAGACAGGGACTGTGTAGGTTTGTTGTGTTAAGTTGAATCTGTTTGTAATTTTCAACTGGTACATTTTTAAAGTGTAGCTCCAGTCAAAAAAAAAATTTTTAAGCTTTTTGGAAAACATAGGGAAGGGTTATCACCCCTGTATAATTTGTTTTGTCGTCCATCTTTTTTCATCTCACTTTCTGCTGTCTCCTTGCGTTTGCAAGTAGGAGATGTTTGTATGTTGGATGTTTGAAAGTAGGGGCTATATGCTCTGCAGAAATGGCGGAACAAGGTGTTGGTTTTGCCACAACATTGTAAGCCCTCAAAGTGACTCTTGGTGGGCGCTGGAGCGCCCTGCTGTGAACGATTATATCAAGAATTGTAATTACATGTTCCTGTTAAACAGGGGCAGAAAAATTGGGCCTTAGGCACTGGTGCCATCACACTGCAATCTCTGCCATATACTCTAGTTTTATTGCAGGAATTAGCCCTGCTGCAAAGCATTGCATCAAAAATTGTACTTAAACGCCCCTGTTAAACAGGGGCATAAAAATTGGGCCTTAGGCACTGGTGCTGGTGCCATCACACTGCAACCTCTGCCATATACTCTAGTTTTATTGCAGGAATTAGCCCTGCTGCAAAGCATTGCATCAAAAATTGTACTTAAACGCCCCTGTTAAACAGGGGCAGAAAAATTGGGCCTTAGGCACTGGTGCTGGTGCCATCACACTGCAACCTCTGCCATATACTCTAGTTGTATTGCAGGAATTAGCCCTGCTGCAAAGCATTGCATCAAAAATTGTACTTAAACGCCCCTGTTAAACAGGGGCAGAAAAATTGGGCCTTAGGCACTGGTGCTGGTGCCATCACACTGCAACCTCTGCCATATACTCTAGTTTTATTGCAGGAATTAGCCCTGCTGCAAAGCATTGCATCAAAAATTGTACTTAAACGCCCCTGTTAAACAGGGGCAGAAAAATTGGGCCTTAGGCACTGGTGCTGGTGCCATCACACTGCAACCTCTGCCATATACTCTAGTTTTATTGCAGGAATTAGCCCTGCTGCAAAGCATTGCATCAAAAATTGTACTTAAACGCCCCTCTTAAACAGGGGCAGAAAAATTGGGCTGCTGGCATCACCCAGAACCAAAAATGTTCTTCCAACATATCAGCGGAGGAGGAAGAGGATAGACAATCAACATAACAGGACAGTCACTCAGCATCAGCATAGGCAGTCTTGAAGGGATGTGATATTTCAAAAAAAATTATTCGGTTACATCAGCTTCAGGTGCTTGGTAGCTGTGGGTGATCCAAGACTGATTCATCTTGATGAAGGTCAGTCGATCAACTGATTCGGTGGACAGGCGCACCCTGTGATCGGTAACAAAGCCACCAGCAGCACTGAAGGTGCATTCCGAAAGAACGCTGGATGCAGGACAGGCCAGTAGCTCAATTGCATACTGTGCAAGCTCTGGCCAGTGATCCATCCTCAAGACCCAGTAAGCCAGAGGATTTTCGGTGGGAAAGGTGTCCAAGTCTGACCTTGCCCCTAGGTATTCCTGCACCATGTAAATTAGACGCTGGCGATGGGTGCTGGAACCAATCATACCTTGGGGCTGCGGACTAAAAAATTGTCTGAAAGCATCAGTCAGACGGCCACCTTCTCCACCGCTCCTTCTGACTGATGCCTCAGCAACACGTTGTCCAGGACCAGGAGTTTGTGACCTCCCAGTCTCTGGGAACGCGTTGCACAGAGCTTTCTGCAAGGCCTCCCGGAGATGTCTCATCCTCTGCTCCCTCTGCGATGGCAAGATAAGGTCGGCAACCTTACCCTTGTACCGTGGATCAAGGAGAGTGGCCAGCCAGTAATGGTCCCTCTCCTTGATCCGAAGAATACGAGGATCCTTCCGCAGGCTTTGCAGGATCAGGGAGGCCATGCAGCGTAGGTTAGCTGAGGCATTCGGTCCGGAGTCCTCTGGGTCACTAAGGACAACATGATCCGCAGCTACCTCCTCCCAGCCACGTACAAGTCCACGTGTTTCTTAGGACTGTAAATCATCCCTATAAGACTGCTGCTGCTGATGCTGATGCTGAGTGCCAGCCTCCACCTCCATGCTGACACAATCATCCTCCTCCTCCTCTTCCTCCTCCTCACCCTCTTCCTGTGTGATGGGTGGCACAGCAGGAACACTGTCTGGATAAAGGGGGCCTTGAGAGGCAAGGAAGTCCTCCTCTTCCTGCCTCTGTTCTGCCTCAAGTGCCCTGTCCATTATTCCACGCAGCGTATGCTCCAAGAGGTGGACAAGAGGTACAGTGTCACTGATGCATGCACTGTCACTGCTCACCATCCTTGTGGCCTCCTCAAACGGTGACAGGACAGTGCATGCATCCCTGATCATGCCCCACTGGCGTGGTGTGAAAAAACCAAGCTCCCCTGACCCTGTCCTGGTGCCGTAGTCGCACAGGTACTCATTGATGGCCCTCTGCTGCGTGTGCAGCCGCTGCAGCATGGCCAATGTTGAGTTCCATCTGGTGGGCATGTCACATATAAGGCGGTTCTTGGGCAGGTTCAACTCCTTTTGGAGCTCAGCCAGCCGAGCACAGGCATTAAATGATCGGCGGAAATGCACACAGACTTTCCTGGCCTGCTTCAGGACATCATGTAAGCCGGGGTACCTGCCCAAGAACCGCTGCACCACCAGGTTAAGGACGTGAGCTACACAGGGCACATGGGTCAGTTGTCCCTGTCGGAGGGCGGAGAGGAGGTTGGTGCCATTGTCGTAAACCACCATTCCTGGCTTAAGCTGGCGTGGCGTCAACCACCTCTCGGCCTGCCCTTGCAGAGCTGACAAAACATCCACCCCAGTGTGGCTCCTGTCCCCCAAACAAACCAGCGCAAGCACGGCATGGCATCGTTTTGCCTGCGTACTTGCGTAGCCCCTACGGAGCACCGCTGGTTCTGAGGACAGAGCACTGGAAGAGGCCATGGAGGAAGAAGAAGAGGAGGGGGTGGAGGAGAGAGGTGTGTCACAACCAATAGTAGCATTTTGGAGGCGTGGTGGCGGAACAACCTCCAACACTACTGCACCTTGTCCTGCATCCTTCCCAGCAGCCAGAAGAGTGACCCAATGGGCCGTGAAAGACAGGTAACGTCCCTGTCAATGCCTGCTGGACCATGAGTCAGCGGTAATATGCACCTTACCGCTGACCGCCCTGTCCAGCGAGGCAAGGACATTGCCTTCCACATGCCGGTAGAGAGCCGGAATCGCCTTCCGTGAGAAAAAGTGGCGTTTGGGGACCTGCCACTGAGGAAGCGCACATTGTACAAACTCACAGAAGGGGGCCGAGTCTACCAACTGAAAAGGCAGCAGTTGAAGTGCTAGCAATTTAGCCAAGCTAGCATTCAACCGCTGGGCATGTGGATGGCTGGGAGTAAACTTCTTCCGCCGGTCCAGCAGCTGGGGCAGGGACATTTGCCTGCTATAATCGGATGTGGATGTACCACTAGCAGAGTTCCGGGAAGCACTTGGCTGTGACGCACCTAATTCTACACCTTCATTCATCTCAGAGCAGGTTTCAGAGAGGACTGAAGGTCTAGTGGGGTTGGAGATGCCAGCTGATGAGGGGCAAGGAGAGGTCCGCTTTGTTCTTTGGTGTGGGTCTTTGAGGTACGCTTGCCAACGAGCTGCATGGCAGGTCAACATATGTCTGGTCAAGCATGTGGTGCCCAAGCGGCTGATGTTTTGGCCACGTGAGATACGCTTGAGACATATGTTGCAAATAGCAGCGGTGCGATCTGATGCACTCGTCTCAAAAAAGGCCCACACCAAAGAACTTTTAGAATAACGCGCAGAGGAAACGCTCTGCGCAGGCGGAGCTCTGCGGTGTGATTCAGTCGGTGTGCTGCCCCTAAGCTGGCCCCCGGAGGGCATCCTGCCTCGTTGGACATGTGCCTCCTCCTCCTCCTCCTCCTCCTCCTCCCTCCTTCCAGGCACCCACGTGGAGTCAGTGCCCTCATCATCCCCTCCCTCTTCAACGCTGTAGAAAACCTGGCAGTATGCTGCAGCTTGTGGAACATGACTGCCAGATTGCTGTCCTTCTTGAGCATCCCCTCTCTCTGCGCTCACGCTACTGCCTTCCTCTAGCTGAGTGTCATCATCAGAGCCCACCAAACACTGGGCATCCTCCTGGAGCATGTACCCAACACTGTGCTCAAAGAGTTCAGGAGACTCCTCAGGAGGACGTGGTGGGTCTAGGGAAGGAGTCACTGATGATGACATTGAGAGGAGGGAAGACGATGTGTTGGCAGCTGCTTTGCTACTACCCTGAGACTGGGTGAGAGAGGATGAGGAGGATGAAGAGGGCTTGGTCATCCACTCTACCAAGTCGTTGGCATGTTGCGGTTCAACATGTCCAGCTGCAGAAAAGAAGGACAAGCATGTCCCATGGCCACGTGCTGATGACAATGCACCGCGTCCACGACCAGCACTGTTGTCTCTAGACACAGAGCCTGCTTGCCCTCTTTTATCGGCTCGCGCCTGTCTGCCTCTCCTTGCTGGCCTTCCAGACATGGTAATGGCCTGAAGGGAGTTGGGTAAAACAGTAGTTGGGTAGTTTATATTGTGCTGGAGGCACACAACACCCACTAACTCCTGCAGATGCCTTTTTTATAGAACAGCAGAGATAAAGGGGTATATACAGATGTATACTGTGCTGTGCTGGAAGCACACACAACTTCCAATAACTCCTGCAGATGGCAATTGGGCCCAAATAGAGAACAGCTATGTAGGTGGATTATAGCGGTATGTACTGGGTACAGAGCACGCAGACAGCACGCACTATCTCCTGACACTACTGACTGCAAGCTCTATTATTAAAGCTAGATCACTAGCTATATTGGTGAGGTGAATATCACGGTGTATACTGCGGTCAGGGCACGCAGACAATAACCAGAAAACAGCAGAGTTAAAGGGGTATATACAGATGTATACTGTGCTGTGCTGGAAGCACACACAACTTCCAATAACTCCTGCAGATGACAATTGGGCCCAAATAGAGAACAGCTATGTAGGTGGATTATAGCGGTATGTACTGGGTACAGAGCACGCAGACAGCACACACTATCTCCTGACACTACTGACTGCAAGCTCTATTATTAAAGCTAGATCACTAGCTATATAGGTGAGGTGAATATCACGGTGTATACTGCGGTCAGGGCACGCAGACAATAACCAGAAAACAGCAGAGTTAAAGGGGTATATACAGATGTATACTGTGCTGTGCTGGAAGCACACACAACTTCCAATAACTCCTGCAGATGACAATTGGGCCCAAATAGAGAACAGCTATGTAGGTGGATTATAGCGGTATGTACTGGGTACAGAGCACGCAGACAGCACGCACTATCTCCTGACACTACTGACTGCAAGCTCTATTATTAAAGATAGATCACTAGCTATATAGGTGAGGTGAATATAGTGGTGTATACTGCGGTCAGGGCACAGACAATAACCACTACACAAGAGCAAGATAGGAAATCAGCCAAAAACGATTGGTGTGTAACTGTGTTGAAGGTACACAGAACACCCACTGCTTCAGATGCCAACACACTACACGAGGCTGCCTCAAAGGCGGCCTTATATAGTGTGGGGCGTGCACTACACAGCCTGAGCTATGATTGGCCACAGGCATCCTGCCTGTGGCCAATCATGGCTCTCCTCGCTGCTGGCGCTGCGATTGTGACCCCGCATGCTTGGCCAATCATGAGCCAGCAATACACTGCGCCATCGCAGTGCATTGTGGTCCGCGCGCGCCATACGAATTTTGACGCGAACGGACCAAGAGTTCGTATTTCGCCGAACGCCCGAACAGCCAATGTTCGAGTCGAACGTACGTTCGACTCGAACACAAAGCTCATCCCTAGTCCCAGGAAGGAGGTATTTCTCACAGAAGGGCATCCCAGAGCTATATGGCATGTTCAGCGGCAAGTGAATGTATCTCTGGGACACAGTGTCGGCGCCAAGATACATCTGACCACAGACACGTGGTCTAGCAAACACGGGCAGGGAAGGTATATCATTTTACTGACGGCTGTCAAGCATGTAACCCGTGGCACCCGTGTAGATTTGGTTTTACCGCCACGGATTGCATGCAGGCCTGGCCCTTCTTCTCCTCCTCCTTCTACTCCATCCTCCTCCCTCTCCTCCTCGGCTGACTCCTCCTTTTCCGCTGCTAGCGTCTCTTCCACTGCGCCGCCCAAGCTCCCCAGAACCTATTCGACATGCCAGGTGAGACGTTGCCATGCCGTGCTGCGTCTGTTGTGCCTGGAAGCCAAGAGCCACACTGGCCCGGCACTCCTTTCAGCTTTGCGTTCACAGACAGATCAGTGGCTGACACCGCTCAATTTGACAGTTGGTAAAGTGGTGTGTGACAACGGTGCCAATCTGCTTAGCGCATTGAAACAGGGCAAAATTACACACGTGCCATGCATGGCACACGTCTTAAACTTGGTCGTGCAGCGATTCGTTGTCAAATACCCTTGGGTCCAGGACATCTTGCGGCAGGCAAGGAAAATCTCGGCCCATTTCAGAAGATCTTACACGGCCATGGCTCGCCTTGCTGACATTCAGTGGCGACACAATCTGCCGGTCAGACGTCTTATTTGCGATTGCCAGACGCGATGGAACTCAACCTTCTATATGCTTGATAGGCTGCTCAAGCAGAAACGTGCAGTTAACGTCTACCTGTATTAACTCTGCGGCAGAACAGGTTCTGGGGATCTGTTTTTTTTTTCACCGCGCCAGTGGCTGCTCATGCGCGATGCATGCAGACTTCTGCGCCCATTTGAGGAGATCACCAAACTGGTCAGTCGCAGCCATGGCGCCATCAGTGACATGGTACCTTATGCCTTCTTTATGGAGCGTGCATTGTGTCGTGTCATTGATCAAGCTGTGGAGGAGCAGAAGCGGGAAGATGAGGAAGTCGCAATGCTGGATGAATTCCCAGGGGGGGGGGCTACTCTATCTGAGACAAGTGAACAACAGGAGTCTGAAGAGGAGTCAGAGGAGGATGGTGCCGGGGCGGATGAGGAGGAGCAAGAAGAACATGCTTTAAACCTTTCTGGGATCCCTGTTGTTGTGCGTGGATGGGGAGAGGAGAATGAAGAGGAAGACATTATCCTGGATGATGAGCAGGAGCTAGGCCACCACACCGCTTCCACTTTAGTGCAAATGGGGGCCTTCATGCTCCAGTGTTTTAATAGGGACCCCCGTATAAAAAGCATAAGGGTCAAGGACCAGTACTGAGTGGCAACATACTTAGACCCCCGGTACAAACACAAAATGGTGGAAATGTTACTGCCGTCACAGAGGGCTGGCAGAATGGAGCACTTCCATGCCTTGCTTCGAGAAATGCTGCATTCTGCTTTTGCGTGCGCTGGCAGAGGAGCAATTCCCACTCCCAGAGAAGGAGTTGCGGGTACCAATCCAACAGCGCCTGCAAGAAGAGGCCGGTTTGAAGATGTGTTGGTGACTTCGGATATGAGGTCATGCTTTCAGCCGACCCATCGATAGGTGTCATCCGGATCCAGCATCAGGGAACGCCTAGACCGTCAGGTGTCCAACTACATTGGGTTAACGGCCGATGTGGACGCTCTGAGGAGTGATGAACCCCTGGACTACTGGGTGGGCAGGCTTGACCTCTGGCCAGAGCTTGCCCAATTTGCAATCGAACTGTTGGCTTGCCCCTCGTCCAGTGTCCTGTCTGAAAGGACGTTCAGCGCAGCAGGGGGATCGTGACCGATAAGCGTACTCGCCTAGCTCACGACAGTGTTAACCACCTCACATTTCTAAAAATGAATGAGGCATGGATCTCGGAGGAATTCAACACATGTGAACAGTAGACCATGCATATGTCGATAAACAATTTTTTTAATCGAGCACACAGACCTTCTTTCTTCATTTGGCTCACTTCCTTGTCCAAAAAAAGCACACCATACTATATGCCCGTACCCTCCTCTTTGAAGAGGTTGAGCGGTGTCATATTTCTACTGGGGCTGCTTATTATGAGGGGCTCCCACCATTCCTGTACTGTGCTGACTTCCTCCTGGGCCTGCTTATTATGAGGGGCTCCCACCATCCCTGTGCTATGCTGACTTCCTCCTGGGGCTGTACCTCTGCTGTGCATATTATGAGGGGCTCCCACCATCCCTGTGCTATGCTTATTATGAGGGGCTCCCACTATCCCTGTGCTGTGCTGACTTCCTCCTGGGGCTGCTTATTATGAGGGGCTCCCACCATCCCTGTGCTATTCTGACATCCTCCTGGGGCTGCTTATTATGAGGGGCTCCCACCATCCCTGTGCTATGCTCATTATGAGGGGCTCCCACCATCCCTGTGCTATGCTCATTATGAGGGGCTCCCACCATCCCTGTGCTATGCTCATTATGAGGGGCTCCCACCATCCCTGCGCTATGCTGACTTCCTCCTGGGGCTGCTTACGGTGCAGGTGTCAGTGCTGTATATCACGGTGCTGATGTCAGTACTCTCTATCACGGTGCTGCTGTCAGTGCTGTATATCACGGTGCTGGTGTTAGTGCTTTATGTCACGCTGCTGATGTCAGTGCTCTCTATCACGGTGCTGTTGTCAGATGACTCTATCACGGTGCAGGTGTCATTGCTGTATGTCACGCTGCTGATGTCAGTGCTCTCTATCACGGTGCTGCTGTCAGTGTTGTATATCACGGTGCTGGTGTTAGTGCTTTATGTCACGCTGCTGATGTCAGTACTCTCTATCATGGTGCTAGTGTCAGATGACTCTATCATGGTGCAGGTGTCATTGCTGTATGTCACGCTGCTGATGTCAGTGCTCTCTATCACGGTGCTGTTGTCAGATGACTCTATCACGGTGCAGGTGTCATTGCTGTATGTCACGCTGCTGATGTCAGTGCTCTCTATCACGGTGCTGCTGTCAGTGCTCTCTATAACGGTGCTGCTGTCAGTGCTGTATATCACGGTGCTGGTGTTAGTGCTTTATGTCACGCTGCTGATGTCAGTACTCTCTATCACGGTGCTGGTGTCAGACCTGTATATCACGGTGCTGGTGTTAGTGCTTTATGTCACGCTGCTGATGTCAGTGCTCTCTATCATGGTGCTGGTGTCAGATAACTCTATCACGGTGCAGGTGTCATTGCTGTATGTCACGCTGCTGATGTCAGTGCTCTCTATCACGGTGCTGCTGTCAGTGCTCTCTATCACGGTGCTGCTGTCAGTGCTGTATATCACGGTGCTGGTGTTAGTGCTTTATGTCACGCTGCTGATGTCAGTACTCTCTATCACGGTTCTGGTGTCAGTGATGTATATCACGGTGCTGGTGTTAGTGCTTTATGTCACGCTGCTGATGTCAGTGCTCTCTATCACGGTGCTGGTGTCAGATAACTCTATCACGGTGCAGGTGTCATTGCTGTATGTCACGCTGCTGATGTCAGTGCTCTCTATCACGGTGCTGGTGTCAGATGACTCTATCACGGTGCATGTGTCATTGCAGTATGTCACGCTGCTGATGTCAGTGCTCTCTATCACGGTGCTGGTGTCAGATGACTCTATCACGGTGAAGGTGTCATTGCTGTATGTCACGCTGCTGGTGATCATCTCCTGCACCCTCTTCTTTGCCTACCCTGACCTTCCCTCTCCTCCATTGCCTTCATGCACTCCACAGTCCTGAATTGTCACAACAATTTCCCATATAAAAAAAGAATACTTAGTAGTTGTCGATCCCAGATTCACCTCATACATGTGTTATGTCATTGGCCATGTGGTGGGACTATGTTTGCACAGCTATTAATTATTTTGTGGCTGCAAATTTGACCTGTAGGTCTGCAAAGTTCGCCTCCCATTGAAGTCAATGAGGCCCACCGTGAACGTTCCGGTTCGTGAACTATCGGCCGCGTTCGCGGTCCGCGTTCGTGGAACGTCCCGTCGGAAGTTCTTCCATCACTACTCCTCACGTCCACACTCCTAATCCGTACAAATGACCATTAAGTGCCTGTCACTGAATGCTAGGGGTTTAAATCACCCTGCTAAAAGATTTTCTTTGTGGAAGGAGGCTAGTAAACATAAGGCAGACATACTTTGTGTGCAAGAAACCCACTTCCAAAAACACAAAACCCCTACATGTACTCATAGAGACTACCCACTTGTTTTTCTGGCCTGTAACCGGAGCAGTAAAAAAGGAGGTGTACTATTAGCACTGAGGAACACCATTTCCTTTCAACTAACATAATATCTGGGGACATCAATTTCAAGCCTTATACTATTGTTACTCTTTATGCACCGAACTCGCACCAAATCCGCTTTATAAAGAAAGTGCTCAAAAAAACTAACTCCATGTTGTACGGACAAGTCATTGTTGGCGGAGACTTCAACCTAATTGCAGATCCTAAACTGGACACTACATCTAGCGTTCTTAGGAGACCAGCTTTCTTACAAACTCTTCTGCACGCCCATGATTTGTTCGACACTTGGAGGTGTTTACACGTGAACGAGAAGAACTATACCTTCTTTTCTACGAGACATTGCTCATATTCACGCATAGATATGTTTTTAACAGACAAGTGGCTGTTACAGCGCATCTTGGATGCGCAGATATATGATATTACCTGGTCTGATCACGCTGCTATTACAATGTCTATTAATGAACAGGGTGTCCCCCCCCCCTCCCCTATCTGGCGCTGTAATGTTAGAACTATACAGGAACCTACACTGCTCCCTGTGGTCTCTCAGCATATCAAAGAATTTTTTCAATTAAATAAATCTCCCGACACGGATACATTTACACTCTGGAATGCTCACAAAGCATTCATGAGAGGTATTCTAATCCAGCTAGGAGCTAGAGAAAAAAGAAAACATACACTAAATCTACAAAACACATTAGATACACTACACAAACTGGACACTCAAAACAAAATTTCCGCGACGCCAACGTTAGCTATAGAAATATCTAAGGTTAGGGAGGCCCTAAGGGAACTACTCACGCAACAATACGATAAGCACCTAAGGAGATTACAACTTCAATCATATGCAAACGCCAATAGAGCAGGAAAATACCTGGCTAATAGAATTAAAACGGCCCGCTTCAAAACTAAAATAGCATATCTCTTACACCCAACTAGTCAATACAAAATTACTAACCCACAAGAAATAGCGAACCAATTTGCTGAATATTATGAGTCCTTGTATAATTTACATAAAGATGCTTCAGTTCCCCAGCCCACGATGACAGATATTAAAAAATTTCTACAGAGGGTAAAACTCGATAACAGAAGACCAACTCTCATTGCTCAATGCCCCATTCTCAGTTCAGGAACTAAACCAAATTATAATGTCCACTCCTAACGGTAAATACCCAGGACCAGATGGATTCAGCAATGAATCCTACAAGGTCTTTAAAGAGACGCTAGTCCCACACATGTTACAAGCCTTCCAGAAGGCTACGGAATTATCATATTTTCCCCCTGAAATGCTGAGAGTCAATATTGTGACCCTACCCAAACCTGGAAAAGACCCCACTACCCCAGCCAACTTCAGACCTATATCATTACTCAATTCGGACATCAAAATCTATGCAAAAGGGGGCGTGGCCTGACCATGGAGGAGTGAAGACGTGTGTCTCCTCAGCTCCGTCTCACCGCCGCATGACAACAGCGCACGGAGGGTGAATCTGTCCCCATCCTTACACAGCGATGTCCCACAAGAGCCGGGCGTCATCCCAGCACTCACGGGTGGACCGCTCGCGGCAAGCACAGCTGGACAACTTCTTCCCGGGGCAGGAGGAGAAGGGCCGGGAGGCCTCCAAAATGGCGCCGGCCGGCAAGGCCCTGAAAGCTGGCAAGGCCGCGCCATCCACGGCCACAAAGTCGCATCGGAGGGATGCCTCGCCGATACCTTCCCCGCAGTCGGTGAGTGATTCGGCCCCCCCGACCTCCCCACGGTCCCCTGGGTTGTTGCCAGAAGCCCCTGACGAACCGGACCCCCTGGCTGATGCAGATATCAGGCGCCATATTCTGTCCCTCCCCACCAAAGCTGACCTGGAGCGCTTTGCAGACAGAGTGGAGAAGGCGTTTAAGGAGGACATTGCACAGCTTAAGGCAGACACAGTACACCTGGGGGGTAGGATGGAGTCCCTGGAGCAGAGATTTGAGGAGGCTCTCCCTGTTATAACTATGCTGCAGGACCAATGTGATGCACAAGGCCGTCAGATTGAGGCCCTGCTTTGCCAGTTAGACGACGCCGAGAACCGCAGTCGCAGAGCTAACATTAGGATCCGGGGCCTAACTGAAGCCACGGGAGCTAGGGACATTGTTCCTACCCTGGAGGGTGTTTTTAAGGAGATCCTAGGCTTACCTGCTACAGCTACTGTGGAAATTGACCGTGCACATAGGGCCTTGAAACCCCCCTCTCAAGATGTGAATAATCCCAGAGACATTATCTGTAAGCTACATAAGTATACGCTTAAAGATCGTATAATGCAGAAAATGAGAGGGAAACCCTATTTTGATTTTGATGGTGCACACCTGGCTTTTTACCAGGACATTTCAAGGCGCACTCTTATGCAACGCAGGGCCTTGCGCCCCCTCCTGCTGGCTATTCAAGAGGCTGGACTGCCATACCGCTGGGGGTTTCCCTTTGCCCTACAAGTTACCAGGGACGGTAAGACAGTGACTCTCCGCACTAAGGATGACCTCCCACATTTTTTGGCTGCTTTGGAGCTGGAACAGGTAGACTTCCCGGACTGGAGGAACCCTTCGGACTTTGCAGCTGTTAGATTGCCGACACCGCAACCGTGGCTGCCCGCTAGAAGTCAGAACCGCAGACGACGCCACAGGAGACAATCCAGGGATCCTTCCACGGACGCTGCTGCCCTGGGTCCCTGAGGGTACCAAAACTTTTTCCCAAGGACATGCTCCTGTGATCTGAAGAACTCTGGGTTGACTTGACTTGACTTACTTGGAATTCCCCACGGCACCCTGTGCTGGTTCAGGTTTTTGGTTCGCATTGGCAGTTAATTCAATTTGGTTTTTTTTTTTCTCTCTCTTTTTAAAGGCCATAATTTTATTTTTTTTATTTCTATGGTTCTGCCGTGGGGACCCTGTGAACCCTGTGAACTGTTAATCATTGCTGCTTCATGTGTTTTTCCCCTCCTCTATCGCACTAAGTCAGGTGCGGTGGGCGGAGATGGGGACCCACTTCCCTCTTTGTTATGGGATTCCACGTACCCCCAGTAGGATGCCCGTTTTTTTCTTTTTTTTTCTTCTGTACGGGCTTAGATCCTGATGGGGATCTGGAGTTGTGGCTTGGGCCCCACCCCCCCTTTGGGAGGGGTGGGGACCTCGCCATAGCTTTTAGTTTTTTTTCTACCCCTAGCAGGCCTCGGCCGCTATGTTTTATCAGTTGTACCTTGTATATCTTTCACATGTATGTTTTTTCTTCCCCTTTTTCTTCCCCTCTCTTCTCTTGACTGCCCTCCTCTTTTTGACTCTTCTCTCTTTAGGTCTGCTCTGATGCTCTGCCGTCTGCACCGGGCGCACCACCACTTTGCGAGCATGTCCCTACCTGGACTTTCGGGATGGCTACATTGCGGGTAAGCACTTACAATGTTAGGGGCCTATGCTCCCCTCATAAGCGTAGTAAGCTCTGGGGGGAACTGAAGCGGCTGAGGTCACAGGTGATTTTCCTTCAGGAGACTCACTTTACGCATCAGTCGTCCCCTAAATTGCCCACCCATCTTTTCAACCAGTGGTTTCTAAGCAACTCTCCCTTAGCTAAATCGCGCGGTACAGCCATCGGCATACATAAGTCCTGCCCCTTCCAACCCTCTGCTCACAGGGTTGACCCCCAGGGCAGGTATGTTTTCTTGAAGGGCACTATAGCTGGACAACTCTATACGTTCGCGACACTTTATGCCCCTAACGCTGACCAACTTACTTTTATTGACCGTACCTTGGACCGTCTAGCGGAGTTTCGGGAAGGTTTTCTAATTGTAGGAGGAGACTTTAACGTAAGCCCTGACCCCCAACTAGACACATCCCATGCGAGACCCTCTCATTCCTATAAATTCCTTAAACATTACCGCAAGACTTTGCAATCCCATTTCCTGTCGGACAGTTGGCGAACACTGCACCCCTCTGATAGGGACTATAGTTATTATTCCGCGGTACATGATGTGTACACACGGATTGACCACATCTACGTTGACCGTAATATCCTGGAACTCCTTCAGTCCGCGACCATAGACGTCATTTCCATCTCAGACCATGCCCCAGTGACGGTGGCTTTTGCCCTGCCCATGGTTCAGCAGAGGGCCTGGACATGGCGGCTTAATGATAATTTATTGGACGATAGCATAGCGGTGAAGGAGGTCACGGATACGCTGACTAACTACTTTAAGGAGAATACACCGGCTGAGATAGGTGAAGGGGTTATATGGGAAGCTCATAAGGCAGTAGTTAGGGGGGCATTAATCTCTCAGGGGTCTAGGCTTAAAAAAGCTCGTCAGGCGGATTTTACGCGGGTGTATACTGCCCTTCAGAAAGCTGAACTTGCTCATAAGACTAATGGGAGTCCGGAGGCTTTGTCGGCCCTGACGGAGCTACGGGAATTATTTCTGCGGTTATTAGACCGCCAAGCCCGCAAACAATTTCGCTTTTTGGCTCACAAGTATTATGAACACGGGAATAAGTGCGGTCGGATGCTGGCTCGTGCCCTCCGTAAACGCCATGCCCAGACCTATATTCACAAATTACACGATTCGGCAGGGGTTCCGGTTGTTCAATCCTCTAAAATAGCGGCCGGGTTCCGTGAATACTACACAACATTATATAATTTAGACTCTACAATCTCCCCCGCGACCCGAGTGGATAGACTCAAGGCGACCCGTGCCTACTTGGCGGCGGCTGATCTGCCGAAGCTTACCGAAGAACAATCCGCTGCCCTGGAACTCCCAATTACGGTAGAGGAGATTGGGGCCACGGTGGAGTCCTTGCCCAATGGTAAGAGTCCTGGTCCGGACGGATTTACTAAGGTTTACTATAAAACTTTCCTACCCCAGCTACAGGCTCCCATGTGCGCCTACTTTAATGCTATCGCTGGGGGCAGTGCCATCCCCCCGGAAGCCCTTCTGGCGCATATTACTGTGCTGCCGAAGGAGGGCAAGGACCCCACCGTCCCCCAGAGCTACCGCCCTATTTCCCTTCTTAATTTGGACATAAAGATTCTGACGAAAATTCTAGCAAATAGACTGAAGCTCCTTATTCCTGGCCTGGTCCACCCGGACCAGACAGGCTTTGTTGCTGGGAGGGAAGCCAGGGATAACTCCCTTCGAGCGGTCCATCTTATTCACTGGGCCCGCTCCCGCCCGGTCCCGCATCCGTATATTGTGTTGTCCACTGACGCTGAAAAAGCCTTTGACCGCATAGACTGGTCCTACCTGACAGAGGTTCTTCACTCCATACAGCTGGGCCAGCGGATGTTGACGACGGTTGCAGCCCTATATTCTACACCTTGTGCTCAGGTCAAAGTGAATGGGATTTTGTCGGCCCGGTTCCCCATTAGAAACGGCACGAGGCAGGGGTGTCCTCTTTCACCCCTCTTATTTGCCCTGGTGCTGGAGCCGTTTCTCCGCACGGTGCGGGCTAGCCCTGATATTAAGGGCCTCCAAGTTGGTAACACAGAACACAAACTCTCGGCTTATGCTGATGATGTGTTGTTTCACCTTACGGACCCCCTGCTCTCTCTGCCAAATCTGATGAGGGAACTGAAACTTTTTGGGTCATTATCTAATTTTAAGATAAATTTTTCAAAGTCGGAAATACTCCCTGTCCACTTAGCCCCGCATCTCATAACATCCCTCAAGGCAGCCTTTCCCTTCGTTTGGACTATGTCGTCCCTGCGATACTTGGGAGTGCATTTAACGAACCGCTACGATACCCTGTACTTAGCTAATTACCCACCCTTACTGGATGCGATCAAAAGAGATCTTTTACAATGGACGGGGACGGCGTTTACATGGTTTGGTCGGGTGAGCGTCATAAAGATGAATGTCCTACCCCGGGTACTCTTTTATTTACAGATGCTTCCGATCCCCTTACCCAAATGCTTCTTTGACCGCTTAAGTAGTATGATGTCTCGCTTTATATGGAACGACCGTAAACCTAGAATAGCGTTACGGATACTGCGTCGTTCAAAGAGGTGGGGTGGACTGGGTGTCCCAGATATTAGACAGTATTATCAAGTGGTGGCCCTCCAGAAGATTCTAGACTGGCATTTCCACTCTCGAACTAAACTCTGGGTCCCTTTAGAGAAGTTTCTGGCGGGTAGGAACTTAGCTTACGCGCCCTGGCTGCCCCGGGTATATAGGGGCCTGGCGGAGACGACCTCCCCTCTGACGACCCATGTGTTCTCAGTTTGGGACAGGCTCAATGCGACACTTAAGCTGGCTCCCCCTATGTCCCCGGTGGCCCCATTGGGTGGTTTCCTATGGTTCCCGCCGGGAGAACAGATGGGTTTCTTTGGGAATTGGGTGGACGATGGGAACGCTAGTTGTAGGCAATTCTTGAGGGATGGTGGTCTTATGCCATATGAGGCCCTGCCCGTCGGTAGCTGTGGCTCCTGAATGAACTTCTGGAGATACCGACAACTACACCACTTTTTTCAGGCACATGGTCATACTATTAGGGATCCCCGGACCCTTACCCCGTTTGAGCGCATCTTTCTTGCAGAGGAGCCGACTCCACACCTGGTTTCTGAGTTATACCGGCTGTTGGACTCGGCCAGCTCCCAGACTACTCCTGCTTATATTAGACGGTGGGAGACTGACTTGGGGATGACGTTCACGGAGACGCAGTTAGCACACCTTTATTCCCTCACCCATTCGTCCTCTAGAGACTCCAAGGTTCAGGAGACCAACTTTAAGTTATTAGCACGCTGGTACCGGGTGCCGGCAGACTTGGCCTGTATTTACCCCTCCGCATCGGAGTCCTGTTGGAGGGGATGTGGACAGCGAGGAACCCTAATCCATGTGTGGTGGGAGTGCCCCCTAATTCGTCCCTTCTGGGAAGACATACAGGGTCAAGTGAAGGCTGTGACCGGGATTGAGGTCCCTCTCTCGCCGCTGCACTTCCTTCTGCAGGTGCCCTCGGTCCCGCTTAGGGTTTATAAGAATTCCGTGTTGGCACATTTGCTGAATGCAGCCAGACGCCTGATTCCGTTATATTGGAAGCGGCCTGGAATACCCACTCGAGAAGAGTGGTGCAGGGGAGTGCATGCGGTGAAAGAGGCAGAGCACTGGGTCGCTACCTGTAAAGGCCTAGAGGACCGTTTCCACGATATCTGGAGACCCTGGTCGATGTATGCGTCGGATCCTAACCATATGCCCTCCAGTTTAGACGTGGCTCTGCTGGAATTGGCAGACCCCACCCTTAGAACTCTCAGACTGGGCGGAGCCCAGGGGGGGACTGGATCTCCCCCTGGAAGCTTTTAGCGAAGGAATGCTGCTTACGAATACTGAAGCTGGGGAGTGGTGTGCCCGGTGCGGACGGAGCGGACATTTGGTGACTATACTCAGGTAAATTGACCTACTTTTCCTATTCTCTTCCTGTCCCTATCGTTCTTCCTTTCTACCCTATGCTGTCCTTTTCTCTTTTCCTTTTCCTCTTCCCCATCTTTCCACCTCTCTTGGGTCAGAATGTCATGTAGCCTGAGCTGCCGAAGCTGCTAGGTGGTGGGCTGGGATCCCTTTTTTTGACGCTTGGGCTGCCAGGCAAGAATTTCTGAGTTTGGCGGAGGGAGGCGTTCCGGCCGACCCTCTGTGGTGACACCGGCTCCCGGGATGCGCTGGCGGTGGAGGGGGCAGCTGGCGGCTGTTGGGGCCCCCCCCCTCTACCCTAGTGCCGGGACGGTGTCCATTTCTCAGGTCCCTTTCTGCCGGTTTTTGACCCACTATTGGTTGAGGTAATTGTTTCTTTTTTTTTTTTTTACCCTGGCACTTATCTGGGTTTCCCAGCCCGCCTGCTATGTATGTATATACCCAAGACATTCTCCTTCTCTTTATGACTCTAAGACCTCTCTCTTTAAGTCTGTTTAAATGTTCAACTTACATGATGTTACTCTAGCACTGGAACGGCTTTCTTTTTTAGGCCGATAAGTATTGCACTTCACTGTGATGTTGGACCTGTATTGTTTTTCATGTTTCTGTTTCTGTTATATTGCAATAAATACTGATTACACAAAAAAATCTATGCAAAATTATTGGCCAAACGATTGATGCACATAATCCCACATATCATTAAACGCGACCAGATGGGCTTTGTGAGGGGGAGACAAACCTCTGACGCTACTCGTCATATTATTAACATCATTCACAATGCTGTTAAATCTAGACGTCTTCTTTGCTTCTTTCTATCGATGCAGAGAAAGCGTTCGACCGGGTTCATTGGAGGTATATGGAATTGGTGTTGAATGGTTTTGGTTTCCGGGGCCCAATCTTTACGCAATAATGGCTCTTTACTCGTGCCCATCCGCACAGGTCTACTCCTCGGGCATATTGTCCAAGCCATTTGTTATTTCTAACGGCACACGCCAAGGTTTCCCCCTATTCCCCACAATTTTTAACCTCATGATGGAACCTCTAGCTGAAACTATACGTGCACACACCCACATTAAAGGGTTTACCCTAGGACATCAGAAACATGTCATTAATCTATTTGCCGACAATGTTATACTTATGCTGACGGATCCACACACATCTCTCCCCCAAGCTCACAACTTGTTGACCACCTTTGGGGATATATCTTACTATAAAGTTAACTTTAACAAATCACTGATTTTGGATTTGGGGATTTCTTGGTCTATACAACGTAGTCTCCAGAAAACTCTACCATACACTTGGAGTAAACATAGTATTAAATACTTAGGTATTAATATAACCAACAACACTACCTCTCTAGCAGCAGCCAACCTCGGACCATTCATACTCAAAATGACCCACCAACTCGATGAGCTCGCGAAAAAAAGAATTGTCCTGGCTTGGTAGAATGGCAGCTTTCAAGATGGCCATCCTGCCACAAATCCTCTACCTCTTTCGTTCCCTACCTATCCCAATTCCGACTCGTTACATTCGCAAACTGTCTACCGTCCTTTGGAAATTCACTTGGGGAGGCAAAAGAGCCAGATGTTCGCGCTCTAATCTTAACCCGCACAAACGGGTAGAGGGAATAGGATACCCGGACTTAATAGACTACTTTTGGGCTACTAGACTCGACCAACTCCGCCATTGGTTTCTCCCAGTAGACAACCCGCTATGGGTAGACCTAGAAAAATCACTACTACAAGTAGCTGATACCCGGCTACTTCTCCTGAGTGACCTGTGGGAACACTGGTCTTTGGGAAACACGTTACCCTCGGCACAAGTGTCTCTACAGGCATGGAGGTTCCTCCTCCGCCTAGACTGCAGCGACTCGCAATGCATCCCATGTGATTTTCCCATAGAAGTATTAGAAGCGAAGCTCCCTCTGCTTTCGACCACTCGGTTGAAAGCGGGAGGAGCCGTATACCTGACTGATCTATTTACAGATCAGAAACCGAAATCTGCAGAACTCATGATGGCTGATTTTCAGCTCCCGAGTACTTTGTGGTTTTCCTGCCTACGTATCTCCCACTTCTTGAGGACACACCCAGCCCCCAATTTAAAAATGTCTCTCAAGGCATGGCACTTCTATTCTAATGCCCCACATTCTGTTAAAGGTATATCTCTATTCTATAATATCATTAATAACAAAAATACCTTTTGCAAAACGTCGACCCTTAAACGGTGGGAAAGGGATTCTCAACAGATGGCACTATACACCGTACAGAATCGCCATCTTCTTTCCAGGCTCATCGCAACTTTGTTGGAGAAAGTGTGGTCAAACGGGTAATCTGCTCCATATGTTGTGGGAATGCCCGAGCCTAACCAGCTTGTGGAATAAAGTTTTCAACCTTATAGCATCTCTCACAGGTGTATTAATGCCCCCAAATCCTGCTCTGGCTATACTGCAGATAGGTATAGAGAAATTTCCCCCAGGTGATAGACCAGTTATTACCCATATCTTACTGGCAACTAGAAATCTCATCCTACAAAACTGGAAAGACACTTCGGCCATTAATATCTCTGATGTTTATACATTGGTTAATAGAAACCACGCTTTCGAACGCCTGTTAGCCATCAATAACCTAAAATGCCACAAGTTCGATAAAGTATGGCAAACCTGGTGCAAGAGCTTCAAACCTAGTTAACAGTGTACTACCTTAACAGCCTCAACTTTGACATAAACATATTGTATTGACTTAAATTTACTGATAAGCATACAACTCTTCTATATCCTGATGTGTAAGCCCTTGTACACACGGTCGGAGAATCTGTCGGAATGAGTCTTATCGGACCGTGTCGTCAGATAATCCGACTGTGTGTGGTATGCATCGGACTGATTCCGTCCGAATCTCCGCCCGACCCAATTTTCCAACATGTTGGAAATATTTCCCAACCAACTGGGCCGGACGGACCTAATCCGATCATGTGTAGAGCATTTTCATCGGACCAAGTGCCACGCATGCTCAGATCAAATTCCTACATCAAAGCTATTGGCTACTAGCCTGAATGTAGTCCCATCGTAACGAAATTACGTCATCACGTTCTGAAAGATCGGATTTTTCGCCAACTTGGCCCGACCGTGTGTATGCAACAGTTTCGGACACAATCCGTCGGACTAAATACGACGGGCAATTTACTAATCTGCTAAATTTTATAACAGAAACGAAGAAAAATTCATTTTTTTACAGAATTTTCTGTCTTTTTTCTTTTATAGCACAAAAAATAAAAAAAAGAGCGGTGATTAAATACCACCAAAAGAAAGCTCTATTTGTGTGAAAAAAGGACAAAAATTTCATATAGGTCCAGTGTTGCATGACTGAGTAATTATCATTCAAAATGTGAGAGCACCGAAGCCGGAAAATTGGTCTGGTTATTAAGGGTGTTTAAGTGCCCAGTGGTCAAGTGGTTAAATATATAAGTACATGTTTCAAACAAGCTTCTGCTTATTAGCCTTAAACTCATACTCAATAGATAATGTGCACAACTCCCCCCTCCCTCATTATGAAACAGCAAGAGTTAACAAAAAGACTGCGCCTGCTTCTACACCCAAAAGACGATATCAATGTCAAGAAGCAAGATACCCTAAAGGGCTATAATAGAATGCTACTCCCCTATATGGACAAGGACTGAGCTTAAAATCTATGTACTGCCCGATATTATCATAAGATGTACACGTTTTTGTGGATACTTTGTAGTGTGCATAAGCCTGCCTAATCTGATAATGAAATGTCCGGCTATCAGTATATAAGTTGAAAACAGGAACTAAAATAAACAGAAAGTTTGATACACTTAACACAGTGTCTGTCTCAGTGAATTTTTTCTTTTGGCGTGGCCACACCCTGATACTATTAATCTGACCAGGGGCAGAAATAAACTTGGACCTTCACTGGTTCTAACCAAAACATGATGAAATGCATCATGGCGTGGCTATGCAGCAACCAAATGTGACATCAGGATGTCAAGACAGGAACTAGCAGTGATAAAGCGGCCACCCCGATCCCTTGGAGATGGTGAGACCACTATATCGTGACAACTGGTGCCATTTTATTAAATGTGATTGCTTTAAATTGCTGGAATATAAGTGCATTTTTTTTTTATAAATTGTGTATCTTAAGATATTACACCATTGGAGGCATTTTTTTTCTTCTACATGTGGCTTTTAATATGAGAGCCAGAGTAATGAGTTGGAGGTGATGTTTACATTTCTGAGGTGGAGTTTTATCATGATATAAGCATTATTGCCAGTCATGAGAATGAGTAGCAATAATGTCCAGTGAATGATATTCCAAAGGGAGAGGGATCTGCACTTTCACTGTGGTGATGGACTATTGGTGTGTTATCTAAAAGGAAGCAAGATACCTCCTACCAGATGCACCCAAAGTTCCGGTCATCTATCAGTTGCCAAAAGTACATAAGAATCTGCTTAGACCCCCAGGCCAACCGATAGTGAGTGGAGTAGATTCACTCTTCTCTAGGCTGGGGGAATATCTGGATTGTTTTTTTTTTTAAATCATTGTTTTTTATTGAAATTTTAATGTTACAGAAAAAAGAAAGGGCATAAAGTAAAACAAATTGTGAGGAAAGATAAAAAAGAACACAAAAAAAAACCAAAGTAAGGTGTAACAACATAAATGCTTACATTAGCACACACTGCTGCATCAATCAAGTTTCATCATGTAATAAAATACAATCTCATCTCGAACACTGAGATATTCAGAATTAAGCAGAGAACGAGGTGTCAACAAAACTTAAAACCATCTGGATTGTTTTTTTACAACCTCTCACTCTGAAATATCCAGCCTACCCTAAAGATAGTAAGGATCTCATGGAATTGTTGAAACCCATGCCAGTTGGTGAGGATTATATCCTAGCCAGTGTGGACATGAATTCACTTGATAATAATATCCAACAGCACCATGGCTTGGAAGCAGTTAAATGGGCTTTAGGAAAAACATACATCAAATCCAAACAGAAGGAGTTTCTAAAACAGGCCTTAGATTTAGCAATGAGCCACAATTTCTTTTGGGATGAAAAAAGTTCTATAGACAAATCAGGGCAGTGGCCATGGGGGCCAAGTATGCTCTGTCAGTGGCCGGGGGAAAACAAAGCCATATATGGAAAAAATATACCAGAACTGAGATTCTATAAAATATGTATTGATGAGGTATTTTTAGGTAGGCCAGAAACAGGAAGACCCAACAGACAGTGTAAGGGGTCGATTGGGAGGGTCACCCCCGTTACCTCCACCACCAATGACCACCCGATATCCAGAAGGGACGTATCAGGGGGCATTGCCAAAAAATATGAAATAGTGACCCAATGTCAAGCCCACAATGCCAGCAGCGCAGTGAAACTGAGGGGTCATATTTGTGGATGACATCGGGGGTCCTATACCAGAACATGAGGATTTTAATTGCCGTTTCCCTTTGCGTAAAACACTTAGAGGATTGAAAGGTAGAGGACCAAATCCTATCCCAAGTCTGTAGGGTGATAGGTTTGTCTAACAACCGAGACCACCTACCCATATACAAATGTGTAAGTTCATTTAAGGGGGGTCGACTCATGGAGGATTCAGTGGATAGAGGAAATCAAATGTAGTTGGTGGGGACCCTGAGCGCAAAGGTGTTGAAAAGCTGTGGGGTTATCAAGGATTAAAGTCGGAGACTTGGAGCTAAAGAGGTGCCGAACCTGTAGATAAAAGTAAAATTAATGCTTGGGGATGTCATATTTTCCACGTAAAGTCTCGAAGGCATGAAGCTAGGTTCCTAAGTTGGAAAAGGGGGGGATCTAGCCACAGGGAAATTCTACCCAAAGACAGTCCCTTTGGGGAGAATAGGGTTAAACAGCACATTCGTGAGGAGGGAGCAGGATGAGGAAAGGGAGTACTTTTTGTTGCACTTCTGCCACAGGTCCAGGGTAAAGGTCATTGGGGCCGTACATTGATGTCTAAGGTTTGGGTGTAGAGGGGATGGGGCGCCCCAGATCAAGGAGCATGGGTGAATCGGATATAGGACCCCCTTCTCAATAGCAGCCCACTGACTTGTGGCACTAAGAGAGGACCAGGTGGTAATGATTCTTAAATGTGTAGCATGGTAATATTTCACGATATCCAGAGCCCCCAAACCTCCCCGATCCCCAGGCACAAACACAACTGAACTGGCAAAGCGGTGAGACCGATCAGCCCAAATAAATTTTAGAAAACGTCTTTGGAGAAGTTTAAGCTGTGAGGCGGGAATGGCAATCGGCAGTGTCTCAAAGTGGTAAAGCAATCTGGACAAGACCGACATTTTAAGGACGTTGATCCTGCCCAGAAGGGTCAAAGGGTATCTGGACCAAGACAGTAGGGAATTATTTATATCATGGAATAGGGCAGGGAAGTTTGCACGAAAAAGGTGGGAGTAGGAAGTAGTCAGAAAGACACCCAGGTATTTGAGTGAGTCATTGCACCATCTATAAGGATAAGTTTCCTTCAACCTAGAGAGTTGGGTAGCGGGTATGTGTATGGGTAGGGCTTCCGTCTTTGAGGTGTTAACCTTGTACCCAGAGATACTCCCAAAGGATGATAATAGCTTATGCAGTGAAGGGAGGGATATCTGTGGATTAGTAATAGTTAGCAAGATGTCGACCGCGAAGAGTGATAGCTTATACTCCCCCTGTCGCATCGTCACCCCACGGATATCTGGATGAGAACGTACGGCCTTGGCTAGGGGTTCCAGACATAAAATAAATAACAATGGTGATAAAGGACACCCCTGCCGAGTGCCATTCATCAAGGGGAAACGAGGCGACAAGAAGGACGACAGCTGTGCCTGGACAAACCCCACCTTGGGGGCAAGAACTGATAGTCTAGAAGCAAGGATTTTCGTAAATATCTTGTAATCCGAATTTAGAAGGGCTATAGGTCTATAATTATCTGGAATGGAGGGGTCCTTACCCGGCTTGGGGATCGCTGAGATAAAGGAGTGTGA